>NC_086043.1:5794440-6436322 GCF_947568885.1 Cydia strobilella | reverse complement strand
AACTGTTTTGTTTTTGCTGTGCGCCATTAGCGCGGGAGTGTTTTATGATTATAAGGATTAGCCTTCATTAAGGATTGAAACGTTGGTTAATACTTATGTTGTATTGGTAATCTGTAGATGTTTCTCACGGCTTAGGAACTTTTAAACTACACATATACAAGATAGAAAATTATAAACGCTGTCGTTAGGTATATGCATTTAATTTGTACTACTCAAGCATGAATTTTAAACCTTGAGCATGACTGCTCCTGTTATAAATAATTTGACTTTCTATTTGTACAATATTGTCTTCGGTTACCGCAATAGTAACTCATAAAATAAAACTATGAAAACGGATTATATCGCGTTTATTGAATTTCTATTTGTATTTATTTGTAATAAATATAACAATAGGACTTATAGTTATATTTATATTGAGAATTTGTATGCAATACTGTAATCGATATCAATTTAGGAAAAATAACTTCACAATCCGCAGCTACATCCACAGGTTAACCCAATTGTTACGTCAAAAAGAAAGGAACTGTTAAAAATACTCGAATGAATACTCGGTTGTAAAAGTATATATATATATATATGGATAGCGTATGTACCTATACCTACTAAAGCCCACAGCATAGATAAATACCAAATAATAATATGAAGTGACGTAATAATGTTTAAATTCCGCATAGCGGCTTGCGGATGTTTAATTTCATTCGTAGCGGCTTCTTTTTGAGTCAGAACTCGTAGTTAAGTAGGTACTGGCATATTAAATAGCATTGGAGGTAGTAGTTGTCGAGAGGGGCCGGTGAGTGCGCTAATCGCACACAACACAAATATTTAATAACAATCCGAGGATCAGAGATGGACCACTTATCTAAACAACGGAACTGCGGGAGCTATGGAGTTGACGAGGAAACTTTTGTGATTATACTTTGAGTACAAAATCTCTGTGTAAATATAAGACACCCAGCTACAAAATTACACTTGTAAAAATATTATAACTGCAAAAACGTTTTTAAACTAACTAAATTTTAATTTAACTCAGACTATCTTTAACTCAATTGTCTCCGGTGTGATCTGTTGTTGCGATTAATAGTTATTTGTGCAACAAGAGAGGAAAGTTGGTTTTTCTTGCGAGTGTTTATTTTGAGTCCCGAGAAAGCGAAATATTCTATAATTGAATCACGAGCGAAGCGAGTGATTCTAAGGTAGAATCTTGAGCGTAGCGAGGGACTCAAAAACACGAGATGTAAAATAACTTTGCTCTCGTGTTGCACACATAATTTTTCACCTCAGTAGTGAGAACATATTAAAGGTTAAAATGTATTTCGAATTACACAGAATAAACAGAAAAAAAAAGTATTATAATATGTACGATAAGATACGATACGATACGAGACGAGACCGGTCCGGATCGGACCGGACCGGACCGGACCGTACCGTACCGTACCGTACCGCACCGTATCGTACCGTACCGTACCGTACCGTACCGTACCGTACCGTACCGTACCGTACCATAAAAAATGTAATAAAAGTATGAAGTTCATGGCCTTCACTAAATTAAAAAGCTACATTGTTTCACTCCCTGGAGTGAGGAAAGTCGCATTTTCCTCACTCCAGGGAGTGACGAAAGTAGGCTTGTTCGAGCTGCTGAGGTGAAAAATAAATATTTACACTAAATTTAATCTCCAACTAAGCTAAACCCAAAGCAAGAAGTATATAGGTACCAGCCTTTTTTGCACTCAGATAAGTAGCAACGGCTAATTTAGTCAAACAAGCACCACACATTAATTGGAAACATTGGAATAACTTTATATTTAGGTAACTATAAATTCTAAAACTCGTAAGTAATAATTTTGCAAGACTTATTTTCATACTTTTCGCCTAGAATATTATGTTCAATTAGAAAAATCGCCGCATAACGAAATCACGAACCGTCTGCGTTAAGTGGTAGAGCTTAAGTTAATTTTACCCTATTATTTTTGTAGCGTAAAAAAATCCTCTTTGTAGGTATATCCTATGCACGTATCCTGCAATCACTTAAAATGTGAGATTAGTATTTTAGTGTCAATGACTCCAAAGATTTCCCTATTCGAATTATCGCTGCACGATTGTTAAACATTATTACGTCGGGTGTTGTTTAATAGAAACAAAAATATCTGGCGGCGCGCCTCGTGTTTGATCTCGAGGTGTTCGCCCGTCGAGGGCGATTAGCCCTCTCTCAACGTATAATCAAATGTGCCCCGGGCCGCCTCTACCACTGCACGTCACAGGTTAACTTTTGTAATACGTATTCCAATGCTGATTTGGATACACGAGAGCTACATTGTTTGTGAAGATCGCGAGTATTGGATCGCTTGGTTTAAAGAAAGGTTGTTAGTGCTTGTTCAAAAAGCGGGCAGTTGAAAGGAGCAGCGGCCGACACCGGCGGACGAAGCCTCTCATTTGCCGGCCATTTGTCGGCCATTTCGGTGCACCGATCATAAATAGAGCCCGCTTCGGGTCACGTTAAAGTCTCGGGAGAAAACGTGAAAAATCACACCTCGCCGCGTTAAATTCAATATGCACGTTGACTCGCGTTTTTAAATAATGAGATTTAAATTGCAATAAAGAAAGGCGATTTATGTATTGGAAATTTAAAAAGGAAAGTTGGGTGATTTGTAGGTACCTACCTAGGTAGGTAAGTAAGTTACATATATAGTTTTTTAGATCCTCATGTCTAACTACTCATGTCTAAAACAACTTAAGAATATGTAGATCATTTTGGATCATCATGTATGATACAATATAGGTAAGTAGGTACCTATACAGATAGTTTAGGGTGAGATGTTTCACCGAAATACACATAATATAAAAATAAAAATAGGTAAATGTTGAGAAGCGTCAAGAACCAGAAAAGTAATCTAAAGTTCGTTGGGGTAAAAGAAACACCGAGAAAAATTAATTATGTTTAATAGATATTGTCATTATAGACTATTAATGGCATTATTAATAAACGCGTCACCGGCCTTATGTATTTGTAAGAAAGGGATAAAATATATATAATTGAACTAAATTAGGCCCGGAAAGTTTTATGAATAAGGGGGTAAAACTTTGCTTAGGTACTTAGATACTTACGGATAAGTATTAAGTATAGGTAGGTATAACTCGCATACGATTGTTTTTTCAGTACATAGACTACATACCGAAAAAAAAGGTACGTCTGCAATAGTTTGCAAACGCTGCGGCCAGTTGAGTTGAGGCATATTTACGACTCCGTTTAAGTGAAATAAATAAATCACTGGCCGAAGTGGCCGACTAGCGCACTTCGAGTGCACTCATCTTGAAACTCACTCCACAAATTACGAGAGTTATTGATGTACAGCCTGTACTGGGTAGTTCTGTATAAACTTAATGACCGCATGCAGGTTCCTAACAAGACTATGAGCGTTATTTGACACTGTGAGCTGTGGAGTGGATAAGTGGAGGTTTACATTGTATTGTGCGATACATACTTAGTTACAGAGAAAAGTTTGGATAATTAATGTAAGTAGGTACCTAATGTTGTAATGCAATGTGAGACTAATGTCTTGGAAGCGCCAAATTGAAATGAAATACCTAAATTACAATATTAGTCAAAACTTCTTTGATAACTAATATGTTTTCCTGCCAAATAATGTTTCACATACATAGGAGTAACACTTTTTTTTAAATGTATTCCTAGTCCTTTTAACTAGTTATACGAATAATATTACATATATGTGACGTTTTCAACCAAAAGGTACCACAATGTCGGTTGTCGATAAGGTTTATTTCCACATAACTATGGAAATAGCGCCTTATTGATAACCGACAGTAAATACCCTTTTGATTGAAAATGGCACTTATATTAAATGTCACATCGCTCACGTCATTGATAACTAGTTGACACGGTAATAGTAGTTACTAATAAACAGTAGGAATCTATAAATCAAACTTTATTAAGCAAAGTACCTACCTAAACAATTATTGCAGAATGGAATGTTTGTTCAAACACTTAACTTACATACAACAGGGGTTTTAGCTAATTTTTTTACCTATTATATATAATATATACGACCCTATAGTCGTTTTGATTGCAAGCTGTATAATTAGTTTTGGGCATTGTTCGAACGATCAGCGCGAGGCGCGAGCAGACGTGCTGGCGTAGCGGGAAGAGGATCGCGCTCTTGGAGAGAAACTAGAGAAAGGGACGGAACATCGCATTGTCAGGGCACAAAAAGTAAAAGCCAGTATTTTAACTTGGTTGAATAACAGCGGTCAACAGAACTCAGGTACCTGAGTTCATAACAAGAATATGTCAAAAACATTTTGTGACACACACTTTTATTACTGACTTATATTATTCAAGTACCTAGTTCTCAGAACCTTTCTTATGAGCTAACTCGATGCGTTTGTGTTTTTCCACCGAATATGGAGGTAGTTCGTCTTGTACTCTTACTAGTCTCTGGTACCGCTTAATGAAAAGTGATATAATATGGAGCACACCCTAGGCATTCCCATTCCCTCGCCTTGCTTGCAGCGAACCAGAATGAGCGTGATTTCCGATCCCGTATAGCTTTTAAGGTCTTGCGGTCCCCCTTATATTGGTTATTTTGAGGAAAGTACGCGGTAAGATGGCGGTAAGCTATGTGCACAACCAGCCCTGATTGCCCCTAACTGGGTACAACCTTAATGAGCTCCTTGAGATTAACGCTTGACATGATGGATGAGATAATGAAAATTTGTTTGATTAGTCGTGCTTTTGGGTTTTTGTTATGAATCTAAAAATGTTCTGGAGGGTCCATATTAAAATTGTTTTTATATTTAATTTAGTATAAAATTAGTTGGTAGTAAAATTATTAGTGATGCCAAATTGGAGTTACCGGAATCACCCGAATACCTACAACTTAATATGAAAATTGACTCTAATGCGATGGAATTATGTTTTAAGATACTACCTACTAGTGCGAGTGTAAACAACATTAATTTACTCTATTTTAATAAACTCTATCGATTAATCGGACGAAATACCGATACATTTTTTTGCTAAATTATAAAACAGAATCATCTAACAGTAGGTAGTAATTAAATATCAAATATGTATTTAACAAAATCTGTTGGACAATTGCACAAACAGCGACATCTAGTGGAGAGTAGAGGAATCTAATGACTGCTATATTTAGTTCGATTGGTTCGATACAAAATATATCAACAAAAATAATTTGAAATAGTATTTAAGGTTTTTGCATTAAATAAGTATCTGCACGTGGTAATATCTTAATGGAAAATAATAGGAAACTGAATTTATGAATCAAAATAGTAAATTAAATTATTTAAATTGTTTTAAAGCTTTAAAACCTAATTAGAATTGTAAAGTTTAAAAACCCCATCGCTGATATTTATCAGTACGTTTTGTTTGCCATGAGTAGCTAAGTAACAAACGTTGAAACTCACAGTCGTTTCGCATTTAATCGTAATGTAGTTCTTTTCATATTTTATATCAGTTTTTTCCGCGTCCATTCTTTAACAAATGTAACGGCTTCTATTCAAAGCAGATCCAAAGCTAATTACGCTGACATGAAATTGCTTTGTGAAATCTTTTCAAGAATTTAATTCCATTTACGCGGCGTGGAGGCACAATCAATTTGCATCGTAGCCATTCAGGGAACCCCTTCAGTGAGTATAATGTCCCTACAATCGCGACGCGCAATATGCTGAGTCGAAGTCACGGTGACTTCTCGCCTGCGAAACCATAATCGAGGGGGTCGGCCCTGTCGCGTTTGTCATCCTACCCTACTTACAAATTCACTTACCCAAAAATAAACCCTAAATTTTACTAGTCAAGTTTCAAAGTTGTTAAGCCCAATTTCTGCAAGCATCATAAATTTTATTGCAGTTTAATACAGCCATAACATAACAGTAATAGGGTAAATGTTTTGGTAAGCCATAAATAAATTGGAACCGCGTCCCGCTGGGAGACAAATTTGGTAACATGGAAGGTATTGTTGTACATCAAAATGTAATGCCATTGTCTATGAATAGAACGCACATTAGCCGGGGTTTAATCTTCGGTTAATTAATTGGACACGCTGCGAGTTAACATTTGATTAATCGTGTGTTTTCTGTCGTAATTGTGGGTTAAGTAATTGATTTAGGTTTATTATGAATTATGAGCCTTTACATAATAGGTATATCCAACCTATTTACGTAATCCCTTGAAATAGCTAAAAAATAATTGTTAGTTGTAAATTCTAATTCATGTACACATACTGACCCCCTAATCCATAAAACTTTACAAGCCTCAATTAGTTTATTTATTTTATATCCCTTATACATAAGTTAAAATGACACATTAGGCTTGTATGCGACATGCATAGATCTAGTATATTTTCTATAGATGCGGCCTACCGCTTGCGCCCGTAAGGGATAGACATAGATAACGTCATAAACGTGGGGATACCATATTGGTAAAAATTACCCCAATATTTGATATCACGTTGGGGCGATTACCCTGGAGGTAAAGTTAGCTTGTTTAAAATTGTTTGAATAAAATGTTAATGGGCCGTTCTTTTTAGGCGTATGAACAATGATATACCTCTTAATTCGCGCAGGTGGTACAAAACTAAACATGTTTAGTAAATAAAACGTAAAATAAAAAGTATTATGAGTTTTAATTTTAAGAAATCACAAATCGCAATCACATTAATTCACACCAATTAATGTACCTACACCACATTTAATCTTCACATTTTTTTTTTTGGAATTAAAAGTATGAAAAAACTTCGAGGTCAAAATTACCCATAAAATTATGATATTTTCATTTGGTATCCCTAACGTGATTGTTATGCAGCTAAATTAAGAAGAAGTTTAAAAATGAATGACCTCAGACTCGTCTGAGTAGCTGACAGCCAACCTACGTAATTTGGGCGGATAATTTTTACAAATAATGTTTTGTTAATTTGCGTAAATAATTGTGATATTTTTATTGAAATCGTTTAATTCTACATTGCTTTGAGTGTAACGTAATTTTACGATGTTATTCTCACATATTGCGTTAAGAGGAAGGTGTAAAATATCGTACTTACGTGTGAAAGGTTATGGTCTCATATTTTTGCTCAGAGCGGCTATTACAGCCGATTACAGAACAATTCACCATTATTTTATCAAAGTTCAAGCATTCAAAACGCTAACCATCACTATATTTCATAAGAGAAAGCACAATTTCATACAAAACAACAATAATTAAACAAGCAACGAACAAGCATGACATGTCACGTACTTATTTGTTTGCCACAAACTCGATTGTGGCAGCGGTGGAATAGTGAAACTATGACGAAGACAAAAAGTAATATATTGCTCTCTGTCACTACTACTGAAAGATACATAAGACTATCCCGTTCGGTTATTTCCCCCCACTCCTCATGACCGATCCAGTTATACTATGGCGACATGCGTTTATGAATAACGCCATTATATATTAGGTTTATTAAATGATTTGACAATTTTGTGAACAATTATTCTGATTCAATGTGCCTCTGTTACTGCTAGGAGAAAGAGCTTGCGAGAAAGACCAAGTGATAACGATACCTCCTAAGTAGGTACACTGAGGCAAGTGACAATTTTATGATTTTGCGTTTTGTACATATATTATTTATTATTAAAATATCAATATTTATCACCCACTGAAATTTCATGCTGAAATTCTCCTAACTACATTTTTATATACTCGAGCATCGTATACTGAGGAAGTGAGGAGGCAAGTCATTTGCACCACAGTACAGTGTGGCATACTGATACAACCACCATGATTATGTTTTTCATTCATGTGTCACGCTCTGAACAAAGCCTTAAAAGTAAATATGGAAAAATAAAATCTTATTACAAAAAAATAAAACTGTCTTCAAAAAGGATGAAATAAAATATTATCCTTTTTTAATATATATGCGTCACCAACTGATATGTTTCAAGTCGGTGCCAAGCCAAGTAGTGACAATACCAGTCAAAAATAATCAGCTTAAAAATCAGCTTTATGTCTATATATAAATCCCATTACAATTGTACTAATATTATAAACGTGAAAGTAATTCTGCCTGCCTCTTTGTCACCTTTTCATGGCTAAGCAACTGAACCGATTTAGCTGAAAATTGGCATAAGGGTAAATTCCTTGTATTTTTTTATACCACATCGGTGGCAAACAAGCATACGGCCCGCCTGATGGTAAGCAGTCACCGTAGCCTATGGACGCCTGCAACTCCAGAGGTGTTACAACTTACATGCATTGTTTTATATTTTGACTAGCGCCCCGCCCCGGCTTCGCACGGTTAGTTCAACTAATTTACACAAAACCTTTACAAAAATATACATATAAAACTTCATGTTGAATCACTCTATCTATTAAAAAAAATCCGTTACGTAGTTTTAAAGATCTAAGCATACATAGGGACAGACGGATAGACAGCGAAAAGCGACTTTGTTTTATACTATGTTATGTAGTGATATGTAGCCATCTGGATAAGGGACAGGAAATAACAGTCCTCAATCCCACACTTACGTGCTATTGACTGTTAAAAAATGAGTAAAAAATACGACGGCAAATAAACGCATTGGATTTACACTAATGTGCCGACAAACATGGTACGGACGGACTGCGCCAAACCGTGTGTTCTTAGGTAACTACGAAAAGTACATTTATTGTCGTCGTGTAAGGTAATCCAACGTACATACTTATAATATACAGCCGCCGCATCCTTATCGAATCGCACCAAAATCACTATAAATCTATGCTTCAAAATTTGGCTTGACACCGACTTCAAACATATCAGTTGATAACGCATATACTAAAAAAAAGGATAATGTTTTATTTCATCCTTTTTGAAGTCGGTTTTCTTTTTTTTGTTAAAGATCAATGCAGAAAGCGACTAAATCCACCGAGTCGTGGTGTGATAGGTATGTCACTTTGTCAAAAATAAAAAGTTGGTCGCTTTCTACAAAAGGTCAGTTTTAATTCTCAGTTGTCAGCGCCAAGCCGTCGGCTCGGTGAGAAACAATCTACATGTTTGCCTTCTGTTAATGACCCATTACGGCCATTACCTAGCTGCCGTTCGCTATGCACTTCGCACGCAACCTTATTTTTTGCACTACATATTTTATTTATTTTTTCGCTTAAATAAATATGCTTTCAGTTTTGAGAAATCGCGTAAAAGTTAGATATTGCCAATAAAAAAATCATTACCTATATCAAACATATTAATAACGGGTCACACGTATTTTACAAAACGTAAATACGTGAGTGACCCGTTATTAATATGTTTAATATGTGTGTCTCACGGAAGTTTTGTTATTAAAATTCATTATATCTAACATAAACAAACTTTGGTATAGATTTGTCGTGAATTTATTAAGCAAAGTAGACATTTGTTTGCGTCAGGTAGCGAGTGCTTTTAGGTGTTAACTGCATAAAGCCAACGTAACATTTAAGTACCGACATAAATAAGTTCAATTCATGTATTTCATTTTATACGACCACTATAAATTTCATTGTGGCCGAGAGAAGTGTGTAGTACTGTTAGCGCTGATATTGCGCAAACGTGCGATATTTATTTAAGAGCTACTAAGTGCACTACGGCTCGTACTAAAAATCTTTCCCGACAGAGAAAATAATGTTTAGCCCTTTTTGTTCTGCTCCTACTACAGTTATCGTACACATGTTAGAAAGGGATGAAAAGGGATTCATAAAGAGGGAAAGCGTGTTAAGAGGTGTTTATAGAAAGGAAAGCGTACAAGGCAAACGGAGCACTTCGCTCGGAAATGGCCCAAAACTAATGTGGACCCGCGCTCGCTTGGGACATAAATCTGCGGGCTAAAACTACGACCAAACGATGTAGGTTTTGTACTATGTTGCCGGACTCAATCTGTAGGATCAAAGGACGATTGCAGAATCACGTCTGCAGATTTAGATTAAACGGAAACTAGTGACAGCTGTAGGTACGTACCTATACCCAGAATGTGATAAAGAAAACCTATTTTTTTTTTCGTTACACAACATGTCACAAATATTTTCTACAGTTTCTATTTGAAAGCCCCAATAATTTTTCGAAATGCATTTAATAGCGCACAACTGCAATCATACTGCTTTAACCTAGGTATGCTTTCACAGAATCTTCAGCCACCATATGAAGCTCTGAAAAAATCGATACCTCGCAATGAATTACGCAAGTCGCAAATGACACGGTAGCCCGTGTGCGGTCGTTTGCACAAACGGCATCGAATTAACTTGATAGCGAGCCGCATGCGATAATCGCCCCTAATGCTACGTAATTACACCCGCCGTTCAGCCACCGCTTATGTATTATATTATATTAATGAATAAACATGTCAGTTATAGTCGCACGCAAAGTAAGTTATAAAAATTAAACTATTATTATTATTTACGTATAAAACAAAGTACCTACTTATAATAGGCATTGTTGTTGTTATAAAATGGTCATTATAATAAGTCCCTTCATGACGTTAATTTTTTTCTTAAACTATGAACCGCTTTGATCTACATTTTAGGTAAGTAAGTATGTAGTTATATCGAAATACACGTTGACACATGCTCTTTAACTTTATAGTAAAAAAAAGTAACTAGGGTTTGCAACAATTTTGATTGATCCTCGACGGCGTTGGCGAGATGACGACGCCTTTGGCAGGAACTGGTGGGAGACGGGTCAAGACCGGGATACGTGGAAAGGGGGAAGGGAGGCCTTCGCCCAGCAGTGGGACACTCTAGGCTCATATAATAAATAAGTAATCGAATGGTAGCAGTGACTTATTATCCTGTTTTTTATTCACGTTAACTTTTCACTTTGACTTTTATTTTTACTTTAACTTCTTATTGACTACCTGTCTATTTAGGTATACATCTGTAAAGCCAGAACCTAACTTTCAATTTACTAATTATCCATTCTAACTATGTAGTGTTCAAAGTAGTAAATAAATTCACTATGCTTTTGTTAGTGTTTTCGTAATGTTGCAAATAAGCACCTAATAGCCACGCTAATGAGCAGTCGGAACATTGTTACTGTAGGGTTAGTTTTCGTGGCTAACACTCCACATTCGCACAAAGAACATTTGTATCTAATTATTGACTGAAGTACAATAGCCGCGTGGTCAAAATGAAGTGTTGCCGATGTAGGGGGCTATTCAAGACACAGGCTGAAGCGTTAACACCTGCTATTAATCTAACGAAGGTTTTACTTGTATACAAATGCACTAAACTGAATTTTCAAGAATTGTTTTTATAGTTTATTTAAGTTGAAAGAAAATTTATTGTGGCCCAAAAATACGCAGTAATTTTTTTTAAATATATTTCTAACTTAGTAATCTTTCACAAAAAATCATTAAAATTAAAACTCTAAATGTATCATGTACAAATTATTTTCTTTTAGTTTCACTTTCTTTTTTGTTAAATAGGTATAAACCTATTTAAAAAAAAAGAAAGTGACTAATAACAGTAATAACATCATTCAAAATTTAAGCACTATTCCGCCACCCATGATAGCCCTGGCAGCCATTGGAAAGTTCCTACAAACGTTTACCATATTCTCAGTACCAGATAGGTATTTATTTTGCGAAATAAATAAGAAATTCAAACTGATTTTCTGCTAGGACCTTATAGATGGTGGAGTAGAGGATCACAAACAAAAATACTCACCATACGGTTAGATGCTTTATACTCCGCGATTCAGGAATTGTACCTGAAATTAATTAGAATATTATTCGTAGTTGGTAGTAAGTACCTGCCTACCTCAACGTACCCACGTCCCCTTACGGAAGATGCTATACGGATTCTAATTTAGGTATGAAAAATTGCTGTTTCAATCGCTGTAGTTCCATTACTTCCGTCAAAAGCTAGTAGAAGAGGAAGCTATGCGGTCGGCAGCGACACAATGCCCGTCCGTTTGTCCGTCGCCATTAACGCTAATAACTCCATACACGCGCGTCTTGCGGTCGCCAGAGGAAGCTCTCTTTGTCAGCCTAATAATTCTATCAATAGGCAAGTTGCGGTCGACACGGTAATCGCGAAATTTGCGGAATTTTAGCCACTCAGCCCTCGGTGCGAAACAAAGCAGAAGCTCTTTGAATGATGCTAATGTCGGCTCGCGTGCGGATAACGGTCGTTTGTGGATTCCTTTAAATAACTGTTATACATATATATACCTATTATTATTTCTCACTGTAGCACCGATACACCCTTGACGCTTCGTAGCACTTACCTATGTAAGTTTTCAACAATTTTCTTGAACTGTTTGATGAAGTACATCTGGTTTGGTTGATAACTTATTGCACTTATTGTAATTTGACCATCTTTGTACCATATTCTATGAAGTAAACATTTGTATTTGTAACATCATACAACGGTATTATGTTTGGGATTAGCTAAAGACGGTAATACCTATATATGAATTAACAGCATAAATTAAAACCGTAATTATCGCGAAACACTTACCGCCTGTGTAGGTACTCCCATTGTCCGGTCATGCTGCAGACAAATGCGCTGATAATCGTCACTTTTCACTTCTTAATGTTTCAAAGAAAATTAAAGGTACTTTTACACTTCCTGTCCTCCCCGATCCACTTACAGTTAGTCTGATGTAGTGTGTCTTGCTTCAGCTATCTTTTGTAGGTTCTGTTCAGGACGCGCTTGCTCTAAAAGAAGGTAGCTATTGTTATCACATCTACCTACGTAATAACATTTTGTAAGTCAAATGCTCAGCAATGCCAAGGTCGGTTGTTCAATTGATGGCGTAAGCTTCAATAACATCAGTTATGCTGATGACATGGTGTAGTCCAATATTTCCGAAACTACTCTTAATAAAAGACAAATCAGAGAGAACAGTATTGACGTCGCCTCCTAAGGTTCCGTCATCTAAGTACCAGACATTGAATTTTGATTTTAATTTTTTAATAATTGGATTTATAACCGAACTAAACATTGCTGGCCCGAGAGGGTCACCCTGCTGACAGCCAACCTCAGAAGATAATTTATGTGATTTGCACATTAATTTAGATGAGTTTGAATAGCAAAAGAAAAGGTAATTGTATAGCTCCGGAATTTTGTCCTTCTGTCAGCAAAGTGTCCCTACTAACCGAATAGGGGATATTACTGCAATGTTCTGCCACCAGAGCTCAGGCCTAGCCTTTTTAGTAAACCATAGAGTAACTTAAGGGCTTATTACACTTTGCTAAATTTAGTGACTAACAAGAGGGACGCCGCTATACGTGAAAAACGATAGGATGTATCTCTTATCGCGTCTTACGTTTAGCGGCGTCCCTCTTGTTAGTCACTAAATTTAGCAGTGTAATAATAATAAGCCCTTTATACATACTGTACCTTTAACAGGTTTTTGACAAGTTATCAGATATAATAAAATATGCATGATATTGATGCATCAAGGCGGTTTGTTTACAGAGGACCTACCGGGGAAACGCGAATCCGAAATTTCGCTATCTGCCTCTTTATCGCTCGAATATGCAAGTGTGACAGAGAAAACGAAATTTCCATCTTCTACCCTCAGATTGTGGCAGTGGCGCCCTGGCGCCCCCTACGCAGAGTTTCGCGTAATATTCCATATTAAAAGCATTTTTAACGTCAATTTTGACTACAATTTCGCAATCATTGAGTGAAAGGTAGGTCCTTAGGGCATGGACGGCTGCCTCGCACCCGCCTTTCGTGCCGAAACCTAGCTGTACTGGTTCAAAAATGCACTGAAATTTGATCTAACGTGTCTAACCGCAATTTTTGATGCCAGACGTCGTAAAGTAGACCCCACCGCAATGGGTCTCACCCCTCCGTCCTTTTTGGTTAGGGCGATCAGGTTTGCACCGTATAGAATAGGGACGATTTCAGTGTTAATTTTGCCTGAAGACATAAAATTTATTAATTTAGTAAGGGAGCTGATAAGCTGCTCACCTGCGTCGCCCACGGAATGAGAAATTAGATCCTTCAAATGTTGGGGCGAGATCCATCCAGGCCGGTCACCGAACGTCTCTCTTTGGTTTTAGGTACCATAAATTTTTTGATTCGTAATAATGTCTTCTCTGCTACCAGGGCACTTTGCCAACGTTAAGTGTATTAGATAAATATAAGAGTAAGTCGTCGACATTCAGTCATCCGTCGAGGTCTTCACGATGCACAGGAGGATAGCTGGAGCAGCTGCAAAGCATAATGGCGGCCGAGACCACGATGCCACGAACCATCGAATGATGTCTAAAGAATGAGTTATTCGCATTTCCAGAAGAATTCTTCATTAACTGCACCCATTGCGCTTGCCATTCACTGCATAATATCCTATCAAAATTTTACATTAAACAGCAGAATGCAAAAAATATATAAAAATGTCTGGAGCACGATCGTCCGCCACTTTTTCTACCATTATCAGTTTACCAGTTACACATCGCGACTTTGACACTATAAAGATGTGTCACAGAGAAAACGAATACTCGTATGTTGATGGCCAGTATTATTTTGCATCTTGGTGCAAGTAGGTTTTCTCCTTCTAAGTCGGTCCCTCACTGCTGAGCAGAGTACTCCGCATAGGTACAATTTTTCTTTATAGTAGCTTTCCACTTCTCTCTGTCGGTTGCTTTGTGGAAAGCGTTGCTTAATAGTGTGATGGTGGTGCAAGTAGGTACAACTGTGGTAAAATAATGTGTTTAGTCTCGATGCTGAGGCCGGCGATGAGGGGCGGCGGTGGGCGGCGGTCTGTCTGGTCTATCAAACAACCACCCTTTTCGGCGGCTTATGAGCATGAGCACCCTAGTGAGTATTATATTCTTTGATGAGCACTGCATCGTCTGCATCCTTCCACGGGAAACAAATGTTTGTTAGGTGACCTATTTGTTAGTATTTACATGTATTTAATTTATTTCACTTAATGTGCATAATCATAATTATAGTTTGATAAATGGTTTTGAATATAAATGAAATGATTCAAATGATGAAATGAAATGATGCTTGAAAAATAGTTAATTTTAGTTTTTTTTTGTGATTGTTATGAAGGTACCTATATAGTTGGTCAAGCCAAATTGGCAGTAAATAAGAACCAAAAAAACTATACTCATCCTTTTATTTTGGGTGCTAGTACTAGTGTAGGACAGATAGTATGATTCTATGTTTGAAATGAGACAGTCCTTTGACAAACTATACTTATTTTGTACGAGACAATTATTTAGGTACTGCTGCTTATTAAAGTACGTAGCATCTACGTAGGTACTCACCTAATAAGCGCAGTGCTGCCAATATTTTACATAGCTATAATATAAATTATAATAGTAGTCCGTTCTGCCATCTGGTACAATTTACTGAAATCATTTTATTTTTACTTTAACGCCATCTGTTGAGGAATGGTGGTAGAACAACTTTTTAATTGCAATGCTACTCAACAGTAGATGGCACGTAGATGGCAGTATGAAACGTGCCACATACAAAATAAATATTATATAAATATATAATACATAAGATGTACATGATCAGTTCATTTGAAATATTTAAAGCAACAGTAAAATTAAAATATAATCAACATAAAAATATGAACGTAAATAAAAACAAAGAAAACAATCTTGAATGTCAAAACCTGTAAAAAAGTTATGTGACATGACATTGACAGTGACAATTTAATCAATTTATAACCTTAAAGTTTGAGCTCGTAAGCTCCAAAACAATTTCAGAATTAAATTTGCTGATATTATATTGATAATAGATTATTGTTTACAGTGATGTTGTTTACTAAAATGTCAATACTAAGATCGTTGTTTAAAACTGGCAGGCATTCTCTTTTACTCCGACAATGTTATTCTTCAGATAATACATTGAAGTTATCTGAACCTGCCGTGCAAAAGTATCTTAGCCATTTGTTGTTAGAACACGAAGAACTTTTAATTAAATCACGTCGTAACGATACAGAAGTCAAACGGCTGCGTGAAATAAAGCCTGTCGTTCAAGTTCTTGAGGAAAGGATCGCTTTGTTTGACAGTATCGAAAACCTCAAAGAACTCAATAAAAAGGAGAACCAAGATGATGAAATGAAGAAAATGGTTAAGGAGGAGGCTCAGATTTATCTCGGACGTCTCAAGGAAGTAGACAATGACCTCCAGTCAGTTTTATTTCAACCATATATAACAGAGGGTGGCATTTTGCTAGAAGTCACAGCCGGCGCAGGTGGTCAAGAGGCCATGCTATTTGCCCGAGAGCTTTTCGAATTATATGAATCATATGCACATTTTAAGGATTGGGAAGTAAATATAGCTTCTATTGAAAAGTCTGACATTGGTGGTATTAGAAAAGGTTCCATGCTGATTAAAGGAATTGGTGTGCCAGAGTTCATGAAGCTTGAAGCCGGAGTGCACAGAGTTCAAAGAATACCTGCTACAGAAAAGGGAGGCCGAATACACACTAGCACAGTGTCGGTAGCAGTTTTGCCGCAACCTAGTGAGATCGAACTAGATATACCCGATAGGGATATTTCAATTGAGACTAAGCGTGCAAGTGGTGCAGGAGGGCAGCATGTGAACACTACGGACAGTGCTGTTCGCATCATACACCTGCCGACCGGCACTGCTGTGGACTGTCAGGAGGGACGGTCACAGATAAAAAATAAAGAAATTGCCATGCAGAAACTGAGGACACTCTTGCTACAGAAGCAGCAAGAAGAACTGACATCCAAAGTCAATGCAGAGAGAAAATCCCAGGTCGGTGTTACTATTGATTGAAGAAATAATCAAATATTTATTATATTATTATAACATTCTTTTATGATGATGATGTAATCCTGTTATCCCTCATTAGGGACATAGGGCTCGCAAAAGAATTTTCCTTTATGTTGCTTTCCTGAGCAGCTACTTCCAGCTCTTTCCAGCCGAGTCCAGTTGAACCAGCCTCTTTTTCAACTGATTTCTTTGATATTCCTTGAAAATTAATGATACTAAATGTATCATGTTCATATAACAATTTTCAAGATTTAAATTTAATTATTGGCACACAACTATTTCATGCTAAGCATAGGGCCTTGTTAGTGCACAGAATACATAATAATGCCAAATACCTGATTTGGTAAACCAAGACACTGGGATCACCTTAAGCTGGCCATACACACTAGGGTACACCTGCGCAGTGTAAGCTGGTTAGAAAACTGCGCAGTCGAATGCCACACACGCTACGTTTTACCTGTGCAGTTGGCAAAACTGCGCAGGCATACCCTAGTGTGTATGTAGTACCCTAGTGGGCCAGCTTTAGTACTGTTTGTCACAGATGTTGTGTAATATTATAATTAGTACAGCGGCCAGAGTGCCTAATACACCATTTGATGTGACTGGACAGTATTCTACCGACAAGTGGTATCGTTGTGTTCGGTAGACTCTACTGAGTACGAAATAAGGACTTGTCACTTTTTAAGAGTGTGGGGTTGATAACTGTGACGTCACAAAATCGGCAGTACAAAGTTTTTAACTTTTTTCTTTTAAACATACCATGTGGGGTACCAAATGAAAGGGCTTTTTGAGTAGATTACAAATATATAACATATTCTAACATTTTCACTACTTGGTCTAACAAATTATTAGAAAACGCTCAAAAATTTCACAATCCTGAGTGGATTTTGAACTGCTCTTAAATTTAAAATAGCTAAATAGATTAGTTCAAAATTTATATACAATGACTGTGAATATCCTCTATATTATATCAAGAAATAATTAAAGAGATATGTCCGAAAATAAGAAAAGTACATGAATTTGAATATCAGTATAATTTTCTGGTCTAATGTATGTATTTATTTTGGTATAGTATAACAGAAAATTATAGTGTTATTTAACTTGATGTACTTTTCTTATTTTTGGACATATCTGGTTAATTATTTTTAGACATGATATAGAAGATATTCACAGTCATACAGAATAATATTTGGACTAATCCATTCAGCCATTTTTAATTTAGAGCAGTTCAAAGTCAACTCTGGATTGTGAACTAGTGAAAATGTTAGACTATGTTATATATTTGTAATCTACTCACAAAGCCCTTTCATTTCGTACCTCACATGGTATGTTTAAAAGAAAAAAGTTAAAAACTTTGTACTGCCGATTTTGTGACGTCACAGTTATCCACCCCACACTCTTAGAAAGTAACAAGTTCTTATTTCGTACTCAGTAGAGTCTACCGAACACAACGATACCATTATTATTCACAATGACGGGACTTAATCGCGTAAAATAAGTTTTAAATTTACCCCCGACGTTTACGCGATTAAGTCCCGTCGTTGTGAATAATAATGAGTAAAAATCGTAAAAGTTTAAAACAACAATACCACTTGTCGGTAGAATACTGTCCAGTCACATCGAATGGTGTATTAGGCCCTCTGGCCGCTGTACTATAATAGACTACTTATTGATTCTATTACAGGTTGGGTCAAGCAATAGAAATGAAAAAATCAGAACCTACAACTATCCTCAAGATAGAGTGACCGAGCACCGGCCGGGCGGCGGCACGGTGCACAATCTCAAGGCCTTCATGGAGGGAGGTGACTTGCTAGAGGAGCTTCAGGAATCTCTACTGAGAGAGGCACGGTACCAGACTGTTGTGAGCGAAATAGAGGAGTTCAATAAGAAATATGGGCAGGAGAAAGCCTCTACCAGTTAGACTGTAAGTCATTTAATTTAATTTAATGTAAACACTAGATTCTGTAGATAATAAAAGTAGTTGATTAAAAATGCTGCTAAAC
Organism: Cydia strobilella; assembly: GCF_947568885.1. NCBI lineage: Eukaryota > Metazoa > Arthropoda > Insecta > Lepidoptera > Tortricidae > Cydia > Cydia strobilella. Next base: position 6,417,585 of record NC_086043.1, on the reverse strand, counting down.
CAAAACAACAAATATTTATTTTGTACCAAATGAACAATCACATTTCATTTAAAGGTAATATTATAAATAATCACATTTTTATGTAATGACAGAGATTCAAAATATGTATTTTACTAAATACTAAAATATATTCTTACAAATAGAAATATGACTGCAAGTATTTAATACATTGAATAACATAAATAATAATGTTTCTGATAATATCTCTTCAAAGTATTAATAATTATTTCACACCATAGTAATTATAATTAGGTATTTATTGTGCAGTATTCATATATGTGCAGTTTCAGATGTGATGCAACCTATATGTTTGATATGGAATGTGAAATAATCATTCACACGAAAATTTATATTATAAAATATTTACCAAATCAAATTCACTACCTATCCAAGCTGGCTTTTGGAACTTTAGTATAACGAAAACTGAACAGACAATCTTCGCAAGAAAATACAATCTTAGTGTCAAGCAATATTACAAATTTACTAGTACCCTTACCACCAGTCACTGACAGTGTCAACATTGACATATACGCTAACGTCTACGTAACTTACTTTCTTTGTATCTCGCTCGTACTAATTTATTAGTGCGAGCGAGATGTATAGAAAGTAAATTACGTAGACATTAGTGTATATATTAAATTATTTTAAAGCAGGTCACTCACGTATTATTAAGTGAATAGCACGTATTATTAATATGTTTGAGTCTCACGGGAGTTTTATTAGTGTATATATCAGTGTTTACACTGTCACTGACTCGTGGTACGGGTACAGGACGGAAACGCCAACCAATCTCTCAGAACTTGTAAACTTAAAGTACTTACAATAATATTTATAAATTTAATTACTGAAGACTAGAATAAACTTAACATACAACATAAAATGTTCGCATGTATTATGTATATTTAACATAGCTAGAACAAATATGGGTTTGTTCCAATTTGTTGAAAAGCTAACTATCTTATATTTACATTCATTAAATTTCATTATTTACCACCCCCAAACCCTAATCTGTTATTCACAAATTTCACAATCATGTTGCCACTGATGATTAATACTAGAATTAAAAACAATCTGTTAACTCTAGCCTTACCACGAGTTTGACACTGACCTGACTGACATATACGCTAGTGTGTAACTTTCTATGCATCTCGCTCGTACTGGCATATTAGTGCGAGCGAGATGTATATAAAGCAAGTTGCGCAACGTTAGCGAATATGTAAGTGTCAAACTCGTGTTAAGGCTATTGGTGACACTGACAATTAAATATACTCTTTTAGTAGCCATGTTCCGTGTGGCACATTGGGAGCATGAAAGTAGCTAGTTTCTTTATAAGACATCGAATTAACACTAAGAATAAACACATTATTACTAAGTATATCTGATATGTGGGAATGACATGTAACAGTGGCTATACTACTAGTTCTAAAAATAACGTTTATCCACCTTTAATTACTTAGAACAAAATAGTTACCAAATAATTCCACATATATCTGTATGTTCAGTAATGAAGACCACTCTATACATTATATTATAATGTTAAAATTTGTAATGACATTCTTATTGGATGAGGATGTTATATTTTTAATAAATTTATTGTAAAACTTGTAAATACTCCAATAAATTCGTATAAGTTGCTAACAGAAAAAAATGCCCTTAATGCCGATCTTTGCAAATAAAACCCGTAATGACACTAAACGTGTCTCCAGATTCTCAAGAATTAGGCGAACTAAATTGACATGAGATTGGCAGCTAAAATGATACCAGGAATAGCAAAAAAATACGAGTATATATGTCGATAAAATTATATCGATAAGTAAGATATTGCAACTACTAATAGAAGGGTCACAAACGATTTCGATTTATGAACATCACAAGAAAAGTGGATGATTCGATTGTAAGATTGTGACGATACCGATCAAATCAGGAGAAAAAACATTTATTTAATTACAATACAATAGATTTATCCAATATCCTTGTCTTCATTACTATAAAATTGCGCAATTTTAGAAATACCAACGAACATTTGTAAAATAACAAAAAAAAAAATACATTTGAACTGACCGCGCAACAGTAACGCCCCTAGCGGTGAATTCTCGTGATATTCTCTCATTCAAACTTTTTTGAAAATATCGATACGAACAGCACTGGCCAAACTGTGGTATCATTTGTGCATATTGACTTGTCAATTTAGTTCGCCTAATTTTGGAGGCTACTTTAACCAGCACGACAAATTCAAAGCCAACCCATTACGTGTCTAGCACATATCTTGACCCAACTCGCGCTTTTTCATAAATCAAGCGCGACTTGACACATAAAGTCGCACGAGCACAGTATAAGGAAGGTGTATTTTTAGATCCAGTAGTCCATCTTCGAACATTTTATAATCCTCGTTCGAAATTCAAAATCTCGGACTTAGTACACCGCGAAATTCAGTAAAATGCTGCAAATAGTGTTAAAAATACGAAAATCGGTACGATTGATCTTTAGGCCATTTGAATCAATTTGACCCGTAGCACTTAATAAAAAAGGAGAGGAGTTATGACGGCATCTTTTTTTGTATGGGAAAATTTTTTTTTGTTCAGAAACCTATCGTGTGTGGTATTAAATAAAAGGGCTTTTTGAGCCGATTGTACTGATTCTCTTTGCGGCGTACCGCTAGCACTATTAGTAAACATGCATACCTAAACCTGCTTAAATCCGTCGCGGCGTCACTTGTTTTTACCCGAGATCCGCTTTTTTTTTGTTCGAAGTTGGACTACACGCTATAAATCGGTGTAAGTATACTGGCCGAGCTGCGGCAATACGAGATAGGCGTGCTCAAGTAATACGCGTCACATCCTTTTTTGAGTATATAAAATACAAAGAGCTTTGGACATCAAAAATTAGGGCAATTCCAGTCAAAGATAGATTTTACAAATACGTATAAATGGAGACTACTGCTAGAGGAATCCAGAACATATTTCTGCCAGGAATGCTCGCGCGCCCGCACATATCAATGTTGCTCTCCTGAAAAAAAAAGAACATCACTAAATATAGTCTGCATCATCTCAAATGACTTTTTCGTCTAAGACGGTAATCTGTTAAACAAAAGCCTTTGTCTTTTTTGTGCGAGCTGTCGGCCCTTATGTGCCATTGTGTGTTGGCGCGTGCCACGGCGCGTGCGGCGCTCACACACAATGAAACCGTTCGCACACAAGAGACAATGGTTTAACAGATTACCGTCTTAGACGAAAAAGTCATTTGAGAAGATGAAGACTATACACGGTGTAACATGAGGATACCGAATAATTTTAACAGCGTATTCCTGATCATATTTAAAGACTAAAATGTCCTATAAACTTTTCTGTAATTTGCCTAGTTTCAGAGTTAATACCAATTTAAAAAAAAAACAATTATTACATAGTGCAAAACGCATTTTTGATGTCGATGTTGCCACTGTGGGACGTAGTCTAAGTAACCTTATTGATAGATGTCAAAAAGTGACAATTTGAAAGTAACACTTTGTTAAAACTACGTTTTACGAAAAAAAAAGGTAAAAGTCCATTTTAAGTGACAAGTTGACCAATAATACAAAAAAAAAAAATTTTGCGAATTTCACCTAAACAACATTTTTTCCTTGGTTAAAATCTTTCGGTTTCCTCGTGAACACCTTGTATAACTCACGTTTCTCAGACATTGTATCTATTAGTGCTTTCATTTAGTAAACTTTCAACGGCCGGTTTTTCTATCAATGTCAAATATAGCATACAACTACATTTTGTAAATATAAAAAAAAGTACTTGATACCTAACCGTAATTTACGTTGCGCTTTATAGTACAAATTGATGTGAAATTGCCCTTAAAAGTAAAAAAAAAATGTGTTTTGCCTGCGGCGCCGCCAGCTTGGGATTCGTTTTCATTAAACCTCTTTCCCCCAGGGGAGAATTTCCTACAATAAAGTAACATTTCTTAAAATAAAATAAGTAATATGTACGAGTATGTACAGTCTCAGGAGTTAAGCATTTTGTTTGCCAAATTCATTAATAATTTAAAAACTGTAATAGATGTCATATATTAAAGAAAAAGTGACGAAGCCCTCCAGTGGTGGAGGCCGGAGATTTTAACTTATATATAGTAGTGTGACTACTTAAAAAACACAAATCAAAATACTTAATAAAATAATTTAATTTGCTCCCAAACTTGTTCATTAATAATTTGTTCAGTAAAAGACAGACAATGTTACTTTCGTCTATTCTATATTTGAAACATAACATTCTCATGCTGTCTACAGACGTATCGTATGCGCAGGACAGAACGGTCGTATAAGTATTGAATAACAAGTTTGTCCTTTATGGCGGGATAACTGTGTTACAAATCAATTGCAATTCGTCCACTTACCTCTGGATGACTGCGGATGCAGGAAACCGGTTGCTTTCTGTACAGCGGATGTATGTGCTTCAAACACGGCAGCGTTTCGTTGTACAACACCTCGGTCGGCTCCACGGAGAACACTGAACCTTCTTCCTTCGGACAGTTGGTATCCACCACTACAAGCAGCATGTTCGTAAAGTTCACTAACTGCACGTAGAACGGTCGTTCACACTCTTTCAGGGGCTTGTTAAGTTTCTCGTTTAGGTTAGAGTAGTCGAGTTGGTAGAGGTACATCTCCCTGTCGCAAGGCGTCGGTCGTGTCCTGTTGATCAGTACCAGCTTCTCGAAGTCGCGTTCAACCCGCGCCGTCGGTGGCTTCGTCAGGAACGGGTCGTCAGTATCTTCGTCGTTCTCGTAATTCTGGTACGCCACTGTATCAACAATATTCGGGGTCAGATGATTATATTATTTCCAAGAATCCCATGCAATCCAGACAGCGACCTAATACATCGATATATTTATAAATAGACAATGAAATTATAAGGCGAGAAAGACATGCTGGCGAATATTTAAAAGATATATCAAAATTAGGCAGAAATATTAGATAAGTTGGGCATGGACAATATAACATACATAGTTATAGGCGATACGAGTATGATATCAAAAATTTGTAAAGAAACATATAAATTGAATAGGACAAAGCTGTATATAAATATAAAGCGCAATAATTGTAAAATAATTTAAGACTGAAAATCACACATATACATAACGACAAGTTACCGCACCTACCAGATTAAAGCTGATTCACAAGCATATTTCGATCAGCATGCAGATGTTATCCTTATTGTTATCCTAAATGTTTCAAATGGGTGATTTATGAGTCTGTAAGGCACGAATGGTATAAACTGAACTAGAAACCTACTAACCAGCCTCTTTTATAAACATTTGGATAACTCAGAAAAAATATATACGAAATATTCCGATATCAATTGTGTTGACGTTGGACGAGTTGAATTAGAAACGACGGTGGATATTCTCAAATATTGAGAAGATAACTACGAGGCTCATGCACATTCCGGGGGTAATATGATTAGAATAGCACTCTATCCATGACGACACCTACTGTGCTCGGTCTATCACTCACCGGTGGGTGTAACATTCTCTGAAAACAAGATGGAGTCATTACTACTTTTGTACAACTCAACTAGAGACCAATTGTTGACTCCATTCTATAATTTTGATACTACATAATGGATAGAACAGCTAAGTCTTTCGCGTCTTGAGCTGGCGAGAATCCCCCCATGCATACGAATCTTGTGCTGTGTGTATATAGAAAAATTGAAGTGTTATGTCATGACATATTATATTCTTCAGGATTTCGGATCTTTTTTCTATACTAAAACTGTTTTATTCATAATTATATTTCGTCACTTCATTCGAAGATATATGGTTAAGAAATAAAACTATGAAAACGGATTATATCGCGTATATTGAATTTATAATACATCCCGACGTTTCGAACTCTTTACAGCGTGTCACCCGTTGACCACGAACGCTGTAAAGAGTTCGAAACGTCGGGATGTATTATAAATTCAATATACGCGATATAATCCGTTTTCATAGTTTTATTTCATGAGTAACTATCGCGGTAACCGAAGACAATATTATATATGGTTAATATAAATTTATATATTCGAATGAATTTACTCATATAATTTCGATCGAACTTCACTTCAAGAAGTATGTTAGATCATTAATTATATTTCATCACTTCATTCTTCAGATATAAATTTATATTAACCATATATCTTCGAATGAAGTGACTCATATAATTAATCGAACCTCACTTCAAGAAGTTTGTTAGATCATCAAATATTGTAATGCTATAACCAGTGATTTCATGCACTGTAGGCAATATTGACAAGCACGATGGATTTATAGGTCGCTTTAGCATGTATGTAATAGTATATCACATTGTGGCTCGTCGTCATGCAGAATTGCACAGTACATGCCGACAACGTAGAAGGGCAACATTTAATCGCATATTCTGTCATTCACAACATTGAGCACGATACTCCATGGCTTATATTCTTGGTTAGGGGTAGCACATTGTTTATCATTACGGCGTTGGTGGTAACGACACAGCCAACAGTGAGAGGTTAGAAACAGACTTACCGTCGTCGAATGTGTAGACAGAGCCCTGCGCTAAACCTACTGTGATGGTATTGTAGAGCCAAACGCTGGTCGCGAGGAACCACGCCAGGACCAGACGCACATTCTCCAACGGCTGCAACAATGACACTTTTTTGATATAGTCACTTAAGTTAATAAAACACTGTATTTTTATTACATATAAAATGTGCTCCGTTTAGTTGGGTTACGTAATTACGTTATTCTGCAGCGACTCGACGGATCGAGCCTGATTATAGTATTGTGTGGGTAAAAATCTACTTTAGGGATTAATTAAAATTCGTATATTTTGGTTGTACGGTCATCTTACTTCCAATAACAGGATATTTTATTTTGTCCGCTTCTTTCAGGTTAGCCTGGAAAATCGTGTGAAAGCCAAGTTGTTATCTTACCGTAAGAAGCGTGGCTGCAGGGTTCGTTGTCTTCTTTTCTCTGAAGCAAACCGCTTGATAGTCCACTATGTGTATGGTCTTGTACACTTCATCTTCAACGAGTCTTGTCATGATATCGGGTCGAATCTGTAAAGAAGGTAGAAATTATATGACTAGGGTAAAAAAATGTTAACCGCCTGGCTAAGAGGCTTGTGACAGCCTATGAAAAGTTCGAGGCGTTTGAGCTAGTTTTGTGCTTTTTAAACGCAAGTATTCAAGACTCCATTTTTTAAGAGATTAACCTCTAAAGACTGAGTCGTTTACTTTGTTTCCAGCTTTATATTATATAAAATCTTCAAGGATTTAACAGCTCGAACTCGAGTCTTGCTTGTGGCTTGCACTTCTGAAATAATACCAATCCATTTAATATCGGAAGATGTACCTTGCCGAAAAACAGTCCTGTATGGTTGCCGTCTTCGCTGACTATAATCCATCCATTGCTGTCAACTAAAAAGCAATCCCATGCATTTGATGCGCAGCATCCTTTGTTATTATCACACTGAAATTACATAATATGCCTTTAATTATTTTGTCATTCTACATACATATGTATAAAAACTTGAAAGGTATGTTATTTATCTCATTGTTACGCAATATGTGTGTGTAAGCAAGTAGAACTATAAATTATTTAAACGAAATTTGAATGTACGAGACACACGGCACGCAAATATGATTCACGTTGATTGCTTTTATTTCCTGCGCCCATAGAAGTGAATTATTTATCAATGTGAGTATTATTGTACTATTTGCTAGTCGTGTGTGCGTCTTACTGTAGCTGTGATATTGAAGAACCATTCAGCGAGGCGGTCGTGCTGGAATTGGTAGCCGACGACCGCAGCAGGCGCCTTCCTGTGACCATCCCCGTGGAACACCGCGTGGGCCGCAGTGACCACCGCCGTGCTGACGTTTAAGGGGACCTTCTCTGTGTTCATCTCCACACTGTATACGTAGCTAAGAGGGTCGACATAGTGCTGCTCGACCGCCCGCCGGTACCAGACCTCGTCGATCGCTCGTGGCCATTGCTTTCCGAACTCGAATCTGTGATAGTTATAGCGAAATGAATAACTCCATGAAATGTGTCAAATTCAGTGTCGAGCATCGTTTTAACATGAAAGGTTAAGGTTGAAAGATGAATTACGTAGGTTGCTGCTTGTATAGGTAACCAACTTCGTACATTGTACGATATTTTTGGTTTGGTAAGTAAGTCTAGATATGATAAAACGTATTGTTCATGCGCCTTTTCGACTTACAAATTGGTTTGCCACGGCGTTTAAGTTTTGTAAAGAATACATTATTAAATTTGATGCGACTATCCACCTGCTATCGCTGCTGTTTTCTTGTTCTCTGGGAGGATGCGTCTGCCACCTGGTGAGTCCGCTGTGTGTAGCTATGAACGCCACGATGTATCCGAATCGTTCGATGAACTTCAGCCTGCATGCAAACAATAAGACACGAATTAGAGCGTTGTTGTAGTTTGACTGTTTGCTGTGGGACAGATTGTTGTTTAAATTGAGATTCACAGCAATCACAGCGTTCACTCTAAAAATATATTTTTTATTGCGAATTCTCGCTATGGCAGTTTTGATATACGTAATTTTCAAATTCCTAATGTATCTAAACTATCTAACTAGGTACCTATTCAGGGTAATGCATCATTTCGAACATGGTGCTACGAACTTATTCTGAAAAACATTGTTTTGGCTATGTTGTTACTTGGGTGTAATATATTTCTCACCACACCAGCTCGGAAAGACTCTTTTTTCTTTAAAAGGAGTAAGCAACGTTGCATTTTATTTTCTAGAGCGCAAAGTAATTGTTTCCTCACGTTATCTGGCAGGATGGACCTTTAAGTCATGATTTCGAATGACAATATTTAACCCTTTATTTTATATTACGTATAAGGTACACTTAGATAAAATAGGGCAATAATGATCCTATAACATCATCTTTTTGTTCGTTTGTTCTTATGTAGAATTTTTTATGTTCAAAGAGGCGATGAGACTTGAATCGATTAAAAAAAATCTGGAACGTTAAAAGGGTAACAGCTTTTATTTTGCTTCGTTTTGTTGTGATTGAAACTAGTATTTTCTTCGCGTTAGTGTGGTGAAAAATATTTACATTGACAAACTCCATAACAAAATTGTTCACCTCTCGGTCCTTAGAAACCTCGTAACGCTTAGGGTTCCACTTCGTAATCAACCCATTACGTTCGTGATACAAGTTTGGAGTCTTTCACCAGCTCGGGGGGGGGGGGGGGGGGTGCAATTAGCCCCAGGGGTAAACAACAACTTTGCTCCCTTGTTAAACAAATAACTATTAGGTAAGTACTTATACTTACCTACTCCATCCAAGCTGCTTGAACTTATAATCTATTTTTAAACTATAAATAATACTTACAATCCTTGGTTTGCTATATTTTATCCTAGCCTTTTGAACGCTAGCATAAACTATTTAATCGACATGTTTTCTACAATAAATTAATAACGAAATTTTTACAACTATTTGGTATATTTAAGTTAGCGTTCCAAAGGTTAAGACAACGTATTGCTACAACGAAAATTCGACCTAATTTTCGTATTTAAGTATTAACGGTATTAAAATCATACCTATTAGATTTGGCCTTCAAAATGTTTTAAGATTCAAAGGTCACTAGAATTTATTGGACGGAGAGTAAATAATTTCTTAAAAATCACCATGTTTTAAAGTGTAAATCGAAAGAAAAACATTTCATTGTATGTACTTTACCTCGGTAATAATCCAATCACTTTTGTCAATGGGCTATCCAGGTGAAAACCAACATAAAATGGATGTGCAGTGTAAGATTAATTTTTAGCAAGTGAACACTAAATGGAGAAAAAAGGGAGTGAAATTTTATTTTATCTAATCAAACTAGTGTAACCGCATATAAGACATTTTATGCATAAGAATCAGTGTAGTGCACTACTTCAGCTTTCTGAATATAATATACATACGAGGGGCATGCCAAAAAAATTAGATATAGTCACACCAAATTGTCAGTAAATAAGAACAAATAACTATATACTCATCCTTTTCTTTTGGGTGCTACGAGTAGTACTAGTGTAAGACAAAGATAGTATGGAAAAACAGGCGAATTACATACTTAGAGCTTTGGCGTAAACTAGGCATTGGGTCAGATCAGCAGCATTATAAACAATTGTTTACGAGCAGCTGTCTTTTCGTAAGCGTTGTTCGAAATGGGTACCTCACAAACTCAACGGACAACGACTTGCAGAAAGAGGATCGCGTAGATTGGTGTAAATTTATGATATAAAAGTTTGCATGGCGCCGGTGAGAAAAAAAAGTGTACGATATATACGTACTGACAGGTGACGAAATATGGCTATATACTCGTAACTACGATCCTGAAATAAAGCGGCAGTCGACGGCATGTTGCTTTGAAGATGAACCGACTCCGACAACAAAATGTCGCCGAGCGCGCAGCACACAGAAACAAAATGGTGGCCTCATTTTTCTGCAAGACGATACATATTGCTACCGTGGTGCTGGAGGATCAACGAACAGTTAACTGGGAATGTTATGTCACTGTTTATGCCATAAAAGTATTATCAGCTTGTGCGACAAGCGGCCGAAGTCAGGAACCCGGCATCCTGCTCTGCTCCACACACTTCAGCCAGAACACTACTAACTATTGCTTCAAAAATATTTCTATCTTGCCTCATCCACCATATTCCCCTGACCTAGCACCCTGTGATTTTGAATGATTTCTAAAAATTAAAGAAAAGTTAAGAGGAAAGCGGTATGACGGCGAAGAAGATGCCCTGGCTGCTTATTACTATGACATGTCTGAGGTATCTGAAGAAGAGTGGTTGTCGGTATTTTCTAAATAAGTGGTTTAAACGGATGGAAAAATGTATATTTGTTCATGGTGAATACTTTGAAAAAATAAATATCTGTATTCAGAAATAAGCATTATATTTGTTGAGTATCTAAATTCTATTGGCATGACCCTCGTAGCTTGCAAATTGTATGATTAATTCATGTAGGTATACTTACGCAGTTTCGTTGGATGCAGATTCCGTAATGCTTTTGTTGAACCATGCCGTGTTGATCGCGTCATATACTAGAGCCTGCATTAATCCGTGGTCGCCTTAAAAACATCCCTTGCATTAATTTTACTTGTATTTTACATTTCAAATACACAACAATATAAGTAAAAATGACACAAAAATTATCTATAGACTTGTAACTTTCATGAAATACCTAGACCCTCATGTTGCACAAGAGTTCAGTTACTTATATGTTGCGTTCAAAGTTTCTGCCGCCCTGTTCTACTGAATCATTATGACTTATAATATAGGGTGGGCCAATGATAAATGCATTTTAACGAAAGACGTCGAGCCGAAAAGAGATTTTATCACTGGCCCACCCTATATATCATATCATCACTTACAATAATACTCATTGCGAGGCGTACTGTTAGAAGCCTTCGTGCGCTCGCGCCCATCTGAGGTTCCTGTCAAATGAATGCGTCTGTTCAATGAGAATATAATTTAGGTCATCCACAAGCCGATTTGTAGTATTTCTGACTATACTACTTCATATAAACGTATTACGATACGATTTACTACTTAAATGTCAATTATCCTTTTACTCTAAGGACAAATTAAATTTTAATTTGTGTTGTATATGACATTTATTTCAGTTTATAATTATCCTTTTGTATCAGTATTTCTTTCTGGTAGTATCTTGTACTTAGTTAAATTTTAACTTTGTCTTATAGTAGATTTGGAATAAACTTTTAGTTGTGAGGGTACCGTTGTGTCGCTCGTGTCCCTTGTTCTTGTGGTGTTCAGGAGGCCGGGGCTTTGCGGGCCAGCGCCAACCCGGCCGCGCTACCCGTTCCAAAAAGTAAGATAGCTCCTCTTCAGGAGATGAAAACGAACGTTCGTAGTGACGACAGTACAGCCTGAAACGAGATCATAGATGTGTAGGCAAAACACAAGTATGTATTTTTTTTCGGTGATAAATTGTTTATACATGCTACTATGTATAATAATTATCATAATCAACTTGTGTATCTTTCCTTTTCCAGTATTTGAAATACATACGGCTTGTGTCTTGACTAGTGTAACAATGCCGTTAATTGGACCGTGATCCAAATTAAAATTTTCTTAAATTTTGACAGCAGATTCGAGGCCATCATGCGGTCACTTTCCAATTTTATCGGTCATTTTTATTTAGCATCTGTCCTGAGTGGTCAAATGTTGGTGGAGTAGCAGTTGTGTTACCAGTCAGGATGGACGCTCCACTTGTCCGAAAGGAACTGCTGAGCCGATATGTTCTTGAACGTGAGCGAGAGGCGGTGGATGTCGTCGTTAGGAGGTGGTGTGATCCTATGACGCCCATAGTTCTCCGGAATAGCCACCACGAGGGTAAAGGGGGACTCGCTGATGCCAGTCCAAAAGTAATGCTTTTTAGCTCGGGATGCTCTTTTCTGAAGCAAAAAATAAGGTTTTAGTGACATGTAGTTTTGATGCAACATATTATCGTTAATTTGCACTTTTCCTTACCATATCGTCCATATGGTACTTTACATTCATGATCTTGTTTCCAGTTCTTTGGTCTATAATTTCTTGACGAAGCTGAAGCAGAAAACAGAAAAATTGATATGAACATACTTACACATTACCACGTGGAAATATATTATCTTCCTGTAATACGGGGCAGTATATTATAAATTTATAACATTATTGTCAGAGTTCATCCAATATAATAAACATTTTACATTTCAACCCCCGATTCAAAATGAGGGGTGTTATACGTTTGAAGTCAATGTTTGTCTGTGTGTAAGTCTGTGGCATCATAGTTCTAAACGATGGACCGATTTTTTTTACGTGAAAGCGTTTCTTTGCGGTGGATCTTACTCTTAGTTATGTTTGGTAAAAATTTCAGTTAGAAAAGTATCAGTTCTTTTCCAAAATAGTATAAGGCATTTTTGGTATAAAAAGGTTTAAAATCTTATGATTAGCGTAAGGGGTATTTAAAATGTTTGACTTTATAGTTATAGTCGAAAACCTTTTTTGTATTTGTATATTTTGTTGTTCTTAGTGCTTAGTAGTGTTTCAGAGTTTCGTCAATACTACCATGTGAAATTATTTACCGCAGTTAGTTCTTTACTGAAGTTTCGTGGGCCTCGGTCATCGTCGAAAAGTTCAACCTCAATCATATCCACGCTGTTGTAACTTGGCTTTAATATTTGTTGGTACTGAAAACAAAGATTTGTAGTTAGATGACTAAGATCTATTTATGTATGCAGGTACTTACATTCGTTACTAAAAAAAAGACCAAAAAAAGTAAGCGTAGGAAACAATTTTTTTTTAATTTTGTAACACTGTGCACTAGAGAGCACACTGTTGACAGGAAACCATTGAAATTTGCCGAAATCCGTCTTTTTGTTTGAAAATAGCAGCCTGAAAATCCAGTGCGGCTAGAGATCTGGTGAAAATAACATAATTTCTTAAAGAAATTCTTAAGGAAGTGAGTACATCTTTTTGTTAATAATCCAAATGTTATGTGATTTACTCGAAATTTTTTTTTACGGGTTATTATAAGAACTACAGGATTTATTTTTTGTTAAAACGAAGGTTAACTATTTTGGTAGATATTGTTGGTGTCGATTACTGGTTTTTACAAACGTGACTGTTCCAATTATGGACACGTGTCGATAATATTTTTTTAAACGTATTTCATTAGACAAGCGAATATGATTCCTATTGCTTTGCCTGTTTGGTAGATATTTGAAATTAATTAATCAAAGTAGAGTTACCAGAGGGCCTACCGCGAACACGGAAGTTAGGAAAGTCTGTGCGGAAAGAGAAGAGTCAGAGAATGTTTTGGTTCCCTTTTAATCCACGACTGTTCCCTTTTACGCACAGACCCTTTTATACTTAATAATATTATGTGTGTTTATTTGTATAATTAATACACTTAGCACGTATGTTTCTAATATAATGGGTACTGTAGACAATAAATGAATACTTATTGAATAGTTAATTTTATTTAATTACCGACGAAGGGCATCGGGCAGATGCACATTACGGGTAACTAATAATCGATAACTGGGTGTTGTTTACTGAATATTTAGTGCCGATGATTGGAGATTTATACACTTTTTTCTTTTTTTGGATTTTCTTCTAGCCTGTTGTTAGTTAATAAAAATAATACACCCTAGATAAGTCTCAAGAATATACCTTACCATACTCAATCGTTTCTTTTGGCTTAATTATGACTAAATCACTCTTAATTTTATAGAAAACCCCACTATCTCCTAAAAGTGTCGATCATTGGTGCCACTACGTTACTTCCTGTAGATATTCCAGAATGTATATACGCGTATAAAAGGGGCATACGAGTATCTTACTTCCGGTGCACATAAGATTTTTTACCTATGGGTAAAGTTAGCTGATCTACCTGCAGCCCTAAACTTATACTTGTTATGTAAAATTATTATTACCATTTATTACTTATTACTTACCACAGGCCTCAAATCAGGATGAATCAAGATGTACCCGTTGTTCGTCACTATGAAGGCATACCCGTTCACTCCGATCTGAGATATCAAAAATAGCCAAATATGACTATGGGGATTGGATTGAATCGTTCAATTGCAAAAAAATATTCAAATCGCCATTGATCAGAGTAAAACTATTTATGATCAATTTGATCATGTAAGGATTTGTTAGTTCTCAACGAATTTGCTTGGAGCAGTTTTGTAACAAAAACTGACAATCTGAATAGATTCCCTATTATGTTTCATGTCCGCATTTGTTGATTGTTTTTAATTATTTCTATGTTTGACTTATTTTTATGTTGAAAACATCACATGGAAAAGAACAAGTAGTCTGTTCAAGTTGTTCCGTACTTTTTAGTATTTGTTTTTCAATTTCAACTGTCTAGCTATCACGGTTCATGAGATACAGCCTGGTGCCAGACAGACGGACAGCGGGGTCTTAGTAAATAGGGTCCCGTTTTTACCCTTTGGGTACGGAACCCTAAAAATATTCGGCGGGAAATGTGACAATCAATTGTAGCATAATTGTTTAAATACGTACCTTGTAGGGTGTCATCAACGCTTGTATCTCGGACAGAGCCACATCGGTCCCCGCCACTCCTAACAATCTAGCTATACGCATCTGAAATATTCATCACACGCTTAGAAACTCACCCGTTCATTCAGAATATTATATAAAAATAGCTGTTTATTACATATCGGCAGAAATTATAACTAAATATTTAACTCTCCAACCTCATCCCATATAAACACTAAAATTATTATTTACTCTAGATCTAATAAAGTACCAAAAAACGCTATTAAAATATAAAAACAGTATTTCAAATACTTATTCAATAAATAATTCAAAATCAATCTAGCTACATGACCATATTTAGCATTTCTAGCTGTTAAACCTACTCTACTATAAAATATTTAAAGTTTGCTCGGCTGAAGCGAGACTGCGGCGACTGTATGTAGCAATTCTACGCCCCACTAGGTCACTTCATGTACTGTTATGTACAAAACAACTATGTTAATTTAAGGATTCTAATTAACAATTTTAATTGTTACAGGTTCTAGCAAATTCTACTATATATAATAATAATGTTAATGTAGGAGTTTTAAATTCTACACTTTATAGGTACTAGAATCCCACTACCGTTTCTGTAGCCGGTAGTCAAGTAACCTTTAAACTTCTCTAACTGAATCCTTGTCAGAATCTGTTGACATTATTTAAATTGTTAATGCGACAAAATAAGACATGGCAATGTGTAAACATGTATGGATTTCATAGAAAGTGTTATTTGGTACCAATAATTGTTTAGAAATGTTGTAAATAAATTTTGATATTAGTTTTGGTGGTCTCTTATCGGTGGTTTCACTTTGAAATTAGAAGAAGAAAAGTTGTGTGAGTAGTTTGAGGGCAGAACAACAGACGCAAAGGGCCAGGCCAGAAGGCCGGGACACCACGAGGCCACTTCGCGTCTTGCGTTCGGGCTCGCTGCCGATAAGAGTCCCCCGCTCTTCCCTTTCATCCGTCCACACAGGTATAGTAATGCTATGAGAGCGTGGCCTACCTCCTTTTGGCCGTTCTCCTCTACGGACTGCGATTGGTTGTGGACGCACGAATGCAATAAAATGTAATAACAGATAAATGCATTGTAAGAACCTGCACTAAAAATCAAAAGATCTCCTCGATCAACGAGAAGACTTTTATATACACTAATTTAATGTCGAGTCTCAAAAGTCATGTTAATATGAAGAAAATAGCACTTCAAACTGAATAGATACTCAAGTAACAAAAGCCCCATTCGAGTCATATATGTCGGGCGGAATCAAACTCATTTAAAAATATTTACATTTACGTTTCGTAGCACAAGTCAATCATTAAAATGTCTCTACAAAGACATCACTAAATCAGGCACAAATACAGTTTATTGATTAGACAGTGTGTGTAATATAATATATAATCATAACTCTTGCACAGAAATAATTAATTCAATAATTGATAGAAAAGTTGATCATAACACCCTAGTGGTCTACGCCTACGACTAGTAGAAAACTACTATACTACTAAGCCAGGGGTCGAACAACACATCGAGTCGCGCTCGGCGGGCCGACGGCCCGGGGCCCGCGCCGCCGCCGCCCGGGCGGCCGCGCGGGCGGCCACGCGGTCGTGCGGTCGACATCTATCAAGGACAGATGCATCGCTAACGGGGCCAAATAAGACTTTACCGTTACTGGAATCCAAAACTAAATCATAAAAACTCTCTTGTATCTTGCAAAAGTTTACATTAAATCATCAAAACTTTCTAAGTGTAGTACCTCTTTCGTAACTGATACCCAGTAAGCTTCATTTATCAGTACATTCTCTGTGATGTTCTGAGGGGAAACCATCAAACAAAACGGAATATTATTAAAATATATTCAGGTCATGATAATACATCAAGTTTACAAAGAAAATAGTAAAGATATAAGTTGATAAAGAGACAGATCAGGCCAATTAGTAGGAAATGTAACCAATCTGGAAACAATCTTCTGGAGATTTAAACGAGAGATACATTTGTTACTGATCATGCATGAGACATCAGAATTTCGGAAAATACAGCATCATATTTTTTTGGGCCATTGAATTGTGGTTGAGACAGAGAACAACGGATTAATGCAATTTTCGATTTCAAATATTCTAATATTGTTGGTCGCTTTCTCAAACTTGGATATCGAAATGTAAAAAATGCTAACACCTAAATATAGATATTAAAGATACACACTCACCTCATTGTGTCGAAGATCGTACACTGGCATTGATACTGATGTCATCAGTTGATACTGAGAGTTACCAAGTTCGCTGTACTGGCCCTGTTTCATCTGAAACATTTAAAGTTCCAGTAAAGCCCTTTTAAAACCATTATAATTATACCACACGAGTTTATCACCACTATAGCTCTATATATAATCGATTCTCCTCTTGATCTTACTATTGGAATCCTTTTCAGCATAATGTACTTACATAGGCCACTAGATAAGTTTTGCAATAGACAAATATGAAACAATGAGGTGGCCTATCACAGATACTTTTTAAAACTACATTTACATAAACAATGATTGTCCGGAAAACATTTACTTTCTTTTTAAATTCACTAATTTAAAAAAAGATTTAAATTTTAAAAACGTCGGCGTGGGCTAAGGACGATTTACGAATAATTTATACAACATTTTCATCTCATACAAAAGTTAAGATTTTTTAAATAAGTATCATTATAAAGAAAGTAAATGTTCTCCGGCTATAATTGTCTATGTGAATATAGTTTTACAAAGTATATGTGATAGGCAACCTCTGTTTCATATTAGACTATTGCAAAACTTATCTAGTGACTTATGTACTTCTGTAGGGTGCCAATTATTGTAACTCAAGACTTCCCGAAACTGATTTTCATGGCTAAATCATACGTGAGAATCTAATCCTAGATTAGCTGGGAAGATAGATTGGCAAAAAAACTCCAAAAATTTAGGAAAGCCTAGTGAAAAATTGGCATAGTGGAGATGCGGAGGAGGAAAATGGCTTTGTTTATTATACCTGAGTTATTTTCCATCTGCGATTTTGTTCCGTTTCAGAATTGAAGTGAGTTTTATCGCGTCGTTGGCTCATAAACCGTTCCTTCTGCTCAGCTCTTTCTCGTTGCTCCCATAAATAATCTGCGACCTTGGGGTCCTGTCGAAGTTGGCTCAAGGTTAGTAAAGGTCTTTTGGTGTTGTTATTGTAATATTTAAGTTTGCGATAAAAACTAAACAATTCATTCAACGTTGGAATGAAATCGTACCGTAACATTAGCGTAGACAGGAGTCCAGACAACAGGGTGCGTCTCTCGCTGTAGCACAAGCGGGCGCGCCAGTACATTGACGTGCTCGAGCACACGCTCGCGCACCTCAGCTAGCGTGCTGAGGTGTACGTAAAACCCTCGGTTCGCGCACGCCATCCATTTCACTTCCCGTACGTCCGCCACCTAAATGAAATCTCCAAATATTAATATTTGGAAAACGACATTTAATGACGTTTGGGTTGCAACGGAAATTTCGCGGTCAAGAGCGACATAAATAGTTGTTTTTATCACAAAGATTATTTTGGACTATAGCAAATATAGAGTTATATAAATTCATCTCGTAACCGCGTATTTCGATGTATTTGGATCTCATGAGGGTGCTCTGTGTGTCGTGTCTCTGGTGAATCGATGTCGGTGCTCTTCGTTAGCTTCTGTGTTTAATCTATGTTTATACAGGCATTTCAAATAATAATAACAATAATAAAACTAAATTATTCACTGACTGCGCTAATAAATAGTACGATGTACGATTAACGTAAAATATATACCTATATAGGTATACCGTCAACCGGGGTGAATTGGGACAAAACGTAAAATGTGATTTACCTGACAATTTCTTAAAAAAATATTTCATACGATTGAAAATAATAGTCGATTTTGTATGGTGCAATTTGTGTAAGTATTTCTCAAGAAATTATCAGGTAAATCACATTTTAAGTTTTGTCCCTATTCAACCCAGCCATCCCTATTCACCCCGGTTGACGGTATATTATATTGTATTTGATTGGAATATATTTATATTCTAACTTAACCTTACCATTGTACGGCAAAACAAATACCGCCCGTAGATCTAATAAGACGAGTTTTATTTTAATAAACCAAATTAAATAATAATTGTATAAAAAATATTAGGAAAACTCATGCCTAGAGTATAATTTAAAAAGTCAAAGTCAACGTGTTTATTTGTAAAACATAGGTAAAACTGTTACAGTGGTGTATAAAATTATAAAATTGGTCTCACTATGTTTTACCTTTTGGCGTACAAAAACATGTTCTTAAAATAACTTGACTAACAAGATAAATCTTAAAAATTAAAAACATTAAAAATATTGCCAATCTTAAATAATAACAGTAAAATCATTCATTGCGTAAAATAAATACATTTCAAATACATTAAAGAGAAAAATAATGATAATAGCTTAAATAAAAAAATAAAAAAATTGAATTACATGTCAAGGTATTTTTTGTATATGTTTACATTTTGAATTACCTATAATGTTTCGCATGTTAGGAAATCCGAGATTGAATAAAAACATTTGTCTATAAGTAAATTTGTCAGTCTTTTCTTAAATTGTTGGATTGGCAATGTTTTAATGCTATTGATGATTGAATGATTTATTTATAAATTCTAAATTAGGGACGAATAATATTCTGTACTTAAGATATTAGTATGTAGTTCGCCGTAAGCCTAATATAATAAGAACTGATATCGGACGCGAGAAAGATCGTCTATCTCTTTTAAACATAACTAGTTAGAGATGGGTAGTTTTTTTTATAGCATGACACTGTGCAATTCTACCACTTGTTTTCGCCTATAGTACCTACTCGTATACTTAACATTGCTACGTTACGGTGTTAATTAAAAGAGTTAAAAGTCCCTTGGCTGGGAGACAAGTAAAATTAGAATATATATTTCACTTTCAATTGATATTTTATCACTACCCAGGGATGATTAACTCATTTTTTATCTGGTGCCTACACGGTGCCTCCGCCAAGACGAGCAAAGGGAAGCGCAAGGGCACTACCTACCTTTCCTCGAAGCGCTTCGCTTTTTTTGAACCCTCATAACTTGGGTTTAAATTATACCAGATAAACAAAATTCTCGGGCTATATAGTGATCTTATTAAGCATAAAAAAATTCAATTGCATAGCTCTTATAGTTTAGATTTTATTAATATCCAAAAAACCCCGATTTCGTCACTGACTCACTTACAAACTCACTCACTCACTGATGATCATCAAAACCTTAAGTTCGTAAAGTCCTAGGAAACTGTACCTAATTTGGTATGTAAGATAATCTTAGTACACCAACAACCAAAAAATTCTTATACAAAAAAAATAAACTCCCAAAAAAACCCAACCAAAAAAATAAAAAACTTGAAATTTTTAGCCCCTAAGGTGGTGAAAAGGGGGGTGGAATTTTGTATGGGGAATCAATAACCGCTGAACCGATTTAGTTGAAATTTGGTATGTAGATATATAGGTAGTTTTTGTTATGCGGAAGGAATTAGAATATTTTTAACCCCAAAATCACCCCGTGAGGGTGAAAAGGGGGTGGAAAAGGGCGTTAGGGGGAAAAGGAGGTTGAAGTTTGTATGGGGAATCAGTAAAAAGCAGATTATATAAAATATGACTATATGATGAGTGGTTGACTGGTAGAGAATGCCTCAAGGCATTAAGTCCGCCTTTTGTACTTGTTCTTGTGCAATAAAGTTTAAAATAAATAAATAAATATGCTCCCAGATACGTATTTCATAATTTTTAATAATAAACCACCCCCAACCCTTTAGGTAAATTAGGAGATGGAAGATTGTTATCAGGAATTTACAAAAAGAAGTGAAATCCCACCAAAAACATTTTCATGTCAAATGTTGCCAAGACGAAAGCGTAAGGCTCGCACTGTCAAAAAGTTATCAGATCTCTTGTAGAGCCAAGCTTCTTACTCTACAAGCCCCATATTCACATACTCTACACCTTAGTCAAAATATATGGCTTGGCCGTTTCGTTACTACAAGAATTATTGTTTAATAAAAATAATGAATAAATAGTGAATAAATTTTTCACCTTACGCTCATGTGACGCAGCGAAACATAAACAATACAGACAACCAAACCATAACATAAAACGCATCTACCACTGTACAACCACTGGGGCATTCCATGAAATATTTCGTAAGGGACCATCTTTTTAGTACTTGCGAGAAGTAAAATTAGGAAACTAATTATTAGCATTGTAATATCATAACTCTGCTTTTAGACCAAGCAATAAGAAGGTATAGAGGGAAATGCTAGGAACACAATTTTTAACTTCGTAGCTTTGTTTGGACTAGTTAGGAGATGAACATATCAAAAGTACCCGACCGTATCCCTGGTGCTGAGGGGGAGAGGGGGGTTTGAAGGTTAAATTTTTCGGTTTTTCAATTATATCTCGGAAACTATGGGTCTGAGCGACATGGCCACTTATACAAAATGAAAAGTGATTTAATTTGTTACAAGTTTTATTAGGTAATTTTTTTTGATATGTTGTATAGTTTTTGAGATATCTGCTCTTGAAGGTTTATTTAGGGCTCTCATTTTTATCTTGATTATCTACATCAGTAAAGCTGCTAGGCCGGGTTTGGTAACGTTTTCGTATAAATCGGGGGTGCTGAATTCATTTATGGTATCAACATTGACACTTTTCCGAAGTAACTAGTCCAAACAAAGCTACGAAGTCAAAAATTGTGTTCCAAGCATTTCCCTCTATACCTTTTTTTGGGCATTTATTTCCTGGCCTATTTAAGATTGGTAGTGTTTCTTAGCAGCTAATACGTTTTATTAAGGTAGCTGCCATAGCGTTTCGTAAGGGACAAAAAGTTGATGTTGTCATGGAATGCTCCCACTGTGCTAAAAGCTCAAGCATCATGAAATCTGAGAGGGTACAAGAAACATGCAAAAGGTACAGATCAAAAGTTAGTAAGAACGTCGGTACCACATTTAAGGTGTACACTGTAGGTACTGGCACAAGGAAGGCATTATGCAGGTAGCGCAATGGCTACGACACACAGTAAATACCTGAAAGTGGTACTACCTTTACCTCACGCCCTATCAGGTACGTGAAAACCCTGACAGGGGTGTCATATTTCCAGTTGTATTTCTCGAAGAGCTCCTTATAGTTGTATGGGACGCCATCCGTAACCAGCATTATAGCCTACGAAAAACAACAAAGTTAGCATTTAAGGGGCTGTCAACATCCAATGTCGTTGAAACTGATGTCACTTAAGCAGTTTTTTTAGGAAAAACTATTTGTTTTAGTAAAGCAAATCGGCTCGATAGAAAATAATTGCAGAGATTGGTCTTAAAATCACCATTAAACGGTTGTCTTTACTTTTTCTACTTATGGGTCTGCAATTAAAATCACAATTTAAAAACATTTAGTAATATTACACAAATAATAAATTTTTATTTTATTTTAATAGTTTTCTTATAATCTTATTATTCCCTTGCCCAGGCCCAGTAACATGCGACAGTGCTATTTTATTTACTCCGATACAAATAGACATTGTGCGCGCTTTAAATATTGACAACCTCTTAATGTCACAATTTAATAATAAGGCGACAATTTCTTATTAAACAATATTTTTTTTATTCAGAATTCTTGTGCTTTGGAAAGTTGCCACCGAGAACGCAATAATGGTTTTAGGGTTCCGTACCCAAAGGTTAAAAACGGGACCCTATTACCGCTGTCCGTCCGTCTGTCTGTCTATCTGTCCGTCTATTACCAGGCTGTATCACATGAACCGTGATAGCTAGACAGTTGAAATTTTCACAGATGATGTATTTCTATTGCCGCTATAACAACAAATACTAAAATCAGAATAAAATAAATATTTAAGTGGGGTTCCCATACAACAAACGTGGTTGTTTGCCGTTTTTTGCGTAATAGTACGGAACCCTTCGTGCGCGAGTCCGACTCGCATTTGGCCGGTTTTTTAACACACTCAGTGCTGATGCTGAGTATGTAGTGTGAGCTGGGAACTGGCAAAGCGCGTGTAAGGCGAGTTATTGCTATATGGCCGGTTTTTTTTGCTTACCTGGTTACAGTTGGCGCCTCCACTATTATTTCTGTAAATTTCCAAAAGCTCAAAGGCTCTCGTTAAGGCTGCAGAAAAGTTTGCTATCTCCATTGTTTCAAAGTTGTCCAATCCTAACTTCAATTCTCTTAAATTTCCCATTGTTGCCTAAAAAAGATAAATGCAAATAAATATAAATGTTCATATTTCTTCTGTGATGTCTCCAAAAAAGGGTTCCTAAAATTATTTACCTACCTGAACTAAAGAGTCTTCAAAGCATGGAACTATTTCTTCAACAGTGTCAGCAAAAGTCATAACGTTGACGAAATCATTATTGCCTAGGGTATCCAATATGTTGGTGACCACGTGTTTGGCGATGTCTCTTCGCTGGCCAGTCATCGAACCACTACGGTCAACTAAAATGACCACATCTTTGGGACTAGCCGCTGCTTCCATGTACCAAGCTCGCGTGCGACAGTCGTAAATGTCGACTGGATCAGCTCTCCATTTCATTGCTGCAAGAGAAATGTTTACAATTTTGAACATTTTCTAACAGAACACGATTGGTTCGAATCCGGCCTTCACCACTAGAGGGCTTCGTCACTTTTTATTTAATATATGACATCTATTACAGTTTACGATTAGTTATAGTTTTGCAGAAAGTGGCGAACAATTTTTTGTCAGTGTTTTGATCTTACAGCCCAATTCGAACGTACACTGATATCAGAATAATATTTAAATGATGTCATTCAGTTATCATCATGCGTCTCGCTTGTGCTAATGCTTGTGCGTACAAGTATTAGCACAAGTACGAGCGAAATGCACGATAACTGAATGACATCATTTAGAAGTCATTCTGATACGTTTGAATAAAACATACATTGTGTACGTTCGAATTGACCTGTTATTAGTCGCTTGCTGTATTGATAAAAAAAATGATCGTTTCCTGTATAACTTTTACGAGGTGATAAACTCATCTTGTAGCGCTACACCGTAGCTTGTAGCAGATTGCATTTTGTTGACAAATTGTGTCGTGTCGTGGTTAGCGAAGCAGTCCAGACTCCAGACATTATACAGTCAGTAATAATCTCATCACTTAAAGATAATTTTGAACGTTACTATATTTTGAAACAGAAAATCTTAAAATAATGAGACTAATAATAGTATTCAATTGTGTTACCTGGATAATGTCTCATAAACCCAGTAGAACTTCCAAAATATTGCCAAGAAAGTGTGGGATCACTTTGATAATTATTGATAAAATGCGTGTCTAGCCCCTCAGACCAATGGATTCCCTTGATAACGTCGTCCGCTAAATTAAAAGGATGGTGGTTAACATTAATGTATTACTAACACAATAAATCACAGTTTATACCGAGATAATTGAACTTACCCCAAGCATAGACGTTCGTTGGAACATGTACGCTACTAAAGTTGGTATTGACAGGGATGTTGTAAAAGTGTGCATTTAATTGTAGATGAGCACTTTTAGTAGGTGGTCGCACAATCCAGTTCTCAAGATTAAAATCTGGCTCTGCTGTTGTAGTGATTGACACTTCGTCGTAAGGCTCGTCCATCTCCTTGCTATTATAGAACTGGTAGTCTTCTGGCACAGGCTCGCTCTGTTTGTCAAAAGCCATATTTTCTGCCGCTTCGACTATCCGTTTTACGGCGCTGACTTTGAGCTCCATCATTGCACGAATATCATCGGCCATACTTTGCACAAGTTTTTCGCCATCTCGAGATTCCATTTGAGCCGATTTGAAGCTCTGAAACGTAAAAGTAATTTATGAATATAGTTGGAAAACGCTCTCAAATTATTGCAATCATAATGTGTTATTTACCTACCTCCTGAACCCTTTTCTTCCTGGTAATAACTTCACCGAAAGAGCTAAGTTCTGAGCCAAGTTTGACTGCCCAATGTTGCACGCTAAACAAACAAATCAATCCGTTTATATCTATATTTAATTCGATATTGTATTGTGTTGTGTTTAAGAGTATAATTATTATAATTAGTTATATTAATGATTATTACCTATATTATTAATTATTTTTATTCAATATTTTTTTGTAAATAATTGACATGTAATATTAATATTATACAATAAATGATTATGATTATGATTGTTGCCTTGGCACACATGACGTGACAATAGTAGGTAGGTATTGAAGTTAATAAAGTTAGTAAATTAAAATATATTTTTTACTTCTATATACAAAATATTAACCAGTAAGTTATGCACATTATGAAAGCGAAAATTGTACTTATAATTCATTTTTCTATTCGTCGAGTATAATCTGTGTATTACAACTTCATATGCAACACTACAACCTTACTCTTTTCAACGTTGGATAGTCTATGGCATTTCCGACTCAAGCATAAGAATTTTATCGATACGGTTTAGTCAATTATAAAAAATTTGAAAATAGAACTTCATACAATTCGATAAAATATTTCTTGTTTAAGGAGACTCGATTCAATGCAAATTAGCCTACTTAAACACGCTGCTGCATCGCATCTGCTTTGTGATTGGTTGGCCAACAAAAACATTTTATTTTATGTTGTAGTAGAAACAATTGCTTCATAAGTCAGAAACGCGCATGTGACACCCTTCATATAGCAACATCCATACCCTACGAAAACCACTTAGCGTTGCTTGTTAGCCTCCATAGGCTACGGTGGCCAAAATCGAGAAAAAAACTGTCTTAAAATTGAATTTCGCAAGGAGCAGGTACCAGCGCCTCATGAGTTACGAGGAGGTGTCGTTGACCAACCCGCCGGGGGCGCCGGGTCCGGTGGCCGGGACGCGTACGTATGAAGGTATCGCGGGCTGCGGCAGCTCGCGTATCTTAGCTGTATACTTTTGGTTTGTTTACCTATATGAACCTACTAGTTGAAAGTATTTTTTTTTGTCTCGTAGAAAAAGTATTGTATACAATAGTGATATAATCAAGCTTTTCAATCTAGTACCTTAACTTAAGCAACTCAGTAAGCTTCGTTGCTTAAACACGGTACTCGACTTAAAAGCTCTCTATTATATCACGATTGTATAAAATACTAATGTATTATATTCAACGGTAACAAAATTAGTTAGGTACATCAAAAGCTATTTTTCTCAGTACCGCCCACTATCTTCGGGCAGATACGAAACTTCCTGCCAATCACGAATATGATAATTTAATTTAAAAAAATAAGTTATTACCCTGTTTCCTGTTCCTCTCCTAACCGTTCACGAGGTTAAGTGAGTAAGTGAGAGTGAGTTTTTCTTACCTATTGAGTGTGATTTTGTCATCTTGACTACTGGCCGAGCAATCCCGAGAATCCAGTGATAGTAGCAGCAGCAACACGAAGGTGCCCACTAACTTGCACATCAGAAACACTTACACTAATTTGGCCCCTAGGATTTTAACAAGGTCCTATCATGTTTTGTGGTTAACTTATTTTTTGAGGATTTATTCACTTGTTCATCTGCACTAGGTGTTTGTTTGCGAGGCGGGAGTGCGCTTGCGTGGGACAGTGCGGCCGGGCATGCGCACCGCGGTCCCTCGCGAACTGAGGACTGATCCTCGTTAATACAAGGCCGTGTTTTAGTGGGCTACCGCACACACAAGCCAGCTAGTGTTTACCCGATTGCACTCTTCATCGATTTTACCTACAACTTCACTGGGTCAGCGTGCCGCAAGGGCACAATATGTCTTTATCGGGGTGCATAGCGTAAACAGATTATTATGCTATTTTATTGTAGTTTGTCCTATGCATATGGGTGTATGCTATTGCAAAGTTACGTCTACCTATCAACATATACAGTGTGGAAAGAATGAATGGGCCCTGGAGGGAAAGTGCCTTAAAACCTGAAGTTAGCTCATTTTTCTCACAGGAAACATTATTTTATTTTTAACACAAATATTTTTGAAATTCGCTTGTTTCACCCGGGAATCGAACCGACTAAAAATAAAAAACATAAACACTCGCTATTTTATTCTACTATTCGATACAGTTAATGTTAAAGTTAATTTCTCCAAGAAACATTAGCCCTTACGTCTGTCGTACAAAATATCCATAAAATTGAACATTTATTTTTCAAGAATATTTTTAGACAAGCAAAATTGAAACAAAAAAAAGAATAATCTTTGAATGCAGTTTTGTTTATTTTCAAAAATAAAAGAATGTTTTCTTTAAGCAAACTGAGCTAACTTAAGGTTTTGAGGTACTTTCCCTCCAGGGCCCATTCATTCTTTCCACACTGTAGTATACTGTTTAAATTCATTAGGGGAGTGTACTTACCGGTCAATTCGAACAACGTGATAATTATTAATATAAGATAAAGTAGTGTTTCTACTTAAAATAAACACAAATTAAAGTATTTTCTGTAAATAATTTAATTTGTTCTAATACTTCTAACAATATAAGATCTAATAGATACGTCGTACTTTAGTTCTCAACTAGTTATCTTTTGCAGTTCAATTCATGAAACCAATTGTCATTTCACGCTACAATTATTATGACGTTTTGAGATATCCATTAAATATCCATTGGATGTCTAAGTAATATCTTAAGAAAATTTTAAAGAGATCGTTCAAGAGGACATTCGGAATCGCGGAAATGTCAAATTTGGTATGACTTTCTTAAATATCTGGTTATCGTTTCTGGTTCATATCTAGTGGATATCTAGTTGATAAATTAGATTAGATTAGTCATATGTTATATCATAGTAACGACGAAAAACTGCAGTAATAATATTTATTGGACATAACAAAAACAAACAACAGAACAAATACGAGCAACAACCAATAAAACTATCACAAACATAGCAATCGGGATCCAAGGGCACTCAGTAACGTTGAAAATGCAATGAACTGAGGAGTGGCCACTGATGTAGTCGCTAATCCGCATATTGATGCATTTGCTTCCTGAAATAGTAGATTGTGTTACAAGGGAGGAAAATGACATGTTTACGCCATCGTGGGCGTACATTGAAGCCTGGGCGAAGTGAGGGATTCAAGTGTTGACGCCCAAGGTGGAAATAATTTTGCTACGATGTGACATGTGACACATACTGCTTTTCACATCACCTATGACGAAAATTATGTTTAAAAATATTATTTAAGCTAAAAAAGTTGTATGCACGTAAGTTTCATATTTCATTGTGTTAATGTTTCATACTGGCAATAAAATGTCCTACAACAGAAAAGTGTCACTTTGATCTCTCCGGGCAGGGAAGAAAAAGCCCTTTTCCAAATAGGTGAT
The DNA here is from genome assembly GCF_947568885.1 of Cydia strobilella. NCBI lineage: Eukaryota > Metazoa > Arthropoda > Insecta > Lepidoptera > Tortricidae > Cydia > Cydia strobilella. The sequence goes on along the minus strand of NC_086043.1, from coordinate 6,389,180 downwards.
GTGAAGAAGCATATATTTTTCTTATAAATAAGCAATTATTTTTAAGGCCTACATAAATGATAAACTGAAATAGTACGTTACGGTTCCGCCGTGGCGGGGTGGCCAAGGGGTTCAAGGCATTAGCCCGGATTGCTAAAGACGCCGGTTCGAATCCGGCCTTCACCACTGCTGGAGGGCTTCGTCACTTTTTCTTTAATACTCGTGTATGACATCTATTTCAGTTTATAATTTAGTAGTGACTACTTAAAACACAAATCAAAAATATTTAATAAAATAATTTGATTGGTTCCCAAAGTTCTGCGTACATAAATTGTTAAAAACCATAATTTTCCTTTTAGGACACTTAATACATAATACTATTATAGGATCTTAATAAAGATTAAGGACCAGATGCCAGAAAGAAAGTAGATAACTTTAGGATCCTATAAAAGTATTTTGTGCAACAGGTACATAATATGGGTTCTTAAAATTCAAGGGCCGAAGTTACAAAATGAAACGAAGTTGAGTCCGAGAATTTTAAGACCTAATTTTGTACCGTTGCACACAATATTTTTTTCTAAGACAGCGGCAAACACCTAAAATTATAAATAAAATCTAAGTAAATATTGGTTTGTAGATCTTTGCCTAGAAGCCAGAATTATTACCAGTTCATGATATGTAAAACATCCCTCTAGTCTTCGCCGTGGCAGCATGCCCAGCCCAAGTTTGTGGCACGGCTCACGGCTATCAGTTGAGTTCGGCGTCGGCTCCGGTCTTGTCGTCGGCGGTTTCTCGCAACTTTCACTGAAATTCTCATGGTCCACCTTTTTAATCACCATCAAAAGCAAATTTGTATGATCCACGTAGGACGCCCAATACGGAGGATTGCATTCCCCTACTTCATCTTCGTAGGTAACTGGGTTGTCCTCAACAGTCTTCAAAAAGTGTGTCTGGTTCAATATGTAAAGGCTAATCCGGTGGTCGCAAGAAAACGTTTTCTCGTCTTCCATAGATGCTATTGGTTCCTTTGGTACTTCTTTTTCTGTTTCTGGCGCTGTTGTTATAGCTTCTACATAATCCTCTGGAAAATAATGTATGTGCCATTAGATAATATTGGAAAATGTTCTTACAAATCACTAAACCATAAATGAGATGTTACCGTATTCAAAAATCACGTTTGCGTAAGCGTATTGATTCCAATGGTACAGATCTCCCAATAATATTAAGAATTCCGCTAATAACCATTTTATTAAAGTAAATGGCTGAAAAATGATAATTAATAAAATTAAGCATCAAATATATAGTTGAAATTTAATTAGGTAAGTTTTTATTTTTATTTTGTTCAAAGTTGGCCTACCGTGCTAAGTGTCCACGAGCAGTTGGGATCCCCCAACATTGAATCTGGGCACAGAGTCTGGTAGTTAAACACCTCGACATGTTCGAATATCTCCTTGTATATGAGTGACTGCAAAACTAAAGGATGGATGACACCGAAGAATTGACCCACTTCCTCCTGATCCATAGACATCATCACGTAACCTGAACTGTCTATAATGTAACATTCGTAGTCGCTGCTATTGCACGATAATCCCTAAAACGAATAAGGGCAGTTTGTATAGGTACTCGTATGTACAGTACAGATAGGTACTTTACCAATTCATAAAATTAATTCGAATTCATGTACGAAAAAAATATAAATAAATTTGAAAAAGGCTTTATCTCGGAAACTATAAGATCTACAGACACAAATCTAGTCTCGTATTGTAGCAAATTTAGTCCACTTTAAAAACGTCTTGAGAAGATACTATCAAAAACTTGTCCTTTAGGGTTATAATCGCCTAAATCTAAAAAAGAAAAAAACAGTATACTTATTTCTAATATTTCTCAGTTAGTCCTCTAATATTACACGAAGTATAATTTGGGTATTTTTGTAGTAATTCGCGCATTTACTTTTGGAAATCTTTGTATGATGTTAGTTTTTTTGGCTAAAGGTATTAAATATCAACTCAATAGGTAAACTTGTTGTAAGCATAAGCAACGTACATTTTCTTCTGTTGAGATATCCATAAATCTGTCTCGAAATTGCGCATGTGAAAATTGGAAGCCCACGACGGAAGCTGGCGTGTCACTTGAATTTTCTGTATAGAAGATAGCGTAACTTGCGGTAAGGGTGACGTCACCAAGTTCATTAATAACTGTAGGCCGGTATTTTATAGCCGGGTCGAGGACTGGCAACGGTGATGCAACTACAAGGGACTCTTTATTAATCATGCTCTGAAGAACTGCGGCTTTATATGGCGTAATTTCTATTGATGTTGCGTAATGATCACCAAGCACCCTAAAACAAGAGCATTTTAGTATAGGTGGTAATATTTACAATTATCATATTGGTAAGGAAATAAAATACATCTTCTCACAATAATAAAAGGTTGTTAATAATTCCTAAAAAAAATTACTTACTTCCCAGAGTAATTCTTGTGTGGGTACCCGTCGTCGTCTACCCATTCATTCTTGTCATTATCATATAGATAATGCCACCTGGTAAACCCACTTGAAGTCATAATGAATCTCACGCTAACTCCGTATTTCTTGGTCAGTTCAACGTCGTGTTCGGTATAATCGGACCAGTTGTGGAAGTAAGGGTATGAAAGTTTTGCGTCGAAAACTAACTGCTTAACTAAATCCTCATTGCAGTAGTAATCGTCTTTATCGATAGGCGTCAGAGCGTCTCCACAGTGAGCTTGAACAATACAAATATTATTTTCAAATTAGTCAATGTTCTTGTCCTTGCAGTTTTTTAATCGCACTTAGACATTGAACTATTATTACTAACGTATGGAATCGGCACAGAGAACCAGTATCTTTCGCCATGAGTTGCTGCCATTTTGGCATCAAACCATAGAAGCGGAGCGTGAATCTCGCGACCTAAACGCGTAAGCGCCATGAATTTTACGGCGCTTATGACGTTTTGGTCGCGTGGTACAGGTTGTGATTGCGACAATTTTATTGTTTGGTATGTCGTCTATAGCAATTATAACTCAATGTATTTAGATAGCTTGATAAAGAATGGGCAATATAAAATGAGAGTATGCTTTATAATTTATTTGCATATCATCATAATCAATATATTCGAGCCTAAAACCCTACATTGCTGTTCCTACTCGTACACAGTACGCTGCGATTGAACATGGTGCCTTTTTCACTCTATGCGTTTTAAGAAACTTGATCGACACTCAAGAGCTGTTTTGCTCCAGCTTAGCAAGGCATTCTTTGCGTTCTACGTTTTTCCTGCTAGTAGTTTATTCATAATTTTACCTACTTTCTACCGAAAATTCATTGGAGGTTTCTTCCTGATACTGTTTCCTGCTTACGTCGATTTCGGCCTTTGATATATTAACCAAGAAGTTCCATACTTCTATTTCAGGACTATCTGATTCGTGTCCCTCCAAATAATGGTATTTGCAATAAACCCTAAAACAGAAAATATTAGTAGGGTTAATGCAACAAATGCGTACTATCTTTCTTTTATTAGCAAAAATAAATAAATCAAAACACATAGAAAGACTCATTCAAAATAATTGACATGCAATAAAATCGGTCGATTGACAAACAAGAGGCTGAAACGTTGGATCTCAATGGGGAAAAGATAATGAATTATGTCGTTTACCAATCAGGGTGTACTCTGTAGCTGTATCTAAAGAAGTCTGTCACATTGAACTCAGTGTGATCCTCTTGCGTGGGTTCGAGAGGATTGCTATTAAGAACCATTTCCGTATCACCGTATCCCACTGGAAGAGAGATGCCCATCGAGAATGGCGTACCCACCAGCTCGCTGAAGAAGTAGTCATGTTTGACTCGTGATATCCTCCTGGATTATTAATTTGACATTACATACTATCCCTATGTTTAAGAATAGCAAATATATTGTGTCACATGGATGTTTGTTTAACGGTACCTCATATCGTCGTAATGGAAGAGCACTTCAATATTAGTCATCCGTCCGTTAACCGCCTCAGTGAGGTTTTGACGTAGCCATTTGATCTCATCACCCAGCTCGCGCGAATCTTTTCCATCATCTACTTGTTCCACTTCAACGAAGTCAACGCTGTTGTAGTTCACTTGAAGAGCCCCGTTGATCTTTAAAATTTGAAATATAATATTTAAAATACGGTGCCTCTTGACACAGGTATTTTTATACTTAAAAAGAGGCACCAACCTGATTCTTGTTAAATAACTTGTGCTACTAAATAAATCGTTCTTCATTTTTGTTACATACATACATATAATCACGCCTATTTCCCGGAGGGGTAGGCAGAGACCCATTATCATTCATAATTTTTTTTAATTTTTCAAATACTAGTTTGAAAAATTTAAAATTCATTTTTGTATTGTATATTGTATTAGATTCCCTAGATACTTACTGATGTTTTTAATAGAGGGTGTAGTAAAAGATATCCGTTGTTACTAACAATGAATGAGTACCCGTTAACACCAAGCTGAAACAGAACATCGAACAATATTGTACAGATTGTCCAACGGCAAACTTCAGATCTCAATGCAAAAAATAATTTTCACACGCGAAATGCGAGGGAGACCAAGGAGGGTTTATATTTATTAGTTTTTTAGGGTTCCGTACCTCAAAAGGAAAAAAACGGAACCCTTATAGGACCACTTTGTTGTCCATCCGTCCTTCCGTACGTCCGTCTGTCTGGCTGTCAAGACCCTTCTCAAGATCTCGGGGACGCGTGGAGGTATCAAATTGAAATTAAAACCATATAATCGAATTTAAACTGTTGTGAGACATACTATATTAACATTAAATAATTTTACGGTTTAGACTCACTTGTTATAGTCACTCGCGCGACATGTTTCGGAGAGCCTAGGTCTCCTTTCTCAAGCACTAATAGTGCGAGCAGCGTTCACGATGCCCGTGTATTGCGTACTGCCTACGGCCTATTAGGCTCTCCGAAACATGTCGCGCAAATGACTAAAACAAGTGAGTCTAAACCGTAAAATTATTTAATGTTAAAACCATATACTCAGGCCTGCAGCCCCTTGGAGCTGTGGAAAAATCAAACTTCTAAGTTAACGTAAAAAAAAAGATACGGCCGTTTATGCCGCAAAATCACTCGAGGGAATCAAAATTTATAGGGTACTTCCCTTTGACCTAGAACTATGAAATTTGGCAAGTAATATCGTTTTACACTAAAGCCTGACCAGGAATATATGATCACGCGCCATGTTGCGGAATTTCACTGGAACAAATTTTTTCATACTTTACTGAACTGTCACCCTTTACATGAGAATGAACAGCGCCCTCTTGACAATGATCATATATTACTGGTCAGGCTTTACAAAGTACAGGGAAAAATTTGAAAACTATAAATATGTAGAAACTGCAAGAAAAAAAAACAATTAAACATAGATATTGGAATGGATATTTACATTAAAACAAAATTAAATAAAAAATGTTAAATTTGTACGGAACCCTCAGTGGGCGAGTCCTACTCGCACTTGGCCAGTTTTTTATATAAAATTTCGAAATCGGAAGTTGCTGCTGGATACCCTCGGCCCGATTCGAACAATGCTTATAAGAATTCACAGCGGTACGATACCGATCTGTCAGTGTCAAAAGTGACATTTCTTCAACCAAAAAACGTCACTTTTGACGACCACTTATAAGCATTGTTCGAATCGGGCTGCCTATTATATCCACTGCTGTTGTGTGTCTATGCGATAGGCGAAACGAAGAATAGTGAATTAGTGAATAGCTAATATTTCGACACGTAACCAGTACATTGTTCAAATAAGTGGCTAAGTAGTAAGTATAGTATTTAGTACCAAATAAGTAATATAAGTATCCAAGTATATTTATATTTAGCTATTATTTAAGTATACTTATTTGTGCTGGACGACGATAATATACCAGATTAATGTTTCGCGCATCGTCCACTGAGAATTACCTGGTTAGGTTGTGCTAACTTAGAGATGCTGTCGATGGGAACATCGGTGCCAGCCACGCCCAGCAACGTGGCATTCTCGCTGTATCTGTCGAACGCAGGGATTGCAACTGAAGTCACCAACTTGTCCTCATCTGGCTGCAATCACAAATTTTATGTTATGCTCCTATTTCTTCTTCTTCTTCTTGTGGTGCCGTCTCCTGCCGGAGGTTGGTTATCATTAAATAGGGCTATTTTCACTTTTGACGCTGCAGCTCGAAACAGCGATCTGGTGCTCATCTTGAACCAGCACCTGAGGTTTTTGAGCGACGAGGTACGTTTCCTTGGATTTTCCCCTGTATTATCAGCTGGATGAGGTGGTATTTGTCATTTCGTAATACATGTCATGCTCCTATTTAGTGCCCCAAAATCTACTATTTATCAACAAATTTATTTAGATATAAATCATGTAGGTATGTAAAGCTAACGTGACCTTTGCGTAACATTACATAATAAGTACCTACCTAAGTACGAGTATGATGTAAACATATTCTACTTACATTAATATTACATGTGGCAAATTAAATAATATTACGGTCTGTCACCATTTACACGTAATTATTAGGATAATCGTTTTTCAATACTTACTTTATGAAATGTAAATATCTTACCTTGGTAACGTCTGGGCTAACTCCCCATTCATATGTTCTCTGTAAATGTAATCACGATCTTATATTGAACACTATAAAATATATAAAACTGTAATGAATTTGTATAGAAAAAAACCTTACCGTATGGTCCATACTGGCATGTGTCCATGTAGGAGGGGGCTCTGACCCATTCAGAATCATAGGCAAAGCTATCACGTTGATGTACTTGAGAACTTGCTGCTGCACTTCCTCCACAGAGTGGATGTGGACGAAGTAACCTGGAGAAATGCAAAATACCAGATTTGCGATACATTAAGCGCCTATTGTATCGGATTATTTAGAAACCAAATATTATTGGCAGCTAGGTATATCGTGAATCTGGAATTTTGCCAGTTTGGTATTTAGGGAAGGGGTGACGTGCAAGTCCTAATAGGAAGACTATGGTCAGGGTTTCAGTAAGCGGAAGTTAATTATAACAGACCTGCTAGCATGAGTTGCGTTCTCGCGCGCGACTCCATATATCTTCACGTATGGACTCGCGCGCGAGAACGCAACTCATGATCTTGAGACGGTCTGGATGTATGACAACAATTTATTAATTTTTAGGGGGTTTCTTACCTCTATTGTAACATGCCATTTGCTGTAACTCGGCGAGGCCTGCCATTTCTCTTCCAATAAGGTAGGTAAATACTCTGACAGGGGTATACATCACTCCATCTATTACTTCTCTGTTATGTTCGTCAAATACTGCAGAAAGGTTTTCGAAAGCGTAATCTGTGATCACCATCACCAATTGGTTACAACCTCCAGTACTCGCAACATTGCAGTCGGTTTCATTTCTTCGCTGAAATAGAAATCATTTTCTTTACCAAACCTCATAAACTTGGCATTATAAAGACATGCCACAAACGGTTTTGGCTTACTTCTTTCAACGTAGCGAAAGCCTTTATATACGCTTTAGTAAAATTGGCAATACCATTCAGTGGTATCTTGTGGATTTTTCCCTCATCTGTTGGCGTAAGGATATCCATTAAAGTTCCTATATTTTCTTTTGTCGCTTGAACTAGCCCTTCGGAACAATTCATTACTTGGTCAGTATTGTCACTAACAGTGTACACGTTAACGTAATCATTGTTAGATAAGGTATCCAACAGAGATTTTAAAGTTGTCCTTGCCACATAGTTCTTGAAGCCAGTCATGGATCCGGATATATCAAAAAGGACAACAACGTCTTTGGAGCAGGTGGCGGCTTCGATGTACCAAGACTGTACTCGGCAGTCATAGGTGTCAGTTTTTCTCATGTTCCAAGTCATAGCTGGGAAAAAACGTAGAATACCATACGTAGTCCCGAAATATTGCCATGACAGAGACGGGTCAGCTTGGTAATTTTTTATGAAGACGTCATTGAGGCCTCTTGTCCAATGAATTGCATTTTTTGCGTCCTCGTCTACGAAATAAAATTAATTAAAGCAGAAATTTCACGTAGATTGCCAACCTTTCTTCAAATAAGTTTGATTAGCAAATAACCTTTGAAATATATGTTGGTGGGAATATGCACGCAGCTTCTATTTATGTTGACGGCAATATCATAAAAATGAGAGTCATTTTCTAAATAAATCGTCTCATAATGGCGCTTTTCCTTGATAACAAAGGCGGGTTTTTCTGTAACGCTTGTAAGTAAAGTAGTATTATTGGTATACTCATCAACAACCATAAATTCCGAATACTTGGCGGAGCAGTACTGAAAATCCTCGTCGACCGTGCCATTGAACTCCCGTGCTAACTCAATGGCTGTTGCGTGGATGCACTGAAAATAATTAATTGATACAAAATCTATAAGACAAGCTGAGCTTATTTTCGATTGTTGTGCCATTATAAGTGAATTAGAAGAGAAAAGGAGGTTTTCTATCACAGCTTACTTTCACAGCATTTATTTTCTTTGTTAGCATTGTTCCGACTGATGTCAGTGAAGACCGTAATATTTGTCCTCCATCTTTCTGTTTTACGCTTGCATTCATAGTTTTGTAATTCTGTAAAAGTATATAAGTATTAAATAATTTCACGGTTTAGACTCACTTGTTTTAGTCACTCGCGCGACATGGTCTCACAACACTTTAAATTAGTATATAAGTAGGTACGTAAGCTAGCTTGACTTCTTCAGGGGATTTGGCCAAGTGCCAATTGTTTATAGAAAATGCCATCACCAATAGAAACTTAAATTGTATTTTTTTTTTGTCGATTAACTATTGTTATCTTGGCTACGGCCCCAGTTAATAAATTTTCAAAGGTTCTTAGAATGTCGCACATTTGTAAAAAGTCAAATACGTTGGATTCTACTGGCCGATTTTATAATAAAAATAAAACAATTGATAGACGGATGAAATTCCCAAATATTATTACAACATTCGATAATTGATACTTACAAGTCTTATTTTTTCAGCTTTGGTTAAGGCTTGATTAAGTTTCCATAGCTCCATGCCCAACGTTCTGCCCCATTCTCTTACTCTAAAACAAAATTTGTATAGATATTCTCCTACGCCTCATGCAAGTAATAAAATAAACTAGGAGGCCCTTTCAGATTTACACTGACATCAAAATAGTAGCTAAACAATGTCATTTGGTTATCATTTGCGCGTGAATTTCGTTCGTAGGTACTTGTCCGTACATGTTTTATAGAGAGCTACCGTTAACTAAACTTGAGGTCTTTATCTAGGGAAGAATATTTAAATAGCCATGAATTTTTTTTAACAGATATGCTAAAATTTCGTTAGTTTTTGACAAAACGTAATTTTTATTGCGTTAAATATATCTTGGTTTAAACAATAGGTACTATAAGGGTACTATGTATTACATCAGCAACTTGGCGTAGCGTAGCGTATTTGTAGCATAATCATCTGCTTTGTCTTCGTGATGCGCATACAACTTTTTCACAACTTTTTGTGCCTTACGTAATTTACATATACAGTTTAATTTTATTTACTTTGTAATGCAAAACGCTTGTTAGATCAGCCCTATACGGTTTTAATTACTAGACACTATAGTCGTGTGGTGAAGATCTATTCTTAATAAAGAGCTGAGTTCTATTCTACCTTCGACGACTGGGTTTAAAATAGGTAACCTACTCAGCTGTAAATGACAATAAAATACTGGGTAGAAACTAATTAGTGGTACTTACATGTTGGCATTTTGTGGCTGCTGACTGCAGACAGGTGGCTCTGGTAATAATATCAAAAGAGCACAAAGCGCTAGGCCGGCCTCGCGCATCGTAGATAACTTTACGCCTTAATACACTTCGATGTGTACTTGCAGTTGTTGAAATTACTTTTTAAACCCCTTTGCTTTGTTATCATTGCATCTGGTCTACTCCATTCGTAGTCGACTACGAGAAATACAAATCAAATATAACACCTCGCAGATTATTATACATTACTCACACCAGAGAAAATATTTACACCAGCACATTAGAATGATTCTTAGGTTTTTTTTCCTAGAAGTTTGAAGTTTTGACGTTACACTACATTTAGTATTATTTGAATTTTTAATATTAATAATGGGTTTGCTTACCTACGATCCAATATTATTTTCTTGTAATAAATATTGGTCATTTTTTAAACTATCATTGCTTTTTAACCCGTGACCCGTTATTAATATATTTAATATAGAATAATATGTAATTATTTTAAGGTATTTATAGAAATTATATGTACGTTGTACCCTAAAACGGACCTGGAAAATCAATTTAATTCGCGAATATTTTAGTGAATAAAATTAACCTGAGTATAAATTGACTTAAATCATTGGGTTTTTTTAAATATCTTTCGAGCCCTAGTAATAGTATTGGAATTGCATTGTGAATTGATTGTTATAATTGAACTGTTTCTCTAAACTATCTGCAACTGGTTTTTTTATTAACTTACAATTATTTACTCTTTGCTTTCTCTTGCTTTTTATATTCACACAAGGTCACAACGTCCGTAACGTTAGGTATGTCAGGTTTAAGTTTTTGGGGTGTTACGACGACGCGGCGCGAGCAACCGTGTATCGCGGCCGACGCACGTGCTGCGTCTATTCCGAGACACTCGGTGCACTGGCCAGTTATTCTCTAGCAAGTGCATTATCCCTAGCTAACCGCTATCAAATGTGGTGTCCGTTAATAGCAGGTACTCATTCAAGAATCTTGAAGCCACAGTAACATTGGATTGATTGATACGAGAACTCTGTTAAGCGGTGGTAATAACATCTCTGTAAAGAGCCGGAAATAAACCTAGTGTTTCTAAGCTATTCTTCTTACGATAAATCATTGAACAAAATCGTTAAATAATAAACTGCGTTAAATTTTAAAGGGGCCCACTGACTATCAGTACGCCGGACGATATCGGCCTGTCAGTCGTTCGGAACTGTCAAATTTTTGGTCTAACTGACAGGCCGATATCGTCCGGCGGACTGATAGTCAGTGGGCCCCTTAACAGCCATAACTCAGAGGTGGATATCATTTGTTTGATAATTATTGGATTTAAAATTATTTGTCTTCCAAGTTACATATAAGAGAAAAAAATATATAGATATATTAAATAAATAAATAGATATAGATATAATAAAATAAATAAATATATTGCATTATTATTTTATATTTGTTGTATGTTTTGTATAGTTTTATTACTATAAATTCTGTTTCGCAAACTTTCATGGTGACGTTCCTTTCTTTGACATATTATTAATAAATGTGACATGACAGTTGAATCGTGCCTACTGCCTACACTCAAAGGCACCGTTACGTATGATATAAGACTTAGGGTCGGTTGCATTGCACCCAACTGTTTGTCATCGTTAAAGAGTTCGCTAAATTTTATTGTATGGAAAGTTTCATAGTAAACCGCCGGGGCGGCGCGCCGGGTGACGTTGACCAGTCTGTCAAGTGCGGAAGGTGCAACTGGCACTTAATGTTACAATTCTTATAACTATCAGCCCGGCTATCACATGATTGGCGCGACAGTATCTAGAGCCCGCGAGATCGACTACCCGTCCCAGTTAGAAAAACACGGGTAGGTAGTTTATCTCGCGGGCGAGATACTGTAGCGCCCCTCCTTGTGGTACGCCTACAGAAATGCTAGCGCAATGTTAAGTGCATTTTTTCGCATTGCCACGCATCAGAAATAATTATAGAATATTGGTCTCATATTAATAACATTCTAATTAATATTGTCTTCGGTTACCGCGATAGTTACTCATGAAATAAACACATGTCACCCGTTGACCACGAACGCTGTAAAGAGTTCGAAACGTCGGGATGTATTATAAATTCAATATACGCGATATAATCCGTTTTCATAGTTTTATTTCATGAACATTCTAATTCTCACATGAAAAAGTCCCCATATTTAACAGTTTAAAATTCATTATAACAGTTCAGTAATGCCACCAATATTTCGGTGTCTGCTCATATCCAAAAGTCGTATGGCCCAACTGTGCTTCAGTTTAGACAAATGGGGCCGATCGAGTTAAGTTTATTTTGCATGTGACGCCTGCCAACAGATAGATCATTTTAGCACTACTGCTGTTCTAAATATTTTAGTCGGGATATACCTAGTCACTGCAGTATTGTTTACAATCGATTTTTACGAAGCGAAACAAACTTCAAGGGTGGGATAATTCCCCAATAACTATGGCTACCTAAGGCTATTTTTTTTTCCAATTTCGAACCTTGAAAAGCGATAACAGTGCAAGTGGCATAATATTAAACTTTTGTGGGCTCGTGTGTTCAAACAATTTGTTACATCAGTAAGTAACTAATGTGGCCCATAACCATGGGCATAGTTCATATATCCTGAGACAGTAATATTAAAATATTCGGATTACTTATAACCAAAGGTGACAAACAGGGTAAATTGTAGGCCATTTTAAATACATAATATCAATTATATTTTTAAATTAATCTCTAGGTATTTATTTGCCCTTACTATTTCCTACTTGTAATAGATTTGAAAAGGCTTATTGTTGAGTAATTAATAGATGACATTTTGCAAGGACGTAAGACCCTGTTATAAAAGAATATAAAGTAGGTACTTGTATATATCAAAAAGTGTATTGTTTTAATATGTATAACATTTACCCGCTCCGCGCCGTTTTGGTCGCTCTTGTTATTTGTAATTCATTGCAGAAATATTAACAAATCTACTCCTTTATTCGCACTTGTACTTAGTTACTTGAGAAGTGACCGATGACAATACACCAAAGTACATTTTAGGTTGTTAATACTTTAATTACGAACAGTAAGATTAGAAGGTAATGAATACGGAATGATAATGCAACAACATTTATTTGCGCTAGTAACAAAGGTGCAAATCTCAAACAAATTGACTATTAGCAAATCATCATGGGCACGAGGGCAGTCAGCAACGTTGCGAGAGCTACGAATCTCGGCGCGGCCAAATCCAAGGCGGCCATACTGCAAGTTGATGCGTTTGCTTCCTGTAAAAAATTAAAATAAGAATTGAGCGTTTAAGTCTCGAAGGAATTAGTAATGGAATTCGCATCGCTACATCTTTCCTAACAAAAAATTCTGCTGTTTTTCGAGGGGGACGAGGTATCACACATATAAAGATACTAACTACAAAGGCATCTTTTCCCCTTGTTATTACGCACCGGCCCGCGTGCATTATTAAGTTAATTAACAGCAACGGCTTTAAGCAATATAGTATCCCATATTTACTTCAAAGTTCATTGTCTTCGAGATATTTGGCATCAAAGTTTAACAATTTTAGGCCAAAATACTGGTTTTCTGGTTTTTACATAACTTATGTGTTACAAAACTCTGAGTGAAACAACTGAAAACAGGGAAAATGTTCAAATCATCAGCAACACATTAGAAGAAATAATAATAAAAAGCATGAACATAGCCAAAATGCCTGATAAAAGTAATAATTATAAAATTATCAGCGAACAAACATTCAAGTTAATTGAGAGGCGGACAGAGCTGCTAGCTACAAAAAATAAGTCAAGAGAAATGAAGAATGAACTTGGAGAACTATTAAAAAAAAACAAGTAGAGCACTCAGAGACGATTACGAGGTCTACAGAAAAACAGTAGTCGAAAAAAATATGACAAAATTCCGTAGCACCAAGAGAGCATATAAAGACCTCTCAACACATAAGAACTGGATACAGGGTTTAAATGATAAAAAAGGTGAATCAAGAGATAGAAATTATATAATAAAACATGCAACAGCTTTCTACTCCGACCTATATAAACAGCCTACAGATACAATACAATATGAACAAAATAACCCTGCTCTACAAGTAATGGCACGAACATCAACAGTAAACCCAATAGACTCAAAGGAAGTAATGGTGCATATCAAAAGATTAAAACCTGAAAAGTGCCCAGGCCCGGACCAAATCACAAATGATGCCTTAAAAATCGGTGCGCCTATATTAGCCGAACACCTTGTCAACATTTTCAACAGAGTATTGGTAGAGGAATTAGTTCCGACACAATGGTGCCAATCCAACATCATATTGCTTTACAAAAAAGGAGACCCGCTGGACATCAGCAATTACAGGCCAATCAGCCTACTTTCCTCAATCTACAAGCTCTTCTCATCAATATTACTAAGCAGAATAGCACCAGAAATTGACAAAAACCAGCCGATCGAACAAGCCGGCTTCCGGCCACAATACTCAACAATCGACCACATACATGCCATCGAACAAGTTGTAGAAAAATTCAAAGAATTCCGAAGACCACTGTATGTGGCATTTGTGGACTACTCAAAAGCATTTGACAGCTTAATACACGCATCAATATGGAACACATTAAATAAGAACAAAATTAATGAAAAATACATCAACATCATAAAGAACATCTACTCCAACAGCGTCAGCAGGGTGAGACTGGAAAGGCTAGGAGAGAAATTCAAAGTCGGAAAAGGTGTGAGACAAGGAGACCCCCTCTCTCCAAAACTTTTTATAGCGGTGTTGGAAGAAATCTTTCAAAAACTTCAATGGGAAAAGGAAGGCATATGGATATCAAATAAAAAACTAACACATTTGAGGTTTGCGGATGATATAGTTTTATTCAGTGACACTGCCAAAGGTCTGGAGACAATGTTAAAGAGGCTAAATTCAGAGAGCCAAAAAGTGGGCCTACACATGAACGCGTCTAAAACCAAAGTTATGACGAACAGTCACAAAAAAAGTATAACTGTAGAAGGAAAACAAATAGAATACGTGGATAACTATGTATACCTAGGTAAAATGATTTCCTTTGACCCCAATAGCAACATAAACGAGGTGGAAAGAAGGATAAACATAGCTTGGAGAAAATACTGGTCACATAAAGAAATCCTAAAAGGAAACTATAGTTTAAAAATAAAGAAAATAGTTATGGATTCCTGCATTCTCCCCAGTTTAACCTACGGATGCCAGACATGGGTCTTCACCGAGAAAGTTAAAGAAAAAATTTTATCATGCCAACATGCAATGGAAAGAAGCCTATTGAAACTAAGAAGAATAAACAAAGTAAAAAACATAGATATCCGGATGAGAACAAAACTGACAGACGCACTACAGTTTAGTTTAAGACAAAAATGGAGATGGGCTGGACATTTGGCTAGATACAAGGACAAGAGATGGACCATACAAACAACCAAATGGAAAGGCCCACTGGGCAAACGTAACTCAGGAAAACAAAGAAAAAGATGGGTCGATGACATCATAGCAATTGCAGGAAATACTTGGGAGAACAATGCTACAGACAAAGAAAAATGGAAAAAGATGGAGGAGGCTTTTACCCTCAAGGGATCACACATCATAAAAACATAACAAAAAAAAAGTCAATTTTATAATAGATGTGCGAGAAACAAAGCTTAAATAAATAATAATGTGTTACAATACCGGCCAATAATATATCACCGTTGAGTGTTTTTGTATGAGCTTGTATAGAGTAAACAATATAGGTTAGTTTGTAGATTGCATATTTTACAAGTCATTTTATACAAATATGTGATGAATAATGCAATGAAATACTGTGAATTACAATAGGATACTTAGCATATTATTAAAAAACCTCTAGCAAAAACATGAAGTTAACAATACATTTAAAAAAAAACCTGACAATATTAAAAAATCATAAAAAATAAGTATTCATTTCTTTCAAAATCCAGCAGACAAAAAGGAGATAAAAGATTGAAGAAACGATAGCCGCTTGTCTTGTCATTCTATCTGTAGTAAAAATGTAGGAGTTACGGCTGATAACTCTTCAAAAATCGATGAAAACCGCGAGGAGCCCCTTAATCCATAATGTGGCAGTAGGAAGAAATCACATGATCTTGAGCTACATTATTTGTTGGTTGTGAATACGAGGCCTATTCTAGATGAAGCAAAATCTTTAGTCAAAATCAAACTGAAGGAACTAATGGTTTCTGTACCTAATTTAAGTAATTATATTGTTTTGTAGGAATTTATATGAAATATGCATTGTTCTTAAATAAAGGAAAAATAAAAAAATTCAATGATCCGGGCGAGACTCGAACTTGCGACCATTTGGAACACACGTACCTTTGGTCTTATGGATTGTAGTAGTGTTCTTAGTGTAACTTCAAAATGTATATGTCTGACGACAGTTTATAAAACTTTTTGAAATTTTCTAATTAGCCCTCCAATGGCCGGCAAGTTTAAAAATTATTGATTTTTCAATACTTCACCTTCTCGTGATAAGTAAAGCAGCCTTCCAACCGGCGCCGCGGAAGCTTGCCCAATTCTAACTTATGGCACGGCTCCCGACTGTATATCGAGTTGTTCGTGGGCACAGGTTTTGTCGTCGGCGGCTTTTCGCAATTCGCATTAAACTCGAAAAGTCCCATCTTCTCCACCACCACTATCATCAAATTGGTATACCGAACGTAGGAAGCCCAATAAGGAGGGTTACACTCCCCTCGGTTCTCCTCGTATGTAACTGGGTGATCTTCAGCAGTCTTCAAAAAATGCGTTTGGTTCATTATGTACAGTCTGATGCGATGATCGCAAGAAAATGTTGTTTCATCTTCGTCTACACCTTGAACGCTCTCATTATTCATGGTTTCTGGAAGAGGTGTCGTGGTTTGTGCAACTAAAAAATAATACAATTAGGTTAGACACTAGAATATTTGGTTTTGTAACAATGTACATTTTTGTTTCTATACTTACAATCCTCGGGCATTCCGTAGGCATATTGATTCCAGTTATAAATGTCACTCAATAATATTAAAAATTCGGTTAATATCCATTTCAGTAAAGTGAATGGCTGGAATAATAGAATTGATATTAGCCAGACTGTTACATCTATATTTATAGTTTGATTAATGAACACTAGGGAACACAGGAACTTAATTTTATACATACAGAAGCGGCAAATATTTTTCAGATTTGCATTGTAAATTGTAACGGACGTATACAGTGATTATTATGAATATGGTAATGATGATATAATAAATGTTTGCATAATACAAAGTATTTTCATAAATATTCGAAATAACATCAGAAATAATGAAATTATGTTATGATAGGTTTATTCCGCTACTGTATTATATAAATTGTTTATAAAAATAATAATTCTTTTAAAACGCAGGTATCTAATCCAAGTCGACGTACAATATTAAATGTAAAAGTATATTTATAAATATTAATATTTGCTGATGGTAACCTAATCATCCTACCGTTATAAGACTCCATGAGCTGCTAGGTTTGGGAAGTATTGAGTTTGGACACAACGCTTGATAGTTGAATACTTCAACGTGCTCGAAAATTTGTTTATCGATGAACGACTGCAGCACCAAAGGATGGATTTCGCCAAAGAACTGGCCAACTTCATCCGAATTATTCGATAGCACCACGTAGCCTGAACTATCTATGACGTAGCAATCATGGTCGATCCCGTCGCATGATAAACTCTGGAAATGAAAAAAGTATATACGTTTTTATTTGAATCTTTACGTAGTCAACACATCACCACGGCTCACGAAGCTTATCCATAATTCAATAACAATATAAGTAAACGCCCCTCAGCTATTGAAATTATGTTTTTACGTTTTTGTGCTATTTATAACTGGCATAAGGCGGCGTATGCGGTTAATGGTTAAGTAGATAAGTTTAATGTATAAACTACCTAGCTTACAAACTTTTTTTTTGTAGATAAATATAAAAACTTTCTTCAAAATCCGATATCATCTTGAATAATGTGATGCGTAAATGGGGTTAGAAAGGATTTTTCCTTATTTATATATGCACAAGTAACTCACCTTACCACCCACCGATTTGGTAATCTCTGAAAAGCTATGCCAAAAATGTTTATAAGAGAACTGGAAGCCCACAACGGAAGCAGGAGTGTCAATTCCTTTGTCTTTATAGAAAATCGCGTAGCTGGCGGTGATCGTAATGTCGCCGTCGTCATTCTTGACAGAAGGCCGGTCCTTTATAGACTGGTCTAGTATTGGTAAATGAGTCGCCACGACAAGGGACTCCCGGTTGTAGAGTTTAGTCTGGTTGCGCTGGAGTACCGCCGCTTTATATGGCGTCGTTTCTATTCCGGTGCGGTAATCATCTCCAAAGATACTGAAACAAGAAAATGTGATTTAAATTGTGCCTAACGATTGTCAATAGGTACCTATCACGTTTTGTGTGACTAAAAATAAGTATTTAACGCCCTTAAAAATCAACTTTCTTTACGTGGTCTTAGTTATTTGATAAGACAAATAAAAAAAACTAATATTTATCTTAGGTATAAACGATTTTACAAGTAAACAATTATTGGTATGTATCTACTTACTTCCCATCATATGTTTTGCTCCTCTCGCCTTGCTCATTTACGACTTCATTCTTGTCGTCATCGTTCAGATAATGCCACCTTGTAAGACCACTGGAAGTCATAATGAATCGCACGCTGACATTGTATTTTTCTGCTAGCCAAGCTTCGCGTTCTCTGTGGTCTTTCCAGTCTTTAAAGTATGGAGCCGATAGCTTCGCGTCAAATACTAACTGCTTTACTAAATCTTCGTTACAATAATAATCATCTTTATCGAGTATTTCTCTCTTGTCTCCACAGTGCGCTGGAAAGATCGAGCATGAGTTGTAGTTTAAAAATGTAACTGGTACGAACATGACTCGCGAACGGGCAACATGATTTAACATAAGTTTTCGGTCGTTGATTTTTTTTCGAAATGTTATTCGCAAAAAAGCGATCACGATGGTAGATACAAAAACATGGATCACATTGATACACATTAAGCATTGATTTACTTACAGTCAACTGAGAAAGCTTGCGATTCAATCTTATACTGGGTTTTTGAAATGTTAAGATCGTTCTTTGAAATCCTTACTAAGAACTTCCATATTTCTATTTCAGGGGTTTCTGATTCATGCCCCTCCAAATAATGATATTTGCAGTAAACCCTGAAACAAACTGTTTATGTTAGTATAATAAATTTAACATAGGCAAGCGACTATACGCAGTTACATCTGCTCTACATTTTCTCGATTATGATTATATGATTGAGCAGTAAGTATATGAATAATTGTGCGGTTTAGTTACATGAAATTGTGCAATGCATGTTTCCGAACACGATCCGTGTGGTTACCAAAACCAGAATTCGTGTCGTGTTCACAGGACCAAAATCATTTATAAGCCTCGTGTTACTGTCCGAAAGGTATAATGCAATATGCTTTACAACCGTTCGCTATTTGTACGTATTTTCGTAAGTGCTCGGTTGGCTCACTAGTGCTTATGATGTTTGCGAATAACTTATAATTTTACTCGTGCAAAAAGGTGTGTCTGGGTACTCAGGGTAAAGAGCTCATGGTCTCTATTGTTTTAAGTAGATGAAAAGAACCGTAGTTTAGATTAGTACATTTTACAACTAGTGTAAAAAGACATTTCACACGTGTTGTAAACGACGTTTTTTAATACAATTGCGAAAAAATAATAAATTAATATATCATTAGTAGAATCATACCACCAAACCAAACCAAAACCAAAAGTACCTATACAGCTAAGATACGCGAGCTGCCGCAGCCCGCGATACCGTCATACTCGTGCGCGCCCCGGCCGCGGCCGCCGCGGGCCCGGCGCGGGTTGGTCAACGACACCTCCTCATAACTCATGAGGCCCTGGTACCTGCTCCGCGCTAAATTCAATTTTAACTGCGTTTCGAAAGTATAGTTTGGAACTAAAAAGTAAAAAGCACTAGTTCGAGAAATTGAGCTTCTCACACGCTACGCAGCCACAAAAAGTACCACTTTTTGAGGAACTGTATTAAAAATAGTTTTTTAAATGTCTTTTACCAATCAGGATGTATTCTGTAGCTGTAATTGAAGAATTGGGTGACATTGATTCCTATGAGGTCTTGTCCTTGTGTGGCTTCAAGAGGGTTATCTTTCAGGATAAGCTCCGTGTCTCCGTAACCCTCTGGAAGGGAGATGCCCATTGAGAATGGTGTGCCCTCCAGTTCGTTGAAGAAATAGTCATGTTTGACGCGTGCTATTCTCCTGAAATATCATTCAACTTATTGTGACTAAATGGTAATAGGAAAATTATGTAGTTAGTAAAATACGGTAAATCATATGACATATATTTCTATTGTTGCTTTGGAATAAATTACTTTTAAATTATATAAAGTCTGTTCTTTTTAAATTAGTTTTCATTGAATTATTACTAGTTTTATGTTAAATGTATATATTTTTTTGAAATTTTGGAGGATTTACATACCTAATGATGATACAATCATTCAGAAATAAGTTAAAAAAAAATAGTACAAGTTTTTATCACTGAGTGTACTTTTCTTTCCACAGACAAACATCTTAGTCTCCATCATCAGATCAGCTCGATGGTACCATAATATTGCATTGCCACCCGACTTACATAATTATGTATGCAAATTTTAAGCTTCCTCGGAAACCGGGAATTGGGTCAAATTTAACTTGCAAGATTTGATTACAGACCCATTGACATCGGGACAGGTGAAACTAAATAAAAGTTTGTAAAAAGGCATAAAATGTTTCAGCAAACTTAACCTAGTCACACAGACGGTGTACCTTGTCTACAAAATATAGCAATAACTCGCCTTACACGCGCTTTGCCAGTTCCCAGCTCACACTACATACTCAGCATCAGCACTGAGTGTGTTAAAAAACCGGCCAAATGCGAGTCGGACTCGCGCACGAAGGGTTCCGTACTATTACGCAAAAAATGGCGTTTGTTGTATGGGAGCCCCACTTAAATATTTATTTTATTCCGTTTTTAGTATTTGTTGTTATAACGTCAACAGAAATACATCATCTGTGAAAATTTCAACTATCTAGCTATCACGGTTCATGAAATACAGCCTGGTGACAGACGGACAGATAGACAGACAGACAGACAGACGGACGGACAGCGGAGTCTTAGTAATACCGTTCGGTCCCGTTTTTACCCTTTGGATAGGGAACCCTAAAAAGAACCGTGTCAGACGCAACGATGGTAAAAACAGTTCAAACCTCATGTCATCGTAGTGGAACAACACCTCAACTTCGGTCATGTTTCCACGCTTGGCCTCGGTGAGGTTCTGTCGCAGCCACTGGATTTTGTCGCCCAGTTCGCGAGCATCCTTCCCATCGTCCACTTGCTCCACTTCCACAAAGTCGACACTGTTGTAGTTCACTTGGAGTTCTCCATTGATCTGAAATTACATGTTGTGTACTGAGAAATTTAAGCAAAAAACTGTTATGGGAGATTTGATCAGTCTGATGGAAGAAACTGTTTCTCCTAGAAAGTTTGTTAGTTCGAGGGCTCTATTATTAAGTTATTATTCTATCAAAATCTACCTAATATAATGTACGTCTTATCTCTTTGGAAGTTAAAATATTATAAATGTTTACTTGAAAATGAGAAAATATGATGAGAATCGTCAGAAACTTACCGAGGTTATAAGAAGTGGATGAAGTAGTAAATATCCGTTATTACTAACTATAAACGAGTAACCGTTGACGCCAAGCTGAAAAAAAACCATTTCAATACAATTTATAAAGTAGTTCTTTAACCGGTAATCGTAAACGGAAACGAAATTTCATTTCGTTCCAGGGTAAATGAACGAAAACGGTTTTAAAAAGTAAAATGGTTTCCGAGCCCTGTAATGCAACAAGGTGCTTCTGTCAGTACTATCATTTCTGTAGGTTTACCTGATGTGGTTTTGCCAGTTTAGCGATACTGTCGATGGGAACGTCAGTGCCAGCCACTCCGAGCAGTGTGGCGTTAACGTCGCCTTCGATAAATGCAGGGATCGCCACAGAAGTCACCAGTTTATCCTCGTCCGGCTGTAATTAAACAAACATTTTGATTAAACGTTATGTCTGTTTTTTTGCCGATCAACGGAATTTAATGGTTTTTTTTTGTATCCCCAATGGGCAGTAAGATAATAAATAAACCTTGCGAAATAAATATTTCTTTCACATGGTAGTCTGATAAAATATGAAAATAAATACAGGAAATTGTTTCATTACAACGAAACAATGGTTTAATTTAATGGTTTTATTTTTTAGGGTTCCGTACCCAAAGGGTAAAAACGGGACCCTATTACTAAGACTCCACTGTTCGTCTGTCTGTCCGTCTATCTGTCCGTCTGTTTGTCGCCAGGCTTTATCTCATGAACCGTAATAGCTAGACAGATGAAATTTTCACAGATCATGTATTTCTGTTGCCGCTATGACAATACATACTAAAACAGAATAATATAAATATTTAAGGGGGGCTCCCATACAACAAACGTAATTTTTTTGCCGTTTTTTGCGTAATGCTACGGAACCCTTCGTGTGCAAGTCTGACCCGCACTTGGCCGGTTTTTAAAAATCTAATGTTTCCTCTACACGATGGCCCAGCGCTGGACCGAGATGGCCATGCGATAGTTGAAACGCCAGTAGTACACGATGGCGATATTCAGTTGTGATCTAAATATTCGTTTTCTTTGATGTACGGACGAAAAACCGACACCGTGGCCATCCCATCGCCATCCCGCCGCGCCATAAGTCATCCGACACCACACCACTGCGCTCTCCACACGCTAGCCCATCTTAGTGGGCCAGTATGGTTTCCCATCGTGTAGACACGTGTGTTACATTCTGTCTTCTGTGTCGGTACTTAGGCCAAGCTAGGGCCATGCGTCGGGTATCGACAAAAGGTCGATCATTGGAGGCGTTGGACACCAATTAATCGCGATATGAAGAAAAAATAGAACTAAACTAAAATAAACTTACACTTGCGACATCAGGGCTCACATCCCAATCCTTTGTTCTCTGTAAACGTAAAATTAACTTTAGTTCTGAATCCATTGAAATGAACGGGGGAGGGTTCACGCTAAGGGAATGTTAATACCGCAGGACGAAATAAATTGTCTAACTATGTAATGTCGATCGAATCTGTATGCTTTAATATAAGATAATGATTGGTCTGATCGCCTGATCGACAGATAATTATGTATAGTAAACGCTTAAAGTATCGGTCAAATATCAAATGTAGGTCAGCAAAAAAAGTTTAATTCAATATTTAATGTGTCATTTGACAATTATTACTTCCAATAAGCTAGATTTCTCTGCTGGTATTATTGGAAGTGAAATCTTTCTAATAACATAAAAATTTTGCTACCCAGTTGGTTTTTAAGACACATTAATTTGCTGCTGTTTAAATAATTTGGGATAAGAATAACGAAAAACAGTTTTTAAGTAGGTATTTATTGAGGACAAAATATTTGTTTGCTGACTTAATGATTGAATGGTCAATTTTAATCAATATTGATAACGGCCAAAAATTACTTCACCTTTGTATTTTACATTTATATAAAGTTAACGGACAGAAGTGACGGAATGAAGTAAAATACAAATAATGTTAATAAGGACAAGACTAATTAGGTATGTTTTCATCCATTCACTACATAATAGACTAATATCTGGTACCTACATTTAACGTCACAGGAACGAAAAATTGGGTCGACACAATAGGACGGGATAGTATTCCTTTTTTGGAAAATGTTATGTTATGTGGGACAAAATAGTTCACTGCCATATCATTTGTTAGAAAAACATAACCGGTAGAGGATCATTTCTGAAAAGGTTGAGTTGAAAACTATAAGTGATTCTGTTTGATAAGATAATAGTCAAAACTTGTTTCAATCTCGGATGCTTTTCTTGACTAATCTAAACCTCTTTATGGGTAGGTACATACAGAATCACAAATAGAGTTAAACTCAACTAAATTAGTGATACTTACACCTTCTGTCAGATAATGAACCCGACAAAGAACTTCAAAGGCCATTGGTTATAAACTAGATTGTATCATTCATCGACCTCCTGAATAAATAACAGTACCAGTTTATAATCTCATACAAAAGGCTACATAAAAAAGTTAATAATAGGCAATAAGTTTAATAACCGAATTCCAATCACCATATTCCAGGGAATTAGGAGGGAATAGACACCCGAAATCAGTACCTGGGCTAGTTTTATTCATATGCCCCTAGGTGGAACAATACAGCACTTTAAAAATACGAACAATATACCCAAAATATGAGTGGTTTCACGGAAAAACCACTCTGAAAACCCTTAAAAGTGAAGGAAGTCGGTTGAAAAATTTTACTTTAAATTTATTGCGATATAAACTGACCGTCTTGTCCATACTGGCATGAGTCCAGGTAGGAGGAGGTTTTGTACCGTTCAATATCATTGGTTTAGCGATCACGTTGATGTACTTTAGCACTTGTTGCTGGACTTCTTCCACTGAGTGAATGTGGTCGAAAGTACCTGCCAGAAGCATACATATATCAGTTACCGGGTGGAAATGTCATGTCAAATACCATTGAAAACTCTTGTTGGAAGTCTTGATGAATAACTTCCTGATTTTAAAGTGAGCATTGTAATTTACCCTAGCTTATTACCTCTATTATTACAAGCCATTGATTTTATTTCATCGACGTTGGACACTTCTTTTCCAATGAGATACGTGAATACTCTAACAGGTGTGTACGTTTTGCCATTAACCGCCTCTCTATTGTATTGTTCAAAAATATCAGAAAAGTTTCCTGAAACGTAATCTGTGATCAACATGATCATTTGGTTACATCCTCCAATACTCGCCACATTGCAATTGGTTTCTTTTCTTCTCTGTAATTGAAAGGTACATTTATTTAAACCATCAAACGAAAGTTTGATAAAGTAAAAACTCAGTAGGTATCTTCAGCCTCGGATACTGTCTAAGACGGAAGATATCATGAACATATTGGTGGAGATGAAAATCTAACAACAAACGTGAATTCAGGGACCAATTCGTACAAAAAACAAGGAGGTAAAAACAGCCTGCTTCAGATGTTGCTGGAGTGATGATGATCTAAGAGATGTGACCACACACGAAACCACCAAATGCGGTGAAGTGGTGCAGAATAAGGAAGAGTGGCATTTTCTTCTGGTGGTAGTCTCTAAATTATTAAAATGCAATGCTACTTACGGCCCTCAACGTGGTAAAAGCTTTTATATAAGCTTCAGTAAGATTGGCGTAGCCGTCCAATTCTATCTTATGTTTTTTACCGTCCTCCGTCGGTGTTAGGATTTCTAATATTGTTCCTATGTTTTCCTTTGTAGCCTGAACTACTGAGAACTCTTGTGATGAATTTGAACTGACTTGAGAACAATTCATCACTTGACCAGTTACATTTTTGAAATAATACACGTTAACATAGTCATTGTTAGACAAGGTATCCAACAATGACTTCAAAGTTGTTCTTGCTACATAGTTCTTGAATCCGGTCATAGAACCCGAGACGTCAAAAAGAATGATCATGTCTTTGGAGCAGGTGGCGGCCTCGATGTACCACGACTGCACGCGGCAGTCATAGATGTCAGTATCCTTCTGGTTCCAGCGCATCGCGGGGAAAAAGCGCAGGACACCATGGGAACTGCCAAAATATTGCCACGTCAAAGACGGGTCGGCATTGTAATTTTTAGTAAATATGTCATTGAGATCCTTTGTCCAAAGTATGGCTTTTCTTGGTTCTTCCTCTGTAACAGAACCAGATTGATTATTAACGCGAAATAATATAATTTGTTATATAAAACTTAAATTCGCAATAAAATTTACCTCGGAAAAATATATTTGTAGGAACATGGACGCAGCTTTTGTCAGTATTTACTCGTATGTTGTAAAAGTGAGAATCACGGTCTACAGTTACATTTTCATAAAAATGTTTCATTGCAATAGTAAATTTTGGTATATTTTCCGGGTCTTCTTCAGTCGGAATCTCTACCGTATCATTTCCAAATTCATTCAGTTCCTTAAAGACTGAATATTTAGCGCAGCAGTACTCAAACTCATCTTTGTCCGTCCCGTTGTATTCCTCCTTAAATTTTTTCGCTAACTCGATAGCCGTCGCGTGGATACACTGAAATCAAATTTAAGTATTATATTATGCAATATGAATAATAGTTTATTTTATTTCGGACTGGTTGGTGGTGTAGGGGGAGATATAAATAAACAGACGGACACGGAAAAACTATAAGGGTTCCTTCCTAGTTGACTACGGAACCCTAAAAAAAGAAGTAAAGTCAGGTGGGGTAGGAGAAAAATAGTTTATATTGCTCGGGTAAGAGAAACCGTATGAAGAGAAGAAAGTTAATTTTATTTATGCTTTAGTTTTATTTTTAGTATTAAGTATCATTTAATTTTGTTTTAAATATCTCTAACTGTTTATTTTAACTGTTTATGTCTAAGTGTTTGTTTTACCTACAAGTGCTTCTCTTGCCCCATTGTTTCTCTTATCCCACCTAACCTTATGTCACCTCCAACTTTTTAAATGGTTTAAAAAATGAAATATCAAAACAAAACGCATATCGTTGAGTCGTTTTTGTCTTTCGCCATAAAACTCATATTTTGTCGCATTACCGGAATCTTTGACTATGATAGTTTTATCCATTGATGTCATAACATCTTTTTAATTTTAATATTGCTCCAGAAGTATTGGATGATTACCAGTGAATTTGAAAAAAAAGTGTACTTTCCACAATAATGAAATGTCTTCAACATTAAAAAAAATTGCACATACAATCATTTTAAACACTCTTGCATATGGTGTCACTCAAATACTAACCGGAATTTAACACTTTTACAGTAAAACATTGCCTTAAGTATTAAAAAAAATTACGAAAATATTGTAATTTTCCTCTCATATAAAATGCATAGCATAAGTATGTCCTCGCAACACTCCACTGTAAATAAAAATTCAAACGTTAGTGTAAAGTGACTTAGGGTTCCGTACCCAAAGGGTAAAAACGAGACCCTATTACTAAGACTCCTCTGTCCGTCTGCCTGTCTGTCTGTCTATCTGTCTGTCTGTCTATCTGTCACCAGGCTGTATCTCATGAAATCTTCACAGATTATGTATTCCTGCTGCCGCTATAACAACAAATACTAAAAGGTACGGAACCCTCGGTGGGCGAGTTCGACTCGCACTTGTCCGGTTTTTTCAATGACGTCTTTATTACAAATTTAAACATGTGAATATTCCATCGTGTTACGTAGGTACATACATTTATTTTGAAAATCACCCTTACCTTAACTGCGTTGATTTTCTTCGTTAGCATCATTCTGACAGATGTTAGTGATGATTCTAATATTGACATACCATCTTTTCTTCTTACGCTCGCGTTCATCTTCTGGTATTCCTGTAACAAAGTTTTGTATTATACTCTAATCTAATATATGTCTATACAAATGCGTGTGTCCTGACACTCCTAAACTGACCGACTCATACTCATACAGTCATAACCTATATAAGCAGGCTGATTCGTACGTACCTACACTGACATCAAAATTATATCATTATCGCTCGTACTTGTCCGTACATTTATTGCCGCGAGCGAGACGCACGATAACTTAATGAAATCATTTGTATATCATTTTGATGTCAGTGTATTTTCGAATTGGCCTCAAGGTGGAAAAACTTTGGGCATAAGCAGATTTTCTATTTTTGTTCTTATTTTGATTAAGGTATAATGGTCAATTAAACACTCACGGCTTTTATTTGTTGTGCTTTTGTCAAGGCTTCATTTAGTTCCCATATTTCTTCGCCAAGTCGGTCAGCCCACGCTTTAACTCTGAAAAGAAAATGAGCGTATTATTGGGCAATGAAAGTAAAAGCCCCAAAAGAAAAATAAGTATGCCTACTCCTCTGTATAACTGTTGACGCCCTCTGTATAAATTCTTTAATTTGTTTTTGTTAAGAGGATAGTGGAGGATGGCTTCTCGATGCAAACGTAGTCCCCATTTTCCTTTCTGGATATTGATATTTTGGAAAATATTTTTAGACAATCTGATGTATATATATGCCCCTTCGTTTGTATTTTTTCAATGTTTGATTATTGTAAGAGCTAGGAGCGAAAAAAACAAGCAACTAACTCTTATTATAATAATAAAAAAAAATATTAAAAAATCAAACGAAGGAGCATAGCTGTGGTTGATACACATCAAATAGCGTTAAAATATTTCCTATATGTTTATATCCAGCGAAGATTCAGGAGACGCGAGCAGGGCCCACTTTATTGATTCAGTACCCACCAGTATTAGTGACGTTAACGTTTCCCTTTTTTATTTAGCGTAGAATACAAAAAAAATTGGATTAATGACGTCATGGACGGCCACTAAAATTAGAATACTTTCGTCAAATGGCGATGCCGATACTCATGTGATAACTTGATAAGTGTCATTAAACTGAGTGTCATCCGAGTCTGGCTACAGACACATCGTATCTGCGTGACAATTAACTTTTTTAATAAAGTGCTGTCATAACACTGATTATTTAGAAACACTTAGCTACGTAAATACGCAGCCTGCGCTGTTGACGTGCGTAGTGGAAGCAGCTTGGCTCTACGGCAGCGTAGCATTACGGTAGAAAAGTCTTCTTGTGCCTACATAGCCTATTTTGTAATGTATAAACGTAGCATGCTAGCGTTCGCGCATTCCAATATAAATTAATTCGGATTATGGTTAAGAGCAATAACCTAATAAAGTCAAATATAAATATTAAGGTCAAATAAGAAATGTGCGTTGACTTAAAAGATTACATTGGAACTTTACACAGCGAATTATAATATGACATATATATTGTGAATAATAGTCATAAAAATGGGTATATAATTACGAATTAAGGTTACATTCAGATTGCGACTGCAGCAGAATTGCACTGTTACTGCTACAGCGGTAAACAGGCTTTGTCACTTTTTCTCCGAAGCTACTGGACCAATTAAATTGAATTTTGGTA
The DNA here is from genome assembly GCF_947568885.1 of Cydia strobilella. NCBI lineage: Eukaryota > Metazoa > Arthropoda > Insecta > Lepidoptera > Tortricidae > Cydia > Cydia strobilella. The sequence goes on along the minus strand of NC_086043.1, from coordinate 6,360,315 downwards.
CACATATGTAAGTTTGTGACCCAAAGACGGACATGTAACGTAAACAAATGAATTTTAAACATGGGGGCCACTTTTGGGGGTAAATGAGAAAATTAAAAAATAAAGTTTTTCAAACTATATCTCGTAATCAAATGAAAGAGCTCATTGTGAGAATCTTAAATATATTTTTTTATACTTTTAGGATAAACAATTTAGAAATTATTCAAGAAAATAGGCAAAAAATGACCATTCCCCCTTTATCTCCGAAACTACTTAGTCTACAATTTTGAAAAAAATACACAAAATAGATCTTTACCTACAGATTACAGGAAAACTTATTAGAAATTGCAGTCAAGCGTGAGTAGGACTTAATTACTTAGTTTTTGATCCGACCCCTACGGGTTTTTTAAAGACATTTCACTCACGTTTCACATAAAAAATACATTGTTTAAATTGTGTAATGTACGGAACCCTTGGAACGCGAGTCCGACTCGCACTTGGCCGGTTTTTTTATGACTATTATTCACAATCATGTTAGTGTTTGTATCTATTATGCACCTATTTAATTTTATAAGCCTTTTATTTACTAACAGAAAAAAATTAAGTTAGGCTTCGCTTGCGTCTAATAGGGCAAAAATAATGATCTGCTAAAATAGAAAAAGTGTTTCTGTAAGATTATTTGCCAAGAAAAGAATATGTCCTCATAAATGTGTCCCATAGTGTCCCAGTCCACAAATATGATTATTCGACGTGGTTTCGTCGTCAAATCTGTTTCATTCCAGTTCAGTTTTTTGGATTTATGAAAAGGAAACTAAATAGAGTTTTAAATATATTTTTTGGTATTTTACCCAGATGCACTACCTATTTAATTTGTTTAAAACACTGACATAGGTATTTATTATGTATTATCAAAGATAGATATAACTCCGTCTTATTATATCCCCTTTGGTATTAATGACTGACACTGACATAATTATGTACCTATTATTTTTACCAATTGAAAGCTGCAGTTTTACTTTTTCTTGTACATATTTCGTTTTTTTCCACAATATAGTGTTTATCAACTGCTAAGATAGTTCTCGTAAAACGAATCAGCGGAGGTGTGCACTGCAAATTGCAGTCGCAAAATTAACCATCTGGCGGAAGTCTATTCTTATTAGATTTCTAGGCTCGACCTTCGACGTTTTAAAATACGCAACCTAGTTTAAAAATCCAAAACAATTGAGAGAGATTAGTTGGTGGTGCACTTTCTTACGTGTTGGATCTTTCTGATCTCCTTGCTGGCGTTGCTTCCCGAAGAATCATCAGCAGCGCGCAAAAAACCAAGCTTAGGCCGCGCATCTTCGGTGAGTCACTCTTGCGCACCTCACACTTTACATATACACAAACTCAAACTGTTCAGCTTAAGGCACTTTGTTACAGTATTTTGTTCAAAAGGCTAATACCATCGCGATCACTACAACGCTACGCTAAAATACAACGCTCTATTTATAACAGTAAATATATCTATTATACGTAAGCTTTCACTGTGATAACGAGCACGATTACAATAGCGGCACGTAAATTTCTCTAGGTTATAGTAAAGTTTGCTAAACTTTGCTGCTGACATTTAGAAGCTTGGTACACTGCATTGATAGTCGGTAGTCACAAGAGATCACAACGCGGTTGCTTATGTTATTGTTGGGTGTTTTTTGCCGCCGATGCGGTGACGGTGGCGGCCCGGCGCGACGCGTGTGTCGCGGCGGACGCACGTGCTGCGTCTATTCTCGGCTGGGCGGGCGGCGCGGCATCGAGCGAACACGAACTGGGTCGGGCAAACTCGCCCGTCCACTCGTTTCCACGCTTTTGGGCTTTATCGAAGTGATATAGCAAAGCATATTGCGTGTATTTTTAATATGAACTTTGTTAGTTTATGTGCATGAATCATGATAGCTAGGTAGTCTAATTGCCGCCTTAATTGTACAATATTTAAAACTTTAGTCGACATATACTTCCAACTATACACCTCGCGGAATAAGGCTAAGCATTATAAATAAAACAGACAAGTTTAAAATCTAATTAAAAGTAAACTTTTACAGTGGTAAGTATGTTGTATAATGACTGTATGTTTACCATTTAAGTTTTAATATTTTACAATACATTGTTCCAGTTAAAACTAAATATAATAAATTGTCATAGTGTGTATGCAAAGTAACTTGTGAATGTCTTCATACTCAACACATTGCGTGCTGAGCTATTTAGTTAAAAAATACAAACGTACTTTTCTCTGTTTTACAGTTGAATACTAAACTGTAGGAAAGGTAAATACGGCTAAGTGTGGCTGCGGGATAAGTGCAACTGGCCTTCATAGTCTTCATACCGGTGCCTGTTTCCAAATCGATTAGTATTTAGTTCATACATTTGCCTCTAAACACAAGTATCAAGTTGCAATTGTATTAACTCGCAATAAACACTATACCTAATCAATGTGTAAACAATGCCCCAACGTGAAGGCCAGACGCACTTATCCCTCAGCCACACTTAGCCGTATAGTGTGTTTATTCGACACCATACAGCTACGCTGTAACTAGATAGTTAATCCTCATTTGCAGGGAAACGCTTATTCCTAATTTATACGAGACTAGAGGCGACTGATGGCTAAACAGCTCTCTGTTTAGCCATCAGTTGCCTCTCTCGATAAAGATCTTGATTAAGATAAAGATCTTGTGTTTCTCACAGCGACGACTAAATGGCATTAGGCAGTCGGGTTTAGCAATGATATTTTCTACCAGTTAACCTTTTGGAATACCTTTTCGATATTGTTCTAAAACTAAATTAAAACTGATTGAACGCCTACTTGCTTATTCACGTAACTGACTAAACTCCATTGTCTCTAAAATACTATTACAAATACGTGGCATACCTAAACCGAAATAGACAATGATGTTTACGTACAAATAATACCTAAGTACGTGAAAGTTTCAGGTCTACGTCTAAATCGTAATCAGTTACCACAATGCGTGCTTGGGATTCCCTATTGTCATTACTTACATACCCTAGAAGGCATCTACTTCACCGATTAGCATGTAAATAAATAATAAAATAAAATAAAAAATAAAAAAGCCTTTTATTCCGACTCATTATCTGTTTACAATCTAGGGTTAAATCTAATATTATATTGATTAATCTTAACTTATATCTAAACACTATTGGTTTTATTTTTATTTGAATGAGCGGACCTCCTCGTGAGTAAAGGCCTCTCCCAGTTTGCGCCAACTCTCTCTGTCTTGAGCCTTGGTGTGCCAGTTGCACGGAACGTGCTTTGTTATGTCCTCTATCCACCTAGTTTGTGGTCGCCCTTGTCTGCGTTTGCCTGGTGGCCCTTTCCAGTGCGTGGTTCGCTTCGTCCACCTTGTTCTAGGTAGCCTAGCTACGTGTCCTGCCCATTTCCACTTCATGCCTATGCAGTGTTCCAGGGCATCTACGATCTTGGTTTTTTCTTTTATTTCTGAGCTTTTTATTTTATCTAGACGTTTTATTTTTGTATATGTTTCGTTCCTGTGCTCTCTGGCAGGTTCTAGTTTTTTGTTTGATGTCATTTGTGTATGTCCAGGTTTGGCACCCATAGCTAAGACATGGTAGTAAGCAGGAGTCTATGACTCTTTTTTCAGTGGCATCGGTATAGGGCTTTTTAGAATGTATTTTAGATTCCAGAATTTACACCATGTTTTAGTGATTCTTCTATCTATTTCTTTCTCATTTCGGTTCTTTTCAAATGAAATTTGTTTTCCTAGGTAGATATAGTCCTTCACGTACTCGATTGCCTCATCTTGTATATGTATTGGTCGTTCTTTTCCGTTTGTTATTATTTTAGTTTTGCTCAAGTTCATTTCCAGTCCGATTTCATGGCTAATTGAGTGCAAATTTGATAACATATTTTGCAGTTCCTGTGTGCTGTTGGATAAGATTGCAATGTCATCAGCAAAACAAAGATAACTGAGGTGTCTGCCGTTTATGCTTACGCCCTTTTTTTCCCACTAGATTTTTCATTATGCTGTGTAGTACGGCAGTGAACAGTGTAGGAGAGAGTGGGTGTCCCTGTCTCACTCCTCTCTGTATTTGACTAGCATGTATGACCTCAATATACGTTACTACTATGTAAAATATAAGATCACACTTTATACTGGCTGTTCTAAAATGTTTGATACGAAGTTGGCTAACGACTCTACGGTCTGAATATTACATAGCGACGCGCGACTCGGCGGCGTATTCAGATTTTAAAGATACGTTATATTGAATTGACATTATTCTAACTTCATCTCTCTCGCACCAATTTACGATGCGAGTCAGATACCTACATTGAAAGTTTATATCAAATCGCGATTAAGTATATGTTAAAATTCGAATTCTTCTCTCGGCTCCTGATGCTGCAGCCTCTAAAATATACATAGCACTCGATGGACCTATCCGCCATGAATTCCTAAATCCTAGTTTACGAGTACTACGACGTTCTCTTTTCGTACGTACTACGTCGCAGAAAAGTTATTAACGTTTTATACAGAGACTTTTGAACAACGAGGTACTATTACTACCTATATTTGCTGGCTGTTATTTCAGTTTGCTCTGTATAAATTATATAAATCATAAATATTATCCAGTTAAATAAACCTTTTGAAACTAAATGCAATGCAATGCAATGCAAATGCAATCTGCAATGAGAATATTTTTTAAGTATTCATAAATAAAAATTATAAAATAATAAGATTAATTGCCTCGGAATGGATAAGGAAAACGGATATTTAATCTTAATAATACATACATACCTATATTACTTTCATAAGGACAATACAATATTTTTTTTATTTAAAGATCCTGTAATGATATTTTTTTCGTTTATTTGACAAATCAAAACGGTCCAAATCATAGCGAGACAAATCTTTCTTCTTTCGCGGTAAAATATCCCCAAATCATATATTCTTTCGTAGGAAGATGATATTCCAGGTAGTGAAACGAACGCAACAAAGTTATTGAAGAAAATAATTGGAGTTTTTACTTCGATATACCGTGCCTGCGAAACGCGAAAATCTAAAAGAAAAATGTCTACGTCAAATTTCTTTGTGAATGGACTTCCCGACAGAATTGAAGGCAAAGGTAGAATTTGTTTACATTTTTATCATAATCTTGTATACCTACCTAAGCGTGTTAATTTACGTTTCTGGTGAAATTAAAATTTAATAGGATTAAATGTTAAGTACAACTATACAACTTATACTTACTTACTTGTTACCTCTGCTTGTTATTTTTCAAAGCTTAAGAAAAACAAGACACTACTTTTTATCCACACCAACTCTGAAAGGCTCGGTTCGGTTTGTTCTCGGTTTGTTTATCAGTGTGTGGTCACAGTTGGTTTTAATGCACTAGAGTGCCAAGTAATTTGATGCAAAATTACTTTACCACCTAACGCGAGTAGTTATTTCACAACGTTAGCTTGTAAGAAGGAGTTTTAAGTAATGATTTTGAAGTATGAGTATTTAATAGCAATTGTTTGGATTACGTTTGTAATGTTTTACAGCCACTATTTTATTTTTTTACAGTTTTTGCGTGGTTTGATTTTAATTGTTAGCCAGATAGCGAGCGGATAGCGAATAGGTACTAAAAATTAAAGCCTTTTAAAAAGTTTCAATTTCTGTCTGATATTTAGGTACTTACTTTATAAGATCAACTTGGGAACTAAAGTAGAATGTGTGTTTTACGACGGTTCGTCGGCTATGGGTAGCAAATAGGTGTCTCTTGGGAACTTTCGCTGCAATATCATAAAGTGTTCCTGTAATATTTACTCTCGCTGTTTCTTTGTGAACTTTGTTCTTCTTTTCTTATTACCTACACTTGGCTCGAGGAAAACGAGATGGTATATATTAAATTTATGATAGCTCTGGGTTCTGACTATTTTTTGAGCTTGCTGTAATGAATATTAATATTGTATATCTCTGGCATTTAGAAATTTATTCCTCACTAGCTGTTGCCCACGACTTCGTTCGCGTGGATTTTATATTGGCTAATGTGATTCTGTGCTCTATTAAAAGCAGTTGAAAACACGTGACAGTGTCTTCTTCCAAAGTTTCAACTCCAACAATCAAAAAAAAAAATGTTTTCGATACAAACTGTCAATCTCGTCTCAACCCCCTTAAGGGGCCCACTGACTATCAGTCAGCCGGACGATATGGGCCTGTCAGTTGTTCGGAACTGTCATATTTTTGTTTTAACTGACAGGCCGATATCGTCCGGCGGACTGATAGTCAGTGGGCCCCTTTACAGGAAGAATTTTCCAAACTCACTCAAAAACATTTTATTTCTCTACAATCTGGACACAAAGTTTCAAGACCTTTTGGTCAAGGTGATTTAAAAAAAAACATTTTTCATGTTATCCAACGCTGTGACTTTCTTCGAAGTTTCAAGTCCCTTATAAAACCATTTGTTCTCGATACAAACTTTTTAGAAGTGTATAAAGTATTTGTAAAGGTTATTAATGGTATTACAAAAGGCTGAAATTACTTTTCTTGTATTTTAATAAAATATCATTTTACGATGTTCCAAATTTCTAGCTTAAAATAAATCTTGAACCCCATACAAACTTTCATCCCCATTTTAACCCCCTTAGGGGTTGAATTTCTCAAAATGGCTTCTTACCTCTTGTACACATTATAAATGTAACCTGGTGTGCAAATTTCAACTTTCTAGCTTTTGTGGCTTCGCCTCTGCGTTGATGAGTCAGTCAGTCAGTCACTAAGTCAGTCAGTCAATCAGTCAGGACACGTGCATTTATATATAGAAGATAGATATACACCACAAATGCTCCCTTAATAAAAAACATTTCCTGCTTCTCTTCGCGTATGATAATTGTTTTAATTATACGTCACGTTGTTTTTCTCGCTCATAGGTCACAAACATTTTCAGTACCTACCTAGGTAATTATTAACCGTAACTATAAGGTTGGTATACTAAAGTGATGATAAATTATGAAGATAATTTCCGATTTTATTAAGTGTCAATTGTTATAGAAATAATAAACTCTATTATTATCGTAAGTCTATTTGCATTGGACTTTTAATTTCTTCGTAGAAATACAAGTTTCCTTGAAATGCTGTTATATATAATCTGCGAAACGGCTATCCATTAAAATAAGAAGGTTCTGAAGGCCGAGAAGCCATGGGGCGCGGCGCCGCCCTGGCGAGACATTGCTGTCATACCCGGCATTCCACCAAGCATGCTACCTACACTTATATCCAAAACTAGATAGAGTAAACTGAGACAGTTGGAAATAAAGAAATTTACAAATGTAGTTATCTAAGTGAAAATATGCCTAACAAAATAAGAAGCCGTATTTTATAAAATAAAATACACGCCCACAACAGTCAGTTTTCGAAATTTACGCTCAAGCGTAATAATTATCATACGGGAGTTATTTCAATGGATTAAATGTAATATATATTTACATTTATTACTTAAGACAAAACCCGCAAATCAAATTGAAATGCTACAAAATGCATCAAACTTCTACAATTCAGTACTTACTGCGACACAGAAATACGTGCAATATTTTACCTCATAGTAATAGCAAATTTTTCAAAATTATTTTATAAAGAGAAAATTAAAATCGCACGTGCAATGCGAACATTCGAAATTCCCTCAGGCGAGCGTAATTACGCTCTCTGATGAATAAAGGGACTGAAATAACAGCCGTTAATGTTCACTGAACTTTCGGTCACGACCCTAACTGTAGCGAAGCATTAAGTGGAATGTAGTTGTACCTATATAAACGTGTGGGAGACGCAATTGTATCATTTTGGTATATTGTTATCTAATCTACCTACTTACGTATAAGTATCTCTTATTTGAAAAGCTGTTCATAGATTTAACACGTTCGATGTGTCAATGGGCTAAATCATCAAAAAACTATAGGTATACGCGACGGGTCGCATGGACTCCATACCGCAGTGCGTGTGTTAATATTTTCAAGGGTACTGTAGCCTTACCACGAATTTGACACTGACATATTCGCTAGCGTGAGCGTAACATACTTTCTGTGCATCTCGCTCGTACTGGCATATTAGTGCGAGCGAGATACAAAGTAAGTTACGCAGACGTTAGCGAATATGTCAGTTTGACACTGATAAGTCAGTCGTGGTAAGAAGGCTACTAATCAATTGTGCGGATTTTTTCAATATTATCGAGTACCTACATATATGTATGCTTTTATATCTAAGTCTTACAGAGTTCTAATCTGTACCTGTGCAAGACTGTGTACCAACCTGCACCGGTACCATGGTCGCGTTTTAGTCACTTGTCATATCATGCGTCACTTTCGCACTTACGTACTTGTTAGAGCGTAACAGGTATGATGACAAATGATAGACAGTCGTCTATCTTAGCCCCGCTGGAGGCGAACCCAAACTTACATTTAGGTGTCAAAATGATATTATGACATAATGTGCCCTTAGACATCAAACGGAGACCAATTCACATAATTAAAATTAATTAATGTCTGGGTGATTATTTAAGTACTAATTTCTCCATTAGGACGATTAATACACACGTGATTTCTCGTTTCCCATTCGTTATAAACACTTCTCCATTTAAAGCCCTCTTTCTCTTGAATTGCGATATATGTACTCAACGTTTGTTGTCGTGTGTAATTTATGTGTTTTATTGCTATAATTTTTAGCAAACCTCCATAGGGTTAACCATTTACCTAATCACACTGCCTTTCAGTTAGTTCTGTAGAAACTGGACACCACCGCCATGCTACGCCGGCTATTTTACCGCCCTCGCTTCTCAGATTAATTATTTTGTCGCTCAATAAAGACTAATAAACGTTTCTAGAACCTTCCGTGGATAAACGCCCGATAAAATTAGAAGTTGCAGCTAGTCTCAGCCCTGGAACAATGTAATTTTCATAATCTTAAATTAAATTTGAAATTCCTTAAATCCTGTTAGGTGAATCAAATATTAAAATCCGTTAGGCGTAATACTGATTATAATAACAGAATATAAATTTGAACTGAATAGGCGATATTACTGCAAATGTTCTGCCACCAGAGTGCAGCACTAGCCTTTTTAGTAAACCATAGAGTAACTTATACATACTGTATACATACTGTGTAAGTTACTCTATCAGTCCGCCGCCGGACGATATCAGCCTGACAGTTAAGGGGCCAACTGACTATCAGTCCGCCGGACTATATCGGCCTGTCAGTTGTTCGGAACTGTCAAATTTTTGTTCTAACTGACAGGCCGATATCGTCCGGCGGACTGATGGCGGCGGTCTCTCTAAACAAAAAGTTGACAGTTCCGAACAACTGACAGGCTGATATCGTCTGGCCAAAGATAGATATCTCCGTAATAGATGGATACAGTCTAAGGAAGAAACGTGCCTCGAAAATCACGAAAATTTGATTCTCGATCAGATGGCGCCACTACCTTTGGCCTACTCTCCTATAGAGGGCGTTGACGGTTTCGTTTGTTATTTAACAATTTTAACGCATATCAGTGAAATAACATGGGTAAAAATCATAAAAATAATTAATGCAAATAAAAAAAAATCATTTATCCATATTTAAATAAATTTTATCATATTTTTATAAATCTTCATTTTTAGTTTAAAAGTGTGTCGATAGATGGCAGTGAATTTACTGTGGTTACAAAATTTACTATGACAGTACCGCTCTATCCTATTATATCCTCTTTGGTCTGGCGGACTGATAATCAGTGGGCACCTTTACTCATGCATACTCGTCATTAAGTGACAAATTAGTTATCCAGCGATAAACCATAAAAATCCGTCCGCCTTATTCCGGGTGGTTGGTCTGACGCTACTTGCTCCGTCAGCGTTGCGAATAATAGAATCATCCCTAGAACCCCTAGCCCATTCCAGGAGTTTCTGTAAGGAGGGAAAAGGGGAGGGGGCATAAGAGCTGTAACAAGCCCGGAACTGAGGAGTGCGATAGGCGACAGATAAGAGGGGTTTTATAGACTTCTCACCTCCGGTAGCGGGCTTTAAAACTTTGCTTGTTATATTACATGTCGGCGGCAGATCGCAAAATCGGGCATATCGAGATATTCCTAGGCGTATCATGAAAGGCCGCCATTTCATGATCTGACTAACGACTACCAATCGTTTAAACCTCAACGTTTGACGATTTGCCTGGCAACGTTTAGGCATATCAAATAAGTAGGGTGTGATATTCCTAGGCAGATCATGAAACGCCGGCATTTCATGATCTGGCTAGCAACCACCAGCCATATCGTGCAAACTTCAAGGTGTGATATTCCAAGGCAGCTCAAGAAACACCGCCATTTCATGACCTGCCTAGCGAGCACCAGCCATGTCATGCAAACCTCAAGGTGTGATATTCCTAGGCAGATTGTGAAACGCCGGCATTTCATGATCTGACTAGCGACCGCCAGTCATATCGTGCAAACTTCAACATTTAGGCATATCGAATAAGTAGGGTGTCCTAAATTTTGGCAAATAAAAACCATGATAAGAATGAGATAAAACATTTAATGAAATAAGCAATTACCAACTACATATTCTAATACTTGTGGAGCTGACGCTCATAAGCTTTTGTAAATTCGCTTTCCTTATTATTTTCTTCATAACTCATCATCATTCAACAGATTCATTATCTTGTGACGCCGACATCCTTTGCGCGGTTTCAAGGAGTAAAGTAAACGGCTGATGCACGGCTGACATTGCGTACAGCGGACGCAGTGCCACATAGAATGCAGCGCCACCAGTGGCAAAAAATGCAATTATTTTACGATGCGCCGGTATGAAGCTAGGAATTTCGACGAATACATTGCTCCTAGCGATCTGCCGCCTCTTTTAATAAGGCGGATCGTGGTATGCCTGGGTTAATCTTAGTCAGAGCATAAAATGGCGGCTTTTCATGATATGCCTAGGAATATCACGATCTAAATATTATTCTATGATGCAACCGGTTTGAAGCTAGGAATATCAACGTATACATTGGCCTGATCGATTTGCCGCCTCTTTTATAAGGCAGATCATGATATACCTGGGTTAATCTTAGGCAGATCATGAAATGGCGGCGTTTCATGATGCCGAGGAATATCTCGATATGCCCAATTTAACTATTAGTGGAGTCATTATAAAGTTTAAGTTACATTAAATGCACACTCAAATTTTTCTACATGGGTGAATTCTATATCATATTGAATATCCGTTTGTAAAGTAACAACTTGATATCAGTTCCCGTTTTTGAGAAATAAAACTTTTTTTTAAATCTTTTATACTACTTAAACAATAATTCCCACATAAGATATTTTTCGTAGAATGGGTTATGAAGCTTATACGACTACACGGTCAAAATATCTCTCGACAACAATGTAAATTATAGATTTATTGAAGCAAATTATTATTTTGTAAGTTTTTCATGACCGAGGAACTCCCACACCGAGAGAAAAGTTTACTATGGTGGTTATGAAGTAGTTGTATCGATCATGTTTACAAATCTCCCGAGTCACTACTATATTTGTAGAATAGCAGCAAGATTTTGGAAACAAACAGCAAATAATGTTCTGCACAATTAATGGACATTTCTAGTTTTTTGCCAGTAACTGCACAAGTTATGGAAGAATAACATATTCATTTATCTCTCGATAATTAAATCAATTTCCAGCATAAAAAATTAAAAAAGTATGCGGTATTTCCAGGCATTCACAGAGGCCAATTTGAACTTTATTTAAGATATCAATAATATATCATTTTGTTATCATTCGCCCGACCGTCTCGCTCGCACCAAAACATATTTTAACTGGTACAAGCGAAACGCACACGCAAATTAAAAAAAATGACATCTTTAATAACAAAATTCGAATTAGCCTCAAGGTATATTAGGTAAGTATACCTTATGGCTTATGGCATTGCGTTAAGGTTCAATAGTTCAATGCATTAAGTGTCTGTCTTTATATGAAAAACGATAGCTGTCAAATTTTTATATCTATTCACAAAACGTTTAGAATACTGGATGCTGTGTCAGATATATATAGACCCTTGAAGTCTTACAACTATCTATTATGCTTGATCTGAATCTTACTGGTTAGTAAGGACCGTCCACTTAGTTATACTTCGAATAGCCGCCCCGACAAATTATAAAGCTAATTTCAAATTTAAATTTTGACAATTCACGAGAAGAGTAACGTAACGTCAAACGATATGTTTGTCCCTTTTCAACGATCCTGTCATCCGATGCTTTTAGTAGCGGGAGCTGTGAGAGTGAAAAGACGCAAATGTCAGCAATTCTTACCGCTTGGTATTTGTCAGCGAGCACATCGCGACATGAAACCAGTATGAACTTGGCCCTCGATTACGTATAATTGTAAGGAAACTTGGGATCAAGTTATATTAGTCTATGGTCTAACAGTTGAGAATAAGACGTGCTCTGAATATACAGTAGGGTGTCCCGACGTTGTATGAAAAAAAAAAACTTTTGTCGTATACTAATGCAAGAGGTGTCAAAAGTTGCGTAAATTTACAAACATTACGAAAAATTAAAAAAAAATTGAATTACGTGTTATCTTGAGGGCTCTACCAGCCTTTGAATATTTATTATTTTTTCGATTTCGCAGAAATATACCGTACGTCTAAAATAATACAAAATAATGGTCAAAGGGGTATTGGATTGTCAAAAGTAACAGAAATAAACTAAAATAAACAAAATGGCTCATCAATGACAAACCCTTAGAATTTAGACTAATGTTTGTGTCCAGAATGTGGCATTTCTGCACGAGACAGCAACTTGTTTCTGATTAAGCCATCTCTAGAAGTAGCGTCTGTTACACTTTGTGAGACCTCTGTTACCACTTTAATACATCTTTCTACAGATTTTGTGTGACAAGAAAAGTCAAACTGCTTAAGTAAACTTATCTTTCGTCATGATCTTAAGATCCTCGTTAGAGACATGTCGAAGAAATAGTGGTGCTGAAACATTACACTCGCCATATAATAATATCGGTGTAAACAGTAACAGAAAAGTTTATTTTAGGTGGTCTAAATATCCTGCGTTTAGTGCCATTTTGCAATGCAAGGTCCCGAATGTGATATCTTTCTAGTGAGTAGTAAGTTTTCTGCATGGGCAAAAAAGAATTTCTCTCGATAAAAGAATGAATCCACAACAAATCTCAGATTTTCGAAAAAAAAATCGAGAATAAATAACTATTTGAAACATTTGTTTGGATCCATCTATAAAAGACGGATATTTCTTTATTAGGAACTAAATAGGTGCGTATACTTTAACCGAGAAGTTGACAAGCAATTTCAATTCTTCGGATGGATTAAGAGTAGTAAGAGATTCAAATGAAGTGCATTTACAAGCAGCAACATCAAAAAGCTTCACAGATGATTAAACATAACTTTAAAATTGCTTTTAAAACTATCATTTTGATTAATTTTGGGATATCTTTTCAAATTTTGGTATTTTACGAAATAGTGTTTCAGTAATTGAATAACTCGATCCTTAGTGACAGTTGGAACCGAAGCTTTGGTCCAAATATTATGGATCTCTTCAGAAACAATCGCATATACATCTGAATTTGATGAATCTTTTCCATTACAGTTCGATTTCAGGTTATTTTTGACAAACAAAATAAATCGAATGACGTCCTTTATGGTTGGTAACTGTCGCGCATCAAGTTCTTTGATCGATCCCAATATAGCACATTTAGTGCCACTACGTTTTGAACTTATACTTATAAATCGAAACTAATAAACACAACTGTACTTTTATAACATAAATAATAACTTCGACAGAAAGAAAACACTCGCGAGTCAAGTCATAAACGTACTAGCCAAAAGTTGAAATTTGAGGGTAGTTTTAAGTTAAAACGTAACAAATGCTAATGCAATGGTAACATTTCATTTCACGCAAATCATAATATCAAGTATGTTATACAACTAAATAAAACAAAAGGTTATTTGTTTTGAAAAATTAGCTAAAGATTAAACATTTTATATAGAATAAAAAATGCAATTTTTTCAAAACTTTGAACGTCTGTAGAACCCTAATGCCGTACTTGTATACCATTTTTAAGTATATTTTTGTAATCTACATTTAATTACGCAACTTTTGAGAGGTCTTGCGTTAGTGAAAACTAAAAAAAAAAATTCGGGACACCCTAATATACAGTGTGGAAATTTTTTATGGGCCCTGAAGGGAAAGTGCCTTAAAACCTTAAGTTAGCTCATTTTATTTTAAAAAAGAAACAAAACTGCATTCAAAGGTTTTTTGAAATTCGCTTGTCTCGCCTGGGAATCGAACGGACTAAAAATTCCAAACAATAAACACTCCCTATTTTATTCTACTAGTCGATACAGTTAATGTTAATGATAACATTTCTTCAAGAAACATTAGGTCTTACACTCGTCTGTCGTACAAAATTTCCATAAAATCGAATATTTAGTACTCAAGAATATTTTTAGACAAGCAAAATTGAAAAAAAAAAATTAAAATCTTTGAATGCAGTTTAGTTTCTTTTTAAAAATAAAAGAATGTCTCCTTTAAGTAAAATGAGCTAACTTAAGGTTTTCAGAGAATTTCCCTCCAGGGCCCATTAATTTGATTATTAAATTATAGTGGTAAGTAAGCGCATTGAGTATGCACTTTTGTCTCAGGCGATGCCGCTTGGCACGATTGATTGTTCCTTAGGGCAAACAAAACTGATTCAGCCCGGTAGCCACGAGATCGTAACGCCCCGCCCCCCAAAAGGGGGGTTAAAGGGTCGGCTCCCCAAGTCCAATCTATGCTATATTTCTTCCTGTTATTAGCAACTAGGGCAACTTATATATCATTTTTGTATAATTTAGGAACGAGGAATTCATTTTTGAAATAATTATTAAACCTTTCCATACAAAAAAAATGTTGTTTACAAAAAAAATGTAATTTTTTGTGACAATTTTCCCTGTTACAATTACAGTGTGGCGATTTGCACTAAATAAAAAAATGGACAATGTAGCCCATTTATTGTTCATTCTGGAAAATATCACTTTAAAGGAATAGCTGCCGAAACGCCTGTCAAAAAAGAGGCGTTTTTTCTTACTAAGCGGCGTTTTAAGTTTCCAAAGTTTTTATTCCTTACTTGTTGTTTTTATTCCTCACTTGTTGTTTTTATTATTTTTTCGCAACTGTGTTAAAAAACGTCGTTCGATACACGTGCGGAAATGTCTTGATGAGTTGAGTCTTGCCAAGATACCTATCTCGGTACTCGTGAAGTAATGACATACTTTCCGCACTAGCATCGAAATGTACTATTTATTTCATTTGGGCATTGCGTCATTTCATCTCATAACCCTACTACCCATTGAATTGAATGACCTTTTTCACGTTTTCTGCAGCAATGCAGTCGACTGCAGCAATATTGAAGCGCGATATTGCTGTCGACTGCTACGGCAGTAGCCGTAAATGTCAAAATCAAATTTCCAGTCTGGATTTTGACGTTCATTTAAAATAAATAATCAAAGGGGATCATCGATTTTGGGCCCGGAGGACAAACCATCGCGTATATTATGGTTTACTACACAGACGGTTACAGTAATTATAAACGCATTTTATTACGGAAAAAGATATAATATTGGGTGTAAATGAAACGGGAATGTATTATACAATAAAATAAATTACATCTATTATTCATTTCCGTAAATCACACCATCATCTTTATTAGCATAGCATAGCTTAACGCTCAATTTCGCACATACCGTGAGGTTTTCACTAAGGAGTTTAAAATTCTCTGCACTAAACTTTATGGTTGGTAGAAAAGTCTGTATTCTAATTTGGCACTAACTGCCACTGTCTGTCATTGCTATGTCATAGCCTCATAGCTGACATACGTGAGATATATGCCGCAATGTATGCATTGCGCGTTTTATCGGAGCTTTGTCTGAGGTGTGTTAAGTAAGCGCGCAATCAAAATTAAACATGCGTAAACAATCGTTACGCGTACCGATGAAACTGGGTAAGTTAGTCATGGGAGAATTAACGGTCGACCGCATCGCGAACTCTCGGCTGTTCAAGCGGACCGATCGTCTACCGCGAACATTGAAGTGAGACGGAGATATGGAAGTCGATCAAACGTTCTCTACAGTCAATCAGTACCCGTCAGTTAGTGTCTGCGTGGGTAATTTAAATAGCTTGGACGTCGTAATAATTATGGTTGTATTCCATACAATATTACATATACGTGAGAATTTTTTTGTTATTACACTAACATAAGTAAGAGATTTATGAAGGTGAAACAAAAGTCGAGTGTCCATTTTCTATAAGCAACAAAAAAAATTTCGAAACAAAAATGGTTAATAGTAATTAAACGGATTCATTTACGTTAGAGATTTTTTTGTAGAATATAGTAAATATAAAGAGCTTAATTAACATGTAATTTTTATGTACACATTAGTTGTTATTTTTATGTAAAAAAAATTTTTAATAAAGAAAGTTATTGGGGGCAGGTTTCTGTGTCAAGCTGGAAGAAAATATAAATACTTAATGAGTATATGCTTGAGAACAGCATATTAGAAAATCTCTAGTGTGGGAATTGATGTTTTGGTTTATTTTTCTATTTTAGTAATAATTTGGATTTATAAAAAAAATTGACATGTTTTGTGGAGATTTTTTTCAAAATATATTATTTGTAACATAGGTAATCACATCTCAAAAAATCTCTGATGTGAGAATTAATGTAGATTTCTCATACATTTTGAACTGTGCTGACCGGCCTATATCTCCCGCCGACATACATATATACGTAAAATTCATTAATTTCAAGTTAGCGAAGGGATTTATATCTCGTTACCTCGTGTAATCATGTTATATTGGATAAGTTTAAGTGTTACGGTAATCTTATAAAGCTCGTCCATTTAAATCCTCGCCTATAAAACGGATATGTTAAATATATCTATACATTTTATAAAACAAAGTCCCCCGCCGCGTCTGTCTGTATGTCTGCATGTTTGCGATATACATCGTCATACATTGCCTTCTGTTACCTAATCGTGATGCATAAAAAAAAAAGTTGAGTAGAAGCTTCCTTCTATTTAGTATAGTACCATACCTATAATAGTAGTTTAAGTTTAGTGTAGTTTGTATAAATATTCCATATTTGAATTTGTAATTATTACACACTAACAGGTCAATTCGAACGTACACTGACATTGGAACGATATCTAGATGATGTCACTTAGTTGTCGTGCATTTCGCTCACGTCAATACAAGTACCGCGGACAAGTACGAACGAAATCCACGATTAATAAATAACATCATTTTAGACATCATTCTGATGTCAGTGTACGTTTGAATTGGCCTGTAGGAGGTCCATTAAAATTTTACAATTTGTTATGGCGTTTTATTATAATTACAATGTTTATTCACCCGGACACCCGGATTCTGGTACGGAATGACATCCTTTGGGCTGCGTAGATCGTCAACTTGGGGACCAGTGATTCAGATGTTGAAACCAAGCGATCTATCTTCTGACCAGTGTGCGGATATTGTTAGTGTTGCGTGTCGTGCCGTAGACAATAAATATTAAACAGAAACGGGTAGATAAATTTATTTGTCTACCTCGAATATTTATATAAACTAATGTCGGGTAGAAAGTGTTGTTTACCAATATCTCAATTGACATTTAGCTGGGACATTAGCCTTCCGTGCCCTTGTGCAACCTAGCAGAAAAGTCGGAACAAAAGGTAAAATAATGAAATTTAATCGCGTTAGACCCGTTAATGACATTAATTACCTGTACTTAATATTTTATAAGTATATAATGTAATGTATGTAATTTTTATAAGTATAGTAGGTAACGATTCTAACAAACGGGACATTTTCCTTAGCCTACCTATTTTCTTTAATAACCTCTAAATTATTTATTTTAAATATATATTCGACGAGTCCTAATTTGATATGTTACGTGATATACCTAATTATACGTACAGGATGTCCCATAAGTGACACCACACAATGACACTGGAGGTAGACCAGCCAAGAGGACCCAAACCAATTTAGCATGTCCCCAGTAAAAGTGGCACGGTTTTTATTTTATTGCCAAATTAAGGTTTTTCATTAATTTTGACCGTTTTTAACATTCTTAGTGCCAGTGTGCACTCGGAAAGGTCTCGAAGTAAGTTTTTTTATGTGTTTGGCATCATGAATAGTTAATTAAGATAAGAGAAGAGATATTTTATCGATAAACAATGTAGAATGCAAAAAACTACCGGTTTAATCTTGAATTAAATTTACAGCGAAACATTAATTTCGACTTTGACCACCTGTCGTGAAAAAAATAACAGAAAATGAGCAAATAACGTCAAGCTATTGAGCATGTTATGCAGATTCAAAAATGGCATGATACATGTACGTTTCCGCAATAAAGTAGGAATTATGATCATCTTTCGAATGCCTCATAATAAATAAGTTAAAACTAGGAAATCTGCAATCCGTTGCTATACTTAGTATTTAAAAATAACGATTTATGTTAAGATATCTTATTCTGGATACAGAAATAAAAAACCGGCCAAGTGCGAGTCGGACTCGCGTTCCAAGGGTTCCGTACATTACACAATTTAAACAACGTATTTTTTATGTGAAATGTCTTTAATAAACCCTTAGGGGTCGGATCAAAAATAAGTAATTAAGTCCGACTCACGCTTGACTGCACATTTCTAATAGATTTTCCTGTAATCTATAGGTCTATTTTGTGTATTTTTTTCAAAATTTTTGACCCAGTAGTTTCGGAGATAAAGGGGGGGGAATAGTAATTTTTTTGCCTATTTTCTTAAATAACTTCTAAACTCTTTATCTTAAAATTATTAAAAAAATATTAGTGTATTAGGCCTGAAATAAAAAAATTACAATTTAATTTAGTTAATTAAATTAATTAAATTGTAATTTTTTTATTTCAGGCCTAATACACCCATATGTGTTAGTAACTTACATAGCTAATAAAAATAATGTTAGTGCTATTACAAAACAAATTAACATGCAAATTAACTAATGACTAGGAGCTAACTTAGGGCTAGGAAACACCGGATGAGCCTTATAAATCTAACATATCACCACAAATTATCATCATTTTTGACTAGAAAATGCAACAAATAATTAAAACTCAACACAATACAATTCAAATTAAATAATTAAATTAAAAATTCAATAAATAAAATTCAATAATAATTAAAATTACAATTATTACAATTAAAATTACAAGTATTCACATTTGTCAAATTTTATAAATTAAAAACACAAAGAATATTCAATAGATAATAAATGCTAATTAAGACAACGCAATCCGGAGTGTGTTATCAGTTATAATTTACAAAGCTGGAGTGCATATTAATCCAGCTTTGGAGCATCGGTGAATCCCATCTCTCGGCAAACACTCTTAGGATGCTATTTGGACTCTCCTTCAGCCTACCGAGCAAGGAGGCACAGCGCTTCCTCATGATCGCATGGAAGCCATCCACGCCTGCCTCCGCAAACATGCCCGACGCACTGCACCTCCGTCCAAGTCCAATTAACACCCTAAAAGCGTTAAGCTCTTAAACGATTGTATATTTTGGTACATAGTGTATTAGTGAAATATATTATAATATTTTATTGGCTTTCGTTTAATACCCCACACGTGTATGTGCAATGCATAGTTTGGGTGCAAAATGCAATATTCTCAACGAGGCGGGAGTCATTTTGATGACGTCATTTCGCTGAAGTAGATGGCCAGCGCCGCTGTCTCTCGGCAGTTTTGGAGACCCAGTACCATGCCCAGCAACATACTAAAAGTTGAAAGCGGTTTCCGGATCTGAACTATTTCTTCGACCGTTTCCCATAAGGCACAGTACTAATATGCACGCTTGGCAGTCTTAGCACCGTCTTGTAAAATTTGAAAAATGACGGCCCGCCGAGTTACAAAATCTTACAGACAGGTCATGACATTATTCAAATTTGGCAGTAAAACTGTTTAACAATATCTTGAACATATGAGCATCAGCAAAAATTCAAGAAAAGTTAAGGTCACGGTCTCCGAAAGTAGAAAAAAATTACTTTGAAAATGTGGGTACGTCATACCGACAAAAATGTACAAAAACAGCTGTTTTGCGTAATGGGATTTATGGGGGACTAATCATATGTCACTTAAAATAGAAATTTATGGCAAGGTACTCGTAACTATTATTTTGAGAACACCAATGGTCCAACGGACGAGAATGTGAAATATGTCGAGCATACGGTTTCCTAAAAAAGTTTTCCTAAGGAAGATAAAATTTTAACTTAAAAAAAAATGCCAACATTTGTGTTTTCGACACTGATGGCTTTAAAGTACCACAGCTTCCGTTAAAACTCTCGCATTTGAGTTACATTCTCTAACATACTAAAGTCTTTTTTGTGTAAGGCGTGACAAAAATCATAAAGATTTTTATCGATCCCTTCTTCTGAAGCTATTGGGTTATTACCGGGTCGATGATGAAAACTATACTTGTACCATTTGTTACAAACGTAATAATAACCAATTTACAATAAATATTCCAAGACGTCTTCACTATAACTTCTCCGTACTCGGACTGGCGACTAGTCACATGCATACCTGCCTTTTTGCCGCCTTAATGCGATGGACCGACGAAGTCAAAGCTCTCACCGGGTCACCTTTAAATCTGTGCGTGCGGAATGCAGTAAATAGAGAAGCATGGCGGGAAACTACGAAAAAAACCGTACAACGACCTCAATGACCACGACTGCTCTGACAAGAGTATCCGACTGAGAAGAAGAAGAAGAAGACCCGCCTTTTTATAGCAATTCAAAATAGCGGAAACCAGTGATAAGTAAGTTAATTGACACTCTTTTATAAGCAAATCATAAATAAAAGTTAGAATGATCAAAATATGAGTTATTAATAAATAATGATTCTTATAGCTATTATTGTAATTTAAAATAAAAATACAATCATATTACAATGTATGGGCTTTTATTTATTTATTTATTTAATCTTTATTGCACAAAAGAAAACCTTACAGTACAAAAGGCGGACTTAATGCCATAAGGCATTCTCTACCAGTCAACCTTAAGGCTAAGCAGAGAAATTGTGGGCGGTGCTACAAATACAACAGCAAAAATAAAATAAAAATAACATATAATCACATATATACAAATATAATATACATATATACTATATATAATATATATATAAATAACGACGAGACGGCTTTTGTTAGTTGTCGCCAAATATCGTTCTACATACCTTAAATTTTTTGTCCAGCGTTTTTTGATAATCTTCACTCACTTCGTACTACACAATGTCACAATTGTATTTATTTATATTTTCATTTTATATTTATGGGAGGCATTTTTTTTGTCAAAAAGTAAATTTCACCAAAGTTAAAAGGCATGTAGGTATTTAACAGATCACCAGGGGCCCGTTTATCAAAAGCTTGTAGCTTGTAATACAAGTGGAAGTCCCTTTCTAACAAAAGCTGTCAAAAAAGGACTTCCGCTTGTATTACAAGCTACAAGCTTTTGATAAACGGGCCCCAGGGTTAGTAAAATTTAACACCAAAAAAATCGTGTTTACCACCAAAAGTAATGAACGATCACCAAAAATAGAACTATTTAATGTGAAATGATTACCAAATTTGTACCATTTTTTTATCCTTTTAAAACAAATAACACCAAAATAATCATTATTAACCCAAAAATAGTAAATTATCACCAAAATTAAAACATTTTAATGTGAAATTATAACCAAATTTTTTAATTTTGCTATTCTACTAAAGCAAATGACTCCTAAATTGATCATTGTAAACCCAAAAATAATAAATACCCACATTTCTTGTAGCATTTCGTTTCTATAAGGGTCTCAGTTCTAACCTAACCTACTTATCTGGTAGCAGTGACACGACAATCGACAAGATGAATTTATCAAAAACATCAAGGAGGAAGACCAAGGAGAGCGTACATGCATCAAATAAAGGAAAAACTCAACGTCGTGTCGTATCAGGCTGTCAAAGAGAAGGCAGAGGACCGCCATACATGGAAATTGCTCCACCGACAAGAGTCATACCAGGCCTATGGAACTCTCCGCGCGAGCTCGGATTTATACCTACGAATCGCGTCCCCTTCACGGTACCAAGCCAGTTGGTTGCCACACGCGCTAAGGCACGCACGTCACCGCGCGCTCGAATACGCCAGAGATCATACGAAAGAAATGTCTTCGCAACAAAAAAATAGGTCAGCTTGTAGTGTGAGTGGATGCAGGAATACAAAAAAAAACGTTTTTTACTCTTCCGACAAATAAAGAAAAGTAGGTAGACATTATCAATATAGGTACTTAAACCTACTGTTATTATTTTTACGTAATTTACAATCTACGGAGGTACTATTAAATTGTTTTAAAGATGTTGGTAATGTTTTTTATGACACATTTATAGTTAAATAGTTATCTAGCTAAGATACCTAAGTATTTAAAAGAAGCATCGGCAACCCTAGCGTTGTGTCGGCGCGCACGGTGCGGGGAGCGGCGCGTTGAAGGACACTCCATTGTATTTTTGTGTAGGTATCAAAACGGTATGTATTTGCGTTTTCTTTGAGAGATAAGTATCTGTTCGTAAGAACTATTATATAATCTGTGGTCTTAATTGATAACCACAAATTATTAAGGGAAAAGTGCTGCTTGAAAATGTACATTCATTTAAAAGATTTACCTCATCATGCGTGGCCGGGTTTCATCGTGTACAGTCTTTAGAAGGTTGTAGAACGCGTTAAGTATACGCACACACAAGCTAAGGAATATTCGTACCGGCGTACATTTGTATGTATATCTACTTTAACACACACCTTGTACGATGTCGCATTCTGCAACTACATAATTCTACGAAGGCTAATCTATCTATAAATATAGTTTTCAGCGCGTAGCAGTGGTCATTGATCAATTATGTCGAACTGTTTCGTAGCAGATGGCGAGCCAATGGTTATCGACGGTTTGGGTCGTGAGGCAGCGTGGGTCAGGCAGTGAGGTGCGTGAGGCCAGTTAGACCGCGGCCGTATACAGCCCGGCTGGCGCGCACAACGTGCACAACGCGCCACTACCTCGCGTGCTACCCGCGTCGCCGGACCTACACGATAATAATACATACCGGCAGTTGCGGAAATGTGCAAACATGTGGTACTCGTTCCTATGATGACCGTCGATTCACGTACGTATTTTTAATTTATTAATTTCATTGTGATATTTTGAAGGTTTGTCATGTCATGTATGTATATCATGTGTTTCCGCACTCATTTCAATTGTTTTCATTTCTTGATAGTTTAAATTGCACTGTTAGCACAGTTGCATAATTTAAATACCTACTCGAACAATTGATTACTTGTTGAGACTATAAAGTTTTATTTTCGTGAAAGTTTTGCTACATGGTCATAATAAATGCATGCACAGGTAATAGGTACAATAAAAGTAACCTAATCTCAGAAACTTTTTTTAAGTAAATCCACATTTACTTACATAGGAATTAAATAGCACAGTGTTAGTGTGTGTCCAATCACTCCTTATAATATTTACAAAATAGCACAAAATCTTATAAACATTGGTGTGGCAAATGCATCAGTGTCAGTGCAGCTCATCGAGTGTTCATAACTATGGCATTGTGTCGAGTATTGTTTTACATTTTCGGTTTTTTCTTTACATATATGATGATTTTCGTGAAATGTGAGTACAACGTAAATCAATGATTCCACTTTATTTTATGACATTAATTTAATATTTTTATTGTAATATCATTAATCATATTTGTCTTTGGTTACCGCGATAGTTACTCATGAAATAAAACTGAATACGGATTTTATCGCGTATATTGAATTTATAATACATCCCGACGTTTCGAACCCTTTACACGAAACGTCGGGATGTATTATTAATTCAATATACGCGATATAATCCGTTTTAATAATTGTATTTAATTATATCCTTAATAATTAAAAAAATAATCTTCAGAAATATAAGTTTATGGCCTAGAAATACGGAAAATAAAACACTAATTTATTAGGTACATGTATATCTTTGTGAAACCAAACTGAGCTTAGCTTAACTTAGCAGAATTTCTGTAAGAATTCATAATAACATACACTCTAAATACAGGTGCATGTTATTGACGTGTGTTGTTTCAGCTGATCAGAATAATATTTGGATTATAAAAAATCATAAATGCGTTAGGTACTTTCCAATAAAATTTACACTTTTTTGTTAAATAAAACTATAATATTACTTTGCTAGTTAATCCGCGAAATAATAAAGTGCTAATCAAATTCATTGTTGACCCGTTATACATTCTTGAGTATTTTTTGCATGCAATTAATGTTACCACCCGTCCCACTGCGAAAATAAATACGCGAAGAAATATAACAAATTACCACCTCAAACGTACAAAGTACAAAACGTTCTCAAAAGTACAAAGTAGGGTTTTGACTTTTGACAAAGTTGAGTTTTGACTGATTACCATTGATTGACACAATATTATTTCGTTAATTATTCAAGTTTTATGGATATACGCAAAGTAACGCCTGATTATATTAATTACTTTTTTATTATTTTTTTTTACAATACTCATCTCATCAAGATTATCGCCAACGAGAAAAACAGGCCAGGCCTATACTGATTTAAATAAAAGGTTTAGAATTAGATCTAGATTAGGATATGGATCTGAACTGTCAGTGTCAAGTGTCATTTTTAGGGTTTCGTACCTCAAAGGAAAAAACGGAACCCTTATAGGATCACTCGTGCGTCTGTCTGTATGTCCGTCTGTCACAGCCTATTTTTTCCGAAACTACTGGACAAATTAAGTTGAAATTTGGTATACATATGTAAGTTTGTAACCCAAAGACGGACATGTAACGTAAACAAATAAATTTTAAACACGGGGGCCACTTTTAGGGGGTAAATGTGAAAATTAAAAAATAAAGTTTTTCAAACTATAACCTGTTACATATTAAATGAAAGAGCTCATTGTGAGAATCTCAAATATATATTTTTTTATAATTTTAGGAGAAACAGTTTAGAAGTTATTCAAGAAAATAGGCAAAAAATGACCATTCCCCCCTTTATCTCTGAAACTACTGGGTTTAAAATTTTGAAAAAAATACACAAAATAGATCTTTACCTATAGATCACAGGAAAACCTATTAGAAATGTGCAGTTAAGCGTGAGTCGGACTTAATTACTTAGTTTTTGATCCGACCCCTACGGGTTTTTTAAAGACATTTCACTCACATTTCACATAAAAAATACATTTGTTTAAATTGTGTGATGTACTCGCACTTGGCCGGTTTTTTTTCAACTATAATCATCACTTTTGACATCTAATCCACTTAACCTTTTATTAAAATCAGAATACCCCTGTTAGTAAATTCGCCAGTGATTTAATAGTCCATGTAACATGCGCTATGTTTTGCATTAGGTCGCTCACATTCGTAGTTGCGCACTGCGTGTCTGCTGTTGCAGTAACATCATAAGAGTTTTGGGTTTTGGTTATAAGTCCAGTGTAACATCATGTTGTGTCCTAGATCCGAAGATCATGTTACTTGTTTGTCACATAGTTTGGATATATTTTAATAAAGTGTTGACAGCTGACAGATCATAATCCATAACAATCTTATATATCAAACCACTAATAGCACAATCGGATTAGAGCTAACCTCGAAATCTCTGAAATTACATTGACCTTGACAATATAAAATATTTGGAATCATATCAATATAACCGGCAATGTCACGTATGTGTCGTTTTTCCATTCGGCTCTTCAGTAAATTGCCTGCCGATGCGTCTAGGCCGCCAATTGCTTTAAATTAGGAATCCATTTGTTTGTGTTTAAGTGTCGACGGTCATCTAATTGTGCCACAAACAGCTAAAAATGGGTGTAGGGTGGTGATCAGCTGTGATTGATTGTCGGGATGCGGAACGGAGCGGACGAATTAGATTTCATTGGGAGGTTGGGAGCACGCTATTCATACTATTAATGTTTGTTACATGGCGGTGGGGTTACTATGGCTAACAATCCGAATGCCTTGAATGTAAATAATGAATTCCTACCATCGTCGACACTGTTAACTGACATAAGGTGATATGTAAGTGTGTTGCTGTTATAATCGCACTTAAACTATCGTGAGACATATTTCAAAATATTTATCAGTACGGTTTTTACTCACTATTATTTTTAGTCGCTTTTGGCGACATGTTTCGGATTCTTTAAAAAATAATAGTGAGTAAAAACCGTACTGATAAATATTGTGTTGCTGTTAGTACAGTTAGCATTCATAATAGCGAATGAAACAATGCACCACCTAGTATCTATAACATACTAGCAAAGGTATCTGCCACCATGGAATACCTTTCAAAATGGAAAGAAATCTTTACAGCTCGCTTCAAAAGTAATAAACCTATCTGTTACAGTATAATTGTTCGAAATATATATATATGTATCTATTCTATCTTTTATTGTTAAGCTGACAGAGAATGTACGTATAGATACTTTTGTTGCCTAGTTTGACCCGCTACTTTTGGTTCAGACTGTACCTACAAAAGCAATATAACACACTCGTACATAATTGTACGGCTTCTTTCCGAAGAGGTAGCGGATTTAGACTTGTTACAAATCTAGCATACCTATGTTTCACCTTATTAATTTTTATAACTTCTTTATGTATGTGTAGGTACCTATGTAATGTGATAATATCTTCAGTTTAAAGTGCCCTCCTTTTTATTCGAATTTTAGCCACTCTTTACTCTTGTAATTTTTATTTATAGAGTTAGACCAAGAAAAGTGCAACGATTTTGATCTTGGTCGAACTCTAGTCCTCTTTCTTGAATTATGGGGAAGCGACTAACTGAATTCTACTGGCTTATCTAATTTGATCAATTCTGAACCTTAACCGGCACGGAAGACTTAAGAATAATGTAAAAAAATGTTGAGGTATACCTAATTTATATCATTTAACAAGGTTCGCTTTTAGAGCTGTAAGCGTCCATAGACTACGGTAAAGTTTTTGACTTGTTTTTCACACAAAATATATTGAAACGGGTTGTTTCAAAATTGACATCTAAGCGGCGAGCAACAGGAAAGCCATCGCTAAAATCAAAAACTGTCTATTTACTGTCGAAATGTTTCTCTATCTGAAAAACTATTTAATTTGAATAATGTATCAGTAATATATAATCATTGTCAAGAGGGCGCTGTTCATTCACATGTATAGGGTGACGGTTCAGTATAGTATGAAAAAATTAGTTCCAGTGAAATTCCGCAACATGGCGCGTGATCATATATTCCTGGTCAGGCTTTAAAAGCGATAGAGGTAGAGTTAGGCCAAGAAAATTCTGCAGCGATTTTGATAGCACTCGCAGTGCACGTGTTATTTATACGTCATAATTTCATAGAAGTTTGACGTTTAAAATAACAATTGCACTGCATATGCTATCAAAATCGCTGCAGACTTTTCTTGGTCTAACTCTAACCATAAAATTTCTCCGAGATTCGATTGAACCAATAGCCGTCCAGGTATGTAAATAAAATACGAGATTTACGTTCTTAAATACATGGTAACATTGTTAGCCCAGATGGCAGCTGAGCTCAGCAGCTGAGCGTCCCCAGTACGCCGGACATGCGCACTAGGCTTCACGCCCGGTGTCAAAACCACGCGAAAACATCATACATGAAATAAGTAAAAGATTTTATCAGAAATTCTGCTAGTTAATTAATAAGTGTGGCTAATAAGTAGGCAATAATTTATTGCTAGTGTTCAGTGTTGTGTTTAGGTATAAACATGAAGTTGCACAGGTTTGAACTGAGTAAGTTGTATTTGTAGATTTTGAGTTATTATTGTCACCCTTTTGTATTTTTATAGTGACTCGTACATTTCGTTAAAATAAAAGTAGTATTTAGCTAAGTGAAACTACTGATAAAGACTATAAAATGATTGTTAGATACGCGTTCAACGCAGCGGAAAATAATGTTTTTATAGGATTGTATATTTTCACTCCTAGGCTGCGCTGTAAATAATATGATTTCTTTTAAAATTTGTGAAGATTAAACTTTGACCCTTAGATGTGCGAGCCCTCTCGCTTGTGACAATTCAGGAGCTCAAGTTTCGAGGACTCTTCTTCCTTATGTAGGGCAAAGGCTGGACCCTCAGGCAGTTGTTACCAATAATTCTATGAGTAATAATAAGCTAAGGAGTTGGATTCACTTCCTGCAAATCTATTCCCAGTCCACCATAACTTAGATCTTTTTAAATCGAGAGTGAATATACATCTTTTAGGTAAGCATGATCCACCCTAGACTGCATCGGCACTTACCATCAGCTGAGATTGCGGTCAAATGCTTGCCTTTTTGTAATTAAAAAAAATACACCCTTAGTAAGTAAGGCTAAATTTATTTTATCCTAACGGTTATTATATAATTTATCTCGTACCTTACGAAAGACAGCTAATATTTATTTTTTAATATTTACAAGAACATTTATTGGTAACAAAAGTAATGATAAGATCTTATATAAGATCAATGTTTAGAAGACCGTTTATAAGAGAAGATAGTTTATAAGCGTTTTCGTCGCTTTATCTCTTACGTTTACATATACATATACTCCACTTAAAGAAGGTCGGTTAGAGCAGAAGGAGTGAAGCTCTTCCTTTCTGACTGTGTCTAAGCGACGTACCTACACAAATATGAGAGTTCTTGCCCTATGACGGACTTCCCTGCAATCAATTTTACATATATGCCGGTTTTCTCCACATTGACCTTAGGTATTTATATAATTATTATCTGTAAGGTGAATACTATTAGGTGTAGAAACCGCAAAAATATTTCGTGTCATAAACGTGCCCCAACAAAAATCAAGTAATGCTGAATCACAAGCCTTAGATATTAGCACTGTATCGCATCTGTGTCAATACAAACCTTGGACCGAACACCGGACCAACGCCTCAATACTCAAGAAAGTCGGAGTAACCACCAGGCTTTCAACCATATGTCTCCGGAGAGTACTTGAATTCTTCGGACACATAGCCAGGAAGACTGGAGACAACCTGGAAAAGCTTATGGTCACTGGTTCGGTGGCAGGGAAGATAAGGGGCCGCGGTCCAACGCGGTGGTCCGACCGGCGGTCAGGTCATGTAAGTACCTTTCAGCCTCCGCTTGGGACAACGTTTACCTAGAAGTAGTCATGAACTGTCAATCTTGTCAATAAAAAAAAACTTTTTTTGTGGAGTTCTACAACATTGGAAGACTCTCTCTCTCTCTCTCCTTAGCATTATTATTCCCATCTGATTGTGGGGTCTGCTTTCCTTATCTTTTCTCTCCACTTCGCACGATCGGACGTGTCGTCTACTGAAACGTCGCAGGCCCTCATGTCTTTTGCTATGGTATCTGCCCATCTCATCTCCGGTCTTCCTCTTCCTCGAAGACTATCTATATGAATCCAAATTTCCAGGTCCTATATTTTCAACCTAAGTACAAAATTTGGAGAAATTCGGAGTCGAGGATATATCTATGATATCGTCTAGTATCGTCTAGTCAGTCAGCTTCAGTGATAAAGTACCCAGCACATACCTAACTACAAACTTTTATCGGTGCAAATTGTAATTTTTTTACCACAGAAATAATAAATCAAATGATAAAATATAGCTATTTATGCAACAAGTGCGGAAATCATCTTTATGCACGTGTATCATACAATGTTTGACTATGCATTGTGCGAGTAAATAAAAAAACATATCATGGCAAATAAGTTTAATTATTAAAAGGAGTGTTTTAAATCGACACGAGTTGCAAATTACCTATTCGCACGTGTATCGTACAACGTTTTACATATGGCCCTTTAAACTTTCGACATATGCACGAAAAGTGCTCTTTTCCGCACTAGTGCTAGAAAGTAGCACCATACTGTAAAAAAAAATTGAAAACAAAAAGCACTAGTGCGGAAAAGTAGTACTTTCCGCATGATATGGCTCCGTAGGAAACGCACTTTTCGAGCACATGCATTGTAAATACGTTTATAGATCTGATGGAATGTAATAGGGCCTAGGGGCTAGTGCCACGTGAACTAACGTGTCCATTGTGTTTTTTACTTAATCGGTAAATTCTTTGATGCATCAAAAATATTTCAATAGGTACCCGCAATTATTTACTACTCAATGCATTTGAACACAATCAGCATGCTGAGTTCCAAGTAACGACAGATTAACTTTTTATGACATGGCGTAGATAAGCGTATACTGGAAGCCAATTCAAATTTTAAAAATCAATATTATTATGTTCTTCATATTTGCTCACTGTTAAATGCGAAATGTATTTCGCGTTATTCTGCCAACCTATACCATTTCTCATATAGCCTTACCTACCTACCTACTTGGATCCATACCAACAAACACAGGGCTAAGCCAAGTGCGAGTTGGACTTGCGCACGAAGGGTTCCGGACCTTTTTTTTATACCACGTCGGTGGCAATCAAGCATACGGCCCGCCTGATGGTAAGCAGTTACCGTAGCCTATTGACGCCTGCAACACCAGAGATATTACACGCGCGTTGCCGACCCTTTAAAAACCTGTACACTCCTTTTTTGAAGAACCAAAAACAGAATAAAATGAATATTTAAGTGGCGCTCCCACACAACAAACGTGATTTTTTGCCATTTTTTGCGCAATAGCTTACAGTATGGGGATACTGTAAGCTATTGCGCAAAAAATGGCAAAAAATCACGTTTGTTGTGTGGGAGCGCCACTTAAATATTCATTTTATTCTGTTTTTAGTATTTGTTATTATAGCGGCAACAGAAATGTATTATCTGTGAAAATGTCAACTGTCTAGCTATCACGGTTCATGAGATACGTCGTGGTGATAGACAGACGGACAGCGGAGTCTTAGTAATAGGGTGCCGTTTTTACCCTTTGAGTACGGAACCTCTAAAAAGCGATAAGACTTTCTTTAAATCCGCTTTCTGAACCTACGGCACCATAAGTAATCCTTAGTTGATTGGTGGACGTCCACGCCGGACGTCCTTGGAAACATGGTCATCCTTCACTCATTGTTACAATAAAACGGACGTAAATAAATAACCAGTACAGATTGTACATGCCGTTTTATCTTATCGCATCGAATCTCCGTGTTTATAGCATTCATGATCGCTGTACCATAAACTTGGTCATGTCTAAAACAATTCAACATAATATTATATACATATCTTAAAAGCCTGTTGAATAAAATACTACCATTGTTATCTGTTACAAATATAAAGGTTTAAGTTTGAGATTTGTTGCATTTCGTTTTCATATTTCAGAGTCCTGTATTCTATTAATAATGCCAGTCGTGAACTAGCGACATAATACTAAATAAAGTAAATTACGTCAAATTCACTCAATAAAAATCAAATCAAAAATATCTCAAACCAACCTGGACATACTAGTATTTTGCATTAACTTAAAAACCGGCGTTAGATGCTATTAACTTAAAAACCGGCACCATTGTTATACCTAACTCACGTTGCTGACGACACAGCCCGAGGGATGCAATTTTTTGCAACAAAAAATAAAACAATAACCAACAATAAAATAATAAAACAATATCGTATAAAACAGCAATAAGAGGAAAATTGGACTAATAGTTAAGGCCGTTCCATCGGTTTGCCGCTGTCACTGTCACATTTCGCAAGAAAGAACGGGAAAGATCATGCGCGCCAAGTGTCAATTTTGATCGAATCTTGTCGATTTTTATTTATTTTAAAAACGTTACCCTACAATTACGAAATTCGAAAGCTATGAAATTATTATTTAAGTTAAGATTGTTTTTTCTTCTTTTTTTGTTTATGGTATCACATAATAAATAACCGAGTAAAGTGGGATTAAAAGTCCGAGTTAGATGTTACTTTGGGAATTAATTGTATCGAGCGAAGTGTCATAATTCGTGTATCGGAAGCTATGATATTAAAGATAATATAGTCAAGAACTACATATATTTTTTCCACGTCTACGAATATCAACTCCTCTTAGAAAAACAGGATCATATAAGAAGATTTTTCGCCTTCTGGCTCAGGGAACCGCCTTAATGAATTATTACTGTCTTCCATGATATTGTTCTGTCATAAATAATCACTTATGACAAAACAATATCATGCAAAAATTCATTAATAATTAACTACATACTTAGATTTTTCTCTTGCTAAGCCATTGAATGGATTATACACATATTTAGGTTTGATTTAGTCATTATGTTGCTTTCCTAAAGTTAAGAAGATTGGTAATACTACTGTCCACAAATTTAGTACAGCCCAAAATATGTCGGGACCAGATTCATTCAATATAAGTTAAAACTGTGCCATTCTTGTGATTAGGTTGCCACGCGGATCCCAGGCTGCCGTGAGCCACCGTGGCAAAATACCACAATCGGACAACGCTATGGCGATGATGATTTCCTATGTCGAACTTCAATCTTGTCTACACAATAAATAGAATCCAAACGTACTACATACGACGATCATATATCACAAGCGAATGGAAACCAGCTGATCAATAATTTCAATGACAAGCCAATTACAGTTGAGACCTTATCAATATTGCATACTTATGCAGGCTTGATTGCTTTAACTGTCTTCCAAACTGTAATTCACAACAAAAAATAGGTACCGAAGATCGAAATCATTAAACAGACATCAAAGTTCATTGACATTTGTTGGCTTGGTTGTTTGGACTTTAACATTACTCTCGTCTCGTACTGTTATAAAAATCGAATATTAAGGTACCTCTTCAGTTCTAGCAATACATACTTACAGAATAGATTTCAGTTTAGTTATCGGTGCACACGCAGGTGGCCCAATTGACAAGAGTTAGCGGCCATCTGTCATGGGGGCTCGTCGTCGCAAGCGTCAATTAATCGCTGATTTAAGCATTGACCCCCACTTGAACTGCCTGCTTCTGTCAGCGATGCGTTCGTTTCATTCTAGACCTTGCAGCGAAGCACTATGTACAGTCGATGTCAGATATGTTTCCATTTTTCGCCTTATTCCAAAGGAATATGGTGAAAAAGTGTAAACATATCTTTGACATCAACTGTACAATGTACGCCGCCAACTACTATGAAACCGCGTACACTTAGAAAATACTTTATACTTAAAATATTTCTTCTTGTATAGGAATTTCACTTCTACATCATTGTTAGGGTTCTATGCCTCAAAAAGAAATAAGAAACCCTTATAGGATCACTCGAATGCCGCAAATTAACATAAAACTTGCCACTCTTAAACGTATCTGTTATAGACACTGATCCATTTTGGGGATTTTATTCCTAATTGTTCATTTGGGGGAGTCCCATGCTCAAGTTATCATAGAAACACATATCCCTGTTTCAAAGAAGATAATTACCCGCAAAAGCTTTTACCAAGCCATTCACTTTTATGTTTACCACCTATTATTGCAGTTGACTCAGCTCGAAATGATACCTGTCGGAATGTCTGGCGGTGGTCAAATTTCGATGACTATTTAAACTATTATGGTTGAAAATATTTCAACTGCATCTACTCGTGTCAATGTATAAAAGGAAACAGTATTGTATTGCAACAGCCTAGAAGAATAATAGGCATTTTTTTTGGCAAGATAAGTACTTAGGCCGATTTGTGGTATTTTATTTTTTTGATTTTCTGATTAGCAAATATTAGAAAATTGTGGCTTTATGCTTCATGTGCATAAGGACTTTTCTATCAGACCCTTTTCTAATATTCTTCCCTTCTCATGCTTGACAGGGCTTGGACTATGAATAAATAAAACACCTAATTGTAAAATACAAATTGGTCTCAAACAAAACTCTAGAAGTACCTACCTAATCTTAATTGATAGAATACAAACAAAATTGATTTGGCGGCATCCTCTAAATTATTTGCTTGTTCTAGGTACCCATACATTCTACCTTTTCGTTTATTGTCAGACAATAATACCACTCAATGGTTGTTGTGACTGCTGGAGTTGCGAGCATCGATAAGTTACGGCAATCACTTACTATCATGGCACATCGTATGTTTGTTTACAGCTGAATTGAAAATTGCTATAATAACTGTTTTAATTGTTGAAGTTCACAAGCGTAGTAAAAGTGACATTGACACCAGTGGCCTAAAGCAACTAGTACCTACGTCTTTTATGCTTTGATGACGGAGTAAAACGTAAACATAAGTAGGCAATTTAAGCAAACAATGTATTGCATACATTCCACGACTCTTCTCTTTCCGGACTCTACGTAGTACAGATCTAGACCATTTTAAGGTTGTCCTTAAATGAAGTTATAGTAGATTGTTATCCAAGGGATGAAATGGTGCCTTGCACCCGAGTCAAACACTCTACTTTTCATTTACGTTTACTACTTTAATACGATGAAAGTAAAATGTATGTGCATTTAGTAAAACACGACTAAATAAATATAAACTTCAATAGTCTTGAGGGTACTTTCAATTAACAATTTAGGCAAAAGTGTCTTTATTTATGGAATGGGGAGTTAATTATCAGAATGGAAATTGTACAACAAATCAATTAAAAACCAAATTTTAATTGCTTATCGTAAAAAATAAGCAAAATATCGGCCAAGTGCGAGTCGGACAAGCGTTTTAAGGGTTCCGTACATCACTCAATAACAACACCACGTTTCACGTAAACCATTGCGGCTGTCCCCCTAAAACAGCCTAACCGCATTTTTGTTTTAGGTCCAACTCACGCTTGACTGTATATTTCTAATATGTTTTCTTAACAGCTTTAGGTAAAGAACTATTTTGTGTATTTTTTTCAAAATTTTAGACCCATGCAGTAGTTTAATAGATAAAGGGTGGCATGGTCATGTTTTGCATACTTTCTTGAATAACTTCTAAACTGTTTATCTTAAAATTATAAAAAAATGTGAGATTCTCACAATAAGCCCTTTCATTTGATATATGACACGATAGTTTGCAAAACTTTGTGTTTTAATTTTCTCTACCTACATAATAATTTTATTCACATGTTATTTGAGTAGAGTAACTATTTGAATAAATCTTTGGAAAGTTAACTTCAACCACACAATCTCGCTCGAAAAATTGTGCTGCAATCAGGCAGCCGGGACCTCCTAAGGGGCTGGACCAATTTTAATATAAGTTTTTTAGTATTTGAAGGGGTCACTAAATGGTTAGATTTACTTTTCAGGTTGGTCAAGCGGAATTCAAGATTTTATAAAAAAAACTAATTTGGTATTAGGCCCCAAAAATCTGATGGCAATTCGCCCGCAAAAATAATGGAATGGGAAAGTAATGTTAACACAACTTATAATATTCGTTAGACTAATCAATTCAATAATATCTTGTAATATGTAACGTTAATATCGTATGTAAATTAATACAATTATATTAATTTATTTTGTATGTACCAGATGCGTGTTATGATGATTCGATGGTGTTATGAATGCTGTTCGGTTATATTCGAAGGTTAATAGATAGATAGATTTTTATGCATAGTATTCACTCCATACATTAGTTTTGTTACCAAAACGACTGTTATTTTCGTAGTCGACATCTATAGGTAATTAATTACCTCTTTACGATTTTTTCTTTCGTTTTACCTTCTGTAACTCAAAACCTCTGACGAAAACTCGTTAGCACGAACTTTTTCCTATTTCCCTTGATATTTATGCTATCGAGGTGGTTTTACTGTACTGCATTTGTATTTTACATAATTATTTCAATTTGATGAATTAATTTTCTTTTTGCAAGTTGTATAACGTTATTGTACTAAAATAAAGTAATGTCATTTATCGCCATATTCCACCTTTTACAATGTAACTTCATGTATCTTACTTATTCAAAAACGATACAAGTGCTCAATCGAATTCTAATCGCGGTTCGATAGTACAAATCGATGAATTTATCTTATTTTAAATCCTTCAAATACCTAATTGGTAATCGGATGTCATGGTATTCTAAAAAACTAGTGAGCCGTGACAAAATGCCGGGACTGGTTAGGAAGGTACCTGCTTTCATTAGCTTTTAGATTAAGATAGTTTACCTACTTATATAGGACCGATACAATTCACTAGATATTTAAGTATGTGCTGTATGTAAATTTACTTAAAAACGTATTGAACATGGCCGTATACCTACCCAACTGTTCGTTTAAATTGAACTCTTATCAAAGAATTAACACACTTGCATTCAGTGAATGCGAAGAGAGCGGTTATCAGTAACGAGGAAGGCATCAATTCTGATTGATGTGTCGCTGAAAAAGACCATTGTTGTTCGATTGAGACGTCTAGATCTTGCCCGTGTACAGTCGCCATCAGATATATCGGAGCGCCTCTATTGTCAAGGCGCTAAAGTGCGTGTTCAGATATTTTAGAGCACCTCGACCGCTCTGATGGGGACTTTACTACGAGTAACATTCTTAACTGACCAACGATGGGCCTTATATCATTGCAATAAGGTTTACTATTTGGAAGTTAACAGTGTGAACGATGGTACACTAATTGGTGAACGTAATCGAGACGAAGTCTTTATTCAGTCCAGTGTAAACTGATCTCGATATGGGTATCTGTAGGTACCTATTCTGTTAGCGACAATAATTAAGGGGATCCCATGCCCCAATGACCTTCGATTTGAATCCCTTAGTTTTCTAATGTTATTTGTAGCTTATCATATTAACAGCAACGGATTTTAGCAATATAGTATCAAAGTTCATTGTTTTCGAAATATTTGGCATCAAAGTTGAACATTTTTAGGCCAAAAAACTGGTTTTCTGGCCATAACTTAAAGTTAATTAGTTTAAAATTAAAACCTTAGACAAATTTTTAGAGACGTCTAAGACGAACCCAAATATGTAGATTTCGTATAAGTAAGATCTTTCACAGCAATCGAGATACGAAAAAAGTGTTTTTTTAGACAATGTTTAAAACAATCATAAATAAATAAGTATTCATTTTTTTCACAATCCGGTAGACAAAAATGGAGATAAAAGATTGGATAACCGATAGCCGCTTGTCTTATAATTCTATATGTAATGCAAAAGTAGGAGATACGATTCTAAAACTTGTCAAAAATCGATGAAAACCTCAGGTAGCCCCTTAAAACCCTGTATAGGTATATACATTCAAAATACCATAAATGCAAAAAAAATCTAATTCCATCTACATTGTAGTTATTTATTTTACAATTCTCGTGGTTATGTTACGACTTGTTTTACTATTTGGAAGTTAACAGTGTGAACGATGGTACACTAATTGGTGAACGTAATCGAGACGAAGTCTTTATTCAGTCCAGTGTAAACTGATCTCGATATGGGTATCTGTAGGTACCTATTCTGTTAGCGACAATAATTAAGGGGATCCCATGCCCCAATGACCTTCGATTTGAATCCCTTAGTTTTCTAATGTTATTTGTAGCTTATCATATTAACAGCAACGGATTTTAGCAATATAGTATCCCATATTTACTTCAAAGTTCATTGTTTTCGAAATATTTGGCATCAAAGTTGAACATTTTTAGGCCAAAAAACTGGTTTTCTGGCCATAACTTAAAGTTAATTAGTTTAAAATTAAAACCTTAGACAAATTTTTAGAGACGTCTAAGACGAACCCAAATATGTAGATTTCGTATAAGTAAGATCTTTCACAGCAATCGAGATACGAAAAAAGTGTTTTTTTAGACAATGTTTAAAACAATCATAAATAAATAAGTATTCATTTTTTTCACAATCCGGTAGACAAAAATGGAGATAAAAGATTGGATAACCGATAGCCGCTTGTCTTATAATTCTATATGTAATGCAAAAGTAGGAGATACGATTCTAAAACTTGTCAAAAATCGATGAAAACCTCAGGTAGCCCCTTAAAACCCTGTATAGGTATATACATTCAAAATACCATAAATGCAAAAAAAATCTAATTCCATCTACATTGTAGTTATTTATTTTACAATTCTCGTGGTTATGTTACGACTTGTTTTACTGAGGCAAAGCAACCCAGACGGTCATGTTATACCTATATACAGTCGTATATCTAAATACCTCACAATACCGACGCTTAATTAGCCCGAGAGATTGCGTGCAAAATGTTTGAACTCTCATGACGATCTGTCGCATGTCTGGGTCGTGGTCACCAAATTATGTTCGGGACATTTCACTAATCAATGGTAGTGCGTGTTTTGCTATAGCTATAAGTAAATATTGGGTTCAATTCTACAATTTGTTACTGCCACGATGTGTAATGGTATGGTTATGTAATTGTATTCAGTTTAACCTTTCGAGACCCGTCAGCTCCCTGGCGAGCCAGCTATATGTACCCTATTAAGTATAATTGTCGCCATATTGTATGTTATTGTATGTTGCCATATTTGTCCGAGTCTCGAAAGGTTAATACCGAAGACCGGGTAAGCCTAGTCGATACTTACCCTGTCTACGCGGCTGACAAATGTTATGTCACGTGAGCCCATTTGCATTCTATTTGAAATAGGTATGTCAAATGACAAATACTTATAGTTATTGTGGTGTTTAGATTTACATCCGTTAATCTAACCACTCTTGGATTAATTATATTATAAATAAAACAATTTATTATTGTTCCACACAGTGCGCTCGAAACACCGCTCCGCCATGACAGTCTGACTAGTGTTGCCAACGCATCTGATTGATTTATTTATTTATGAACACCACATCTCTTCCCTTT
Organism: Cydia strobilella; assembly: GCF_947568885.1. Lineage (NCBI taxonomy): Eukaryota > Metazoa > Arthropoda > Insecta > Lepidoptera > Tortricidae > Cydia > Cydia strobilella. Next base: position 6,321,617 of record NC_086043.1, on the reverse strand, counting down.
TAACAAATTTGAAATTGTAGAACAATTCATAAAATGAACCGTTTACTAAATAACAAAAAGTAAACTCGCACTACACACATTTCTAATCAGCATCTTAGCTTTAACCAAATGAGTGGTAACAATTAAAATAATGCATTTAGAAACAATGACAAAACTAATAAATCACCACACACTTTTTATTAACTCGGTGTTCACCTATGAATGACAACACCTAATGATAATATCAAGAAGTCGAACTCCAGTTACCAATAATATTACAGCTTTCCACATAGTCTTAGAAACCTTATTTCTTGTAAATACCCTTTAGTGTACAATCATTATGTTTACAATATGATCACGACTATATATTACCTAGCCAGCTTTGGATGCTTAATATGTTAACAACAATGAGTGATGTTAGACTAGAAATATGTACCACTGGTTAGTAGCACAACATATATTCTTACTTGAGTCTAGATTAGTCCTTAATGTAGGTAGTTAAAGTAGACCATATACTGATACATCAATGACATGTAACATTCACTGTAGCAATACTGATACATCTATGACCTGTACATCCAGTATAACAATGATTGTTCCATAAATATCTTGTTCGCAGTGTATCCTCTTTTGTAGAGATACCTATGATATTTATAATCTATTACCTCTCCTTTCTTTTAAATGAAATTGTAAGTACTTTTGTTACAATCTGCATCTATTCATTTCAGTGTATACTTGCAATTATATCATACATAATAAAATCTGTTAAAGTTTGTCAAGGACTGTCACATTTCAAACATAGACAGAGAATCATACTATCCTTGTCTTACACTAGCACCAGCACACAAAAGAAAAGGATGAGTATTGTTCCTATTTATTGCCAATTTGGTTTGACCAACTATAGATAAATCTATTAACCCTCTATAGATAAATACATGAAGCATATATATGTTTAATAACCTTTCATACTTACAATATTTTTTGTAGTTGAAACTACCTATATGAGCCAATGTGCACATTTTCAACATTCTACATCTACACCATAATTTTAATCAGTAATCAGTCATTAATTTCTTTCATTGGTACATATGATGGTACATAATAAATAATAGTTATGACCCTGTAAGGGCACTGAAAATTAAAATCCTTGGTAACTAAAAGTTTTAGTTTATGCTATATATATTAGTATAGTTACCCTTTTGCTACCGCTATTAGGTATTAAAACAGATTATCTTTATTTATAACATGTCAGTATCAATTAATTACAATAATTAGTGACAAACATCTAAACATATTTCACATAGATTTGAATCCCCATATCACGCACATTTTGTCTACAAGTAAGTAAATATAAGGATACATACGCCACGCAGGTGGCGCTGTAATCGTTACAATGCACTTAATTGTCATAAACAATTAAGATATTTGAAATCGCTTCACATTTTACTATTTTTATTCTGTGTTGGTACTGTTGGTATCTAAATACTTACATAAAATACATAATACATATGTATTTCAAAACAACAGAAACCAAATTATGGCGACAAAACGTCGTGGCTAACTTGCGTTATTTGCTTGATGGAGGATTCAGTGCAATATTTGTAACCACCAGAAAAACTCCACCGACCATCGCCAGGAATTTGCACCCCAAATGGACTGTTTAGCACGTAGTCAGTTTTCAGCCGCATTGGTTGGTTGTGAACTTCCTGTAAGAGAAATCCAGACGATGCATCTGTCATTACGCTATGGGTGTGTTTTATACCCCTTTGGGAAGGTACATAAGTGGTATATAAACAATTCAAGCAGTTGTCTGTGTTGTGAGCCGTTAATCAAGTTGATTGACATGTAATAATTTGATGTTGTCTTTCTTGCGTAAATACATAATGGACTTGTGGTATGGACTAGTATAAGCAGTATACAGTAGTATTTAGGTATTTATTTGTTCTGTTACAGGTATACATTTCAGGCCATTAATAAGGCATAAGCGTCAACAATTTAACGCAAAAATGAACCCTATAACTTGAAATAAAGTTCAAAATCAGGTGGAAAATATATACCCTCTGCCTTAAAACGTAATACTCCATTGCTATTTATAATGTACACATTTCATGAAATATTGAGTTTTAATGTCATAGGATACCTTGTTCCTGAAAATTCTTGCTGAAAATTTCAAGGAAGCAATCTACCATAAATTTGTTTAAGAAACATCATAGGTAACATTGACACTAATAAGTACATTATTCTAATCCCTCCTATAAGGTGATTGTATATCCTTGGACCTAATGTATTTATTATTTAACCTTTTTGACGCCATGTCAAACACAAAAGCTGTCACTCGGACGTCACGTCACCGAAGTGTCAAAACTGAAATTGAACTTGATGCACATGCACGTAGCTCTCTGTTGCGCTGTGGTCTGTGATGGATGAATCCGTCTTTGCGCATTGTACCTGCGGTGCCGATATATCGGTCATTGGCGTCCAAAAGGTTAATACACAGTAAGAGACATTGCCAGCTTGCCTAACAAATGCAGGCCGCACAATGCACAAGATTAAGATATGGTTTAAGACTGGAAGGTTTTAAGATATGGATACCAATATGTGCCCGTCGAATTTAATTTCAATTTCGATGAGGTGGTCTAAATCACTGCCACTCAAGAGTTGACAATTTCGACATGATCACTAGTAAGGTTAAATCAAAACTCCATTACGATTTTCTTTTTACTTGCACTTACCCTATTCCACTGACATTTAGAAATATATATGGCTCGTAACATACCACAGGTGCTGACATCATTATACCTCACGCAGCCAAGTCAGTCTCCATTCCTGGTCACTGATATTTTCCCTGACAATGTTGAACAACACCCACAGACGTTGCAAACAACAATTTTACTGAAGTTGCTGTTCTCAATGTGTTAATTAGGACATATTGTGACTTATCAATATAACTTAACATTTGCATTAACACCCAGTATAATTATTTTGCTCTGTAGTTTTGTAAAATCTGGTGATGCCCAAGAAACCTGAAAACTCATATTAATTGTTAGTACACATTCCTAGAGTAAATCTACTCCGGGACATTGTTGTATTCTCTACTAAAGCCTTGTCTGTCAGACCTCTCTTTCAGTTTTTCTTTTATTTTATTTTTTATTTTTTCTAACATGTATATGTTAACATTGTTAACACTAAAACGGCTTTCCCTTCCAGGAATAAGCTCCTGCAATGTGAATCATTTTATAACAGGTGTCTTAAAAGACTTCTTTAGTGCCTCCATTGTAAAATTTGATAAGAACTAATAAAGTTAATATAAGATATATAATCTAAGTCAACTTGTTGACATTTGTTGTTGCTCATAACTTGTCTACCATAAGACAAAATTTAATTGAATAGGCTAGATGACAAATGTTGATTTCAATGATAAGTATCACTTGTTCCGGTATATCTTGAGAATCAAATGTTTGTATGAGACTCGTCCTGTTAAAACTTAAAACAATCCACAAGTCAGAAATGTTGGTCACGGTCAGACAAAATTTCTCAATACAGGAACTACTTATATGCGAGATCCAATTCCAGTAAAAGCCATCTTGATGTACAGGAAACAAGAAAATTGCTATTTAAATATTTACAGTTTGTATAACAAATAACTATATACATCTACTTTTCAATAAAATGCAGGGAATCATTTGAACAGATGCTGCTAAAATTTGGGTTTATTGAATGGACAAGTCATGAACTTTTGAGAGCTTATTTTGTTTCAGACGTCTTGTATGTATATTACTGATTACAATATTAATTCTTATAAATCTCATTTTAAAATTTAAAATGCAATGTACTATTATGCAGCATAGCACTAGAAAGAGAGAAATGGAAAGAGTTGGGGGAGGCCTTTGCCAACAAAAGGCATACAGACAACCCTATTATAATAAATAATTAAGATGTAATATACAAAGATAACAAGTGAAACCATGTAATTGTCTGAAACAAAGGCTATTTTTATTTTATTATTATGCAGCATACAATAAGGAATCGAACACACAATCTCTTCTTTTCATTTTGAAATTTGAAAACAAAATAACCTTGTGTAAGTGTGATACTTTGGAGTTCTTGTATTTCCATACATTATTAGATAATCCAAATCATTGTGATAAATTGCTCATTTATCTACTTCACTAGACAGTGTATTATTGATTCAACATAATGTCATCTTGCCAATTTACCTTGTAATAAAACATTTAGATTAGACTCCATTTGCAATCCACAGACGCCTCCGGGTTACACCCATTAAGGCATTAGAAAAAGCACAATAGTAATTGTGATCTGTCAAAATGAAGATACAAAATACTAGTCCTTTTGTAATTCTGAGCAACTAGGGGATAATTTATTTGTTTATTATGTCTTTATATGTGGAAATACCACCAAGCATTTACTTTTCCTTTAAATTACCCTGTACATGCAGGTCATATTCCAGTTTTCATAATTTTTTATTAGATAAGTACTCATGGTACATAGATTTTATGAATAACTAACAAGTACAATAAAATTCATTTTCATCAATTTATCGCTTTATTCGTTCCCATCCATTTTGTGGGGTGTATGATGTATTATTTGACAACTCGGACGTACGAGTTTACATCATTTTCGGCCGCAGCCAGTAGTCATTTGACATTTTAGCGATTTCTTCCCATCATTTTATGGAGTTTATGGCTTTACTAGGACTTTACAACTCGGCCGTACGAGTAACCTACACCATACATCCGGCATCAGCCTACACCAACTTGTTGGTATTTTCGTTATTTGGGTTTATGGCTTTACTAGGACTTTACAACTCGGCCGTACGAGTAACCTACACCATACATCCGGCATCAGCCTAAACCAACTTGTTGGTATTTTCGTTATTTGGGTTTATGGCTTTACTAGGACTTTACAACTCGGCCGTACGAGTAACCTACACCATACATCCGGCATCAGCCTAAACCAACTTGTTGGTATTTTCGTTATTTACGACATGAATATACATTCATTTACTGCAATCGTTTGTCTATCACAAGACAAGATTGAATTGAATTGTACTTATTTAGTTAGAATTTCGATACCATTATTGCCGCTGCAATTGTTGGTAAACATGGCGCCTTATTTATTTCTGCACGCTTATTTCTCACATTTCGTGTTTACTTACAGTTTTCTGATTTACCTCGTCGCCACTTGTGGTGTTTAGATTTACATCCGTTAATCTAACCACTCTTGGATTAATTATATTATAAATAAAACAATTTATTATTGTTCCACACAGTGCGCTCGAAACACCGCTCCGCCATGACAGTCTGACTAGTGTTGCCAACGCATCTGATTGATTTATTTATTTATGAACACCACAGTTATATATGTTTAATCAGCCAACCGGTGGGCACCCAAATACAACCAAAAACCTCCTTGATTTGCATGGCTGAAACTATTATTCTTTGTACGGCTATAATACATAACAGTACCTAATGAGCAATTGTACTTAATAAAGTCTTAAGTGCAAGCAACTGTGCTAAATAAATCTTTTGTAAAGTCCAAGCCTATGGGCTTACCCCGTTTCTCATTTGTTTTCCTAGTTTTAGTCCGAATCCTGCACGGAAATCTTGCTACAAATAGACCACGTACTTCCCGAGAGGTTAATTGAGTAGTTTTCTTTGAAGTTTATCGCTATTAAGTAATGACGTTATTGCATAATTAATTAATAGTTATGTTTGTTATCGTTTTATGACGATGACGTGACTAGGTAGTTCCAGAAAATATTATTTTCAAGAAAAGGTATCTAAATCAATATTATTCAATAAATATTTCTTACCACCATTGACTAAATGGATGAGGAAAACACGATTATAACTTTAATTCAAAATAATGATAATGAAAGTATAATAAGGTATATTTTATTTTTATTGATTTGGTTACGTTTCCTCTCTGGGTTAAGTAATAGGTATGTATAACAAAATGTGACAAAATTTCAACATCAAGCTAAAAAATGTAAAAAATACGGAGCTATATTTTCTGACTTTGGTAAGCTATATGTATTTTTGTTTTAGATTAGTAGGGGTAGGTATAACACGCGATTAAACTTCAAAACAAATAGGTACCTAATTAAAAATATATGTTCTAGTTTTAATTTTGTAGTGGGTATGTTTTTCATATTCCTAATAAAACGTAACAAAAACGAAAAGTACTTAAATGTCAAATTCTTCCTATAAATTTTATATTGATGATTGTTGATTGGCCAAGAGGGGATTTTTGTAGTTACTAGAACGTGTCACATTAAGATATGAGTGATATCTTGCTACCCGTGGAGTATACCTTAACTACAAGTTCGAAACACATTATCTGTCAGTTTTCTTAACTGCCCACCAACCAACGGACCATAACCAGCTAAAAGTGGTAAAGGTAGACTCCACGGATAGCAAGATATCACTCGTATCTTAATCCTACACGCTCGAGTAACTACAAAAATTCCTTCCTGGGCTTCCCTACCAATGACAATTTTCAATATTCACTTATACCCAATAGTATATTCCTAAAGGGGCCCACTGACTATCAGTCCGTCGAACGATATCGGCCTGTCGGTTGTTCGGAACTGTCAAATTTTTGTTCTAACTGGCCCCTTTATGTTACCTATTGGTATTAAAACCATTTGATAGCCGAACCGAAGAGTATCTATCGTTAATTTGACACAGCTGACACTTGAACTTAACAGTACTTACTAAATCGATACCAGTGACTGAACGTACTTCAAATGAAATGATGACTTTAATTGAACATTATTGAAGCTAATTTGTTCATAATGTTTCTATTATATAGTTTCTTATTATAACGTGTTATTGTTTTTCATTGCCGTTGGGGCATTTCATTTAAAAAAGTTTATCGTAATTTTATTATTCAAGAGCAACGATTGCATGCTATGTACAGTACGCCTTGCTTTTATGATTAGATGGAAAAGGGATATAGCATTTATATAGTAGGTAGGTATTTAGCTAGGTAATACGTACTAGTAACTACCTACAGAACACAATAATTGCGAAATGCATCGAAGCTATAGTGTGTGTTTTAGTTTTTAAGATATAATGTATAATATGTAGGTATGCTAGTTCTAAGATATTTGTCTATGGGCCAATAGTTGCCTGTACATAAAGATATTTCATTTCATTTATTATAATTTTTGGTATCTACTAGTATCTACAGTGTAGAAAAAAAAAAATTGTTAGTAATTTATTCTAAATCGAAATATTATTTAGATATTATCTTGTGGCGGGCTTGCCAAGGGGTTCAAGGCGTTAGCCCGAGGGCTTCGTCACTTTTTCTTTAATATATGACATCTATTTAAGTATATAAATTATTATGAAACAACATGCCGTATATCTCTACTGGCTTTTGACATCTATGCAATTAATACACGAGTGACGTAACCCCAGTTCGTTTGATAGCAGCAATGCAGAAGAAGACGTGCAAGCCGGCCATGCTAGGCCGCGTGTGGTCGGCGAGTCGGCGCGCGCTCAGCCTAGAGCACACTCCTGCGCATCAGTTCAGCTGCTGTCAGTGGCAGACGCAGCAGCGGCCGCCGGTCGCCTACCTTATATACAGGTACTTATAGATACAGTGAACTTCGATGAAGAGGTCTGAAGACGTTCAAGCCTGTACGCTTGGCCATATGGAGCTGGTGCATGCTGAGCCCTGAGTAATCTTTCGCCCATCTGGCGGACACACTTCAGCTGGCTGTCAGTGGTTGTATCTAGCGCATGCCAGTCGCCAATTTCATGTTATATGCTTATAAGTACAATCAAAACAAAAGATCAAGACGCCAAAGGGAAGCCTGTGATATTATCTTCATAGGTACACCGCTTCGAAAGGTGACTGATTTTAAATATAATAAACTACACACAAAACCATAACAATTTATACAACTAAAATTGATAGGTGAAAACTGCATGAAAATCCGTTGAGTAGGTACAGGTAGTTAGGGTTCCATAACCAAAGGGTAAAAACGGGACCCTATTACTAAGACTTCGCTGTCTGTCTCGTCTGTCTGTATGTATGTCTCTGTTTGTCTGTCTGTCTGTCCGTCTGTCACCAGGCCATATCTCATGAATCATGAACCGTGATAGCTAGACAGTTGAAATTTTCACAGATAATGTATTTCTGTTGCCGCTATAACAACAAATACTAAAAACAATAAAATAAATATTTAAGGGGGGCTCCCATACAAAAAACGTAGTTTTTATAGATAATGGTACGGAACCCTTCTTGCGCGAGTCCGACTCGCACTTGGCCGGTTTTTGAGTTTATGACAGATGCGGTGGGGGACTTTATTTTTAAAGGTGTAGTGATAATTCAGGTAACTCTCAATTCTCGAAGTCGAACTTCTTCTGCAAACAGATAATAGTCACAAAAAAAATGCGTCAGTCAATATTTATTAAGAGTAAGTTCAGACCACTAAAAATTTAAAAGCTTCTGTTAAGGGACCCACCCATTACCACAGTCCGCCGCGCCGGACGATATCAGCCTGTCAGTTAAAACAAAAATTTGACAGTTCCGAACAACTGACAGGCTGACATCGTCCGGCGGACTGGTAATGGGTGGGCTCCTTTACATAATGTAAAGGGCTTTTAACGAAATAAGCAGTAGAATCCAAGTGTACACTGTAAATTATAAACGAATCTTTAACTCCCCATGACACTTACCTACAGCCCACATATGACATATTTCTACGTCAGGTCACCCTCAGGTTGAAGTTGTATCGTAAATTTTTAAGCGTAGGTATTTCAGTTGGAGGACGTCCATGACGTGTGTATATGTGACTTTTCAATCAAAAGGTATCACTTTGTCGCTTACCATAAGGACGAAATTTGATTGTACCTTTATACGAATAACCTATCAGAGCGTCCTTATGGCAATCGACAATGTGGTACCTTTTGCTGGAAAATGACACATATGGTGACGTAAATTAATAAGGGGTTAAGGCATAGACCTAGCATTACATAGATCAGCAGTACGCGTGCGCCCGTGAGGGACGGAACATACGCAATGCGACAATAATATGATTGGTCGATTAGATTTGTGGCCCACCATAAACCATACAAATTTACGGTGGGGAATAAAAAAAAATGCGACAAGAACAAACAATGACAGCGCTTTCTCTGCTACTCCTACTGAAAGATACATAAGACTATCCCGTTCGGTCATTTCCCCCCATCCCTCATGCCCGATCCAGTTATATTAGATTCATGGGTTAAGGGGTCAAATAAACTACCTACTTATTTGAAATGTTTCCGGATATTAACAATATACCTACTTACTATTCATTAAAATCCTATATTGTTATCTGACGTCTTCCTCGTATACAAACTTCCGTGCACGGGTTAGGTTTTTCTGTAGTAGGTACAATTACGAGCTGCAAAATTGCATGGACACATTATTAAAGGAATTCATTCATGGAGTGGCTATGCGCTTTTACTGCTGGGTGTACATTTAATTTTATTTCATTTATATAAGAAGTATTATTGAAAGTTATCCAAATTTACAATTGTATGTATGAGGAAACTATTACATTGAAAATTCGTAACTTTAAGTCGATAACAGGGACTTTTGGCAACCATTATAATGATTTAGGAAGCTTTAGGAAGTCTCGAAGCACTGCAACCGCTCTCCTAGATGTTGTAGATGATATTTTGGCTGCACAAGCTGCTGGCGAGGCTACATTACTGGTCCTGCTTGATTTCTCACGCGCATTTGACACCATTGATACCTCTCTCCTCCTATCTAAAATGGCTTTCTACGGGTTTGACAATTTATCATTGAAGTGGTTTCATAGTTATCTCAGCGGTCGTAAACAGTATGTTAAAATTTGTGATGATGATGGCACAGAGATGGTTTCTAGAACCCTGCCGGTCACCAGAGGTGTTCCTCAAGGCTCGATCTTGGGACCCATCCTGTTTAGCTTATATAGTGCAGATGTCATCAATCACATAAAACACTGCAACTATTATATATATGCGGATGATATACAGTTGTATGCATCGTTTAAAGTAAATGATACCAGTGTGGCTGTACAGAACCTAAATGACGATTTAAATAACATAAAACAGGTGGTGTGGCCAAAATATTCTACACTTGAACCCATCAAAATCAAAATTCATGTTGCTAGGCACACGGAAGCAAATTGATAAAGTTGCAGCACTTGATCCTGTAGTTTCTATAAAAGGTGCCCCTCTAGAAAGAGTCGTTGAGACTCGAAACCTGGGTCTTGTGATGGATGAATGTCTAAGGTTCGAAAAACATATTTCTGAAACTATGCGTAACTACTTCTATCGGCTTAAAGTGCTGTACGGGATTCGCGAGTGTTTATCTGTTGATATGCGCATCAAATTATCTGATACCCTTATTCTGTCGAAATTAAATTATGCTGATGTAGTGTTTGGCGAGTGTTTACTAGCTAAGACAAAGAAGGTACTGCAGCGAGTACAAAACGCATGTGCACGGTTTTGTTTCCCTGTCCCACGACGAGCACATGTTTCACCGTTTTTAAACCAGCACGATCTCCTAAATATGAATTCACGTAGACATCTGCACTTTTCCACATTGTTGTTTGGAGTCATAAAAAATAAAGAACCCTCGTACCTATATGACAAGCTTAACTTCTCTCAGTGCGCCATAAGACACGCATCACGACTCACTTTTCCTCCACACCGCACGGTTGACTTCCGTGGCAGCTTTCGTTTCGCTGCCACCAAGTGTTGGAATGATTTGCCACCACCAGTACGTAATTCGAAAACCGTGTCCATCTTTAAAATTCACCTCTGTAAATTCATACTGGCTAAGCAAAAATGCAACACTTAGGCAACCGTGCACACTCAGTCACTCACACACAAATCGCATACACACTTACATACATACATACACACGAACATTCATAAGACTTAGGTATAGGCTTACGTAGAAGGACTCCTTCATTCAATATAACTCCACACACAAGCACGCACGCACGCACGCACGCACGCACGCACGCACGCACACACACACACACACACACACACACACACACACACACACACACACACACACACACGCACGCACACAAATAAGTATGTACTTACACACATACACACGAACATTCATAAGACTTAGGTATAGGCTTACGTAGAAGGACTCCTTCATTCAATATAACTCCACACACACACACGCACGCACGCACGCACGCACGCGCGCGCACACACACACACACACACACACACACACACACACGCACGCACGCACGCACGCACGCACGCACGCACACACACAAATAAGTATGTACTTACACAAAATCATGCAATTTCCACTTTTGTTATTTTTAATCTTCTTATCTTACTTAATATAAGTACTTTTTGTTCATTTATTTTTATTATCTAGGTACTCGTAACATAACGGATGAGCAGGATCTCCTGCCACAGGTATTGTATACCTACTAGGAGATCTTTACATTCTATTCTTTACCATTGTAAAATAACGTGTATATTTTAACAGAAATAAACATTTTTCATTTTCAGGCTAATTTTAATTAAGTAATTTGATTGTTATTTGTTATTTGTATTTAAGCTTTCCCTTATTTATTTTTTACATTGTGTTCACTAATCCATCTACTGGGCCTTACTGAAAATCAGCATCGTGGAGTGTGCCATATTGGCTCACACCGTGACATCAAGCTGAGTTAGGAGTTAGGACCATTTAGCGCAACCTCGTCCTGTGTAATTATTTCTAGTTTTAGTCGTATGTTATGTTGTGCTAATAAATGCTTTTTCTTTCTTTCTCTTTCATTTAATGATTAGTGTAAAAGCCCATTTTCTTCTTCTTATCGTTATAGCCATGACACCCATGACATTGATTTACCATGTGACGTAAATCACCATTTTGATTAATTCACGACTCATGTCACATTCGTTTTCCATAACTGATTTAAAGCCTATCATCCGAGCATATAGAGAATTAGTTGTAATTTTTTTTAAGGAAAATGTATGACAGCCATAATATTAAACCCATGGCGTATAACACACTGTCACAGTGTAGGTAATTAAGATTAGATAAGTAGGCGATTACTGCCAACAGTCAGTCTCAGTTTATTCAATTCGTAATCCAGTTTTTTATGCGTTCCAGACACTATCGGTATCTTTATTTCGATTCAAATTTCATGTCATTTCATTATATTCCAACACAACATTGTCAATAATAATGTCATTACTTAATGATAATTGGCTCGTATTAATCTAAATCGTTTTCCTTAGATGACCTTTGTGAAGTTAAGATGAGTTGCGATTTCTTCAAGCGAATGAATAAGTGAATTATTATGTGCGTCAATCATAAATTGGTGATTTGATTTAAGAGCCTGAAAACGAATAAAACGTTTTTAATTAAGTTTACGTAATGCAGTGATTATTAAGCTAGTTTTGGTAAATTAAGAAGTTCCATACTAAAATTTGTAAATTTTGGTAAAGTAGTGATAAAATGGGTACCTAATATTTCCTCATTTCTTCCCTTCTGCTACTCCAAGTTTTTTTTAAATACTTTTATGTACCTACATATGGCGACTGTAAATACCATTAATATCGCCTTCCTCAGATGGATTCTGTTCATCGGTGTGGTATCGGTTGGCATCGCGAGCTTCGCCTGCCAACAATTACCAAAGCAATACGAGGGAAAAGTTGAGCTAAAGTACATGAAGTGGTTCATATACTTCACCAACTGGGGGTTCATGGTGATCGCCCTGCAGTCGGGCCTGGCCCTGGCGGTCGTGCATCGGTACAGAGCGGAGCGGACACTCAATCTGTGTAAGTGTTGCAAATCCTTATTTCAATTTGAAATCTTCCTTTAAAACCTAATCGGCCTCGTTCTTTGTCTTTATTTAGATTTATGTCCAATTCTATTTATCTCTGACAGTAGAGTTACTCCATTTATTACATAATAGATATTACAGTATTACAGTAACTGTACAAAAATACTAAACTAAATTAATAAATAGATTAAATCCAAAATAGGCCCCTGAGGCCTTGTTGTACTAAGGATGCTGGCGGCATTTTCTAGTTATATCGCAATACGATACGTTGTGCGAGGAAGCCGCCAGCTCTTCGGTCACCAGTCTTAGGTACGTTTGGTATGTCAACCAGACGCTTCGCGATTTCTGCAAAAACTCTAAGCGCTAGGACCTCATGGACCTAGAGTTGAAATCTGAAGTTGTACGTAGTTTTTTTTATCCTCGTTGTTGCAAGAGTTGAATTATTTCTAAAGTTATGACTGTATTTATATTTGTATATTCTTATTAATTTTACCTACAGCATAGCTACAGCTAATGGCTATCAAATTAGGCTCCCAAACAGCGTCATAGAATTTGTCTTACTCTGATTCCGCTAATAATGGAACTAAATAATAGTGCAGCTCGAAACTGGTATAGTATAAGAGCGCTAATCAATTATGGAAAATAAATTTGATTATTACAAATTACTGTTTACGAAAACTCGTAGTTACCACACATATAAGCGATCTTTTTCTTCTTTTCGATGTTTGCAAAAACATTCTAAAAAATTCAACCGCGTTGATACTTTAACCCTACATCGATTCGACACGCCTTACCGGAGCACGATCGATTTAAATAATTAAGCTCAGGGCAACCTACTCTAGCCAACAAAATTGTCAATGTGTCTGATCCCTGTATTTAATCTACTTACTCAACGTATCTTTGGCTTTATAGCAGCTGAAATCGCTTCATATTGCGAAATCTGTGCAGGGAAGTCCAGTAAGTGCATTATTTGCACGTAACAGAACTCCCAGGTTATTAGGTATTATTTACCAAAGCGGCATTCATCAAGAATCCCACCATAGCGTGACAAGTGAATAATCGTGCCCCCTACTCTTAATCTTTATAGAGCAATGTCAAGACTCGCGTGGGTTCCTAATTAGAGGTCTTAACGCTTCCCGCAACCGTCATGCGAATTGCAATTAATGGGACTAAATCGGCGCAGTGTCGTAAAAATAAAAACAATTTACTGACGACACTTTTAAGGGGCCCACTGACTATCAGTCCGCCGGACGATATCGGCCTGTCAGTTGTTCGGAACTGTCAAATTTTTTTTCTAACTGATAGGCTGATATCGTCCGGCGGACTGATAGTCAGTGGGCCCCTTTAGTTTCAATTCTGTGCACGTGAATTAGTTATTTCGCTGGTCGCGTAATTCATCAATGGCTTCAATTCATTTGTTTACAATTTGTTTCAATTGTTGTGTTTCTAGGATTGGACTAATTTCGGCAAAGTTGCTATGACATGACTAATAATGTTGTGTCATTGAAAGTAGTTCTACGAATTGATTAGTTTTATTCGTGGACTAAATTGGTACTAAATCTATAGTTGTCTAGGGGATTGCAAAGTTTTAATGAAAACAAGCAAGCTTTTACTTATAAGGATTTTTGTACACGCTATTACAAATGACGAGCAAGTAATGTCATTCAAGTTTCATATATGATTAGATTAGATTAGATGATTTATTTCATGAAAGACAATTACATTATAAGTTTGCATTAATGTCAAAAATATGAGAATTTCTATCATGATCGTCAAAATAAAAATGAACATATTAACAATACTAATGAAATAAAATTATATGTTTGACCATTGGCTATTATATATATGACTATTGGCTATTTAATTAATACACTTGACGTTAGACATTTGTCTAAGTCATCTGGCAAAGAGCAAAGATAACTTATGTCTAGTTTAACTGTTTTGAGTAAATTACACTTTTGTCTAAAACCCCTTAAAATTCAAATAAAAATTTTAACTGCGTATACTCGAATGGCCATACTTCAAACTTGCGATAAGCTCAAGTTCCATGAATGACGAAATCAATATTCATACAATCATAGAGTAACTTATACTAGAGCGGTACTGTCATAGTAAATTTTGTAACCCCAGTAAATTCACTGCAATCTGTCGACACACTTTAAAACTAAAATTGAAGATTTGTAAAAATACGATAAAATGTATTTAAATATAGATAAATGTTTTTTTTTATTTGCATTAATTATTTTGATGATTTAGACCCATGTTCTTTCACTGATATGCGTTAAAATTGTTAAATAATAAACGAAACCGTCAACGCCATCTATACGACTGTAGGCCAAAACTAGTAGCGCCCTCTGAACGAGAATCAAGTTTTCTTGATTTTCGAGGCACGTTTTTTCCTTAGACTGTATCCATCTATTACGGAGTTATATCTATCTTTGATACAATGTATATATCATATATATTCTGACGTCAGCATTTACCATAGAAACCGAGACAGAAACGTCAACAATAATCACCCCACCTGTTATCGTATCGATTTTCATATCCGTTAGTAACAGAGTGGGGCCACGCGGTTTGGCCATTCCACGCACGTGGAAATGAGGTGTGCACTGAATGCACCCTGAAACGATATGATGTATAGACTACGATCTTTTCGTTATTGATTTTGATACCTGTAGTACCAAATTGCTTGTTGAAAACCTTTTTAGACTGCAGTAGGTAATACGGGTGACACCTACAGCTGATACGAGCAAAGCAAGTGATTTGCGGTTGCCTGTCACGCCGGTGGATGGTCACGTCTCGTCATTGCGCTACCGCCAATCAAGTACCTAAATAATTTCGTTGCACGTTTATCAGGCATTCGTTGCAGACGTTGTACCTACTTAGTTGTCATTGTATACCAATTGTTAAAATTCTATCAAATTTAAACACGATTAATACCAGCGACTGGTGTTATTTTAATAACCTCTTACTTAGTAGCTCCAAGTTCGATATCGAGTGTTTAGAGTCAAACCAAGATAAGTTGGCGGCGATTTTAATAGCATAGACTGTGCAAGTAATTTATACGTCATCATTTCATAGAATTAAGTTTTACGTATAAAATAACACTCACAATCTGTGCTATTAACATCGCTCCCAACTTAGCTTCGTCTGACTCTTTACACAGAACTTTAATTTTAAACAGAACAATGACTGCCAAACGCCGGTGTAGTGGACCGGCTACCGCCGACGGAGACCGCGGCGGCTGATTGATACAATTTCGCGTCAATGAGGCCCGACTCCGCTCGGCTGCGGTTTTAATTATCCTCATTGGTTCCTCATTCCTGCCTTCGGCCCCATTCTTCACCTTGCGCCTTTAACGACACATGTCCTAAATAACCAACCAATGCAAAATCGATAGATTCTTAACTTTCAAAACATATTTATGACGTAGTTAGCGACGACAAGCAAGTGATTGCTTGGCACGAACCAACAGAATCTCAATTTTCAATTACGAATTTGCAATTGCGAACTGTCCACCTTGCAGAACATGCCTGCGTAGCATTATAACGTATTGGAATAACATTATCTACTCACTAAGGTGGACCTGTAAACGTTTTATCTCGTTTCATAGTTGTTATGCTACGAACGTTAGGGTCAAGGTATCAGGTAGAACGTACTATTTTATTAAGGCAAAATGTATGCAAAAGATCCTGCTGAGTAAATCGATTATGATACTATATTGGTAGTCAGTTTGTTTATTGTTTTCGTAGTTTAATATAACATATGGTACATTATATGACGGTATGAATAATACCTACGTGTTAACGTGTCTACCTCCAATATTTTGCGCATTGAGTTGACTTTGTTACAGTTATAAATGATAAATAGATTTGCGAGTGGAAATTTTTGTAGAACGAATTACTTAGGTATTATTGAATCATTTTCGATTTCGACGAACAATTAAATTCAGAACTCAAGTCACGAGTTGACCAAACTACCTATTACAGTTTGATGAGATAGTTCAATGTACGCTTCGAGTTTTAGGAATGGCCACAAAAACAAAGTGCTACATTATTTAAACCGGACAAATGTTTTTATGATACTATCTTTTACCGTTAGATAATACTCAACCGCATGTACTACGCAGAAAAAAATAAGCCACTATGAGGTTATTATGGACTGTATGGAAGCCAGGCTTTAGAACACACGGACATGTACTGATGATGGTAATAATAACTATTAAGATTAGACTTAGATAGTTTGGAATTAAGCATGGAACACCAGTTTTAAGATTGTATTTTTTATGGTTCCAGCGTGGGAGGGTACATCGAGCGGACGGCGACCACGGACGCCTCTCCTATGCCGAAGCTACTGGCTGGCGCACACTGTGGCCACAGACCTCGCCTTCGTCATCACGCTCGTCTACTGGACGCTAGTCTATGACCCGAGTAAGTCTGGATACAATGTGTTAGACCTACGCTACTGGCTGGCACACACTATCGCAACGTACCTTACCATCAACGTGTAACTCGTTTATTGACTGTGTATATTCATTATAATTACCAGCCTTCCAGTAATACGTATAAGCAGAGCTTGGAGCTTGGGATCTTGCATTTCAGGGACCACTGAGGGAACTTTGAGCGAGTTGTTAGAATGTACGCAGTAAAATTCAGGTCCCTTGACGTTAAGACGTTGACATTATTCTCAGAAAATAAGTAATAAGAACAAGCATGACCCCGAAAAATTTAACCTATTAAACTCTTTTTTCTCGACTTTCAGAAATGCATGAAATAAATGCGCTAAATCTTCTAGTCCATGGCGGCAACTCCGTAGTCATGTTGGTAGAATTGGCAGTGACGGCGCACCCCGTGCGAGCAGCCCATGCGCTCTATGGCGCCGGGGCAGGCCTGGCCTACGGGCTCTTTAGCGCAGTCTACTGGGCTGTCGGGGGCACAGATCGGGCTGGTCTCACTGCCATATATCCCGCGCTGGATTGGAATAAACCTGGTGAGACTATTATTTCTAAATTTGATTATGATGCAATTCAGTTACTAAATATGTCGTTCATAATCATAATCATAATATCGTTTATTGCACCATGGTAAAAAGTTGTTACAAAAAAAAATACAGAGTATATAAGTATCACATGGACCCCAGAAGGGTGTTGCAAACATTTTCTTAAGCTAAGTATATAATAAATAACTTTTTGTCAGCTAAGTATTAATAAGTTTACTTACGTACTAACTTTGGAACATAAACAAGCCTTATAATTGCGGTACATCAAAATTATATTAATTACTTATGAAAAATATCATCTAGGAATTCTGTGGCTGAGTAGTATGCCTTTTCTGCAAGGAATGATTTCAACTTTTTTTCGTATGTCGCGTCTCTTTCCTCTGCTTTTATATGGTTTGGGATGTGATTATAATATTCTATTGCTGCATAATGAGGGCTTTTCCGATATATTTCTAGATTTGGGACAGGTTGCTCAAGCTTATATTTTAGTCTTTTGTTTGGTAGCTCTCTGAATAAGTTAATATTTTTCCTTACATACATGCCCAATTCAAAAATATATATAGATGGTAGAGTAAGTATGCCAAGTTTAATAAAATGAGGTTTGCAACTATCCCTATTTTGAATTCCCATTAATACACGAATGCATTTTTTTTGCATCACAAATAAGTCGTGTGCATCAGTACTGTTACCCCATGTTAAGATCCCATATCGTAACCATGAATTTGCAAAGGCGTAGTAGGCAGTTGTTAAATTTGTGGTTTTGCGAAGCGTAAAAAGTCCATATAGAAACTGGGATATCTTAGTTTTAGTGTATATTATGTGTTTTTTAAAATTAATATTGTTATCAAGGGTAATACCTAAGAGTTTGAAATTATCTACTTCCTCAATATCTGTTTTGTTAAGTGACAGTTTTAATTGTAATGGTGTTCTTTGATATGGATAAAATTGCATTAATTTGGTTTAATTGAGTTTATTGTGAGATTATGGTCGCGCATCCACTGGTTAATATTATTTAAGGTATGAGCGAGCTTTACGTTGTAGTTTTCATTTCTATTAAAACTAAAAAGGAGGGAGACGTCATCTGCAAATAATGTACATTTGGCATCCATTTCTTTCGGTAGGTCATTAACATATAGCAGAAATAAAAGACAGCCTAAAACACTGCCCTTTGGGATTGAGCCTTTTGTTTCTGTAATGTCAGACCGAACTGTTTCTAATTCATGACTGGATGGATTTAGGTAGTCTATCTGAACAAGCTGCGTTCGATACTTTCTGAATTGTTGTCTACGCATAATATAAATAATCTGAATGGACCACTGAATATAATTATACTGTACCCCAAATAATTATAATGCCGTCTAGTTTGTATGAAATCTGCAAATATGTAATTATAAAGTAATAAGTTTGAATACGGGACCCGCATAAATAACACGTCGTTTCTGTTTATCTGTGATATGAATTATGTAATATTTATTTGTAAATGACAGCTGGTTTACAGTTCTGGATAAGCAATTTTGACCAAAAGTAGGTGACGAAATATCACAATTATATATTACCTTTTCTTCAGACCGTAGCATAGGCTGATAAATTGGGCTGGTCTACTTTATCTATCTAAGATTTAAGTTCTAATTTCATCTTTCTTGTTCCTCCCTCATAGTTTAAGGCCTCCCCATACTAACGTCTTTTGAGCGTCGGCGGCTGACTAGCTATGGAAAATGGCGTCTTTTCGATGTTACGCCAACGTTGCGTCGAGCAGCAGCCATAAAGTTGACTAGACACCGACGCTTGGGAGACGCTAGTGTGGGGTGGCCCTTATAGTTTAGCTTAGTTTATTTCATAGGTACCTCTAATAACAAATTGCAGTACAAATTATTCTACGTTAATCTATATGAATTTATATTATGTTCGCCAATAATTCTTAATTCATAGTCTCTTTAGGAAATAGATAAGGATCCACTTCATCCAATTAAATAAGGCAAAACCAAAATATTTTTTAAACCAAGTTTTGTGGGTGCCAATGGCCCATTTTTTTCATTTAAGATTTAACCTTAAAATTAAGAAGAAAAGACTAAAACCTGATATTCTTCTATTACAGGCTCAGCATTCGGGTTCGTAGCGCTGTGCGCCGTGGTGATGGTGATGGCGCACGCACTCGCGACGTGCGGGGCGGCGCTGCGCGGGCGCCTGTCCGCGCGCTTGCGCGTTGGACGCCAGCAGCAGCAAGATCGGCAGGCGTTGCCGGCCTACTGAGGATAGGATAAGATACGCTTAGAATAAGTAGTTTATGGAAAACAAGTATCTAAGCATTGAGTTTTAGGTTACACGGGCAGGCCCGTGATGCCTATCAACACTGGCTTCTTGAGTACCTAGGTATTGAATTCATTTTACAATTTATAAATTCAAGTCCTAATACATATAGATTCCCAACTAGCGGGTCCCAACAGTTAAATGAATGTTTCTAGTGCTTGATAGGTATTTGCCGTAAATTTCTAAGTTTACAAAAATGGTCATTATCTATTTGCCCTCGTACGTTATGTTGTTTACCTACACAACCACCATCATAATATCGGTATAATCATCACTACCACCAAAAATTTACGATGAATTGCCAGTATAAGCGATAATAATAGGGGGTATTACTGCAATGTTCTGCCACCAGAGTGCAGCACTAGCCCCTTTAGTAAACCATAGAGTAACTTATATAATGTCGTCACCCTTATTACCTAGACAATAGAGTCCAAGTAAGTAAATTAATTGCTGCAGGGTAGATGTTCGCGCACCGCCGCGCGGGCAAGCGAAGCGCGGCGAATGGTTTGCCGCGCTCGCCCGGCGGTGGACTCTATTGCCAAGGCAATAAGGGTGCATGACGACATTTTGCCTAAAATACCAATATCACAGTTCTGCAATGGAATTCCACTTGGTGCCCAATGTGCCCATATAATGAAATATAGTAGATATAAAGACCTATTAAATGAGATCTCTCAACTGTTGATTTTTGGACCATTTTGACGCATAGTCCTTTAGAATTACGTTTTCTATTGGCACATGGCTAGTTCCCCGGGTCATTGAACAATGTGCGTCAACCACTGGGTAAAAAATGCTAGATAGCTTGACCTGACTTCTCAGACCACGCAAAATAAAACAGGATAAAGGTCGGAATTTAACAGAGTACAATTTAGAAATAATAATTATTTCAGCAATCAATGCACTGCCATTTGCATCTGAAAGTTCTAAAAAATGATGGGTCTCATGTAGTGCCTAAGTAGATTAATACTCGTAGAAGTAGTTGTCAGTAGACAATTTGAACAGTCCTAATTATAGCGTTGGATCAATTTACATTACTTTCTTGACTTCATGAGTATATCGCTTGAGTTAGCCACCAACTCGATTAAATTTGTCCACATATCTTCATATCTAATATGTTATAGGTATACTGGACAAAACACATGTATTTATTTTTAACAATTCACAGAATTTTGACAGGTTTTAATTTTATTTCGGTCTAAATACTAGTGGGAAGATAGCGCCTGTTGAAAACGTATTCTGTGCTAGCGAGTTAGCCCTAGTTATGACGGTTTCATTATTCTCAGGAGTTTAGGATGGTCCTTTTTTATTCCGTCAATATAAGCTACGTGTTTTAACGTTAGTTGAAAGCATTTATGAAAAAGCTTGTTAAGTTTAGAAAATCGCTGTCACCTGTAGGTGCTCACGGTTTGTTTAGAGATTCGATTCGAGGTGATATTTTAAGATTTGTCGCTGTTAGTATATTATATCACATTAGGAGCAAAGAATTATTCATTGTGTGTTAAGTGTAAGAAAAAATCGCACACCCGAAGTAGATGTCGAGCTGCGGCGTCATATGTTTTATGGTAACATATCAACAGGGCGCGTAGCCAACGTGCCAATAGTTAACGCTGCGTAGCGTATCGCAGTCATCTCTCTGTATAACTCTTCCCCACTAGTGCGACAGACATTTCGTTCCCTACGGAGCATTGCACGTTGGCTACGCACCTCGGTATAATAGCCACTGAATAATGTACATATAGTCCTCCACATCGATTTTGATGACGGCGACCACAGCAATCAAGGGTTTTTCCTCTTAGGAGCTCTTATGTGGCTGGCCAGGCCAAACTTCGCATAATGTATGGAGCTGTCCAACCCCATTTACATAAGCTGTCAAATCAAAGCAAGAATTTGACATAGACGTTTGTTACACGTCATACAATTAATGAATCTTTTATATTAGTGCAGGTAGCAACGTTTTAATAATTGTTAACATTATTACCGTACAAACGCCAAACACAAATGCGTAAGTAATTCGTTCAAACATTGGTGTTAAGAAAGCATTATGTGTTTGATTTTGCGCCACTTATGTATCTAGATTAGGTACAGTCACGCTCAGTGATTGTTATGCCATTTGTTAGGGTTCAAGCTAAATTGGACATTCCATAGCGTATGTATGGAACAACCAATTTAGCTAGGACCCTAAATAGCATAACAATCTCTGAGCGTGATGGTACATGGGCGTCAAATTCTGTTTCATTCTATATAACATAACAAACACTGCACTGCCTATTGTTTTATACACATGATAAAGATGGAACACAATTAATGTGGGTTGGGGTAAGATTGAAAGCGTTTTTCATGAGGGGTAAGACAAAAGAAAAACCCTTTCAATCTTCGCCCAACGCACCTTACTTAGTTTTTCTCAGTGATGCAAGTCTCTCAAATGAAGTTACTCAGTGATTTAGATTTATTATTAAAAAATACAAGTATTTTATTAAATTAATTATATATTATGTAATGTAATGATTCGTCTATATTTTTATAAATAATATAAGAAACAGTAGTTTTCATGTTGAAATCTGGAGGTTATAGTTTCATTTTCATTAAATCAATTTGGTCTCATACCAAAAACTTTATAAATAAATAGTAAATAATATGAATGGTATTATTTAGACAAATAATAAATTTGTGATAAAATGTGATTAGCTAATTAGCTAGCTTACCCGAAACTTTAGGTTAGGTGGAAATTCCTTTAAATGTGTGGTAAAGCCAAATGGTTAAAAAAATTACACCAAATAAGTACCTACTTATGGAATTTTTCGTGGTAATCTAGCGAAATTTGCACTTTGGGTTATAGAACCTTGTTCTTATAGAACGATTGTATTGTTTATGCATTTGTGTATACCTACTCGTAAGCCTTTGCCATAAGACAGCTAATAAAGTCATTTATCTAATTATTTATTTTACTCATAAAGTAGCTAGTTTATTTAGGAATGGTTAAAACTCACGGTTTCAAAGCACTTTGTACAGTCATCAGCCAAAATGGTCAAATATATCGGAAATCATACTTATTTAAATAATAAAAAAGGTGTATTACGAAATATTTGGCTATTTGGCCATCACTATTTGTTCGATGACTGACATACCTAATTCGGAAGTCCTTCAGGGATAAACAAACGCGCCTAGAAGTAGGTACAGTGATTTAACACGTGAGTTGAACTGTTATTAATAACATAAGATGAATGAATTGTTCCTAGCCATCGCTTGCATAAGCAATCCTGTGACCATATGTGAGCAATAATGTGAAGCAATAGTTAGATGTTTAAGTTATGGTATCTCTCGTGGTTTAAAATAAATAGGTACCTTTTTTAATAAATAAATATGTGAACATTGAGAGCAACAGTTACTCTGGATTTTGTAGGTACCTATGAAACATCGAATGCTCATTAAGTTGTCTTATAGTTACCTAGGCAAATGATTGTGTCCTATTATTATTAAGAAAATTATGGTGATCATAATAAATAAAAAATACGTATGTAATTTAGCAAAAAGTTTTTTATTTAACTGTTACTTGTCGTTATAGTTACTATATGAAATAATCATTGCCTTTCTTACGAGGTAGAAATAGATTTATATTTCTATTTAATGTTTATTGTCCATGGCACGACACGCAACATTAACAATATCCGCACACTGGTCCGAAGATAGATCCCTTGGTTTCAAGATCTTAATGATTTGAATCACTGGTCCCCAATTTGACGATAATCTACCCGTTTCTGTTTAATGTTTATTGTCCACGGCACGACACGCAACACTAACAATACAATATCCGCACACTGGTCCGAAGATAGATCCCTTGGTTTCAAAATCTGTAAAATAATGAAATTTAATCGCGTTAGACCCGTTAATGACATTAATTATATCTTATAAGATTACGTGTGTTTCTGACAATCAGCGCCACTTCTCCCTCCACCGACTTCGCACCTTGCCAATAGTCTTGAATGAAGGTTAGTGGACTACCTATGCATCTCATAAACGCCATCTTGTGGAACACCTCATAAGCGTATACGAAGCGCCATCTATACCGGAACCTATATTATAATATGTTCTTGGTTTTCTGCCTTTTTTCTTTTGCCAGCTAGCTCACCTGGCGCCAAGTTAGCTTTGTCGGCCGACATTTTTGCACATTAGCAAAGGCCATCGCCCTAGCCAGCTCATGTGTTCTAAATATAGACTAATCGAAAACAAAGGCAATCCAGTATATCTGAGACTTCGTAATCTCTAACAGTTATTCATAATCAGAGAGCGCGCTATGCTGGTTGCCTGTGCGTAAGACTCTTCGGCGTTCGATAAGTGTAATAACATGTTAGGTTAATGACCTAGACTACTCTCATTGCCCAAAACGATTTTAGGTTTTTAGACATGTAATACTAAAACCTTAAGCGTAAAATTGTAGCGCCTGTCAGAAAAAATATAGAAAAAAAGAAATTTGTGTTGTGTGTTTTTGCGAATGTTTAGTGCAAGGCGTTTAAAGGGCAGTTTGTTTAGTAGGAATTAAAACAAAACATTGCGGCTATCGGAACCGTATATTTTTATACTGCTTAGTATTTCGTGTGTTGGTATTTGGAGCAGTGTTTAAATCGCAAGAATAACCACGCTGCTAAATTTGGTAAGTGGATAAAATAAAATAATTGCGCAATTGATTTAAGTTTTTAGTGTTTAGTACTTTTAGTGTTTAGGAGTTGGTATTGGCCTGGTATTGGCACATATTAAGGGAGGTTGTGACTCATATTACTACGTACTATACAAGTTTAGTTTGTCATTATTTATACAACGTATATTTGTTATATAACCGCAAATTAAAACGAGAGGAAGGTTTAAGTGCCATGAATCAATTTTTAAAGACAATTTTAATTTAGTTTTAATTATCAGACCGTAATTTATTTTACATTTTTTTAGCGGCAATATACCTATTGCTCACCATTTTTGCACATAATCTTTATTTGTGTCAGTTATGATGTTGCGTCAGTAAGCGCGACGTTTTGAAAAAAAAAAAAACATATTACTACTTAACTTTAATTACCTATAGGTACAACAGTCATTGGTTAAAAAATTTAAAATTACGAACATTACTTACTATTCATATTATTGAACCTTACGATTTATAGGTACTCTTCTACTAATTTGAATTCATCTTATACCTATCTTTAAAAAAAAAAATCGTGCGTGTCCTCTGTCTTCTATAAAAGTTACCTGCAAATAGATCAGACGGTAAAACCAGTTGTACCTACTTAAATATATTTTTAATGCGTGAAACCTCATCAGACTGGTTTTATACTTTGTTTCTTCCACGCATAAACAAATTGATTTTTATTTTATAATTACCTACAGCTACAGTTGGGTTGTTCGTCTTTATTGTACGGATTACAATAAAACAATACTTAAAATCCGTATCGGCACAGATTACGCTGAAGGAATTGCAGGAATCAAGAATAACATTTTATTAATTCCAGTTCATGTTAGGCTAACGTGGGTTTCGATTACTGCCCGACCTATTCCTAGCAGTAGGTCGTATATGTACTTACATGTTGAAATTTATATACTGTATGTCCTTATATGTCTCTCCATTAGAAATATAGTAATGACGAAACTCAAAAATCAAAAAGTGTCGTCCCCTCAACGCAACTTTGCAACTATGTCATCAAAATCATGAAAACGAAATCTGAGATAATCTCTACAACAATTACCTACCTACCTAGTACTAACTCACTTCTAACGATTACTGCTATAAGTCATAGAATAATGAGTTTAACGGCTATGCTTTTGATTTTTACGCAAAAAACGTCGCAAGCATCATCGATGAGTGAAGCGTGCGGTGTCGACCGTCCTCGAGCCGAAAAGTAATAACTCTTTATATATTTCTTTGATTTACGGCCTTTAGGTTTAGGGCGCGTGAGGTATCACCAAAGATGAGCGAACGATAAAAACTGCTAACAGTGTTAATATCTAAACGTAGTTTAGTTCCTTGTTGTTAACTCTTTGATGCACTTAACAAAAAAAATCAGGGAGACCGAGCTTTGCTCGGAAAACATATCAAAACTCAAAAATGCGCCTTTTGCCCAGAGATAAGACCTAGCTAGATCGATTTTCACCCCCGAAAACCCCCATATATAAATATATTTACATATATACAAGAATTGCTCGTTTGAAGGTAATAAGATTACTGGGTTTTCCGCCTATGGTCAAAGGTGCGATTCGTCAAATAATAAATACAACACCTGCGCAATCATAAGTGCTACAAAACAGTCATATCTTCAGCGGGACTCTCATATATATGTCTACTGAGTGGTAGACATATATATGAAAGTGACACACCGAGGTGGTATTATTAAAAAAGTTAAGTACTTGTCAGAACGTTTTTAATGGTCGATTCATAAAATACCATCTAATTAATAGTGAGCTATGAGTGTTTCGATACAGCTAAGGAAGCATTGGAAATGGCACTTGTCCCGTTGGTATGCTTACGTGAAACTGCTCGGGGTTGTCATGAGATATAGTGCTCAGGCTTTTTATGTACCACCAGTCTTCCCATTGACTCGTCTCTTACATCACCTTGAGCTAGCGCGCAGGGTGCTCCCGCGCAGACCGCGCAGCATCCGCGATCAGTCGCGCGCCACTTCGCGCATGTGTGGTGCGCATCATAAACAAATCATGCTTGAGTAAAGTAACGGCTAATTAGTGCATAATTTAAGTGTTGTGTGTGTAATAGAAGGTACCTGGAAAATACAGAATATTTTCAAAAATACAATTCAATAACGTTGATTTTGAAAAAATCAATGTTAAGCGCTTTTATTTCTGTGAGCATTTTATTATTATTAAGATAAGATAAGAGAGAAAATAAATACATCACATGTACAAATTGATTACAGACATACCTAACTTAAATATGTAAGCAATGCGAATTATACAAAAATCAGTGTTAGGTACTTTTTATATAGGATTTTTTTTTATGTACAATAAATATTAAATATTAATTTATATTGTAATATTTTAGGGATTTTAAAAATAATTAACCATACTATAAAGTAGACTAGAAAAGGAACAAATTGTATTAAAAAATAAGTGAATTGCTCTGGAGTCTTATATTCACAGCAGCAAGTTATTAAAATAAAATATATGTAATTGTAAGTTTTTCCAATTCCTCTACAGTCTACATAACATAACCCGCACCGCCGATTCTTTGTTGACCTATAGCCAGCTCAAAATAAACGAGCCTCGATCTATTTGTAGGCCTACTTATGCAAATAATACCGAATAAGTTGGCATTACCGTGTAGCAATATTTTCGTCTATAATTGTAACTCTGTCTATAGGGATAATACACACTCATAATTATGAAAGTAGTTAAAGATCACAAATAAATAACTAATTTTCAGGCAATTAAATCGCATAGACACATTTCCTTACATTCTTACATACATACATACAATAATTACTCTGAAAAACTAAGATACCGATACCGAGAGACTCCCCTAGAGATAATTTGCATTCCTGATTATTATATTCACAAGTTTGTCGGTGCTTATGAATATTATGTAGCTATAAATTTGTGTTTTGCATGTCGTTTACAGCCAATAAACACTCATTGTATGAATTTCCTAAATGTTTCTGAAATGTAATTTTAGCAATGACGTCAGAAATTCTTGCATTGATAGTTTACTAATTCAGTCTAATTTACTTAAACTCTTCTCCACCGCTCTTGACAAAAATACCTACAGTACAAACTCTATATACACAAGGGATCGGACGTTTTTTGACGCTGTAGAGTTTTCGTTGTATAGAGAGAAATTAATATTAAAGTAAAGCAACTATAGCTAACAAATGTTGAAGTTATAGGGAGTGAATTGTTATATCAAGTGACGTTATATGGAGTTTACACTTTATTTTGACCGATTTGTACAGTAAGTTCAAATAATTTCTAAGAGTCATCTACTATAATACCTATTGAGTTTAATGACACTATCAAATGATATTTTTTTCGTATTGAATAGGATACCGTGTATTTGTCAAATATTTCTGAAACTCATTTTCTAATATTTATTTTGATTTTCAAAGTGTATATTATGTACTTGTGCACCACACACAGTGCATACAACCTCGTTTGCATCCTTCTAATAAATGACTATATGACTTGACCACCCATGAATGTATAGGATTCCTTCCTACCTTTTGTTGTGAGGTTAACCAACGCAGATTATTTTGTTATAACCCAATTTAAATAAATTAGGTCACGTAAAAAAAAGATTAATCTTATAAACATCAATCATCAAACATCAAGTCACTCGATGAGTCACTTCATTCGAAGATATAAACTTATATTAACCATGTATGTACATTCATAGTATAAGTCATGGATTAAAATATTATCTATAAATGTACATGGTTAATATATATTTTTATCTGATGAATGAAGTGACTAAATATAATTATGATCTTTAAAGGAATGGGCTAGCTAAAGCTAAAACAATAATTCATATAACCCAAGACCGTCAAGAAAAGCGCTAAGAAAAAAAAAGAAAGAAAGAAAAAGAGCGTCAAGTCTAGCACTGCAGTTTGCAGACAGTCAATACTTACACACTGGCGTAAGTAGACTAATGATAATGACACTTTTTGTTTATCGCACCTCTATCGCGACAACATTCTTACAACACATGATAATATTTTACAAATTTAGGGCGAATATACCACAGAATAAGTGACACTACTACATACTAGTTGGCCGTTATCGCTTCGAATGCGGTTACATTAGGATTGCCAAAGTGCTATGAATTGAAACAAATAAAAATTATTTAATAGTAGATTGTTAACAAAGGGATGAAAGGCACTCATTCCTGCCGAGGTATTTTGGCGCTCGAAGGCAGTGAGAGCGCCAATAGTCTAAGGCAGAAATGATGCCTTTCACCCGAGTTAAACACTACTTTTCGTTTCGAATACGAGGAAAGGAAAATGCATGTGTTTTTTGAAAAACATGACTAAGTAGGTATACATTTTTATAGTATTTCTTGAGGGTACTTTCAATTAAAAATTCAGACAAAAGTATCGTTATTTATGAAATGGAGAGTCAAGTATCAGAATGGAAATTGTATAACAAATCCATTTAAACTCCCTTATTGTAAAAAAATTAAAAAATCGTACTTCGAACGTAAAATGTTCTAGTGCAGATACGTATCATTTTCTGCACACCTTTTAGAACAACAATGATCCTCTTTCAGAGCATGAGAAATGAAAAATATCTTGAATTATTGTTTCTTGTTTGTTATGACCGACAAAGTTTGTAGCAATGTTTGGTTGGTAAATTTAGGGTTGGCATAGTTGCGTTAAGGGATCTCTATACCCAATGCCAGCTAAAAGAGTAAATGTCAGTAAGTACCTACTATGAACCTTTATTGATAATCTTACTAGATTTTTCAAAACAGTTCCTTGAATTTAACTACGTTGCACCGAAATCGCTACATTTACGGTATCTAACACCGAGTGGTTATGACAAAGAATTGCTCACTTAGTACCTATTCGGTTTTTTTTTAATGTATTTTGATTTAAATGTTATTATTACAAATACGACCGCATGGAGATTCGCGTTGTGCGAGTCCTAAAAATTATTATAATTATAATTATTGCCTTGTTATAATTATGCAAATCGAACTTTTGACCTCTTACAAAGTAAGCAGGTTAATTACCCCAGAGCTGATTATTCAATCAATCATACCGATAAGGTGTCAATTAGTTCGAACTTGCCTTATTCCTGTATCCATTACGCCTTCTTTTAGTTCTTTCTTACGCGTAAAGGTAAACTAAAGAACCTAGTCGACGTCACACAAAAGCGTAGCCAACACGTAGAATTTAAGTAAGAACCATCACAACCTATTTACCAACAAGTTAGAATTTAGGTTAGAACCATCACAACACATTTTAACGCTCAAATGTTAGAATACAAGCGAGGAATTATTATTGCGCAACATAACTTCCGCCTAATTGCAAGGGACTATCCGAATGATAACAGTATTGAGTAGTATTATTTAACGGACCCTGAAACGCGCGGATGTGAAACGCTCGGCGCATCCTCGCGACCGCTCTGAGGCCGGCCGTTTCCCTTCGTTTTCTACAAGGACCTTCAATAGCATGAATTTATATAATTAGACCATGCACATGTTTAAACCTTGAGCCGATTAGGCAGTTAGGCTTCATACTTTGGGGATGCGGGGACTCAGCGCGATTGCACTTTTTAGGTACATATGGCTCAAACGTGAAATATGAATTGAAGACCTTTTTTACGACTTTGGCAGATTCTTTATATTTTATTAGATAATTAACATAGTTTTGCTGGGTTCAATGGTGCCACATCACATCGTGGTTACGTGTTAGCAGTGTTAGATTATAAAATTAGCTGTATTTTTTTTAAGTGATTACCATAAACACCCGGATATACTATCGGTTCAACACGTGGTCGTTTATTCTAGTGTTTGAGGGAATATTAGCAACTCATGCAAAATGGCATGATCTATAGAAATTGCTTCCTGACACGTGCCTGCTGTGGTATAAGGCGATTCACACATTGATTGATGTAGGTACACAAGTATAATGTATACAAATGCCGGTGTGTGCAACGCCCTAAAGATAAAAGTATGACTTTTGTTCTAAGGTAGTACAGTATAGTGTATATAATATAATTCTCTGCTGAAGCAAACCTATGTACCGTTAAAAAAATACAAACTAGTAAACGTTGCATGGCTTTTGGGACTAAAATGGTTTAAACTTTTATATAAAACATATGAATTTTCTGTTCTCTTTTACTTTTATTTATCTGTTTTGGCGTCGTGTTTGTAATCATATATTGAAAGCTAAATCTAACCTTTTTGGATTTTTAACTATGGGGCTATTCATGGTCATATTGGTCATGTTTTCCCATCGCTACAGCAATGACATTGCAAGTACATAAATAATAGCACTTCAATTGCCCATCGCATTAGCAACGGCCCTAATAATAGGCCCGATTAATGACTACGTGCGATTTGTGTAACTTTTATTGTCTGTGGTATCACGTTTACCTATCACATATGTATAGTAACTACATTAAAAGCTCATTCAATAGTACACTTTGATATCATACGGTTAAGGTACACAAATGATTGGGTTTTCGAGTACGGGAGTGGTTCGCTGCACATACCGGCCCTTACGACAGACTCGTGAGAAACAAAAAAAACCGGCATAGTGTCAGAAATCTGAGTAGTGGCAAAACATTGAAAATACTTTGTTTATGGAAAACAATGGCTTAACTGCAACATGTGATTTATGAAATATATATTTGCAATCAAGTACCTATTACCTTATAGATTAAGTTAGACTAGGTATACAAGGTGAGGCCAGTAACAGCTGCTAATAATTGAAATTTGTTTATTAAATACTGGTTATTATTATAAAATTTCGTTTAGGATCATAAGTATTTCTACTGCTAAGGAATAACATAAGAGACCAACCATAGTAAGAAACTATAATGCCGGGGCAACACTAACGGGAAACGGCGGGAAACGCCGTTGATTATCGCGATAATCCCAGTGTGGCCGTATGGAAAACGTTGAATTAACGCAATAATTAAAGCGTTTCCCGGCGTTTCTCGTTAGTGTGGCCCCAGCATAAGAGCCACAAATGCTGAAAGTTTCACGTAGCGGCTCAGGTTCCAATTACGTAGGTGCCCTTTGTGATAAAAAAATTATGTTAATATTTAACTGCACTATACTCGGACAAATAACACTACATATATGTATAGTCAAGTGACACATTATCATATTTTAAAACTATGCTTCGAATGCTGTGTTCAGTATGAAAGAGAGATCTGCTATAATTAAGTAATTGTAACGATGACAATTTAACTGGCATGCTTTTAACTAGCTATACCGCAATTTAATAATACTTAATTGTTTCGATAATTTTACATTTAATCATATAATTCAATGATTTGAGACTTCCGATTTAAAATAAAATATAACCAGTATAAAATAAAACTCACCACCCGATATAGGCAGATAGATTATAGTTTGGTTATAACGTCCTCTATTTGAGCACATGCTGCCAATATTTGGACACCAACAGTTATACCTATGTACGTAACGAAGCCTTGGCCTTGACTTGTACGTACAATGTCCTCTCATAACCATCGAACACTCGTAATGACGTCATGAAAATTAACATCAACGCTCACTGAATGTTGCATAAGGATAATCCATACTAATATTATAAATGCGGAGTGTCTGTCTGTGTCTGTCTGTCTGTCTGTCTATCTGTCTATCAGTGTGTTTACCTCTTCACGCTTAAACCGCTGAACCGATTTAGTTGAAAAGCAGATATGATAAAAATAAGCTACCCAAATTACTAACTCCACGCAGACGAAGTCGCAGGCAAAAGCTAGTAGTAATATATATGTAATACTTCAATCTCATCCGTTTACGCTTAAGTCGACTATTCAAATTGAAACGAGAATTCCAGCAAATTCTTGAGACTGAAATAACCTTTTATTAAGTAGGGTAAGCTGTGGTAGGACAAAACGGGTCAATTTTTTTTCCTTAAAAATTTTAATCGCCAACTTATGTAGGGGAGGTGGGGGTAGGGTACCTATTAAATAAAATTTTAAAAGTTAAAATATATATACAAAAATATACCGGGGGAAGTCCTTCAGTGGCGGACTACTAACCCATTTTAAACCCACCCAAAAAGTATTTAAAAAAATACATCTTTATTTATGAATTACTCAACAAACTTTAGCATCAAAATAAAATAATACAAATGCAACTTCTACATAATTTAATTCAAAAGCGAAAAGTAAACTGGTAAAAAACGAACTCATTCTTTGCAAGAGGCACCTATATAATATATAGCACCGGACAGACTACATTTCGAAGCCCTAGCACCGGATGGTTTGAAAACATTTGACACCGATCGATCACAAATACCTATAATTTTTTGAACATTCTGAAATGTCAAGCACAGGCCTCCTGCGCACATCCATGGCAACTGGAGCACTGTATCCAGTCTTGGTCATAGTCTAAACATACAACGGGCTGCTTCAACCAATGGCTGCTGTTTTTCCTCCTTTTTTAACTTCGCTACGTCACATGAGAGCCGGGGTGAAAAATGTATTCACTGATCATTACTTTCCTGTTATACAATATTCTTGTAGTAACGAAACGGCCAAGCCACATATTTTGTCTAAGGTGTAGGGTTTGTGAAGTTAGGGCTTGCAGAGCTAGGGCGTGTAGAGTTAGAACTGTTAGAAGCTTGGCTCTGATGACTTTTAGATAGTGCGAGCAATATGGTCGTCTTGGCAACATTTTACATGAAATGTTTTTGGTGGGATATACAACTGTTTTGACTAAGTCATTCACTTCTTTATTTATCTAACCATTTACTGTTTCGTTTTCACAGACCAACAAGGTTACACTAAGAAAAGCAGTAATAACTGTAGTCAAGAAACATACAGTGGGCAAACACAATGACTCAATGGACGTGGAGACATAATGCGTCCTGCTGCATCGGGCATCTTCGGAAAGGCGATGAGCCTTCGGAACTCTTCGCGAGGTCATGGCGAGGGCGAGTGTCCCCCCTATTTTGGAGGCTGCCGATCCTGTTCTGGGCTTTGGCAGTCATCGGCTGGTCGGGTGCCGGCTTCTGGGGACCGCCGGAGATGTTCTTCCTGTATATGACGCATTGGGGGCTGATACTGATTTTGGTGGAATCTTTGTTCGGAGTCGCAGTTACGACGATGAAGCATTGTGGAACATTGCCTGGTGAGTTTTTAAAGTTATCTTAAGGTGCAGTGGGTTCAGCCAGCAATTTTTTGGAAAATCGTAGCGCTTTTTTAGATTATAATACGGTTGCCAAAAAAAAGAATAGCAATCTTGAGGCCTTTTGCTAGTAACGTCATTGACGACGTTCACTTGATAGATAAAAATCACGGACAAAGGTCTTAAACGCACCATTTTGTAACTACATATTTATGAACTGAAATAAATGTCATATACTAAGAAAAAATGACCAAGGCCTCCAGTGCCCCAGGCTGCCTGCACCCTGCACCCTGGGGCCCTATTCGAGATGCACAACTGTCAGTTTCGGCTTCAACATCAGTTCAACAGTGGAATGAATCATTTGTTCATCAACTGTGGAAAGTATCATTTGGTTGTACACCAAAACTCATTCATTGAAAAAATTATGCAACAAAAATCAACTTTGTTTTCTTACTACTATACGGTTTAAAATGGCTCTGAACTCTGCGTGGTTCGGTTTGGTTTCGTTGTCACCTAACTGTGGATTGCTAATGTCAAATTTACCTATTCGACAACACACGATTTCTTCCATTCAACTGAAGTTCAACACGAAACGTCACTTAACGCATGTCGAATACCGCTCCTGGAGCTTGCCTCTCCCTGCTCTCTGTATCTGGAATCTGCCTGCAGCCTGGGGCACTGGAGGCCTTGGTAATTTTTTCTTAGTATATGACATTTATTTCAGTTTATAATTTATATAGTAGTGTTTCTACTTAAAATAAAAACAAATTAAAGTATTTTCTGTAAATAATTTAATTTGTTCTAATACTTCTAACAGTACATATTTATGCACAAAAGCTATTAATATGAAAATTCCTTAAAAAAAATGCGTAATGTTATTTTTGATCGACTAGGTAGCGTCTCATAAAATACTTACTTCTATGCTCCAAATTTCATTAAAATACTTTCCGTAAGATATATAGTTCGGAAGAAGTTACAAATAGTTCCTTACACAAAATTAATGGAAATACACATTGAATAAGTATCTACACTTCTAGTTTAAAACAAGGTTTATGGTATACCTAATAATTAAATAAAGCCTTGATCAAAGTAGATCAATGTAGTATCATAGGAACTGCAAGGTAATTTGCAATATCATGAGATTGAGCGTTTACCTTGAAATTAGGTAATATTAAGATTGGAGCTTTATGGAATTTTCTAACGACAGGTACTTTGATGTCAGTGCACTGAGAAAGTAACAATATTGGTTGAATTAAAGCCATAGTAACTTTCTAAGAACCATCGTTGATTTACAATGAAACGAAATTGAATCAGTCAATATTTTATAGTAAGAATTGGTAAAACCCTTGATGCACAGAAAAGTATACTCTGATAATTCTCTAACCCTTCACCATTTTTTTACAACTTATTTAAACCTGTCACACTGTTCGGTAACAAAAATTTACATATTAAATATTTTATGAGATTTGATGGGATGTTTACAATGTATGCGATAAGAGTAATTATAGTTTGCATATTTTACGACACATCACCGAGGAGTGTAATTACTACGCTAATTGTTCTGACGTGTAGTAACTTTCTATCTTCTCTCAGTTGAATAGTAGAATAAGAATTTATATCTTAGACGATTAATAAAATTGTTGCCATTGAAACCTGCATATGTGTGTGGTGTGTATGAAACTATGAATAGGGTGGGAAAATAGTTGGCATGCCTTGGAAATTGTTGTAATATTTTATGCGGAATAATCAGTTTTATTAGAGTGTTGAAGCTTTATATATCTAACCGAGGAGGGTTTAAAAAAAAACATGTGATTTTATAAAGTGTAATATGTGTGTCAAAACTAGTTTTCATAAAGGCACCTTGTCAAAACTTGTTTTGGATGAAGAATTCTAGTTAAAATTACTAGTTTTTACTTTGGCGTTTCGGAAAACTAGTAAAACGCGTTTTCACAAAGGCGTTAAGGAAAACTAGTTGTAACTAGGGAAAACGCTTTTACACTAAAAACTGTAATTTTTTCGGTAACATACCAAAAATCAATAGAATTGTTAGAAGTATTAGAACTAATTAAATTCATTTCAGAAAATATGTTAATTTTTTTTATCTCAAGTAGAAACACTACTTTATAAATTATAAACTCAAATAAAAATGTCATATACTAAGAAAAAGTGACCAAGGCCTCCAGTGCCCCAGGCTGGAAACGAACCAGCGTCCTCTGCTATCGCGGCAGGTGCCTGTCCAGCCTGGGGCACTGGAGGCCTAGTTTGGTCACTTATGACAATTATTTCAGTTTATCAATTTAATTATACGAAAAATCAGTGTCATAGCACCCTAAGCTCAAATTGACTGGTGACCTTTTTAGTGACGCTAGAAAAGTAATTGTAAAAGTAAATGACTTAAATAAGTTTAAGTTTTAGTGCTTTGTTTTTTGGTTGACAGGCTTACGAGCAGACAGGGTGTATGGTAGATTGCTACCAATGTGGTACATATAAAAAAACCGGCCAAGTGCGAGTCGGACTCGCGCACGAAGGGTTCCGTACCATTACGGAAAAAAACAGCAAAAAAATTACGTTTGTTGTATGGGAGCCCCATTTAAATATTTATATTATTCTGTTTTTAGTATTTGTTGTTATAGCGACAACAGAAATACATCATTTGTGAAAATTTCTACTGTCTAACTAGCTATCACGGTTCATGAGATACAGCCTGGTGACAGACAGACGGACAGCGGAGTCTTAGTAATAGGGTCCCGTTTTTACCCTTTGGGTACGGAACCCTAAAAAGATCTTCTAATTCTTTAATTCGTAGTCGATACGTGATGCGTTTGTACTCGTATTAGTCACGTGCGCAGCATCGGCACGCATTTGGCTGCAATGGCATTCTTTGTCACGCAAATAGACGCGACCGATCAACCGCTCTACTAATTATTCACTTTAGATTCTTACCGCTTGATCGATTGTCTTTGTAGTTTAAAGGTCAACGTTCAAATTAAGCATATAAAAATTATAAACATATTTTTTTTGCCTTTATGAATCATTTGGTTATCTTTGTTTTTCTTGATACGTAAATACATGAATAATTATACGATTGATACTAAGAAGCCTTAAGCGACGAATGAGGCAAAAAAAAGATAAATAAACAAAACAATAAATTATATCTGTCAAAAATTATCATCTAGTATATTTCTACCAATACTCAAATCCGTACGCTATATTATAAGTAGATTTGATATCGACAAAATCAAAAAATGTGAACTAAGACGTAAATGTAGTGTAAACTGCATGTTACGTACACAATACGTAAATTTTCGTAAGTCACAAATAAAACGGCGTTTGTGCGACAGTTTGTTCTTTGCTTAGCCACTTAACCTCATACCACGGCCACATACTTACTCCACGAGTGGTATGGGAAGTAGTGAGGGAAGTATGCAGTGCAGTATGGCGGCCGATGACGAGTAGCGCGGCCGTACTATGTCTCTGCCTACTTCCCTCGCTACTTCCCATGCCACTCGTCGAGTATGTGGCCGAGGTATCACAATACATACAATGTTAAGGTGATTTGACAAAACACAGAAAATTACAAGGAGAAGTTAAAGTAAACACTAATATTTACGCATATGTACATAACAGGTGCTCAATACATTTTTAACGTATGTCCTTTCTTAGCTTTAATGGTTTACAGAAAAATGTTTTGAAAAATGTGTATAAAACGGAACAATTAATTAAGGTATACACATTCATGTGCTTGTAAAATATTAATTTTAAAATATTAAATCTATGAAATACCTAATTCGGTAAAGATACGGGACTACGAAAGGAAAGGCCTTCAGTTTTTTTGTAAACCATTAAACATTTATGACAGAATAAAATAAATACCTAGTAGGTATTGTAGGTCAAACACAGCCAGTATTTTCTCATTAAAACCATTCATCGCCATTTAAGTAAATACTAGTACAGGAGCACAGGGTCGGCATTCGGCAAGCACTTCAGGTGAGTACTCTAACATACCATAGTTAACGTTAAAAAGATTAGTAAATAATATAAACTGGTAATCTCTATACAGGTTTTCTTCAGTCACATTAGCTTTACTCTTACTTAACTCTGTGACACCAACCTTACTATAGGTAACAACTCGATTGTAATAATGACTGATAATTAACTAACTACTTCATGGTTGTTAGATGTTGTTAGTGTGCCTGCTTGTGACTGATTTAAGTATACTACAAATGTATTTCTGTTGCCGCAATAACAACAAATACTAAAAACATAATAAAATAAATATTTAAGTGGGGCTCCCATACAACAAACGTGATTTTTTTACTGTTTTTTTGCGTAATGGTACGGAACCCTTCGTGCGCGAGTCCGACTCGCACTTGGCCAGTTTTTATTCAACAGATCACGAATTAAGTGGTACGGCTGCGTTATAGTGATAAAATACTCGTAAGGTCACATTGTATTCTAAAATATTATCTGAGACCTCACTTTTCTGGTACTTAGTGACGCCGTCATTACCAACAATAGCGAGGAAAGAAATTTTGCAAGAAGAACTTTATTATATACCTGTCGCCACGTAGGTTAAGGATACGTTTCGATTGGCCCGAAGAAGGATTGCAAAACGAATTCCCTGCTCAGGTAGGATCTTTATGACCAAAGTCAACTAGTATTTTAATCGAACAACTTTACTGTCCGATTTAGCCCTTTAGCGGTATCCGTTGTATCTATTTACATTTATATTTTGTACCTTGGACATTTACCTACCTAATTAATTCACTATAAAGTGATTGGTTCAAAATAATGACATTGAAATTTAAATTTTAGTAAAAATTAGAAGGGTTTGACCTTCAATATACTTATGATTAGGTAATAGGTACATATTATTAGTACTTAGTAGACATGAAATATAATATTGCTGGCACCGCTATTAATGTGACACACAAGTAAACGAATTTGTTATACACATACAAGTAAACGAATGTGTCCGAGACGCTCCGAGCCCATCAAAATCACATCGAAACCAGACTGGCAGAAACCATAAATCCTTCAAAAGAATTGTGGAGGATTATAAATGAGGAGATAGGTAATAAATCAAACTCTCAGAAGGTCTGCATAAATACTCACGAAATTTGTATAAAAGAGGTAACGTCACGGGCTCAGGTCGTTAAATAAATCTATTAAACCAAGTGCAATATTTTTTAAGCCAATTACCTGAATAAAGAGGTGTCTAAATTATCTCAAGACCTTTTTAATCAAGCAAAGTAACTGCAGTTTAAGAATGTGGCAGATCGAAGTCAGTTCATGCTTCACTGCACCTGACTATTATTGACTGTTTAGTACAGTCGCCATCAGATATATCGGAGCGGCCAAGGTGTTCACAATATCTGAACACACACTCTTAACGCCTTGACAATAAAGGTGCGTTCAGATATTTATGAGCACCTCGGCCGCTCCGATATATCTGATGGCGACTGTACAACACTGATTGTACCGACAATCAGTCATGTATTCTGATATAATTGGGATTAAGCCTGTAATGCCTGTATTAATCTCTCCGATCGTCCGCAGTGGGGGTCAAAAATCGCAGGTTCAAAGTGTTAAAAAACCTCGATTGTGCTGTATTTGTAGATCAAAAAAATCGTTCTCTAAAAATTTGACTAAAAATTCGGTTTCAATCCTTATTTAGTTAAGTTATATCTTATAGTTAAGAGTTATAAGTTATCATACACAGACAAGTGGTTACAATGTTACCTTACGTTAAGTGACAGTTTAAATCGCAAGCATCAAAAGTGGTATTCGTGACAATGAGCACCAAATGTTTGACAAGTCAATGTCATTGGCGAATGTTTGGTTTAGGTCACACGTCGCCTACTGATTTCTACGTGAGCTGCTGGCAAAACAGTAGGTCAGCGTTGCCGCTGCTCTTTCTTCGCTGTTTCCTCTTCCTCTTTTTCTTGGCTGTATGATGGTCACTACAATGTCATTGACATTGGGCAGCATCGGCTTTTGGTTTTTATATGTGACGCACTGGGCAACAAGAAGCTGGGTTAACAAGAAGTTGTTAGTTGTCCTTGCTGCGGGTTTCTCAGCCACTGTTTCGGCGTATGCTTATTTTAATTTATCTTATTGGTACGCTATTTTATTTATTTTCGATAGATATTGATTTACGAAGTAAATAACGTCGGTACAAAGGAAATTATATGGTACGCAAACAGCTTTCAGTGTGTACGTGCCATCGTTATTTTAAGCCTCTCTAAAATTTTGAGCTCATTTGCATTTAAAACAGTTTATTTTGCATATTTTGAAAGCCTAATGCTACATGGCCTTGAGGTCTGGGGTAACAGTGTCCATGTGAAACCTGTTTTGATTTTACAAAAAAACACTGTGAGATATTATGTTGATAAGGCGAAGCCACTTGAACATTGCTGTCCTCTATTTGTGAAGCATAAAATATTTACAGTGCAGATATCGCTTTACATATTATACTTAATCTGTATTTTTGTTTATAAAAATAGACACCCTAGATTAAGACATAAATTTGACATACAATTACCAAAATCTAAAAATTATTCACATTTCATTGATATACATTTGTAATAGAGTAGGTATAAGTAATTTGAGCATGCAATACACATGACATTTTAAATATTTGCATTTCTTTGCGACAAAACATGTATAGTATAGTAGTTTTGATATCGCAAGTTAATAGTTATTTGTGCAACAAGAGAGGAAAGTTGGTTTTTCTTGCGAGTGTTTATTTTGAGTCCCGAGAAAGCGAAAGAGTCTATAATTGAATCACGAGCGAAGCGAGTGATTCTAAGGTAGAATCTTGAGCGTAGCGAGGGACTCAAAAACACGAGATGTAAAATAACTTTGCTCTCGTGTTGCACACATAATTTTTCACCTCAGTAGTGAGAACATAT
This sequence comes from Cydia strobilella, assembly GCF_947568885.1. Lineage (NCBI taxonomy): Eukaryota > Metazoa > Arthropoda > Insecta > Lepidoptera > Tortricidae > Cydia > Cydia strobilella. The sequence goes on along the minus strand of NC_086043.1, from coordinate 6,280,768 downwards.
TAAAGGTTAAAATGTATTTCGAATTACACAGAATAAACAGAAAAAAAAAGTATTATAATATGTACAATATGATACGAGACCGGACCGGACCGGACCGGATCGTAAAAGTATGAAGTTCATGGCCTTCACTAAATTAAAAAGCTACATTGTTTCACTCCCAGGGAGTGACGAAAGTAGGCTTGTTCGAGCTGCTGAGGTGAAAAAATATTTGTAACCGTTTGAAAGATGTATATAATATAATATAATATGATGCATGGTCATTATAAGCAATGTATTAGGGATAGCTTTAAGCCATAGTAATTAAGTTAGATTTAAGTTATATTGCATTGCCCTACAGGGTTTCATAGCTGAACCAATAAAATGTACCAACTTGTATACCTATGACAGCAATAAACACACTGATTACTGATTACTGATTTCAAAAGTAGTCTGGAATACATTGGAATTAAAATTTATAATTTTTTTAAATGAGGACATTGGGAAATGTGATAAAATATTACTTTTCCAAGAAGTTAAAATCATTTCTACTAATAAGACCATTTTATAATCTGCATGAATATTTTGATAAATTGACATTTTAATTGTAATTAGATTATTTAGATTATTATTTTAAGTTAGTCTAAGATTTTGCATGCCATATTGTATACTTAATAGCTACAATATGTACCTATAACATCCTAATGACATGTAACTATAACAACTGTGTATCATATGTTTAAGCAAAATAAATAAATTGAAATTGAAAATTATTATGTACATACATTTGTACTAACATCCATATAATAGTCTTATTAGGTATATAGATATCATTATCTACAAATTCAAAGCACACACCTTGAAATTTGGAACATTTTTAAAAACTAAATGAGGAAAAATGGGGTTAAAAGTTTTTAACATCTTAGCTTAGTAAATCAACTAGTACCTAATTATGTACTTGCAATAATAATAGTAATCTTAATTTCTGATTCTTCAATTAATCAATGATAATTTTCATTGATATAGCCTGGGTCTGATAAGCCTTATAAGAGTTTTGAATGATTCACGTTAGTTTCACTAGACTTATATTGACCGGGATATAACAGACCGTGATTACCTTTTGTATTGTTTTTGAGCTCCCGATATTTCGACGCAGTTACTCCCACCCGTGAACAAGATGCAACAATACAAAAGGTAATAACGGTCTATATCCCGGTCAATATAAGTTAAGCCTTGATTATATCGCTTGTGTATTGGACGTTATAAATTATATAGGCAGAATATTTAATATAACTAAATCATTATATTTTTCCTTGAATATTAGTAGTTGGGAGGTTTATTTTCTCTAATATACTTTTGACTTCACATGAAATAGTATCAATTGACTTAGAGGCCAATTCGAACAATAAGATACGTCATTTACTAGTTCTAGAAACGAAATGGAGTAGATATGTCAGTGTCAAATATGTACATAGACGTATCTTATTGTTCGAATTGGCCTGATAGTCCTCAAAATTGTGTACCTATCTTAACCTGTTATTATATATTATGTAGGTTTTAATGCGTAGCCACTGCATACAGACATAAGTAAGAAGTTTATAATTTAATATAAGTACCTATGCTGTCAGATTCCCAAATTCTGGCCTAGAAATAATAACATGAATCACCCAGATTACAGAATACTTTATGTAATTCGTAAAACGCTTTACAGACACCAATAAAAACCACCAGATATCAATCTGCGGTATGTTTGTTTATTGTTTACGCACAGCCATAATATATTCTTATGATGTAAGGACACAGATCAAATAGTACCAGATACACCACGTTCACGATCCAACTCTTTGCTTTGGGTGTCTGACAGGTAAAATATTTTTTTTTGATAACATTCCTCGGAATTTTCAGATGAGTTAAATAGGGAATATTACGCAAAACTCTAGCCATTAGCACATTCAGAGGGTCTACTGCGAAATATGAAAATCGAAATTTCATTATCTGCGTCTCTATTACTCTTACATATTCGAACGATAGAGAAGCAGATAAGAAATTTAAATTTTTCCGTTTCGAGGTAGGTCCCTGTAAACAAACCGCCTGGATGGTTCAATGTAATATTTATTCGCAATAAATGATCATAAAATGATCTGTGAAAACTTGTCAAAAAACTGTTTAAGGCGTAGTATGTACAATTTACTCTATGGTTTAGGATGTGCGCTAGAGCTGCACTGGCAGAATATTGCAGTAATACTGCCTATTAGAAAAAGAAAATAATTAAGTAAATAAGAGTTTTAAATGATTCACGGTTAGTTTTATTAGACTTATATTGCCCGGGATATGGACCGTGATTACCTAGTACCTATTGTTTTCTATCTTCAGTCACCCGTGAACAAGATGCATGTAACTGCGCCGAAATATTGGGAGCTCAAAAACAATTCAATAGGTAATCACGGTCCATATCGGTCAATATAAGTCTAATTAAGTAAATATTCTTAATTGTACCCCATATGAAAACAAATTTATAAAACAAATCGGAAAAATAGTCATTAAGCAAGTCTTCTCGTTATCATTTAATGTTATAAAGACCTACCTATGTTTGTATTAGAAAGACCTATGGAATATTTTGTTATCTTGAATTTTGGCTTCCACGACTCAATTTTTTTTATGGTGATGTATCTGATATGCCTAGATATACATATCTAATCTGTAGCAAGGATCTCAACGCAGGAGTTGAGCACGTCCGCGTCTTGGGCCCTTGGCAAAGTTCATATCGCATACAGACGGCAAATGAGCATGCAACAGATACTTAACCATAATAAGATTAATCCCCGATTACACATTACGATGCCAGAGCACAGTTATACTGGTTCTCTCGGTTCGATTTCTCGCTTATGCTCTGTGAGTGTTGAGAATACAGGGCCTTGTGCCACTTGCACGAGCTCTCTTCGACTATTTGAGTCTTCCCTTGCCATACATGATTAATCTAACTGACACAAAGACCTTTGAGTAGAATGTCACGAATGTCATGGTTAATGATAGTCTTAACTGTGTTGTGACGTGTGTTAGATTTAACTTGTTATGCAACGCTGGTATGATAATTTGATTTATAAATTCGTAGGTGTTCAATTGTTCATAATGATTTGTGCTTCTTGAACTTAATTTGATAAGTTTTTAGATTGTTATTCGGTGATCATGTAATATGGTATAAGCAAAGATACATTGATCGAGTAAGATGCGTAAAATCTAAGACAATTTCGCGCTTCCAATTTGACAGGTAAACGAGATGGCGCTGTACAGCTCCATACATTTTGCGGTAACACTGATTGTCAAAACTTGACGTTTGACAGTTCAGTGACAGCGCCATCTGTTTTGGACATCAAACTAAGGGGCACGTTTTTTTCTTAGACTTTTTACCTCTCTACATCCTCTCTATTACAATCAATTCTCTTTGCTAGTAATAAAATAGTCAGAAACACAAATATGCAATATAAAGCTGAATTGGGACCATAGAGAAATATAAGTGGTAACTCTATACTTACATCAGATTTCTTACCAGAACGCGAGTTATTTCGTAGTCGACATCTAACGTCAAGTAGTGGAATTATCAGTACCGCTATTTGACACCAGATGTCACAATTGTCGCTACTGGCAAAAATGTACTGCTAAAATAATTTACAACTAATATTACAAGTGGAAGGAGTTGAAAATAGAGTTCCGGTTAATCCGGTTATAATATTAGCTAAAAAAAATTTAGCATTAGATTTTATCTCTATTTACAGCAACGATTGATTCTATTTAGTGCTATAATATCGAGACACAAGGCAGAAGATAGTTCTTATCTTAGCCATTATTAATTTAATTCTATCATTAACAAAACTTGTTCTCAAATTACCATTATTGCATTATCGGTAATTAATCTAAAAATTTAAGAAGTCACCGTGTGTTTTAAAATTTCAGATGCAACGTTTGGTCTACCGTGGTATGTCAAGACTTACTGGGTCCTGTACAACATCACCATCCCTGTCGCTTTTCTCATCACTATATTCTACTGGGGCGTTCTAAAAACTTGTAAGAATATTTAATTATATAGTATTTTACTTTATGTTAAAAAACTCGTTGCTATATCTACTCACATTAAATTGAGTACTTATAAGAGTTTACTCCGTGAAGTTGCTTTCGAATGAAGGAAAATAATCAAGTAAAACCTTCATTGTTAGTAAATAAATACGTGTCTGTAGTACGAAGTAGGTATGTAAGAAAAAAAAGGAAATCATGCTCATCTTTGTGGCTGGTGGTTAAAGAAGGTCGTTAGTGGTCACAAAAAGTTTTATGAGCATTGTTTTTTTTTCTTTGTTTTCAATCATGATTCATTGGTTTTTATGTCAAAGGCAAGATACAGATAACGAACACCTCTAAATATTATATTTAATATTTGATTTATATTTTCACATATAAAAATACGAATGGCAAAGCATGTAAATAAGCCAATTCTACCTTTATTATTTTGTACTTAATCACGCACTTTTAATAAACGAACACAGTTCTATTATTACTAAGTTAGGTATCGCACGTAACTATGCTATTATTTTTAATTAAATAAATTGCTATGAAAATACGTAATTTATTAAATAAAATATTACACAAGGCAACTTAAAATTAAAATGAAATTTAAAGTTAAATAAATAAGTAGGTACCTAAATAGCTCAATAGCTATAAAATAAAATAAAACCCAAATTGATATTATAAAAAAAATGAAATACTTGTTAATTATAATATTCCTGTAAAAACAAACTTCGTTAAAATTTTTGATCAAGATTGAAATATTTTCCAAGTCAGTCATATTCTTTACATGTTTGCTATGTACATATATTGAACTCAATTTTATTAGATGGGTGGTCTTATGAGCTGTATCTAACCAGTTACCTACTAACTGTACCTATGGCGTCCACAGCCGGAAGAATGGTGAACTACGCCCCAAACCCAGTGCTGGACGTGATGCTGCACGGCGTCAACTCGCTGGTGATGCTCGTGGAGCTGGTTGCGTCGGCGCACCCCTCGCGGCTGGTGCATATCATGCAGCCGCTGTACTTCGCACTGGCCTATCTGCTATTCTCTGTTGGATATTATACAGCTGGTGGCTTGGACCCGTAAGAATCAAAGAATTCATAGCAATTTAATATAATAAAAAAAAAATTAATTGATAATTGAAAACATTCGCGTTATGAATACGGGTGAATAAAGTTTTTCACGCGTTGTCATAGTTACGTGCTCCTGGGTCACTTATAAACCTAGTTTCATGTAATTGAAATTAACAAAACGTGCATTATTCTTGTTATTTCCATAGTCCTTTCCATAATGGGCCATCTACTAAGCATACTAGTAAACCTTGGTATAAAATTTCTTTTAATAAACTAAGCTATTATTGTCCTCTGGCTGATCAGATGGGACAGAATAACAACAACATGACATAGTTGATCCACCCTCGTGTGAGGTATGTGGTTTTTTAGTATATATATATACCAAAACTTATTTTTCATCAGGCTAGTGAAAGCCCGCGTCTAAAAGTCGAAAAACATAAACATAATTAATTCGAGATAGACTCAAATGAAAAGTATACTTTATCATAGCACTTATATGATATTAGGACATTATTATATAAATTGACTAAGTCCCACAGTAAGCTTAATAAGGCTTACTGTGGGACTTAGTACCTACAGTACTTAGACAACGATATAATATAATATATAAATATTATACAAATACTTAAATACATAGAAAACACCCATGACTCAGGAACAAATTTTAATATCCGTGCTCAACTGCTCAACACACGAATAAATGCCCCCTTACCTTACCAGGATTTAACCCTAGACCATCGGCTTCACAGGCAGGGTCACTACCCACTAGACCAGACAGGTCGTCAATTTATTTTATTTTGAGGGCTGTTTGGTTCTAAGAGTTTATTCATAATGAATAATGACAGTGATGAGCTGATGTTAATGATTCCGTTCAGATGACGATGAAGTTGGTACCACTTAATCAAGCGTAAAACTAATAGTGGACTGTCAAAATAAACCTTGGGATTGTTTAAGAACGAATAAATCAGAGGACCTCCTCGGCGATAAGGTGCTACTCGTAGAACCGTTCACGAATGTTGCGCAACGATAGTGCATGGGAAGGTTTTGTCATGTAAATGTTTATTATTTTGCATTCACATCATCATGCTCATTTATGCATCATAATGTTAATGGCCGTCAGCATCATACATCTACCTATATATAAGTAAGTAAGTAAGTAAGTAAACACTTTACTGTTCGAAATAGAAAATAATCATGGTTCCATCAGATAAAAGTAGTACAAAGGCAAACTTATCTCTAAGAGGGATCTCTTCCAGAAGAATTAATTAAAATCTAGTCCTAAAGTAATTATAGGTATATAATATAATAATGATATTTAACTTTAGAAAAGTAGATTTCCAAATTATTTAAGCCTCTTACTCCACAAAATGGTCAAACTTATTCGTAGGAAATTTGTCAGAACGCATTAAAAATTAGTGACAGATAATAGGTATCCTAAATGGACATAATGGGAATGACTGAAGACAAATATATGTTTAAAGTTTTTGCTATATATTTAACTAACGACCCGCTCCGGCTTTGCACGGGCAGTTCAACCAATTTACATAAAACCATAACAAATTATACACCTATCCTTCCTCCAGAATTATGTGAAAACCGCATGAAAATCCGTTGTCGTTTTAGAGTTTATCGCGAACATACAGACGGACAGACAGACGCGGCGGGGGACTTTGTTTTATAAGATGTATGTACTTTTAAACATGCTAGTCAAATTAACCGCACGCAGTAAAATGTACATGGTCATATACGATTTTACTAAAAGTAGTTTACAATTAGCTCCATGCATGTTTTTTTTGTTATCATAATTTATATCGTTAGAATTTTGAACACCGGAAAAATTAAAATACTTTTGTAAACCTTCACATCAGAATAAAATATATTTCGTTCAAAAATAAACTTCATGCACGATACTAAAAACAAAATAATGTACTTTCCAATGACCCTATCAGACTGCAGGTCCGAATTAATAATGTTTGTCGCATTCAATTTATTTCGTCTATTATGAACGTAGTTCCAAGGTTAGTGCACAATTAAGCAAAGATGGCCATTGCAAAAGAAGATAAGTGTCAACCAAAAACTTGAGGTTACGAGTATTACAGTTGAGAGACATTTTTATTATTCATTAATAGCTTTAAGGTTTGAACAAAAAGCCATATCACAAATTGCCACAAAATTAAATTCAATTAGTGATTTCGTGTTTATCGTTCTTTCAGATGGGGTAACCCTTTTATTTACCCCGTAATCGACTGGTCGAAGCCGAACCAGACGATGGTGGTGGTCACGTTGACTGCACTGTTCCTGGCCCTCATGCATATCCTTACTGTTGGGATTGCTTCGCTACGTGACGTCATCTCGCGAAAGTACATCAAAGATTCTACAGGAGTCTACAATGACGGATTCAAGGCTTGAAATCTGAATGCGCAAAAGTGAAGAACCAAGTGATCCCAAGTGTGACTTGAATACGTGTTTAAACTGACGTGCAGATTTGTAGATCAAATAAGCATTGGTGTTTGTCGTGCTAAAATGTGCTTTACTTAGACTTAGAACACTATTTATACCTAAATAAGGGCCTGCTGGCCGTCAATGTGTCATGGACTTGTATTCCTAAAGGTGTTGTATGTATTTTTCCTCGTTATGTTCGTCCCCGTTGTCCGCCAATGCCAAACTACAGCGCCTTACTTAAATATTTGTAAATACTCGTATCTACGCCTGATGGTTTAGTTAGATTTACTACAGGCGGTATTTACTTTTTAAGACTTGCAATGTTGCTCGACCGAAAGCGAGATGAGCTAAAGGCTCGGCCGTCAACTTAAATTTCCTAAAATTATGTAGGTGATGTGCTGGCGTGCCCAAAATGCGCTCGGAAATTTAGCAGGAAGATTGGGTACGCGAGCCACCTAAAAGCGCACCAGAGAGTGGAACAGCTACACTATATTAAAGGTTTTTAAAAATGTCTACTCTCCAGAACACACAGTCGCACAGCGATTGACATGTTGGCTACGCGGCCAACGCTAACGTGTACAATCCAGCTACCTACTGTAAATCTATTTAAACTGTAAAATTTGCGGCCACTATATTTCGCACTCCTTTTTTAGGGTTCCGTACCCGAAGGGTAAAAACAGGACCCTATTACTAGGACCGCTGTCTGTCTGCCTGTACGTCTGTCCGTCTGTCCGTCTGTCTGTCTCCTGGCTGTATCTCATAAACCGTGATAGCTAGACAGTTGAAATTTTCACAGAAGATGTATTTCTGTTGCCGCTATAACAACAAATACTAAAAAGTATGGAACCCTCGGTGGGTACACCGTCCGGTTTTTGAAGTTTATTCCCTTGTCTATTTTATAAGTAATTCTTAGGTTTAGGACCTGGGCACTAAAGACTGTGATAGAATTATTAAAGCCTACTGTGATTTTGGACTTTTGCTGGTGATTATTTAAGCTGTCAGCTAAGTTTGTCTATTGCACTAAAATGCAGCAAAAGTATAATCGGATTAAATTAGTGCGGTAAATTTTATAAGATAATTGCTTCATACTTTGATTTGGATAAGAATAGGTCACGCAACTTATAATGATGTGAATGGAACAAATGATAAGTGATTGAAATTTCATGCTCTACTAGACTTATATTGACCGGGATATAGACCGTGATTACCTTTTGTATTGTTTTTGTCACCACGGCAATCACGGTCTATATCACCGGTCAATATAAGTCTAGTGAAACTAACTGTGAATCATTCAAAACTCTTATATGAACACTAATTTAATACATTGTTGTGGTTGTGCGTGGTCTCATTTATCTCATTTAGTGATGCGATTTCTATAATAATTTACTTGTTTTAAGTTTTATAATATAATGTGAGCTCAATTACCTTTTATTTATTTTGCGACTGTAAATAAGGCTATTTTTTGTATGAGCAAAAGGATAGGTAGTATTTTATAAATAAAAACAAAAATAAATGTTTTTGTAACTTTAGAATATGATTTCATCTAGGTTATAAGGGTTACATGTTGTTACAATAATTTAAATTCTCAATCTATCAATAAAAATCGCACCTAATTTAATACGTAACATCGCCCACACTGTTAACTGTCCATCGGACATCTTATTACAAAAGGCATAAGGTCCACAGATGTACAGTTAGAGTGTTGATGTTTGTATTTGTTTGATAAAATGTAACCTGATAAAGTGATAATATATCATCACGTAATTTTTTCATAGCCTAATCATTTCCGCGTACATAGAATAATTAAAGAATTTTGTAGCTGTTGTATGGTATACGCTGTTATATTATAATTTTTAAACTTAGAAAACTTCTATATTTTATTTTGTCTCATTTTAGCAACTACAACTGTCGAAATGACAGAGGGACAAACGATTAGAATTAGACCAAAAAAAGTCAGCCACGTGTAATGCGTCATAATTTCATAGAATTTTGACGTTCAAAATAACACTTGCACAGCGTGTGCTATCAAAATCGTTTCATTCTTTTCTCTTGGTCTAACTCTATGAACAAAATTTCAGACTTAACAGGCGTGTTTTTAATAACGGTAATAAAGTCTAGTTGGTAGATAAAAAGTTCCACTTCGTCAATTATCAGTAAGACGATAATTACGTTTTTTTTTCAGCCGGAAGCATCTGATTCACACGCCTATAAGTGGTACCGCTTGTTTTAAAAGAACTAGTAATTGAAAAATGTTTAATGATAGGAAAACAATGCTACCACACAGTTTTCCTCACCTGTTTACCTTGCCAATGTCCTTTGTAGCACTCTTGGAAAGATAAGCCTTAAAAGTGAGACTTATCCATAAATAAAGTTTCTACAATGTCTAGTCTTGTATTACCTGATAAAATATACATTATTACGAAGTACGAGTAATATTTTTGACTTGCTTAGCAATTAAGGGCAAGTGTGAATGAGAGAGACCATTTGATTAGGTATATCAGTATTGTGTTTGAGACAATCGGAAAATTTGTTGAGAAGTGAGGGTAGTGAGAGTAGAGATTGTACATTCATATCGTATCAGCATTCATTCTTTAGAAAATAGAGAAACTAAGATATTTTACCGATGAAACTATTTATTTTGACTTGAATAATGATTTTATGAATGGCTACTACAGCTCTGAAGTGAACAAACGTAATTCGGTCAGACTAGAAACAACAATACAAAATTCTGAATCAGTGCTAGCTTTTAAAAGGAAATTGTTATTCAAATGGCTGATTTTATCACATTATCTGATAAGCACTCGAACTGTATCACCCTTCGAACATGAAACAGCAACAACAATGCGATGATTCGATCGCCGACAAGCGCAAAAACGTATCGCAGATAACATTATTAAGTATTTTCTACGTGAGTGCGACGGTCCCTGTCACCTAAACCTATATAAAACAAAAATGGGCGTGAAAAACGATTTCAAAAAAGAGTTTCAAGCGTCGAATTTCAACTTAGAACATGATATTACTCCTGACTTTTATTTAGGATGCTGGCAGAGAAATCGATCGTGTGTGCCGTTGTTGTGTGTGCGTGCAATTTTGTGTGCCGGGAATATCGCCATAGTGATAGCGTCCTGGGCTGTGTTGGCTAATGTTTTGAGCAGCTATGGGTTCTGGTGGATATATCTGACGCACTGGGGCATTATTGCTAATGCCCTAACAGCGATACTTGCGTTTGCAATATCTCTTAAAGTTTACTTAGGTGGTCCTATAGGTGAGTAAAAAAATGTATTTAATTTTATTTAATATTATGTAATCAGCCTAACTTCATAGTTAGTAACTAGTTAGTTATCTATACAAATTGTAACATTTATTTAAAACCTATTACAAAAAAAGGTCTGTTTAGAGCAATCGATACGTTTACAGCTAATCTTACAAAAAATGTGACCACGAAAGTGATGTTTGTATTACCGATTAACTCTACATTATTTGCACATTGTATGCTTGGAAAATTTGCATAACATCTTTACTTCGATGTCAAGACAAGGTTACCCAGAAACACACCTAACACTAAAACAATATGCCCATAACTCGTTACAAGTATAATTTAAATTCTATATACTTTGATTGAAAACCATGAATTCTTAGTGTTTAATTATGCATGCTGCCATAGACAAATTATACCATGAAAGTGGACGATGACTTTTCATACAAACGTAGTCCCTATTTTCCTCTTTAATGAAGGAGCATAGCTGTGGTTAATATTCACATACCTACAATACAGGAGAGACAATGAAGATACATAAAATAGAGACTACCTTTGTATGGAGAAACCGTACTCCATTCTCCTCTTAAAATGTAGCTATGGAATAAAGCTTTATCATTTTCAGATAGTGCTTTTGGTCTCCCGTGGTACATAAAATTATACTGGTTCCTGTTTAATGCTTCAGTGCCGGTGGCTTTTATGATAACCGTATTTTACTGGACTTTCATCAGTGGAGCATGTAAATAAATATTGTTTTCTATACGTAGGTATATATAGGTAATTATGATATCTATTAGGTATTAACACTGTATGGTACTGGGACAGGTTGGGACAGTTTCCGTGGCTAGGTGGCCTAGACGGTTATGGCGTTAGTCGCGATAGCTAAAAACACAGATTCACATCCGGCCTTCCCCACTGGAGGGCCTCGTCACTTTTTCTTTAGTACCTGTATAATGACATTTATTTTAGTTTATAATTTATATATAGTAGCGTGACTACTTTAAAAACACAACGTATGAAAATATTAGATAAAAATAACTTGATTTGTTCAAAAAAAGTTGTCTTCGGAGCATATATATTACTAAAGAGTGTTAATTTACATAGAAACCAATATTGGGAAATAATAAGAATGTTCTAGATATCAAAGTATTACAAGTAAATATTGAATTTTGCTTGATATGGTAATTAAAACGCGTATAAACATATAAGAAAAGTTTTTTCCCCTCACTAAATCGGAAAGTTGTCGTTTATCCTTCAATACAAGCGGGGAAAAACGCGTTTTATCCACTAGTGGGGAAAGTAATTTGACCTTGGATGGAGCGTGTTTAAGTAGCTTGACAGATAACAAAACGTAAAACGCTCATGATAATGGTTCGTTTGATATTAATTATCATTAAATAAATGGTTTGAGAATCTAATAAAAAATACCAAATTTAGCTTTATTTAATGATTTTAAGTCATAAACCTTAAAATTCCATAAGAAAAGTTTGTTTTTTTTATAATGATGTTAAATATAATTCTGAACGCACAAGTTGAGTCGATGCAATTTCAAAACGCATCGTTGACATTTCATACATCAGAAATGTCAACATTGTCAACAATTTTTTTACTTAAAACCTTTTCTCACCGACTCGCGTAAAAATACACAACTTCCAGAGTTTTCTGTTATAATATCGTAAAGAAATGAGTGATTCCAGTGATGAAGATGATCTAACGTGCGGATGTTGCACTTTCCTCGCTATAGTGAGGTAAAAAGTTTTGTGTTACACACGGGCGCAAATGTATTTTACTTCTCGTGTGTTGAAACACTCGCTACGCTCAGGATTCTATTTTAGAACCAATCGCTTCGCTCGTGGTTCACCTATAGAGTCCTTTCGCTTGCTCGTGTTTCAATTCTACACTCGCGGGTAAAATACAACTTTGCACCCTTGTATAAACAAATAACTATATCGCGTGACAACGCCATGTCGTGTTAAACGCGGAAATCTCTTGTTTTCGAGGGACGCTTCTTTATATATTCCTTGTTTACAACCTCACCTGGTTTACCTAATAAACCTTAAGCTGAAAAATAAAACAGCCAAGAGCATGAGAATATAAGTCACAAATGTAAACATTTAATTAAGTAAGGGTTGAGCGCGGCGCGCCAACAAACTGGTTACTCCAGTTTGGCGCATTTATAAATGCGTAATGTATATATGTAACTGTGTAATTGTTTTATATGAATAAATGAATTACTAATAATAATAATGTCGGGCCATGCTCAGTGTAGGGTTCCGTAGTTACCCTTCTGTCACGTCACAATAGACTGCATTGAACGGGGGCTACTACTACTAGTAAGTATCATGTATAAGTATAGTCAGTTGCAAAAATAGTTGCTTCAAACAAATTTCTATGCAGATATCTCTGCAGCTGACTGTACATTACGAACAAAAGGGAATAGCAGCCTTCGCAGTGCTTACAAAGCGTCTTTTTAGGTTAGGTTAACACGGCGTTAATAAAATTTTAACCTATAGAACTATGAAATTTGGTAAGTAATATCGTCATAACACTACAAGTACAGGAAAAAAATCTGAAAACGAAAAATTTGTGAAAAATAAAATAAAAAATAAGTTTTTGTACTTAACCCTCGGTGTGCGAGTCCGACTCGCACTTGTCCGGTTTTTTATTTCTAAAAAAAGGAAGACTTTTTTCGATAACTCAAAAACGGCTCAACCGATTGTGTTCGCTATAGTTTTCATGGAAAGTTCTTATTAAGCTTTACATTTACGATTTTTTTATATTTTTGGACGCATGGTTCAAAAGTTAGAGGGTTATTTCCGACGCGATTATTTCCGAGATTTTCTATGACTTTTAAGACATCTTTTAGAACGCCATAATGAAGGTGTATACGAGTTTCTGGCTTATTATGTTTTTTTTCCAGTATCCTTAATTCGATTGGATTATAAATAAGTAATAAGTAATCAATTTTGAACGTTTCTTTTTCTAGTTGATATTCCCGGCTTGGATATGACACTGGATATATTTGTCCACGGCATCAATTCTGTGATGATGTTTGCGCTATTGATCTCCGCGAGGCACCCGACCCGTCTGCTGCACTTCCACCACACGGTGGCGTTCGGCATATTCTACCTCATTTTCAACCTGATCTACTACTTTGCTGGAGGACTTGATCCGTAAGATATCATGCGGTTAGAGTTAGCCCAGCAAAAGGGTCTAAAACAATTAAATATTTAATGTATCACAAAAGTAAAACACTTTTTGCCATATTCTCAAGTCACACTGGGCCTCAAGAGAGATTGATTTGCAAGATCGGGTGATTAATTTTTTTCCACACCCTAACAACATTTAAATTCTACCACTACTTATTATTACCATTTACTACCCTAACGTAAGGTTGAATCGCGCCACTTTTTATAGTTGTTTGATGCAAGTGATTTGAGGTTTTACATTATCTCTATCGTTAGCTCGGCTTCTATATTTTATACTATCCCGTAGCCTAAGATTTATTAATTTCAAAGGATTCGTATAATTATGTTGCTTGTACGTCAAATTGTTAATTATTTACTTTAAAAGTTATTATAAAATTTATAAATAAGACCTCATCAGCAGTAATCATCACTATATGTATATATTTTGTACTATTTCGTTTGCAGGAACGGGAACCACTGGGTATATCCCATGCTGGATTGGTCGAATCCGGGCCCCACGATCGGGGTAGTCGTGGGAGTGGCCATTGGGCTCATTATACTGCACGGACTGGTCGCCCTCTTATCGCTGTGTAGGAACCACTTAAGTCAGCGGTATAGGAAAGAAAACACTTTCTCTGTTTCTGGATGAAAGGAATAAAGCTTGCAAAGTGTCTAGTAAATTATTTATTAAATTAATTAAGTAGTTGAGGTGTTTAAGATAAGGGTCGGCTTATTTATATTAAGTCCCCGGCAAGCTCGGTTCTCCATACAAAAGTAGTCACGCTCTCATTTTAAATAGGTAGATGCTTTGAAACTTTGTACAGTCGCCATCAGATATATCGGAGCGGCTCTGACGCTCACAATATCTGAGCACGCCTCTATTGTCAGGGCGTTAGAGTGCGTGTTCAGATATTGTGAACACTTCGGCCGCTCCGATATATCTGATGGCGACTGTACTTACAATAGGATAAGGTATATCTATGCCTGTAATTAGTTTATGTAGCTTCAGATACCATAGTTAAAAAAATACAGCCAATTGAAGTTTTTTATACAAAACTTGTTTTTGCTTTTTTTCGTTTGTTTTATAAGTTGGAGCTATATAAACTAATTACAGGCATAGACATACCTCATGTCATTGTATGTGCAAAGTTTCATTACAATCCAACACGTACACGTAGGTAGTTTTAAAATAAGAACGAGACTCCGGTTGTATGGGAAGGTAAAATTCGGCCAAGATTGCGGGGACTCTTAAAAACACATGCATTTTTGTTCAATCACATTGATAGTGACAGTTAAATGGTCAACAACATCGTAAATTATACTTATTCGTTTGTTAACCAAGGTGTGTTAGATGCAATATGTTTTGCTGCTTTAGTTGTGACTATATGCCTATATGATGCTGATTTTAAAGACTGCAAATGGTGACTCAAAATTAATGGGTGAAATATGTGATCTCCAACCAAGGTTTGTTGAGTTGTATGACGGAAAAGCAACTTTGTCTTGACAAAGATAAAAAGCACTTTCAAACAGCATAATCTGGCAGAGGACAATTTTTGTTGTAAACTCCGATTTTCTTTGTCAAAATCGGTGATATTTCTATAGAGAGAAATAGATTTGTAAAAGTTATAGCCATCATACTTACCTATGTGTGTTTTGGGATCACTGATCAATTGATAAGTAACTTTTATTTATCCTATATAAGTAAGTATGACTTGTGTTTTCATTTAAGTACATGTACGATTAGCAAAGCATTTTTTCTTTTTGAGTCAAAAATGGATTTCTTGTTTTTTATGTAATGAAAAAAAGAAGCAATAAGCTACCTATTTGATATATATTCAGGGTGACCTTAGCCATTAGACAAACCCTGAAATCCCACGTAGGGTTACTTCTCAGGAATGCTCTAACGTTAATATTTTTAAAATTAGAGCAAAAGATAGAATAATAAATTTACAAACAAAAATTTATTCCAATGATCGACAACAAAAAGAAACATACTGTTTTAATCATTGGCAGTGTTATTGACAACTTGTTTTCGAGCAATCCAGGTTTACAACAAATTACCCAACAGAATTAGAAATATAGAAAAAACCGACCTAGTGCGAGTCGAACTCGCGCATGAAGGGTTCCGTACCATTACGGAAAAAAACATCAAAAAAATCACGTTTGTTGTATGGGAGCCCCATTTACATATTTATATTATTCTGTTTTTAGTATTTGTTGTTATAGCGGCAACAGAAATACATCATCTGTGAAAATTTCAACTGTCTAGCTATCACGGTTCATGAGATACAGCCTGGTGACAGACAGACAGACGGACAGACGAACAGCGGAGTTTTAGTAATAGGATCCCGTTTTTACCCTTTGGGTACGGAACCCTAAAAAATAGACTCTTTTACATCAAAACTACAAGCACTCTTAATAAATAAAGCATATTACTCCATCCAAGAATTTATGGAAGATAAATTCTAAGGCCAGCAGTGGGACACCATAATAGACTAGTAAAAAAAACTAAGTAGGAAATTACTAATTACAAATATAAACTCAAGTATATTTATATTATTTTTGATCTGTTTCTTAGGTTAAATTGTTAAGTGAATTTATCTGTGGCCAAAAACATATTTCATACTACCTATGTATAGGTATCTACTTATCTGTAAGCATAATGCCCTAAAACGGGTGCATTACTGTAATAAACTTTAGTTGTAATTAGATTTAAGAATATTTTGCAATACCCTCTTTAGGGTATCATGTGTTCCTATAATTTAATTGTAACAAGTATGTACAGTCGCCATCAGATATATCGGAGCTGCCGAGGTGCTCAAAAATATCTGAGCACGCACTCTAGCGCCTTGACAATAGAGGCGTGTTCAGATAATTAATTGTGAGCACATTCAATTGGCCGCTCCGATACATCTGATGGCGACTTTACCATGGTTTGCAATAAAGATTTATTGTTTTCAGCTGTATATACCTATTAAATATCTTTATGGCTATGCTTAAGGCCGTTCCATCGGTTTGCGTGGTCTCTGTCACATTTCGCAAGAAAGAACGGGAAAGAGCATGCGCGCCAAGTGTCCATTTTGATCGAATTTTGTCGATTCTTATTTATTTTAAAAACGTTACCCTACAATATCGAAATTCGAAAGCTATGAAATTACTATTTAAGTTAAGATTGTTTTTTCTTCTTTTTTTGTTTATAGTATCACATAATAAATAACCGAGTAAAGTTGGATTAAAAGTCCGAGTTAGAGGTTATTTTGGGAATTCATTGTATTGAGCGAAGTGTCATAATTCGTGTATCGGAAGTTATGATATTAAAGATAATATAGTCAAGAACTATATTTTTTTTTTCCACGTCTACGAATATCAACGCCTCTTAGAAAAACATGATCACATAAGATTTTTCGCCTTTTGGCTCAGGGAACCGCCTTAACAGGTAAAAACTTTGTGCACTTTAGCGCTTATGCACCTTTGATATAGGCATGCGGGGAGCGGCGCGTTGAAGGTCACTCTATTGTATTTTTGTGTAGGTATCAAAACTGTAGGTTTTTGCGTTTTCTTTGAGAGATAAGTATCTGTTCGTATGAACTATTATACAATCTGTGATATAGGTGCCTAAGATGCCACTGTGTTGCTTTGGCACTGATTGTTAAGAGTGAGTCAACCCGACACATGCGATACCATATCTATACGTAAGTATAGTAAAAGATAAGATGATAGTGAGTGCCGAATATTGCACCTAATGTTAGTATCGCGTAAACTTAATTTTTTGGCACCACGATGAGTGCGATTAAACGGTATTTTAGGGAAGAGGCAAAAGTGCAGATGTTAGTGCTTGGGCATCCCAAACCGTCGGACTTTTACCTCAGTGTTTGGCAAACAACTCGGTCCGCGGTCCCACTTCTCATTTGGCGGTCGTTCCTATTTCTAGTGTCACTTGGAGTAGTACTCGCATCTTTGATTCTGTATATATTGGCGTCTAAAGCAGGATATTGGTTCATTTACCTTACGCATTGGGGTCTCACGATAAACACATTTGCCACTGGATTTGCAGTTGCTGTGTCCGCGCGCAGCTATCTCTATGGACCAATAGGTAAGTTAATTAATTTTCTTATTATTTAGTACAAACAATAATGCAAAACTGTATGACCCTACTTACTGTCCTAATATTCTTTAACAGTTTTAATTTATCTTCATATTTGGGTCAATTAGGTCTTTTCTTCCCACAGCAACTGAAAATAAAAAACCGCTCAAGTGCGAGTCGGACTCGCGCACGAAGGGTTCCGTACCATTACGCAAAGAACGGCAAAAAAATCACATTTGTTGTATGGGAGCCCCACTTAAATATTTCTTTTATTCTGTTTTTAGTATTTGTTGTTATAGCAGCAAAAGAAATACATCATCTGTGAAAATTTCAACTGTCTAGTTATCACAGTTCATGAGATACAGCCTGGTGATAGACAGACAGACAGACGGACAGTGGAGTCTTAGTAATAGGGTCCCGTTTAACCCTAACAACAGTAACAATAATACAATATAAATCCTCTTTATTGCACAACCTCAGAATAAATGTACATGGAAACACAAATAATACATGAAGACAGAGGTAAACAACAGGCAGCCTTATCGCTAAAGAGCGATCTCTTCCAGACATCCTTTAGGTAGTAGAGAAATGACACAAATAAATTAACCAATTAGGAGTGCAAAAAACTAAGTTAAAACTAAATAGCATTAGAAAAAATACCTTAACCTAACAACAATAGCACGCCTAAACAACAATAAAAGCAATGTTTCTTTCACTATTTATTTTGTTGACTTTGCTAATATTGTTTTGGCAGGCGGCGAGTTTCTTTTACCATGGTACGTGAAGATCTACTGGGTGTTTTACAACTCTGCTATTCCCCTTGCCTTCCTCATCACCATATTTTACTGGACTGTACTCTATGGATGTAAGTTTTTTCTTGATAATATAGTAGGGGTGAGCGTCAAAATCTAGGCATATCGGTAATTATAATAGAAACAAATCTAATTTGGGATCTCTCTTAGTGATTTTCTCTAGAACTTTTACGAAAAAAGATGCTACGAACCTTTAAAGACGTAAAATATCGCTCAGTTGGTAGAGCAATAATACTAGTTTATCCTGGTCGAGTCTCTAAAACATTTTCCAAGTATTTATATTATAATTTTAAATTCTCATTACACCTCAGGTGATACCAGTAGTTACCTACGTGAGTAGGTAAATAATGAGTGTAGAGTAAATCCAGTCAGTCGGTCACACTTTAAAATGACAATTTTCAGTGGACGAAGAAGAGGAGTTGAATCATGCCCTAGATGTCTCTGTTCACGGCGTGAACTCGCTGGTGATGTTCGGGCTCCTCATCAGTGCCTCCCAGCCCTCGCGGATGTGGCATATCTACCAACCACTACAATTTGCCATTCTCTACGTGATCTTCAGCGCTATTTATTATGCTGCTGGTGGAGTTGATGCGTAAGGAACAGCGTATATAACTGAGCTTGTGTAAAAACAGTAACTGATTTGTATAATTCAACTTTGTTAAGACACGTTTCGGATGATATTTGAGCTCTGCAGTTGATGGTTGGAAAAATGGTTTGATAGCTCCCGATGTAGGTGAACTTATAGGCCTTCAGGCATTGATATTTTTAGAGTACGAAATGTGTATAAATGAGCAACTGAATAATAAGTTAAAATAATTATTTTAGTGCTTTCTTAATCTTGTAAGGTTCATACCTACTACTTAATAACATAAAAAAGAAGTCATCACCTTGTAATAATTAATTTGTATTGCAGGAGCGGCAACAGATGGATTTACTCCGTAGTGGATTGGTCATCGCCAGGCATGACGATAGGCGTCGTAGCCTTGACAGGGCTCTTACTGGCAGTGCTACACTTCGTGGTGATGGGGCTGGCAGTCGCACGAAACGCGCTGGCTTCCAAGTTGTTTCATGACTCGGTGACAGTGCATGGGCAGGAGGGGGTACCGCTAAGGCGACGACCAAGTCAGTTACATACCTCAAATGCATAGATCCGATGATATTACTGCTGGCGGATGGTCCCCACCATCGAGTGCGCCGACTTCTGGCCGAAGGGTGTCGTGTTTCGGAGGTTCTGGGGCAAACTGCCGAATCCGACACAAGACCAGACGATTCAACGGAGCCACGCCGTTTTGTCGTCTAAGTAGTGTTTAGTTTTTAAGTTTATAAAATGAATACGTATATGTTAGTCTGTAACGTATTTGTAATATGGGCGTTGTTGCCTGATTTAAATTTTTAAATAAATAATAAAAATAAATATTATCACTGCATAGCGGTAAAAACTAGTATGGTACTATAGAAAATTCATAGAGAGAATAAAGAGGTAAAGTCAATGCAAAATTCGATTCGTACATATATGGAGTGCTCTGTGGTCGGGGTGTTACCGCGTGAACAGTTTTTTTTAGTGTTCCGTGCAAAACTTTGTTTTGAAACACGGAACACTTAACGGATCACTTCGGTCTTGCAAATCGGTTAAATGCGTTTTCTCAGAGACTGTTAATACCTAAAATTTGAAACAGTTATAGCAATTACCATCACTAATATTGTAACTAAGTCAAAACCGCTTATTTCTTATTTTAGGGGGTTACGAGGGGTAACCTGTTTTTTTTATTTGTAACAATCGTGTGGGACCACTAGAAAGCTTGCAAAAAATTATCGACTGATTTTCACTTCACTTTAGACTGCAGAGTAGTTTCCATAAAAAATACATTTAAAGTTGCAAGTTTTCATACAAAAAGAATCTCCACTGTCCTGGCGTTTTTTTTTGTAATGAATATGAGATGAAAAGGACCTTGACTGTGTTTGATTTTGCTGCATATCGATTAGAGGTTGGATGTAAATATAATATTTTTATATTTGAGAACTTGTGAACGTAGTAGCTATTGATGAGGCCATTTCGTGGCACTTTAATCTTATTTTATGTTTTCTTTTATATTATGTAATGTCTTGTTTGTTTGTGCTTACGAATAAAATCTTATTCTATTATATTCTATTAAAATTAAGAGCAAAGTACTGTTTCTTGTTTTATTTCTAGTTGTAAATATCGCCACAATTATTTTTGAAAGGTAAAAGTTGACAGATGTCAAGATAAACACGAGTATACTATGAGTATCTCAGAATCATCTCAGAATACTAACTAAATGAGTATACTCGTAAAGAGATAGTAAAGAGTTGGTAAAGAGCAACAAGTTACATGGTTAATTGAAGAATGTTACTATTCATTAAATGATTTCTTTAATAATAATAATTCTTAGCAATTGACATATTTATTACATAATCTGACATTTAGTATTAATTATTACCTTATTTTTAAAATTCATATAGATTTAGATTTCAAAATAGCCAAATTGTTAATGATTTAAATTCTGTTTTTCTTGCTCTCAACTCTTAGATATGTTAATTGTAGATAACTTGTGTACATCATATTGCATGTTGTGAGAGATTTTAGATTTAGGTGTATATTTTGCATGCTGCAATTCAGCTAAATGTGTGATACTTTTTTGATTTATAATGTTTAAGACCTTTTTGTTAACCGCATTTAACGCAAATAAAGAGCTTACTTACTTACTTACTTACTCTATGCATTTAGTGTTACCTATAGTTAGTCAAAGGACCCTCTCATTCCAAACATAGACAGAGAGAATCATACTATCTTTGTCTTACACTAGTACTAGCACCCAAAAGAAAAGGGCGAGTATAGTTTTTTTTTTGTTCTTATTTACTGCCAATTTGGTTTGACCATACATGGACCATACATATAAACAAATATGAAGTTCCGTCTCTTACAGTGTGACATAAAAGAGTCTAAAATAAATGAGATATAAAATAATTTCCATATAATATTGTTGCCATGTTTAAACATGTCACGTCAAAAATGTGACAGTTACGAAGAAATTGGCGCCCTCATTTATTTTCTACTCCTTATTGTATTGTAGCTTCTAGAAAATAAGTGTAATTATAATCTTATTTTTAGCGCTGAGTCGAACAAGATGTAAGTATGAATGAAAATATCTACCTAATATTTAACCGGCCTTCCTGTTGTTTATGCACCGGTCCGGCTATATTTTATGATACCATAAGGAATTCGCATATAAATTTATGTATTTTTTTCAAATTAGGCGCGCCGGTATATTCATGGCTTGGTTAATAAATATGACAACATTAAAAACAAAACCCGTATGCTAGCATTCTGAAAGGGTACCATTCATCAACTATATTTCAAGTAGAGTACTTCACTAGTAAATAGGTACACGGAATTTATACTCGAGACGAATAAACTCTAAAGTTCCTTGTATGTTAGTTATATTGAGTCTTGGATGACCGTTTAGTATAACAAGGTATTCGTATTGGTTATAAGCGCCCTAGATAAACCCAGGAAACATCTTAAATGCAAATGTAGACAAATATAACGAACGAATTCAGGGCCATATAAAACACGAATAAACCAATTATATATAATATTCAAATGCGAACCCAGTTTAGTTGAATTATTCAACTAACATTTAAGACACTCGTCATAAGAACATAACCAACTTTCTCCGAGAACTATTTCACTGACGTGTAGTATATGCCCTCATATATTTTTGTGATAAGCATGAATATATTCGTGGATTTTGCTTTCTGTTTCTTTATCTGTTATATACATTAGTATTAGTAATTTGGCACTTAGTAAATATTATGTGTCGATTTTCCTTAAATATTTGTTGATTTATTATTTATTTACAGGGAGTTAGCATTTGAACATATATATGAGTTATGTTTTTAAGTAATTTAGGTACAGTCAAGGTATTAAAATATTGACACGAACAAAGTGCCAAAATATATAGGTACGCACCACAAACGTATGGGCAATTAAGTCCTGTATACATACACATTTTTGGCACTTTGTCAGGTCGATATTTAATACCTTGACTGTATCAATATATTTACGATAAATTTAAAATGAGAGCTCGCGTGCACCTATATACGCACATGCATCCCAATAAAATGCTTAGGCGTGCAGTGCCTAGTAATTATCAAGGTTTTGTACTGAATGAATAATAAATATTAATTAGAATAATATTTGCGAAAATTCCGTTCCTTCAGGAAATGATAATTCTATTTGTTCAGGAAATAAGAACAAAGTGAAATATTTACAGCCTTTTATTTATAGCGCATACGATTATAGTTTTGTTTCTTTCATAAGATTTAAAGGTAAGGGGTAAGGTTTTGGTTCTTACTATTTTATTAATAAAATTATAAAATTGATCAATATTATCAAAAATATAACTGCTGGAAAGCTTAGACGTTTTTATAGACGGCCACAATAAATGTCGTTTTATAAACCCAGTTAGGTTCAGTGCAGAAATGATTACATAAAAGTCAGGTTTGAGGGTTCTTGTACAAGATTCGCGGCAGCCGCGTCTCGCGTCAGTCCGCAAACGCGCCCGCGCACTGCCGCCGCCGCGCCGCGAGCGCTCCGGCACTATACGCGCAGACCTCACATTCTGTATCACATACACATAGCTAAAAATCTATGCTATAAGTTAAACTCGAGCATTACCCAATACGTCTGAACTAAACATATTCCCAGGCTCACGATTGATGATGATATCATCCCGATAAGGGCTTAGTACCGGTACCTATAGCTTCACCGTCGAATATATTTCAGTTGCGAAATTGTTATCTCGGATAACTTATCTGAGACTCTTGGACTCTCATCGGGCAATAATTTACTGACAGAGCAGCAAAATATTGATTCAAACATGGTGTTGTGACAAAGTGAAAATGGTTAAATATTTTAGGAAGAATATATGCCTGTCGGACTTCTGGTTGTCGTCTCACGAGCGCCTGAGTGATTTCTACGCATCGTCATGGCAACGCGGAGATTCACCGGTGCCGCTGTTGGTGATACGGATGCTTGTGGCGATTGTGGCGCTGGCGATCCTCGCTTGGTCGGTGTACGAAGCCCCGGTGCCGCACTGGGTGATCTACCTGACCAATTGGGGTTTAGTGCTGGTTTCCGCGATGGCTGTCAGTGGCCTACTTGTGTCTTTGAGTGCCGCGAAGAAGGCGCTACCAGGTTCGTATCTATATGAGTGATAATATTCTGCCAAATGAAATTGCCTCTAAAATGAAGCGACATTATAAATCAAATTACAGGAAATTCCTCATTCTCATTCATCATTATGATACGGACGAAGTCCCATTTGCTTGTGTGTAAGGATACTAGTATTTCGGTAACAGCTGTGAAATCGAAGCCTTAACGTCCACTGATAAATCTCGCGATGGAATCGACCGGTTTCCCTTGTGGCCACACTGATAAAATGGTTAGTATTTCACAAAAGCGTATTACAAATCAGTTACTTTGGATTTTACGTAAAAGACATTTACAGAAGTTGGATTTATAATGCACAAATTGTTTTAACAGTATAGCTTAGAAATTCACAATGTCAGATTGGAAATAAACATAATCATAATAATAAAAAAGAAGTACTGTACGATTTGTGTATGACTGTTAATGTTACAAACGAATCTCCATGCAAATACCAGCTATTGCTCGCGACATCGTCCGCGTGGAATGATCATCATGATTAATGAAAATACTTATCCTATGTCCTTTCCCGGATCTCAAACTGTCTCCATACAAAATTTCATCTAAATTGGATTAGTGGTTTAATCCTGAAGAGGTAACAGACAGACAGTTACTCTCGCATTCATGATATTAGTAGGGATAAAAATATAATAAAGTTATATATAATATAATATATATAATAAAATTCCCCTTTCCTCAACACACAATGCATAATTTACTTACTCCCCATGTATGTTTCAGTATTTTGTATGCAATAATGCATTCCAGGGTAACGGGTAACTCAGGTTTGGTAATCACGAACAAACGAAATAAAGTACCTAGTATAGGTATAGTAGTTTATAAAAAGACAAAACCTGTATCACTACAATGACACAAGGTATTTACAGCGACGTAACGTTTTCATGCAAGATCAAATTATACACCAACAAAGGCGGACAGTAGCTTAATTGTTTGTCATGCTCACAGCGCTACACTTTTCAAATTATCAACTTCCTCACAACTCGACTCTCATGTTTTTACAGATCGAAGGTTAATCGTTACTGGCTGTTGATAATCATCTAGCAATTAATCTAAACACCTATTATTATTGTATACATCATTGCTTCAAAGAAATCAGCGCTAATCATTGTCATTATTATCCTTACGTAGATATACGTTATTTTTCCTTTGTAAATTATAATAGAGCTAGACCGTGTTTGTTATATTTAATTTAACAACAGTAATGCGTCAGTAAAAGTTTATCAAATAGGCAAGTAGTTTATGCATTTTTAATTAGGTACCAACATACTTACTTTAAATGAAACCAGAGTCATATCGCGAAACTATCAACGTTGTTTTAAGTGTTCGAGATTGGATAAAATAGGTATAAATAACTGAATAAATAGATTTTTTCTTTTGTGAATATTATACTAAATGATCTATCTACGAAGGTCACTAAGTCAAGGGCATAAATAAGTTCAAAATTGGAGATTTAAAGATTTTGACGCTGATTTAAATTTTTTCCACAATCTGTAAATGCCAATCGTCGTTAATTAAAAATTAGAGAAGGTCTCCTAAGCCCATTTTGAGGTAGCAGCACGGGATCTAGTAGCTTCACTCAGTGCCCCATTAAAAATCCATTCTGTATATCGAGTGTATAAAGAAATGAGTCAAACTAGTAATAAATCCAATAAAGTAATAAATCTTTCTGAGATATAGGCTGAGTTTGATTTAATTAGTATGCAGTGACGCTCGCAGTGTTTACCCACGATCGCAATGCGAAGTTATCTAACTTTGTTACGAAAGTCGTCGGTCGCCGGACAGGCTTCGCCGGGCCGACCTTGGCCGAGTCGCTGTCTTCACTCTCTTTTTTCTGGCCCACATTCATAAGATTACTACTAAACACCGTGAAATGTGTGATAATTATATAAATGGCGACGTACGTCATAAACACTAACAAGACGTACACACATAACTAAGTACAGTCCGTCTAAGCTAACTCTGCACTGTATTGACTGATAACAAAGTGTGTCGCTATAACTTTGAATGTCATATTTTTATTTTTCATTATTTGGTTGTCCGTTTGGTTACGGTCGTAGAAGGTTGTATTGAAAACGTAACCAAATGGACCAATAAAATTGGGGACATTTTTTCTACGTGAACTTGGAAAGAGCTCGTGAACATGAGTAGAAATAATATGAAAATACCCAATTCTAACACAAAATTTGAGGGTACAACTTTAAATATTAATTTTCACACTTTGCCATTCAGAGTAAGCTTGCTTCGATTTTCCTAATTTGATTTACTTTATTTATATCATGTATATCATTATGTCAACATGTGTCTTTTAAAATTCTACACGTGGAAAATATGAAACGAAAAACGAAACTTCTATATCCAAAATGTTCTATATCCAAGAAAAAACTCACTTTTGTTGTCCAAAACTATCCGCAAGACTTAAAACTACGTAAAATGTTAACAAATGGGCAGTTTGTAGGTACTGTCGACGATATGCAACATGTACACCATGTTTTACTATGCAACGTGACGATAGATTGCGCCAGTATATAATACTAGCATGCGTGTCCGCTATTCGTGACGATTGTCGGCATCTTGAAAGAATATGGTCAGGTAATTTGTTCGAAATAAATTATTATTGATTGATTGATATTATTGATTGATTGAATTTAAATGGAAACTTTTCTGTCGGTGACTTTTCACTGTCCCCTATAACCCTAATTTAAAGCTTTTATATACTGATGAAAACTTTTGGCTTTTATCTATTGCTACCCTAAAGTTGTCTCAAAGAGCTTATAGCGATAAGACCGTCTGTTGCTATCTATACTTACATTGTAAATCGGTTTCTGAATATCTTTTTTATTTGTGGTGGAGTGAAATATGTTTTTCAATTTAAAGAATATTTAATTCACTTACTATATAAGATTATTTTAAACCGGGTCACTCACGTATTATTAAGTCGAATAGCTCGACATGTTTCGGTCCAATTTACGAGGACCGTCTTCACGGACTTACTATGGACAGTGTAGTGATGTAGTGAAAACGACGAAATGACATTATTTATGTATCTTAGTGGTAATATAGTATCTGGTCCTCACTTCACCTTATATGACTGTAAATAATTAAGTTTGCATTTGCTCTCATTTCAGATGAAGGCGTACCACCGTGGTATGTGTCTATGTACTGGTTGTTTTACAACATATCTGGCACTATAGCTATAGTGATCACTCTGCTGTATTGGATACTTCTGTTTGATTCAAGTGAGTAATAATTGCCTTTATAGTTTTTAAGAAGAACTGCAGCACCCAAATTCTGTAAGAAGTCATTGCAACTGTTTTCAATATCTCATTCTCAAATATATATGTTACGGGTAATGTTAGAAGATTAATTAAACTAAAGTTTACTTTACCTGGGTATACCTGATTAGTATTACCTTTTGGTAATGCCAGAAAATTAAATAACTTTAATTTGTATTCGGCATGTACTCGTATACGTCTAGGTCTACCCAGCACTGGGAGGGTAATGTCAGAAGTGATGATGCAACACTTAACATTACCCAGCCAGTGTTGGGGTAGACCTAGTTGTGTACGGGTAAACGCCGAATACAGACTAATGTTGTTTAAAAAATTTCGGACTTTACCCAAAAGGCTCGGGTAATACTAGCAAAGATAGATATAACTCCGTAATAGATGGATACAGTCTAAGGAAAAAACGTTCCTCGAAAATCAAGAAAATTTGACTCTCGATCAGATGGCGCCAGTACCTTTGGCCTACTCTCGTATAGAGAGCGTTGACGGTTTCGGTTGTTATTTAACAATTTTAACGCATATCAGTGAAAGAACATGGGTCAAAATCATAAAAATAATTAATGCAAATTAAAAAAAAACATTTATCCATATTTAAATACATTTTATAGTATTTTTATAAATCTTCATTTTTAGTTTTAAAGTGTGTCGATAGATGGCAGTGGATTTACTGTGGTTACAAAATTTACTATGACAGTAACTGTCATAGTAAATTTTGTAACCACAGTAAATCCACTTATACCGCTCTATAATAAACTCTTGAAGATAATGAGCTCTTGAAAACAGTTGCAAAGATGCGTTTGAAACTTTCTGTAAGTATTAGGGTTTAGGCAGTTTTATTATCAGTGGCGATAAAGCGAAGTACCTAGCTACTTGCTGATCGACCCCGGTCTGACTAAGCCGAGAAATAAGAAAGCGCCTTTAGGTTTTGCACGAGCAATTTTGGCGAAACCATATCTACTGATAATTTTGTTTCGTATTTTATTTCTCAGTAAGATGTAAATGCTGAGAGAAGATATATGCTGAGAGGAATGGATTTACCCGATGTTGAAGTTAAGCGACACATAATATATTCGTGCGATGAACACAGATATTTGTTTCTGAGTCATGGGGGTTTTCTATATATTTAAGTATTTTATTATTATTATTTATTATTGTACCCATAACACAAGCCTTTTTGATATTTCTGTGGAGATTAGTCAATATGTGTAATGATGTTCTATAATATTATTTAAGTTCTTTTATTATTATTTAGTAAACGAAGTCCTTATAATTACAGGCTCCGCTGTGGTTAAAGACCGCATGTTCTGGTTGGAAACGGTAACGCATGGGTTCAACACGATCCTGGTTCTGGTAGAGTTATTTGCCTCTCGCACGCCGCTTCGCTTCGCCCACATCTACCAGCCCCTCGGCGTGGGCGTGTGGTACGCCGTGTTTTCTGTGATATACTATGTCGCCGGGGGCACTGATGGGTAAGTTATTGTTTATTTGTATGAAGTATATTGTATTTATTGCATACATGTACAGTACCAGTGATGCATCAAGATACATGGTGTTAAATTACAAAAGTAGTTAAAATACAAAATCAAGTTTAGTGCTATCACGTGTATCAACGATTAACCTTAGTAATTAGTGTCGCTAAAGACAATTTAAATTACATATATTATTATTAACACTAGTCATTCACGTGACTCTTGACAATACATGTTCCGCTCCATAATAAGTAGCTTTAAAATATTCTATATGTAGTATGCATGTAAATATCTACAGATATAAATACAACTATTATAAAGAATTGAAGAATAATGTTATACATTTTATTTTAATTGCCATTTCATCTCGTAAGCGTGCCGATGCGTTGTTCTATTTTATTCTTTTCCGGTTTCAACTCTTTTTCAGGCTAGGAAACCCGTTTATTTACGAGATTCTGGACTGGAGCCGACCAGGCCCCACAACTGTGCTGGTAGTGGCTGCTACACTAGGCCTGATCATCGTGTACTCAGCGCTGTGGGGCGTCACCATAGCTCGAGACAAGCTAACTGGAGTGCTCATCCGGACTACCAGCCATAACCTTCCATTTACACCACCCGACTTCAGCGTATCTGGATATGCCTAAACTTTTAATCCAAAATGTTTGTCATCGGACAGACTAATGCCTCATTTAAACCAAATAGCTTCTCTACTGCTCGCGTTGATAGACAGTGGAAAAGCAGCATATATTTTTTATACCATTTTATCACCTTGCCTTTTGCGTGCCATGTGAGCTTACAGATACAATGGATATGTTGTATCCATATTTATGTCGCAATATGTAAGGACAAAATGAGTAGATGATATTACCGGTGTTTCACGTCAGCACGGCGGTGGTGAAACCTGAGGATGGTCATGTGTAACATTTTCCTAAGTCTACATAACATAAAATATTATTATTTGTATTATGGGTAATGATATTACCGAACAAGGTACGTTCTACTGACTACTATTTTAGCAGGGTGTTAAGATCAGGTTTGCCTTGCAGGTATCTAATTGTATATTCTATCTCATGTTGGGTTCTGCGAAATATTGGGAACCTGCAAAGAGATTCTTAAAACTAATCCCAAGCGAAAAAAGCTTTAAAATTGCCTTCTTAAGTCCTTTTCGCGACGTTGGTAGTATGATCTGTATTATTGTTTCATTGTTAGATAGTCATCATCATCAGTTATATCCTTTAATTGCTTAAAACTGGTGAATTCCAGATAATGTAAGTTACGAGGAGCATTTTTAAAGCTTTTTTCTTCTATACCGCATAGTTGCAAATATTTAAAACAACTTTATCGCAGCTTGTTGCGTTTGGATTAGATTAACTTTACAAATAAATAAGCATTCCGTATATTTAAATTATACTGTAATGTTTATAAATTGTACTTAATATATTTTTTTGTAAATATTTTATTTAAGTTTATTACTAGGTTACTGTAAATATACTAATAGTAAATGTATTTTTAATATATTATGTTGTAAATGTTTGTTTCGCTTGCCTTTTAGGCATTCAATATTGTTAATAAACAATAATTTTTGTAGGACTTAAATAGGTACCTAAACATAATCAAGTGTTATTCTACTCTTATTTAGGAACCTCAAAAGGCCACCAACTTATTGAGACGGTACTTACTTGCTCAATTATGGTAAATAGTGTTGCATATTTTAACGAGATTATTTTTTTACACTAAGGGGGCGCAAATACGGTCAAATAAGAGAGTTGAGCTGGATTTTCATAAAATTTAAAGATTCTGTAAGTACTTTACAAATTTATCCACTTTTACAACTAGATATTCGTGATAAACAAAAGCATATAAAGTTATAAGTAATAACTAATTAACTTTATTCAGAAGCATGGTAAGTAGTATGTGGATGTGATGGCCTATAAGTGAAAACCTGTGTGATGTATCGGTATGTAAATTCTGTAAGAATGATAATTATTGACGTCAGGCTTTTATAGGGTTAAGATGAATGTGATGAAATCGCTCAGTAAGAAGTCCACTGCTTTCGAGTTAATTTGCCAGACGACGCAAACTACAGTCCGCGTTTGCACCAGCGCACCGAGTTTGCGAGCTCCTTCCTAGGTATTCGATTCTGCACGTATCTAACGACCTAACGCTCTCAAAACTGTCCATTGGATTTTTTTGCAAATTTTATTACTTAAATACATATTGGGTTTTAAGGGTGACTGATAAAATAAAAAAGTTAAGTGGTGTTCTGTGAAAAATGGTACATTTTACTAAAGCGTCTTGTGAAGATGAGCACCTGAGGAGATTTTACACATCGTCTTGGCAACAGAGTGATTCGCCGTTAGCATTGCTAGTGTTGCGGGCCTTGGAGTCTACTTTGGCCCTGGGGATATTATTGTGGTCTTTGATTGAAGCTGCGGTGCCTCAATGGATCGTCTATCTCACTACTTGGGGTATAATACTGGTTTTTGCCATGGGGGCCAGCGGCCTCATCGTATCAATATGTGCATTGAAAAAGAAGCTCCCGGGTGAGTTATAAATATGACCTTTTTGTGTTTTTTGATGGTCTTTCAAAACGGCATCATACGGTTGTAATCAATTCTGTATGTAGTTTGAAATTATTAAACATGAAGATTTGTCATTATGGTTTACCGGATTGTAGGTAAACGTCTACTGTTGCTGGTATTTCTCAAAGATACAGATTTATAAAGGGCCGGCGTAGGCTTTGGTAACCGCTTACCATCAGGCGGGTCGTATGTTTTTATTCCACCTTTCAACCTTGTCGACATTCTAAATATTAGATCTACAATATTAAAAAGTTTATTCCACCGGCTGTATCAATGCAATCCTATCAAGGGTTAACGTCTTGAATATCAATCATTGTTCAATCCAAAGTTAATTAGTTACTAATGGATTTTGAATTTACGGCCTTGATTAAATAGGATTTGTATAACCACAGAATTACAGTTTTTTTAATTAGCTGGATTAAAATTAAACATGCACTACACACGTCTGTCTGTTGCCTTCATAATTTTCGTTAGAACGGATTGTAAACTAATTTACATGTAATAAAACTATGAAAACGGATTATATCGCGTATATTGAATTTATAATACATCCCGACCACCCGTCACCCGTTGACCACGAACGCTGTAAAGAGTTCGAAACGTCGGGATGTATTATAAATTCAATATACGCGATATAATCCGTTTTCATAGTTTTATTTCATGAGTAACTATCGCGGTAACCGAAGATAATTTACATGTATTTGAAAAGTATTCGAGAACTTAGAAGAAACTGAGACATATTAGTATAATAGGTACCTATTACTTAATCTTAAATTTTTTTAATGATAAGATGTGGACGAGATGACGCCACTGATAATGAGAACACCAAATATATGACAAACAACTTTCGTTCCAAAACCTGGCACATTCATGCCACTTTCACCCTATGCAATATTTTATGCACCTTCTGTAACCAATTGGCATTTTTCACCCCATCGAGAAATTTGTGAATAATTTGATGAACTTCTCGTTAGTTTAAGTATTGTATGTTGTACAGTCAGCTGCAATAATATGTTACAAAATGAAAGCTGCAAAAATATCTAACGCTATCTTATTTGTAGACCCATAAGAGCGTGTCACATATTTTTTCAGTCTTCAAAGAGTAACATATTATTGCAGCTGACTGTACATGAGGTAGTCTCATCATTATGAAAATCGTTTTGTTTGATTTCAGAGGTAGGCAAGCCACCGTGGTATGTGATGATGTACTGGGTACTTTTTAACATATCCGTCACTTTGGCTATCCTTGTAACGATGCTCTATTGGAGGTTGCTATCCAAAAATGCTAGTAAGTTGCAAATTAGGTAACTATTTTGTATTAAGGGATTTCACGGGTACTCTTAATCAATTGAGGTTAATTTTCAATTTCCAACGAAATCCTCCGATGGTTTGGTATAGAGGTCCACAGTCCAGACGTTAAATTTTGTCATTATGAAGCCTACACTTAAATTGAAATTTTCTGAGATCTTTTGCAATATGGTTACCGAGTGGGCCCGGATGGGACCCACGGAACACCATAGACG
Organism: Cydia strobilella; assembly: GCF_947568885.1. Lineage (NCBI taxonomy): Eukaryota > Metazoa > Arthropoda > Insecta > Lepidoptera > Tortricidae > Cydia > Cydia strobilella. Next base: position 6,247,769 of record NC_086043.1, on the reverse strand, counting down.
GTGCAGGCCGGGGTGCAGGTAGATCGAAAAGGAGATGGCGGGACGACTTGGACTCATTCTGCAGAAAACGAGGGAGGGAGGAGGGGGGGGGGTTGCCCAGCAGTGAGACACTAAATTAGGTTAATAAAAAAATCTTTTGCAATATCGTTGATGTTTTAGGTAAATACAGCATTCATGAACGGTATTTCTGGTTGGAAACTTCATTGCACGGGTTTAATGCAGTGATAGTTCTGATCGAGTTATTTGCATCTCGGACTCCAGTGCGTTTAGCACACATATACCAGCCTCTCCTTCTGGGTGTCGTGTACGCTATATTTTCCAAAATATATCAGGAGGCTGGGGGCACTGGCGCGTAAGTTATTTTTATTTTATTATAGTACAGAATTTTTAGAATCTCGAGTTGTTATAGTAAAAGGGTGGGGTGTACACTTTGTCTGTAATGCGTGTGGCATAGAGGGCAAGTTGAATTGAGCTCAAACACCTTGAACCACGCGCGCGAACCTGTCTACTCGTATGTCGTATGCTTAAAAATAATTAAAATCTATGTGTTATGTTATTGGGGTGTTACATAAGCGCATATACTTGTTTACATATACACGGTGGCTAAAAAATAAGTGCATTCCCGTCGCCAGGGATGTTTTGGAATTATACTGAGCAACTTTTACTATGGGATCAACCCCGAAATCGCGAAAAAAAATTTGGTTGTTTCATACATTTTGTCTGGTCCATTTTCTATGGAAGGGTAAACATTTTTTCGCGATTTCGTGGTTGGTCGCATAGTAAAAGTTTCTCAGTATAATCTCAAAACCTCCCTGGCAACGGGAATGCACTTATTTTTTAGCCACCCTCTATAATTATAATTATAACGTCCGTCAGTCCGTCAAAACTCATCTGTGTTTGTCTGTGGGACCTTCAGTCTCTAGTTACAAAAACACTCTAGTTTTACTGATTTGTTTGCCATTTGCCTTTCAACATAAATCCTTTACAGATATAGTGAGCCCTATATCTACAAGTTCCTGGACTGGAGCGAGCCGCGGAGCTCGTTCATGATGACAATTGGGACTGCAATAATAACAATCTTTTTATACGTGATTCTGTGGGCATTCGCTTTTGCCCGGGACTTGCTGAGTCATGTTTGCTGCTCTACTAGACACCGGACAGTCGAACACAGCGTACCTATTTAACTATCACCCAACAAAAACTAAGTTAAAACAAGTTAAATGATCTTAGTTATTCATCGGATACTCAAAATAAACAACTGTTTTGAAAAAAATGTATTCTTATTTTTAGATGAAATATTGCTTAAAAGTAATTAATTTTTGATAACTATCGCTCTCGTCATTGAAATGTTTCGGTTATCATGGTATTTAATATTTTACGGGTTAGTCTTTTGCCTCTACATCCATCGCCATGAAAACTTTACTGAAAATGATTTATTAATATCTTAATTATTGTACCTAAAGTTTATTTGAATATATAGGTATCTAAGGAATGTTAGTAAAAATATTCTAAATATAATACTTAACATTATTGTTTTTTTTTCAAAAACAGTTTCATTAATAATTTATTATAATACCTTTTCCACCAAGTGATTGATAAAAAAGTCGCTGGTAGGGACACACCCAATTTCTTGTTAGGTAGGTATGTACATAGGTACGTAGATATTATCAAAGAGGATATAATAGGATATAGCGGTACTGTCATAGTAAATTTTGTAACCACAGTAAATTCACTGCCATCTATCGACACACTTTAAAACTAAAAATGAAGATTTATAAAAATACGATAAAATGGATTTAAATATGGATAAATGTATTTTTTTATTTGCATTAATTATTTTATATGGTTTTGATCCATGTTCTTTTACTGATATGCGTTAAAATTGTTCAATAACAAACGAAACCGTCAACGCCCTCTATACGAGAGTAGGCCAACGGTAGTGGCGCCCTCTGATCGAGAATCAAATTTTCATGATTTTCGAGGCACGTGTTTTCCTTAGACTTTATCCATCTATTACGGAGTTATATCTATCTTTGATATTATATACATATATGTACCTATATATCTACTATGTGCCTCACCCAAAGAGGAATCTTAGGTCACTAAACTGTCTGAAGCCTGAAATCCATCACATCATATCTACCTCTACGCCTCTCAAGAAAAAGGGTTCCAACTAAATTATTTTTTTAAGCTACCATTTATCTTACCATCCACAATCAATTTTACTTAGGACTTCCCCGTTATCAACTCAGTTTTTATTCCGACTCAGTGTGCAAGTAGAAAAAGGACTATAATACATTTAAGGTGGTTCGACTAGGTTACCCAAAGCTTAAACCCCGCTAGATGGCGTCACTTTCGCAAATTTTCAGGTTTTATTTTTTTGTGGAATAGTGTTGGTATCTGTATACTTAAAAGTATGTTTAGCGCACTCTTTACATAAATATTGAACTATTATAATAAACATTGAATACTTCATTAGTGCAAAAAACACTTTTAAAGTCGACAGAGTGTTTCTGTCATGCTATTTCCTACTATTACTCACACATGCAAACAGTTTTTCCGTGATGCTTGTAGTAGACAATTTCATGCAGTGTAAGTATGCTGCAATGGCGTTGCGGTATGTTCGTGGAAATACGTGCAAGAGGATTCGGGTTCGAGACTGGTACGTCAGGGGTACTTTTTTTTGTCCTTTTTGTGTTATGTTTCTTATACCTTTTAGTCTTCGAATTCTTGTCCGATTCCGATATAACCGAAATATATTTCAGTGATATCGGAAACGGCTCTAACGATTTCGATGAAATTTGCTGTAAGGGGTTCGATCTAGCTAGGTCTTATCTCTGGGAAAACGAGCATTTTTGAGTTTTTACTTATGTTTTCTTTTTCTCCCAGATATTCAGTATTATTAATAAATTAGTTTATAACGTTTTATAAAAATATGTGACGTTTTGAACTAAAAGGTACCACATTGTCGGTTGTCGATTAGGTTGATTTCATTTTGAAGCTTTATGGAAATATGACAACAATAAGTAGGTGTAGGTACCCGTTTGGTTGAAAACGCCACATATATTGAAAACCTGACTTTCACAAATCTCACCTTTTTGGGTTCTTCCAACTCAGAAAGGATGGAGAATACTGACGATTCTTAGTAGCACTAGCCCAAGGAAGTCCAGGTTTGTAAGTGTCAGGTATCAGTATTTTTTTAAAGCGCTAAATATAGTTCTACAAGTAAAGCAATCCCCTACTGCCCAGCCTCTATAGTATTTTTCAAACTGGAAGGGTACGATGATAGATTTCATCTCCATACAATTTATAACCTAATAATGCCAAATGTTGCAAAATTATATTGAATTGAGATCTATCATCGTACCCTTGCAGTTTGAAATAGTTATTTACGATACAAGTGCGGAAAAGAGAAAATTCGAAAAGAGTGGCGACAGATTAAAACACGACCGCAGAGAGTGTTTTAAATCGACACGAGTGGCGAATTACCTATTCGCACGTGTATCATACAACGTTTTACAGTACATATGGCCCTTTAAACTTTCGACATATGCATGAAAAGTGCTCTTTACGCACTAGGGCGAGAAAGTTGCACCATATGTACTGTAAAATACTTTTTAGTACATATGGTGCTACATATACGTTACCGCCCTAGTGCGATAATTAGTACAATACGTGCATATGTCGAAAATGTAAAGGGCCATAATGATGTACTGTAAAACGTTGTACAATACACGTGCGGAAAGGTAATTCGCAACTCGTGTCGATTAAAACACTTCCTTCGGTCGTGTTTCAATTTATCGCCACTCGTTGCCAATTTCCTACTTTTCGCACTTGTATCGTAATGTACTAATAATAAAGTAGTAATTGTAAAATAAAATTAAAACTTTTTTTATATATTTTTTTTTGGATTCAAGTAGGTACAGTGAGTAACAACATTGCATGGCCTTCTAATTATAACTATTATAGAAAACGGGATATTTATCATGTTTATTTATATTATTTATTTCTCGATATTTTGGCCGGTCTTGCAAGACCAGTCGTTGTGGAGATCCCTGGGGAGGCCTATGTCCAGCAGTGGATGTCTTGTTGGTGTAGATGGATTCACACAACAAATGAAATAACATTTTTTCATATTTGTTATCCGTAGTTGTCCCTGTACCTGAAAGAAAAATAATATCATGATAGCACAAAATCTCTAATGTTATAGGAAGAAAGATGATGCAACAATATGGATTCTAATAAAGTTATCATTTACTTACCTAGTAATAATTGTGTTTTTCATTCATAGACAAAATTCCATAATTTTCATCCCCAGGAAATGTTTTACTTTATTGCAGTATGTCCTGATTTTTTCTGGCTAATGAAGGAAAACATTTTATTTCCAAGAATGCCTCTTCATTTTGCACAATACCTAAAAAAACCTAGAGTTAGTGACACATTGACTATTCGGCAACCAAAACAGTAATAATTACATTATATAGGTATTGTTCACTGCTTATATCTACCATTACGGAAGAAGTGAGAATTATTTTCTAAAAAGATCGGCACGAGAAAATTACAATGTACAATGAAGGAATGAAACTGTACCTACCTGACGAAACTTCACCATCATGAATTCCGCTTCAATTGAGTCTGAATTTTTCTGGATTTTCGCGGACCAGAACACCGATGATTTTTGTAACTTGATTTAGACGTTGCTATCATTTTCACTTTATACAAACAAATTGATGTCATAATAAACATGACCCTATGTGTCAGTGTCAACACTGTCAAATAAAAATGCACTAAACATGACGGCACTGCAAATCCTGCCAGGTCGGCCAGGCAACGTCGCCAACGTCATAGAGTGGCAACGCCGCACGCAACGTATTTGTACACGACATTTGTGACACACACATACGTAAAATTGATGAAAAAATTACGTTGATTTATGTATGATTTTTGTATGAAACAAAGTTTTTCTATTAATTTAGCGCAAACGAATATTCGAAAGTAGATAAATGAGCAAATATTTCTGTAGTAATAGTGTGTAGTGTCTTAATTAAAGCAGATTGAATTTTGTATGAAAATCGAACCACCTTAAGGAATCAACGAAGTGTTGTTTTTTTTTTAATTATTTGATGATACAATTATGCCCGGTAAAAGTGTTATTATGTTAATTAACACTATTACCACTTAGTTTGCCATTTGTACGCCATCTGTTGTTGAGTAGTTGCATTATTATTTTTACTGCCATCTATCGCCGAATCGCCTTAGTTGCTTTAAAACAAAGATTTTGTATAGATGGCGTTAAAATACTGACTTAACTCCCATCTCTTTTTGGGTAGGAAATATGGATGGGTCTCTATTGTTTGACATAATTATTGAAAGTCATAATGCAAAGATAGATATAACTCCGTAATAGATGGATACAGTCTAAGGAAAAAACGTGCCTCGAAAATCACGAAAATTTGTTTCTCGATCAGATGTCGCTACTCTCGTATAGAGGGCGTTGACGGTTTCGTTTGTTATTTAACAATTTTAACGCATATCAGTGAAAGGACATCGGTCAAAATAATAAAAATAATTAATGCAAATAAAAAAAATCATTTATCCATATTTAAATACATTTTATCGTATTTTTATAAATCTAAATTTTTAGTTTTAAAGTGTGTCGATAGATGGCAGTGAATTTTCTGTGGTTACAAAATTTACTATGACAGTACCGCTCTATAATATTATATCCTCTTTGTCATAATGTAATGATTGTCATATTATGATTAGTCTTAATTTGGTTTTTCTCAGAAACGCGTAACTTTTCAGGATTGCCATAAAACATAGACTTATATCAAAGATAGATACCGGGATATAGACCGTGATTACCTTTTAAACTCTAATTAGAGGCAATTTCCATAAAACATACCTAACCTAACCTATCTATAGGATAACCCGAGGAAAATCCTGAAAAGTTAACGGTTTCAGAATTATGACTAATGATAATATATGACAATCATTACATTATGACTTTCAATCAGGGACCGGACAACCCTTTCCGCGATAAAACCCTTTCAATGGGCGACACTTAAACACGGCTAACACATTGAAAGACTTTCCCTATTGAACTGCAAGCCCATTCTTACCCTTACCTTTGACTAACCCTTACCGAAAAGCTAACCAAAAATAAGACTAGCTCTTAATAAGGGTTACCCTTATCTTTAAGCGCTTTTTAGAAAGGTTTCCCTTTGCGTGAAAGAGACAGGATTAGTATATATCTACGGTAGTGTATGAAAAGGAAAGAAAATACGTGTCTAGTCAAAGAACGCCGCCGTCGCCGCCGACTATCGCTCGGATTCGAATTAATGTGTGCTTTATGAACAAGGTAGACGACTTAAATTAGCACGCTTATATGCTAAAAGGGAAGCCCTTTATAAGGCTAACCCTTATAAGCAATATGCAAGGTGTTGATGAGCGGATGATAAGGGTTTTGTAAGGGTATTTGGGCTACCGATTACTCAAATGTGGTAGCTTTATATAAGGGTTTTTAAAACCAAAACAAAGGGTTTCGTCTGGCAAAGGGTATGGTGAGTTAAGCCTTATGCAATACCCTTATAAAACCCCGATAAGGGATAGCGGGCCGGTCCCTGCTTTCAATCATTATGTCAAACAAAGGGACCCTAATATGGGTCTTTACATTGTAAATACACTGGCTTCCATGTATGTACTACGCGATTGTAATTTGGTGCCTGTGACAGTATTCAGGCAATGCATTTTCACGTTTCGAAGTTATAAATAGCAGTAAGGTGACAGTTTGCATACTTACAATCATAGGTTAGTATATGCTATTACTGTAACACAACCATGAGAGTTAGTTGTGCCGTTCCCGGTAACATTCCTCATTTTGTATGGGGAATGTTACCGAGCGAGAAATTTCCCCTCTACATGAGACACGCGGCGTAGTGTAAAGGTAAAACATACCTATATATGATTTTTTTAATTAATAAAAAAAATGAACATAAGCAAGGCATACTTTTAGGGTGGCCTATTTATGTCCAACACAGCACTGTAGAGTGCAGTGCAGATTTGATAGTGATGGTACTCACTGGTCACTGGGTGTTGTGAAAAAAAATAATCTGGTTTTTTAGTATTTTGGTTGGCAACAAATAGAGACAATTTTCAATTTGATACAAAATGGATAATGGCATTAGGTAAAGTTTATTTATATTTTTTTGTAAAGTAGTTACATTAATGCTAACGCTTTGTACATGTATCCTTTAACTGTTAAAACGTCTATCAACTATATTATAGTACAACATTTCAATGCTGGACATAGGCATCCGCTCATATAGGAGACATATCTTCTTCAACCTAGCGTTTTGCCGGCCTTGCGCTTTCCTACTGAATCTCCATAAAACTGAAAACTTCCATAACTCGAAACTGATTTTTTATTATTGGTCACTTTTTGCATAACTACGGTCGATTGTTCTCTTCCATGTCCGCTATCACGACGTCCAGTTAGCGCTTCTTAGGCCTACCGCGGCCGTGATCTTGACGATAGATGAGACATAATATGTATCGTATAAATGTATGTAAATTACTCTTGAAATGTGTAGTCCGAAAGGAATCGGTCTGTTCTAACTTTTTAATGCTCTTTATTGCATAAAAGAGAATACAACCGTACAAAAAACTAAATTAATGCTATGAGCTATGAGGCATTCTCTACCAGTCAACCTTCACAACCTCTTTGCCTTTTTAAATTCTTGTAGACTTATGGTTCTATATCAACGGTCTACTTCAGGACTAGGTTATAGGTTATAGGTTTTCGCGGGCTTGGTTTCCGCTACTCGACGTCATATATTGCAAAATTGCGCCATTTGCGCCTATTTTGTGTGATGGGTTGCCGGCACTACTCTAATCTTGCCAACCCAACTCTTCCTAGAAGCCTAGCAGACCCTTGATGTTGCCGACGACTTCTGGGAGAGACTCCGGCGAACCGAGGTATTGTGCCCGGTATTCTGCCACCCCTGGACATTCGAGGATGACGTGGGCGGCTGTCTCTTCTGCCTCCACTACTTCGGACTAGTTATGTAACTACAAGACTTAAAAATTTAATCGAGACATTTTACATAGCCGCTACTGATGTGCCTTCGGAAAATGTCTTAAATAGCGAAATTTCCACTTGGAATTATTTCGGAAAATTATCATATTTTTGTATAGGAATCGAAATGTTCCATTTCCGAAAGGAAAGTTTCCCTTGTTTACTGTGAAAATTTTCAGAAATTTCCGAGATCTTTTCCAAAGTTTGCACATCTGTAGCCACTGTGAAAGGCTCAAGTCGGATTTAACTCTGACATTAATATAGTTGACCCAACATATCGGATCTAGACCACATTTGTCAGGCACGCGACCATTGCATGATGGTATTTGCTGTCAACATCGCGAACAACTATTTACTTTCACAAAGTTTAGAACTTGAACGTAGTTGGTTATTCTGGGAGTATTTCAATTTAGTACCGTGAAATGATTAAAGTACATAGTTTTACTCCATCTAAACTAAATTACATACTCAATGGCATGAATTTACATTGATTAATTTGCCTGCGACCTTTGGACGTCTTAAGGTGTAGGTCGTCGGAAGACCTTTCGAAAGGGCTAATTTCTTTATCAAAATCAGTACAAAAATTAGCTCTGAAAATACAATCCTCAAATGCTTAAAAGGAAAGGGGACGGCCGTTTCTCCATACAAATGTAGTCCCAATTTTCCTCTCTGCATATTGACATTATGGAAAATATTTTTACATTATTTTAAGTTATTCCCTACGTTTGCCTTTTTTCGATTTTTTGATTATTGCAAAAATAACTAGCACAAAACAGTTTTCATAAAATTTTTAAAATGCTCCTAACTCTTCGCTTCGAATAAATCTAACGTAGAGGCCTCGGAAAATCAAGAAAAAAGTTTGCTCAAATAGATGGCGCCATACCTTTGGCGACATCATTTGATATTTAACAAGTTTAACACATATCAGTGAAAGAACATAGGTCAAAATCATATGGCGTTCTAAAAAAAAAATTTATCCACATATTTTTTATATATGTATTTTTACTCATTATAATTTTTAGTTTTAGTCCTGTGTCGAAAAATGGCAGTAAATTGACTAATGACTGTGACTGCAAAATTTACTACGATAATAAACCTCTATACACTCTATTCTATTTAGTAGGGGCATAGGGTTGAAAAATTGTAACAAGATATTTTCAATATTGTTATTATCTAGAGAGGAACATGAGGACTACGTTTGTATGAAAAGGCGATTTCGCGCAGGTCCTCCACTCATCTTAATAGGAATCGGTATCGACAATTACTTCATATTATTATGCTTAAACGACATGTCGAATAGAGACAAAGAACAACTAATAAGTTATTTAATAATGAACTGGGGCGGATGGGCGGAACCTGTCTCTCGGCGGGACGAGTAATTATATTGCGGCCAGTAATTACCTCATTAGTAAATAATATAGCTACTTCGCATTCTGAATCACTGCCCGATGTCTTACTTCATTTAATAACCGCCTTGCTCCTTGCCCGCCCGTAATGAGGTAATTTATAGTGTAACAATTTTAGAAGTTAAAACAATTGAATAATTATTTCAACCATTTCTTTATTGCACAAAACAAATGATTTTTTACATGAATAATATAAATTCTTATTATTCCCAGTAATTTAAATTACAGCAATTTTTTTATTTCACTGAATAATCTGTTATTAAAGTTATATATAAAAGGTAAACTGGGTGAAAATCCATAAACATACCTACGAATTGCATATTAAAAAAAAACAACGGCTACGAGACCCTGAATAAGGTAACAATAAAAGTGTTAATTACTTTTTGAATTTCCAACATAAATTGTTTACTAGACTGCGATTATTTACTAGACTCATTAAGTTTTCAGAATTTATGGCCTGGGGTACTCTACTGATACCTGTATACTAAGTACTCTACAATTTTTATGATTATTGCCTTTGTCCAGGCGGTTTTCCTTTTGTATTTACTTCAACATTCCGAGCAGGTAGCCTTTCTAGAATAGATTAATGGGTGTACCAAAGTTAGTATCTTTGTACTTATTTCATTCAACTAACTAAGAGTTACTACGGTCTTCATTTACGATTTTAATAATGAAATTCAGATTCTTTTATTTCAAGAAAAAAAAATTGACAGAATTTTAATTGGCAGAAATCTTATTATTCTTAGAAACTTACCCACCCAAATATTACGAAATATGTTTTTCCGATTTTTATAACCACGATTTTCATAATCCCGATTTTTTATACGTCCGAAATATCAAAATAACGGTTTTTAAAATACGATGAAAGAAAATTACGAATGTGCTATTTCCGAAAACTTAAAATCCGACTGTCATTTGACCGAAAGATTCCGATTTTACACTTTTACGACAATATTTTTTTCCGAATTCTTAAATTCCGAAAACTTATTGTCCGATCGGAATAAAAATAATTCGGTATTCAGAAATTCAGTCTTTTGTAAGGTCGGAAAAATGAAAGAAGTAAACGAACTCTTGCCAGAAGTGAGTTAGGTTAGGTTAGAACTGCGACCCCCAAGAACACGAACTGTTGCCAGAAGTGGGTTAGGTTAGAACTGTGACCCTCAAGAAAACGAGCTGTTGCCAGAAAATTGGGATATTTAAAATAGGAATCACGACAAATCGGAATTAAAAGTTTCGGAATAATGGCACTTCGGAAATTTCGGATTTCGTGATTTCAAAAATCGTAATTGTTAAATTCGGTGTTTGTCACCATCGGATTTGTTATAATCGAAATTATATCTTCGAAATATAAATCTTCGTGATTTTCATCATTCGTAATTACGACAGTCGGAATTTTGATGGGTCGAGCATTTAAAAATCGGAATGATAAAATTCGACATTCTAAAATTCGGCATAAATTTTTTCGGAATTATGTAGTGTACCCATTCTACATAAGTAGTTTATATTAAGAAAATGGTTTCAGTTCAGATTAATAGTAATTTCCAAAGCAGAATAACTTTGTGATTTATGTTCCATCACTAAAAACTACGGTTATTAATAAATCATTAACGTTGCCTATAGACTGATTGCTCCTTTATACTCGTATATTTGTACGTTATTAATATTATCATGTACTTATTCTGTTTATGAAATGTGCCACAGAAACAGGTACCTAACGTAAAATGACACAATAAGTAATCACTGTAATGTTAAGTTTTCAGTATGAATTGTAGGGGGCAGCATAGCCTCTTGTTTATTGGCGCGAAGTGGCGCCATCTAATTTTACTTTCTCAAATATATGACGGGATAGTAACTTTTTGAGCTTAGCAAAACTATTAGCTTTCGATCTGTGGCGAAACAGATTGTGGGCGCGCCGTAAAAGCGCGACGCTTGCCGGCGCCTGTGTGGTTTCACTCCTGCGCACACTGCGATGCTGCGGATTCTGCGGGCTGCCCCCCACGGCAGCGAACGACCCCCCGCGCTCCCTCCTCAACCGCATCGCACGCGCAACACACGACGTCTACTGTGGCTTCGCGCTTGCGGTAACCTCGACGTATCTAGTCCAACAGACCATCTACGCTTATCTGGTATAGTACACTAAGTTATAATACACCCTGTATATGCTTTGCACGAAGAATCTCATAGCTACTAAGAATTAAACGTGCATACTTGTAGGTGATGTTCCGCTGGAAAGTTTTCAAAATTGAGAAATCGTTATACGAGAAACATCACAAAAATCTCATTTACTTTTTGTATGAACATTCAAATCAATCCGTTTTCAAAATGTAAATTTTCCATGAAATTTTCCAGGAATTTCTGAAAACAGTCTAACTTTTAGGAAATTTTCAGCAACTTGCACATCAACAGGTACTTAGTACTTAGGTAATTGTAGCTAATTAAACGGTTCAAAGCGAGTTGACATGAGTTACTTATTTTGTAGGAGCGCGGCGATATGGATACGCTGGCGCGTGTGATGTTCCTCCTACTCTGTCATGTGACATCTATTGCCAAGCAGATCGTCTTCATGGCGCGTGCTTCTCGCATCGCCAAGCTCGTACAAAACTTTGATGGTAAGACCATTCAAAATAGTAGGTCTTCTATTGGGCGTGGATTAATTCTACCCTGCAGATGTGAATGTTGTAGATATGGCATACAATCCGGAAGAAACAACAAGAAAAGATCTGCTGATAAAAAGAGCGCAAGGAGCGTCTCGGCTTGGAGCGGCGTACGCAGGAACTGCAGCGCTAACCTGTGCCTTATGGACTATTTTTCCATTCCTAGCGCGCTTGGGTGGTACGCGCGTGATGTTCGCTCTATGGGTACCCTTTGCCTATTACTCCTGGCCTGAGTTCCTTATTGTTCTCCTGTACACCCATTACGCCACCTCGTTGGTTGCAATTGCCAATACCACTATGGATGCCTTCATCGCCACCATACTCGGACAGTGCAAGACGCAGCTTACCATACTGAAGTATAATATTTCATTCGAAGTATATACATACATCATTCGTATAATATTTTATTACTGATCACTACACTTTATAAATCAAAGTCCCCCGCCGCGTTTGTCTGTGTGTATGTATTTTCGCGATAAACTTAAAAACTATTGAATGGAATTTCATGCGGTTTTCACCTATCAATAGAGTGATTATTGAGGAAGGTTTAGGTATATCATTTATTTAGGTTTTTATGTAACCCGTGCCAAACCGGGGCGGGTCGCTAGTTATTTATGTTTTACAACGCATGTTGAAGTGAAAGCGTTTCAGAATGGACTTTGAGTCGTTGGCAGAGAGGGCAAATGAACGGGCACGTGAAACTGGAGAGCAAGTAGGCGCGGCAGCGGCAGCACTCCTCGTCCGCTGCATTAAGCACCATCATAAGATTTGCGAGTGAGCACCTTCTTATCATATATTATGATTAACGTGTCTCAGGAATCAGTCCAAAGCGTAACTCAGAATTTGAGTTATTTTGTTTTAACGCTTACAGCACGTCGCGGGAGGTACAAGCGATTTTTGGCGGAGCTGTGTTGCTACAGTTTGGTATTGGCGGTTGGATTCTCTGTATGGCAGCTTATAAAATTGTTAGCGTAAGTTTTTCTCAGTAGATACAGAACTTTTACATTTTACTGATTAATATAATGAGGAGCTATTGTATCTCCGGTCTACTGAAACACTACTGTTTGCTTTAACGTCTGCTCTTTTTACAGCTTAGTGTGGCCTCTCTGGAATTTGTGTCTATGGTGATGTTCCTAATGTGCATTCTTACCGAGCTCTTTCTTTACTGCTATTATGGCAACGAGGTTGCTGTAGAGGTAAGCCTACACTGCAAAGCATTCATCATATTAAGTTATTAGGTACCACTAGAGTCCCAATGTTTAATTTTAGGTACCTACTCTGTTCATATTTTGTAACACCGCTGCTGCACAACCTGTGAGTGTCCGGAATTCAAATTAAATACTTATTGTTGTTAACTACCCAAAACTCATTTAAAGTAATGTTAATTGAGTAGGCAACTAATACTGTTACAGAGTGCACAAGTGAGCGATGCGGTATACGGTATGGAATGGATGGGGCCAGATGGAGTCGGTAAAGAAGTACGGCGCGCCTTGCCCTTTGTCATATGTTGCAGCGCCGGCGCCGCTCGTCGCCCTCTGCGTCCCGCTGCGGTGTTCATCCCGCTTTCGCTTGAGACCTTCGTCACGGTAAATAAAAAAAAAATGATAAAATTTACAACCCACTCGATGGCGAAGTTCTATGAAGGCTTCTTTTTTCAAGCAGCACGCCTCTACAACTAAATTATTTTTACGTTATTTGTTACTTACTTTTCTAAAATGTCAGTGGCTCTAGAGATAGTTAATTCTTACTAATCACTAAGTTTTTAATGGGAAATTATGCTGCTTCTTGAAATAACTAGATAACGTAAGTCGACTTAAATATAATCAGATATGTAGTTGTATGTTTTATGTGCAGATCATCAAGTCGTCGTACACATTCTACGCGATGCTGCGACAGACTCAGCATTGATATCACTGTGTATGGAAAAGCCGTCAATAAAGATCACTTTTTTAGTCAGCTTATAATAAAAGAGATATAGAATAAACATTATGAATGTCTCATTAAAAATATCTGTTTATATTCAATTTAATAATAATTTCCTCGAATTTCTGTTAGGTATCTAGTTAAAATACGGCCGTTGAAAAGATATTAGAAACGATAAAAGTGAACGAGGGGGTCGTATTACCTGTAGCGGGAGGTCGAATCGCAATAAAAGGAATTTATGAAGACCGGCTTTGTAATCAAACGCTTTTGAACGCGACATCTCGACATCCGCTTAATTAAGCGACGCCGGGCCTCTCTCCCCGCGACTCTCCCGCCGAACTCTAACTCACCTCTGGCGCGCGCGACATCTAATCGTGCCTCCTGCCTTGTCCATTTTACATACGAGAATCTTCAAAATTTTCTAGATGTTAATATGTATGTGTACAGTGCGAAAAAATAGGAAATTCGTAACAAGTTACGATAAATTAAAACACGGCCGAAGGGAGTGCGGCGTTGTACAGCGTTTTTCAACACACTTGCTCGTAACGTGGAACTTATTGAACTTTACTGCTTCTAGGCTCATAATCCGAAATATTATTTTTTATCATACTACCGCAATTGTGCGGTAATCCATACTAATATTAATGCGAATTTGTGTCTTTCTGTCTGTGTGTTACCTTTGGCATAGAGATAGTTTGAGTCCCGGGGCAGGACATAGGATGTCGGAAGTCATCCCTAAAGGGTGAAAAGGGGGTGGAAATGGGAAAATAAATGAATTGCCTGTTAATTGGTGTAAGCAATTAAGCATATATACTATGCTCGAAATTATTGCCATTAGATTTTATCCAGGCGCTATACTTACTCTAACTGCTAGAACGAATTCCACGCCGACGAAGTCGCGGGCAAAAGTTAGTGTATGATATTCCGATCGAGTTAACATTGTAACTATCTATCGTTGTAACTATCATTGTAACTATCTATATATCTGTTCGTTGGTTACTAATTGCTAGTAATATGTATAGATAGTTTTTAGTTTAGGGAGCCCCGATTGGTGAGCAGTCAGGAAAAATATCACAACTTTTGTTTCTCCATACAAAAGTGAAACGTCCTAGTAGGTACCTACTGTAAATTATCTAACAATATCGGCCTGATTCGAACTTTAAGATACGTCAAACTTTTGCTAATGATATGATATGGATCGGATATGTAAAAGAAACGTTTTTGTTTGAAGTAACGTCACGTTTGACACTGACATATCCGATCCATGTCGTATCTAGCAATTTTTTTACCGATCTTAAAGTTCGAATCAGGCTGTAGGTATTGCCAAAGAGATCTGTAATGAATATTCATATCGTCGGCCTAAATCGCAAACCTCGTAACTCAATTTGACCAAATTTTACAGGAGGCACAAAAAACTTCATTACCAAAAATTTTGCATGAAGACTTACTTAGTATTTTTTTTAGATAATGTTAAATTAAATTTAGCCATCAGATTGTTAAAACCTATTTTTTTTAAATCACCTGAACCTGGAAAATTTGGAGTTACTAGTTTTTCTTCAAAATTTCTAGAAAGCTAATCGGGAGTTAAGAGTTTTGCTATTAAAATCCGTAAAAATAGAGGATAATCTTTTGATCTCAACAAGGTAATTGTGGATTAAAAAAAATAACTTGCAAATTAAAAAATATTTATTAAACTTAAAAACAGAAAAGCCTCCTCTGGCTTCCCACGTTAAAGTGGGAGTACAGAATTGCAGCGAGTCGGTAGTAGGATCCCATGGTTTGGGTAGCCAGAATCATAGGGGCCAAATGCTTGTCAACTTCCTCGAGAGCGGGGCTTTTCTTGATGAATTCGTTCTTCAACCATTCTAGGGCGTTTATTTGTGTGATGAGCACAGAATAGATACTAAATTTGTTCCTAAGTCATGGGTGTTTTCTATGTATTTAAGTATTTATATATTATATATTATATATATCGTTGTCTGAGAACCCATAACACAAGCCTCCTTGGGCTTACCGTGGGACTTTGTCAATCTGTGTAAGATTGTCCTATAATATTTATTTATTTATTCAAGAAATAGCCCCAAAGGAACATGGAAGTGGACGTGATCCATGAGATCCAGAGACTATGACAAAAAATGAGATCACTAAAAGCATATTATTATATATTCAGAGACGTCTCAGTGATCAACAGGTTCATCACCGGTAGTGATCACCGACTTGTTAGAGGCTCTCTGAATACAACCATAAGCTCGAACGTGTCCGTTTGATAAGTCCAGGCTCCGACATCCGACCTAGGCTGCTCCAAACCATGGTAGGATCTAAAGCATTTCAGTCGAACCTGGACAACCGATTCGCTGCCGTGGAAAGCACAAATGCCGTTGACATAAACCAGACCCTCAAAAATGTGGTTGGAATGCTCAGGAAAGAAGGTATGAGATCTTGCGAAGTACAGCGTAAAGCCGGGAGGTCGAAGCTTTCAGAGGAAACCCTCAGGCTCATAATGGAACGATGGGAAAGACCCACCTACCAAGTTGCAGAAGAAGAAGGAAGGGAGGGAAGGTGGAAGAAGTATTCACAGCGCCGGGCTCTAAACAAGAAGATCGGCAAACTAGTACGACGTGACTTCCGGTGCTCCAATACACGCTTAATTGAGCAAGCAATCGGGGGTCAAAAGTTTTTGTCCAGTCCCTTGGAAGAAGCCACCTGACGAAGCTGACCACAACTGATGGGGCTGTTGTATCCTTCCGGTCGGGGATTCTCTCTGAAATTAAATCCTTCTATAGCCTATGCTTTGCACGCATCTCAGTCAGATCCCGAAATGAGGATTCTAGAGCCACATTGATCCACACACATTTTATGCGGCAAAGCTTCTGGTTTATGACGAGCGGTTCTCATCACGATGAGCCGATTTCGTGGCTTGAAAAGCGATTTTTTTGTGTCCACAAGGTGCCTCCAGAGGCAAGCTCTTGAATCTAGTTACCGGCAGAAAACCACGTAACAAATCTTCATGAGTAAAGATCCAGGCGAAGCAAACCTCGTATGTCCATGGCACGCAACCAAAGGACATTTTCAATAGTCTAATGTGTTTAAATATGATAAATATCTATCAAGAATAAACAATCAGTAAAATCGTAGAACCTTATACACATACCTGTTATTCAGCACCCGTTTTCCTCCTAAATATTTACGCAAAACTGACGAGCAGTCACAACGCCATCGCAAACTGTACTGATGGGAGTGGCGGCGGGGGGAGATACGAGGTATTTCTTTTACAAAAATGGCGGTTGGGAGTTGCAAGGTTTTCTATTTTGCTTTTTAAACGTAAACGGTTTATTTTTGGTATTTAAGAGTTTTGCCGTTAGATGCGTTCAGAATAGTACTATCTAAAAGTGTCAAAACATGATTTTCAAAAAAAATGGAGTTACGAGGTATGCGATTTAGGCCGACGATATCGGTTTCTCTCTATAAATAAAGCAATATCAATTCAATAACGCAAGATATATCGGCAATTGTATCTATTACCTACGTTGTAAATATCGGTATATTTTTACATAACCTTCGTTATAAAAAAGATTCAGCGATGTATTACTTAATTGCTTTCGTGAAAGAGAAGAATCAGTATTAGAACAAAATTAAGTTCCTAATATCTGTTCTTTGATAAAATTATATTAACATCTAAAAATAAATTGTTGAATTTTATTAATAATCTATCCACCAAAGTGACGTATACATAACATATAGGTACCTGTATATATTTATTGGCTACGATTTTAATCTTCTTTAGAAGATCGTCAATAAAGCAGCAACAGGGACAATCGCCCACCATTATTTTAAACAAGCTTTAGAATACTAGTAGAATAGAATAGTTTATTTGTGCAAAAAGGGTTGTTGTTACATAATATTCTTTTCAGTCTTTGGCAGCAAAGATCGCTGAGCGACCTATATACGCCACATAATTCACATAATTATGTAATGTCAACGAAACAAACTTTTTATAGTCGCCATCAGATATATTATATCGTAGCGGCCAAGGTGCTCAAAACATCTGAACATGCACTTTCTTCTTGATATTTTTTTATGATATAGGACGCAAACAAGTAGACGAATCACTCGATTACCATCGCCCATACAAGCAATACAAGCTTTTTCCAATATTTTTGAATACCTTGGCCATCAATTAATCATAAATCGTCTTACATTCAAACTCCCGCAGCGGGAATGTCGTTTTCAAATAATTTAATCGATTGACAGAAAATCCTACAACTCTAAAATGATGCCACCTGAAGACCTAAATAACTAATCAGTAATAATCACATAGGTGAATATTTTTATTTATGCGATTATTTTCATTTTCATTTTTCACGTCAAAAACCTAGTAATTATAAAAGATAACATTAAACTCGACACTTGTTCCTCGTTATCTGCCGCTACAGGCGCCATTAGTCACAGCCGCGGCGACACAGTGTCAGGACTCGGGTGGCAGGTTGACGAGGAGTGACAGCGGTCACCTGAAGCTAACAAAATGGGGGTTATAAAACTTCCATTAAATTTAGCTTTTAAAAAGCAACAGTACAGATTTTTACTGTAATTGTACCTACCATTTTTTTTGCAAAGTGCAAATACTTGGTTATATGTGGAAAGACCGTGTTACACGTTTCGGTGGCTGCCATTTCTCAACCCACCAACGGAGCGGCAGCTGACGTTCACGTGGGTTCATCATACATAGCCGTTAACCGCTATACGAGTTTTCGCTTGGGAGGCGATGACTGATGAAATTTGCGCCTGGCTCGCGGTCTATAACTATTTGCAATATTATTTTTATGTCATAAAATGGTAGGGTATGTGCGGAAAGAGAAGAGTCATGGAATGTGTTTCCTTATATTCCACGACTCTTGTCTTTACGCACAGACTCTACTCTAAACCCTTTTATTCAATCTGATAACCTTTAACCCAGAGATGGGCATTAATCGATTAATCTTTTAGTTAACTAATCAATCGATTAAAAATATCAATCGTCATTTTTTAATCGCGATTAATTTAGTTGCGATTAAATTAGTTGTGAGAATGTTCGACTAACAACTAAATTAGTTTTAGTTTCAATCGACTAAATTTCACGATTAAATCTATATTAAAACTACGTAGTCGTCCGTTTTTGCATTTTTTATCTTGCAATATGTAACTACAAGTACGTATGTATGTAACATACGGAGGTACTCGTATGTTGTAACTATGTTAGTTTGGGTAGAATTTTGCGACTTATTTTGAAGCAGATATCTTCATCCGATTGAGCTAAAATTATGTATACACGTTTAATTTGAAATGCTTGAATGACAATGCAAATAATGCCATAATATTATTATAACGATATAATGGTAATAACGACAAATAGCGAAAAACTGCATTGTTTACAAATCGCAAACAATAAAGTAGGTTGGTGCATTATTAATACTTTGAATTATACGATACAGAGTAAATCTTAGACATAGAAACTATCAATATTTTGCTGTCTCTGACAATAGTAAAACTCTTTTTAGTGTCACGCGGTGACAAAACAATGGGATAATCCTACTTACCTGGAACTGGAAGTTGTTTGTTGCATTTTGGTGTAAGTGCCGACGCATCTTCTAAAAATAACACGTTCTGTTGAATGACACATCTGCATGTTGTTTATTATCTACGCGGTCTATTTTGTTTTCAACGTGTGGTCATTAAACTTACTTACTTTAGTAGCAAAATCTAGATCTGATTGAGACATACAAAATACTAACCCAACACTACGACCTTAAAGATTTCCATAAGATGCTAGAACGCAATAGTAACAACCGTCTGAGAGGTCATCAGTATAAGCTGGTGTCTCACAGGTCCTACAATAATCCTCATAGACACTTCTTTAGCAACAGAGTGGTCAACGCTTGGAACAAACTCCCAGGGGATGTAGTAGCGGCCCAAAGTGTCAATGAGTTTAAGAATAAATTAGATAAGCACAAAGCAAATTCTACTCAACACTGAGAACTTGGTTTATGACTCTGGATACAGGCATTATCAGTTGTTTAAACTGCCTGCCTGCATTACAAATAATAATAATAATAATAAAATAATAGTGAGAACAGATCTCACTCCTTAGAAACGGTCAAAATATCGTAAGTAATACATGACTATTTTATTTTTAAACATCCGTTAAGATGTCCTAATCAGTCTGTCAACATAGCCATACCGAGGTATCCTGTTCAATTTGCTTCTAACATTAGTCGCGAGAAAATAGTCTAACTAATTAGTCGATTACAAAATTTAGTTGTCCGAAATCAATCGGCAACTAATTTAGTTGCAACTAAAGTAGTTGCACTCTATACAACTAAGATTGATCAATCGTCGTTTTCAATCGTCAGTCGCAATTAATTCTTGTAATCTTAATCGTTAATCGTTAGTCGATTACATTTTGCCCATCTCTGCTTTAACCCAATAAATTGAATTTGTCTTTTAAAGCCTATTCAATATTAAACTAGTTCTCACTAAATTTATTTCACGAATTTCCAGGTAAATTAAAAACATTGGTGTACTACGTAAATGAATGAGTTTACTAAAGCTGTGCTTGACTGCGATAGATTAAACGTTTTTCATTAAAACGACTGCATTGTTTCGTTGCCCGTTGCCCTCGATTTTCCAGTATGAGGATGCACTGCCAGTGTTTATTGAAATAGTTTTACGGAAATATAATACAAAGTTGTTTTACCGTCGTGTTAAAATGAACCAATGTAAGTTGAATCTGAATTCTAGATAATTGTTACGGGTGGTAAAGGCAAACGCTAGATTGGATAACCTGCTGAGTCGAAAGTTCTGCGTTCTAGTTCTCGTCTTGATAGGCATTGAGAATAATATCTTTCTTTCGCAGAAATGTAGTTCATTACAAACGATATATAATTTCACTTTTATTTATTTACTTTCATCTGCCCTGGAATCCAGGGGGGGCGGGCAGTTTAATACAAAAGGTGACGTTAGTTTAGTAGCGTTATCAAACTGTTACAAAACTGCTTTTTTGATATGCCATCCCGTAGACCCGCACCCAGACTGGTTACACTTTATCTGTTATGTATTTTTCGACATCGGAGCGTGAGTAATACTAACTGCTGGGCAGAGGACTCTCCCCTAGATTTCCATGGACCCGGGTATGTCCTTAAACTACGTCCAAAAGAGAGGTATGGGCACTGTGAATGACATCTCGCTTTGTATGGTAGGGCACAGGACAGCGGATGTCATTCCAGATCTGAGCCCAACTGGGGAGGTACCTCCACCTTACAGAAAACCGCAGCTAAATAACACTAGACCCTACTAATAGTGTTGTGTTCCTGCCGGTGAGTAAGGTTGCCAGAGCTCGAGGGAGAGGAGTGTTAGGGTCGGCAACGCGCATGTAACTCCTATGGAGTTGCAGGCGTACATAGGCTATGGAGACTGCTTAACATCAGGCGGGCCGTATGCTTGTTTGCCACCGACGTAGTATAAAAAAATAAAATTGGTTCTATACATATATGCTTCTTCCGGCCAGTTGTCAAGGAAGATGTTAAGTCGCCTCGCCATACCGCGGGTTAGGCCTAGGCGGAGATGGCGACTAATGATGGCTAACCAAGTGACCCATGGGACACAGTCTCATAACTCTACAAGGAAAATAAATATAGCTAATAAATGTAGGTTCCTCAAGCGAAAATAACTCACATAACCAGACCGAGATTTTTCGGGTTGTGTGAATATTTGATGGCGGATCATCAGAATAGCCACCCTCGGTAAAATGCGTCTATTTAAAAATGTACGCGATCTGTCGTCAACCTTTTGTCCATTGAACAGCTCTAGTCACTTAAAAATACACGCAAAACTCTTCAATATAATTATTTATTTATCGGCCCCAACCGATATATAGGTACCTATCTAATTCAGCTTGTTAGCTGACCATTGTGACCCTTATGTCCGACCTGTCAGTGAATAAATGGTACATTACACAAATGAAAATATTTTTACATAGCAAGTTCAAAGCAGTTTTAAATTAAAAGTAGCAAGGTTCTTTAGTAATGGGTTTAACATGGGCCGACTGCACAATATGTTGCTACTATTGTAACATCAGTTAATGCGTTTACACTTTACGGAGGTAAACAGAGGTAAGAGAGGGGGAGCCCTCTGCATGATAAGAGAGTCTTGAAGTTCTCTGTGCTCGAATTTATCTCGCCAATATAGTTCTACGACATTAATCCATTAGCAAAAAGTTCAGTACTTAATGAGATTTTGGTTCAATTACACGCCATGACGCATACTTTTGCAACAAACTCTCCCGGGCTCAAAATAGGTAAATAAATACTTTTTTCCGAAAGCTCTTAATAACAGTAGATAGTAACTATTAGAACATAAAGGCACTTGCATGTACTGCTTGAACTGCTGAAAACTACTTTTACAATTGTTTTATTTCTTTGGTATCTTCTAGTAAATATCTTCGTTTTTATAGCTAAATAAATATCAGAGGACATCTTACACAGATCAACCTAGCCCCAAACTATGCAAAGCTTGTACTATGGCTGCTAGGCGACGATATACATACGTATATACATAAAAACAAGCTGCTGCTGCTTTTTAGCTGCTGTTTAGATTTAAAAAACCGGACAAGTGCGAGTCGGACTCGCCCAACGAGGATTCCGTGCTTTTTAGTATTTGTTGTTATAGCGGCAACAGAAATACACCATCTGTGAAAATTTCAACTGTCTAGCTTAAGCTATCACGGTTCATGAGATACAGCCTGATGTCAGATAGACGGATAGTGGAGTCTTAGTAATAGGGTCCCGCTTTTACCCGTTGGGTACGGAACCCTAAAAATGAATTACTGAAAAAATGAACAGACAATGATGTGCTGACTGACTGTGATGATAAAATGTGCTACCTAAATCAGGGGAATAAATAAAACCTTTGTAGAAAACTGAGTTATTTAATAAAACGGTGGCCACCTTGCCGCACAACATTGGGACTGTTTACAAAGTTTTAACACAATTTTATTTACAAATAAGACTAGAAATCACCATGCGCTCGCAACGCGCTTACAGCTCACTCGTAACGATCACAGCTTTCCTCCTGCGCATTTGCAGCGCGCTTAAAGCGCGTCGCGTCGCGCGTACGCACTGCTGTCGCCACCTCGGCCGCGCATGCCCTCTCCAGACCTGTACACACAGACGAGTCCATGAATCCACCAATCCGAACATACATCCTACACCAGGCAACTATCATCGGCGGCATGCGGAGCGGGCAGGCATTCCTACAATGTCGACTGAGCCAATGCATATCCATTTGGAACAATAGGAATTCGCTGAATTTAGATTCAATCAATCAATCAATCGGGTCCAATCTGCAGCGCGCGTGGCTCGCGCCAGACGAAAAGCGTGAAGCCATGCTGGAAGAGGGGGTCTAGTTCCGGGTCGAGCTACTTATTACCGAACCGGGATCCGTGTCCTATACCCTACCGCTCCTTTAGAAACGGTGGCTTTTATGAAAGAAAAAGAAAACAAATTTATTTGTAGCACTAGAAGTGTACCATGACAAACATCAAAGTCAGAAGATTGTTTACATTCGACTGGCAAAATAGGTCTAATCAGACCGGAGACAAATAAGATTTAATTTTAATCCCTTTTTCATATTAAAAAAGTGTTTATTTGGTAGAAATATTATATTTAGACCAGTCTATCAGAATCTACAAAAATTTTAAATCTTTTGGCAGTTTTGTCAATAATTTATCCTAGTAATACTTCAGCTCGCTATGTAATAAAATTTATTAATTGGTAATAAATATGAAATATTTAAATTATTTAATTATTTAATATTAAAATTGATTACCTACAACTTGTATCCGATCTATCTATAGCAATAATCTTCTTATTAGTGATATTTTAATGGTCCTAATAAAAATTAACAGGCGTACCTTATCTACGAAGATTCATTATGTAACTCATACACGATAATCATTTATAATTTAGTAAATGATATACTACTCCTAATTTAGTTTCAAAAAATTGTAAAAATAAATTATACATATTAAAAAACGAAGGTAAACCTTTAATCCATCCAAACATCTACAAAATTGCATGGCCAATTCAAAATCAAAGCCAAATCATTCATAATGCGTCCATGTAATTTTGCAGCTCGCTGTAATTTGCGAAATGTGCGGATTTATATTACTTATTAATCCTATCGCCAAGGAGCAACCATCTCAATAAAAAACCATATTCAAAGATTTCCTCCGCCCATATAATAATACTACCTGACTGCAGGCGCGTGATCTCGGCGCCGCCGCCCGCGCGCTCCACGCTCGCCCCGCACCGCGCGCTCTCCGCGGCCACTAGCGCTGTACGACGTGTCATCTGCGCTCGACTCCACGCCGCATACCGACTCTATCAAAATGTAATTTTATCAGTAAAATGTTAACACGCTATACCTAACTACAGTACAATCTTTGACAGGCCGAAGTATTTGTTACAGAAAACGAGTTGTTCTTGACTATTGTGCAATGTGCACAATTATGAAGTAAGTTCAAGGAAAAATATCATAGCAGTATATCTTTCGAAACCAATCAGGCCATTTTGAACGTACCTACACTGACATCAAACTGATATCATTTACTTATCGTACGTCTCGCTCGCGCTAATACATGTACGGACAAGTACGAGCAAAATACACGATAACTAACTCATCATTCAGATATCATTCTGATGTCAGTGTACGTTTAAATAGGCCTGAATATCGTTTTATAGGAATTGGTCAAAATAAATTATTAGGAACGCCATTTGATACACTGCCAATGTTTCAACTTACATGGCCTGGATGCTTATTCTTATTGTAACTATATCAGATTATGGATTGGATCTAGATATGTTATGGATACGGTCTGTCAGTTTCAAAGGTGATGATTTTGGTTTCTGAAATAGCACTGGCAGATCAAAATTCATAATAAATCCAGATCAAATTCATAACCTTTTATTACAGTCAGAATACGCCTCCTGGTTCTTTGATTCGCTCTGACAGCTCCTATAAGAGAGAGAGAGAGAGAGAGAGAGAGAGAGAGAGAGTAATATAATCTCCGCATATGCATCGAAATGAACAATTGTGGTTGCACGTTGCACTTCACTTCAGTACCTGAATGCGAGCGCGTATGAGCGTGCGGCGTGTGCCGCGCGCCGGCGGGCACGCGATACGTTTCCGCACACGCAGCGCACGGCGACCCGCTTGACTCGGAGTCGCTCGAACATACACCAAATTCTGCGCACATAATGCGTAAGGATTAAACAATTGTATTGCAATCGTTCCAAAAAAGAGTGGAAATATCATTGATTAAAAATGATGATTGTGCCTTGGCAAAAATACTATAACGTCAAGCGGGATAATTGCCACTATGGGTTTATTGCGTCTATTCGAGTTAATTTTTAAACAACATTTGTTACTGCAACTCCCTTCATCTAGGCCAGAACTACGTGGAGGACAACACGTAACATAGAGGGCGCTTTATTAAATCGTATTCAAATAGTTGGCTATTTTGAGGATTAGTTTCACCCCAGACCTACACGGTGGATGAGGTAAGAGAACAAAATCCGTTTGCATCCTTGTTTTTCTTCAGATATTTGGTAATATTTAGTAATAAATGTGCTCAATATTAATTAACTGTGACATGGGAACCACAGTTTGTATTTGTACTTCTGTTTTGGAAAAAATCCATGTCAAATTCTTGGAGGATATTTTTTTAATTCGGCAAAATGCGTCAATAATGTTGAGGTAATTGCGTCTATGTAACGCATTTGCCCCAATGTCAGTGGTCAATAACCTTTTTACTAGATACGTAGTTTTACCAGATATTTGACACGTAGTTTTAGCAGCTATTCGAGAAAGTTCCGTCAGTAGAAAAGCGGGCGAAGTTAAAATTTCAGCCCTTCGACCATACAACATTTTCTAATGCTAGCTTTTCTACGGAACGGAACTTGCTTCTTACTTGCCAAGCTTTCCAATACAAATAATATATTTTCCAGTTTTTTTTTACCAGAAACACTGGCACTTAAATAAAACTTGTTGAATTTTTTTATGTTAGTTTTTTAATCGACTAAAAAGGTTTACAACATCTGGAAATTAGGTTCGTATAAATGCGTCTACAAACGACGGGACGCATTTACGTTTTTGGCCCCATGTATTGATTATACCATCTAAAATACTGTAGGTATTATGAACACGTTTCATGAGGTTTGAAAATTCCTATCGTAATTCTTTATAAATTATTTTAAAAAGACGCAATTTGCTTTTAAACTTCCGTTTTTTTTAAACATTCCTTAAATTATAGTGCAACGAAAAAGTTACTTCACGAATTATCTTGAGAGAGTTGTAGAGAAAAGCACCCAGCAAAAAAAAAAAAATTCGATACACATTAAATATTTCAGAATATGAGATAAAAATATTAAAAATCAGTAACGAATTTGCCCTGGTTGACCTTACTAAAATACTACTACTATCTTATTACGATAAAAAATCTTAATACAAATAAATATACAAAAACAAACAAACAAAATCTAAGAAAATTCATTAGGTAACCTCCTGTGAAACAATTTACGAAATACGAATAATGCGCCAAGTAATTCGCGTTATAATCACAAAATATATAAATGCCAGTGTTCCAATAAAGTCGCGAACTCATGTATGTAGGTTCAGTATTCGCACAGCGATATATATGTTACGAGATCGGGAATTGAGTCGTGAATTGCATCGACTGCGGGGGTAGTCATCGAGCGCAAAACCGATTCTTGGCAAATATTCCCGCATTCGGAGAAACCAATAAATATCTAGAATAATGTATGTTTTGTTGCAGCTTCCTCTTGCATTTATTGGCATTGCGCTATAGTATTTTCAAATGTTGAAATTTTACAAGCATGTCTGCTCGAAACACACTTCGCACAGACTTAATGAAATTTTCTCACCGAAATGAAGTAGTTTAATTACGGCGCTGAAGGGCGCGCGAGATGGGTGGAAGTGGCCAATAAAAACGCCTCTCGGGTTTCTATTTTACACGTAGGAAAACGTAATATCTTGGTGATTTTAAACAATTTATTACGTTAATAAATAATTGTGCTCTAGGATTTATTTTGTTTGCAAATCGACTATAAAACAAATAGGTATCTGGGTCACTCTCGTAGTGAATGTTGCCAAATATGTTAAACGAAAATATGCTTGCCATCCATATATTATTTGTTTGTAAATTGGTAAGAATAGTGTAGTGATCAAACTCCCGAATATTTATAGACCTATAAAGTTGTTATGTGTGAGACATAGAGCACAGATTTTTTTATCACTTTATGGTCACGTTAATTCTTTGTGTAGGTAAATGACTATTTATGGTCTGTAGAGCACAGGAGGCGTATTCTAATTGTAATTACAGGTTACGAGTTTGATCTAGATTTGTTATGGATATGATTTGTCAGTCTCAAGTGACGTTTCTGGTTAAAAATACGCCTCACCCTTTTCTGATTTTCTGATATGATCTGTCAGTTGACAACAGTAACAATTCTAGACAGATAACATTCATACTAGTTTCAGAGCAAGAAATCAGAATCTGGCTCCATGTTATTCATTGCACACTTTCTATTTTCGGAGATATAGTTCAGAACACAAAATCACATTTATATGTGTGTTTTGATTTTGCCCGACTAGTATACGGTTTGATAGATTTTAATGAAAGTTTAGAATGGTCACCGGTAGACATCGGAGTTTTCACCGCACGGTAAGATTATAGTGAGCCGTGGAGTCGATATTAACATTAAAATTAAAGTCATACTCATCATCTTGTAAATACATTTTTACTTATCAAAATACCTATGTATATTTATTAAACATTACTTATACGAGTATGGATATAACAAAATACGTAACTTATGAAGAAATAAATAAAGAAAATAAAAAGTCCAGTCGAGTTCATGTATTTTGACTATCGTTTTAACGATACTTCAGTGATGTTAACGTAGTTACGTTCATAGAAGAAACGGTACTAGGACATATATTTAGATAAGTATATATATATCTGTGCATCTGAGCCTGTAGCCGGTAAAGTGGAAGGCCGGGGAGGCTCCTTGCGGAAATTGCAAACTCGCTCAATGGAACCAGAGATAATGCCTCGGGAATGAACTATTATTATTTTACGGCGTTTTTTAATATCCTGTCGCCCTCGTGGCCGCGGCTCCGGTAATGAGTTTTAATAGTTAAGCATTTGTTATTTTCTTGTTTTATGATTTCGCTTAAAATATTTAAGTTGCGCGGGAACCGTTGGCTGCGGGCGAGCAAGACATTAAACTTTTTCGACGGAACTATCCGTAATTTGTTTATAAATTATATGTTATATGTTATAAAATTGATATAAATAAATGTTTATGTTTGTTAATGGCGATAGCTAAAGACGCCGGTTCGAATCCGCCCTTCACCACTGGAGGGCTTCGTCACTTTTTCTTTAATATATGACATCTATCTATTGTTTGTTATCCATTGTTTATAAATGTTTTAAATCAGTATATTAACGGTTGATAAGATCTTGGTTGTCCTAAAAAGTGCGAGGTTATTAAGTAATGAAGGTAAATTAGTTTGTATACATTATATGCAATTTCTATTGAACTCGACTTTAGGTATGTATACTAAATTCATTATTATTTTAATTAAGGACAATTTTACCATTATCAGATTAAAGCGTCTTCCAATTGAAGTTATCTGACTCCTTTTGTTGTGTATAAAAGAAAAGATGAAAGCTTAAAATACGCAAGATAATATTTTATTCAAAAGATTGAAAAATCAAAAGCTATAAGATAACGGAAGTATTTACGTCGAAATTTTTAAAACTGCGAGCGAGCGATGAGGTAAGATAACCCTAGCGCTGCGCCGGACAGCTCTGCCTGTTGTAAGACCAGCACACAATTATAAAGTCAAGGATCGAGCGGATATTGCTTCCCCCTCCCACGACGGTGCCTGGTGGCGTGGCGCTTTATTGCGAAAATCTGCAGGACGTATTTTATTGGAGGCAATCAACGCTGGGTTTTGCATAAAAGGCGCGGAAGATAATGCCCTAAAGGCCCCTGAAGAAATTTTATGGCTCGCGGTTTTTATTTCCTCACAAAAGTAATGGCCGGGAATCGAAATTTTATTTAAGTACTCGAGATTGAAATCGGCGACCGCCTGCGCGTCTCTGTTTACGGCAGATGCCTGCAGAAACTGAATAAACAAGCATGCACTACTGGGTCAGGTTTGCATTTAGCTTTTAACGTGATTGGAAACGAATAAAGAAGTAAACACCGTTTATTCAAGTTTGAACTAAGAAATTTATTTTAATAGTAAGTAAATTGATTTCAACAGCTGCGTTGAGCTCACATATTATACTTGTTACCTACCTCTAGTGTGAATGTACTGAGCTATAAGCTTGGAAGACGAGACCCCATATATAGATTTTACAGCTCGGTAACTGCGGCTTACATTTTCATTAAAAAGAAAAGAGCTTGCCCGGTATTTCGATAAAATACACATGATTGTGTGTATAAAATGTGTATATAGATTTTAAGTTTTAAGTGTATATGGAATGCAATTCTGAAATAAAATTTATATTATTATTATAAAGCGTGAAATAGGTCATTCAGAATCTCATCTTTACGGAAATTTCTTATTAACTGAGCAATGTCTTATACCACGTGCAGTTTTATTATTTTTCCTTGAACAACCGTTGAATCGAAAACGTGACCTAAATAAAATCAAGTGTCTATCTGGCATAAAGTACTTACAGTAAAATAATTTAATTTCCTAGGTACCCATTTTGTACTTTGTCACAGTGACAATCTAGCGACTTTCATATTGATTGTCACTGTGACAATGTACGAAATGGGTCGGAAATTAAATTCTTCGACAATAGGCACCACAATATTGCAGACTTGGCGATTCCGTCAGAAAATGATTGTCATTGTCCCACTTTCCGTGCGGAATATCACACAATAAGAGTTACCTTTAAGCATGATGAAGTAAATTAGGATTAGGACGATATGGCGGCGCGTTTAGCAGCTAACGCGCAAGTGTACAAGTATGGGCAAATTAAGTAACACACGCTAGTAATGCCTGTCGTGCAAGTATTGGTCGTGTCCATTTTTTGTCGTGCCACCGCCCATAGATTTATTCAGTTTTAAGTTATGCTCGTGCGGACGACAACAACTCGCAGAACCACTAGTAATAACAAATTAATATAAATATTGTATCAAAACTTATAAACTAAACGTAACTCAATTATAATAATTAATAACATAAATTAATAATGATAATAAGAATAACCCTAAACCTAAACTAAATTGAAAATTCGCCCCACGGCAAGGTGCCGTAGATGCTGGCAGCATTAGGTACCCCGCTGAATTGCAATATTAATGCGCTGTGCGAGGAAGCTGCCAGCCCTACGGTCCCCACATCCCCAGTAGTAATAAAAGATTTACCTGGCGCGTGATGTAGTAAGTTAGGACGTGATGGCGGCGCCGCCATCGCCAGGGGCGACGCGCGTCCAAAAGTGTGTAAGTGCAGCGCGCAGCCGCCACGCGCGCCTGTCGTGCCGGTCGTGCCCGTGTTTGTCGCGCCGCCGCCCATGCTGAACGTCGCGTACGGGCTGATCTCTTCTAATTCCCCTTTAGACATGAAGCTGGTGTAAGGATACTTCCTGCCATGGTCTAAATATTAAGTTGTGTTTGTTTTAGAAATTGGTGGTTGTAAAGATGATTAAAAAGACGTGTCTCCAGTATTAGATAAACGTTGGAATTAATTTCCTTTACATATTGGAATTTAACTTTATAACACAGACAGTTATATATTTATTTTAGAATACTCTTACAAAGAGCGCATAGGTTATTCAGACAGTTGCAGCCCCTGGCAGTGTTAAATATGACAAGAGTGTTGTGCAGTTGCGAGAACGCATTAAATCTGCAGTCGTCACGTTTTTTTAATCGTTTACTTACCATTTGGTGGCGTTAGAGTCTTCCCGTTCCTCTTTCCTGGCTCTGTTGTGTAAAGTTGTGGATGAGGATGTGCAGGCCGCACGGGCGGCGGGGTCGAGGCCCGACGAGCACGCAGCAACGCCGCTGCGCCAGCACCCAACAGCGCTGCTAGCGCCCCTGCCGCTAGTGCTGGCGCCAGGCCGCCACGCCATGTGCGCGCTTCTGTGTCGCCACTCGGAACACCTTCGACGCCCGCTGGTGACGCGCCTTCTTCTACTGCCAGCTCAACAGGGTCACCGATTCTTTCTAATGAAAAAATGCGTGAAGCTCTGTTACGTTCCTCTGTTCTTTTTTTATCAGTTTAAGATTCCCTAACCAGGTTTACTTTTGTACTGGGGAGTACAAGGTATTACCAGGTGTAAGGCAAATAAGATGATTTAGCTTAACTTAGAATTGGTTCAATGACAAATTCTCTTACCACCAGACCGCGCTCGGGTGGCTGCACGGTATCTTGCGCGCGTAACTGCCGCTGCACCGTGCGCTGCCACGCGCACCTCATACCATGCGCCTGGCGCTAAACCACCCGCCTGGGAAAGTTGGCTTGGTTTAGTTGAGATTTAACAATTTATGTTGCGGCATACGTTTGACGTAGACAGTATGCGGAATAGACTTATTATAGGTATTAAGGTAAATCAAACATCAAATTCTATATTCTTTGATGGCAATAAGGCAGTAAAAAAAGCCCAGATTAGGTTGTCCGACTAAGAAGTTTAATAGTGAATAGGCTTGGCCGCCAAAAAAGCAAGTTTGTGTATTAAAGAATGTACACGATAAAATCCGGACATTAATGATCAGGTATATCTTTTTACCGAATGCACATATTCAAGCAGTTATTTTATTTTAATAATCTGTAACTATAGTACTATATGTATAATAAAAATACAATCATATTACAATAAATTGGCTTCTGTGAGTTTTCGCTAAACATATTATGACGGACGACCTGTCTGGCCTAGTAGTGTCTGGTCTGGGTAGTGACCCTGCCTGTGATGGTCCCGGGTTCGAATCCCGGTAAGGGCATTTTTTGTGTGATGAACACAAATATTTGTTCCTGAGTCGTGGTTGTTTTCTGTAAGTATGTATATCGTCGCCCAGCAGCCATAAATAGTACAAGCTTTGCTTAGTTTGGGCATAGAGTAACTTATACTAGAGCGGTACTGTCATAGTAAATTTTGTAACCACAGTAAATTCACTGCCATCTGTCGACACACTTTAAAACTAAAAATGAAGATTTATAAAAATACGATAAAATGTATTTAAATATGGATAAATGTTTTTTTTATTTTCATTAATTATTTTTATGATTTTGACCCATGTTCTTTCACTGATATGCGTTAAAATTGTTAAATAACAAACGAAACCGTCAACGCCATCTATACGACAGTAGGCCAAAGCTAGTAGCGCCCTCTGATCGAGAATCAAATTTTCTTGACTTTCGAGGCACGTTTTTTCCTTAGACTGTATCCATCTATTACGGAGTTATATCTATCTTTGGTTTGGGGCTAGGTTGATCTGTGTAAGATATCCCCTGATATTTATTTATATTTCATCATAATATCTTTAATTTTTTGTGCAGCGTTTTCCGATAATCGTCACTCGCTTTTTGCTACAATGCCACAATTGCATTTATATTTTTATAAGCAGTTGTATGCTCATTAGAATATAGTCTTACCAAAAAATACGGTTTAAAACTCTTTTCTACTTGAGGTAGTCAGGGAGACATCCTACTCCAAGCACAGAAAGTCGTTTTTATATGGGAGGCATTTTTTTGTCAAAAAGTAAAATTCACCACAGTTAAAACACCTCAGAGCTATACCATTGGGAAAATATAATGTAATAAAGTATAATTTGGCTTACACATATAATTAAGGTTTTATGTGTAAGCCAAAATTTACCATATCGTGCGTGCCCGGGTATTATCGTTTACATGCAGTCTTTAGTTAGGTGAAAATATGATTATTATGGCCACTTATAGCGGCTATTTTAGATGAAAAAATTTGAAACTATCAGGCTCTACACCATAGCCAGGGTATCTTGCCATGACTCAACTTCGGAACTTCGGAACTAAAAGATGTGTGCGGTTAGGTAGTTTATCATATATATTATATCATATAGAACGTATTATATGTATTATATATTATAACTATACATGATTGTTAATATATTTGTTTTATTTTACATAAATCCCATGCCCATGCTATATACTGTAGGTTATAGGTTTACCTGTCTTTTAGGAAACTAAATATTTTCTTTTATGCCGTTTAGTACAGCTTTGATGTCTACCGTTCTCCAACTCTCCCTCAATTGCTCAAAGGTTAACTGGAAGAGATCCCTTAAGGGATAAGTTCGCCTTTGTACAAATGATGCGTTTTTCTCGTGTTTTATGTTTATTTTTGTACAATAAAGAGTTTTAATACTACTACTACTACTACAATCTAGAGCAGCAGCCACTACCAGCAGGCTTTAGGTACTGCCACGCACTTGCGTACGAAAAGTTAATATATTAAACAAAACTGAAAAAGTACTAGTATGAGTTACCTCAGCTGTCTCGCCGTCTTCCGGCAGCGCGGACCAGCCGCCTCCAGCAGCAGGCCGTAGCGCCACGCTCCAGCGTGCGACAGGGCATGGCAGTTCGCCGCCCGCGCCCCCCGCCCGCCAGATCAGTAGGTTGAGCCGCAGCGATGTGCTGTTGGCCCAGATGAACGCCGCGCCCGGCGGTGCTCCGGCTTCTACGCACAAATTCGCAATTTGTTTCAAATTTTAGTGGAAATTTTACTGGAACTTTCATGCCTTTCCACTACACGATAATAAATGCATGACCTTAGTAGGGAAACCTAGGTGTCTACTTACGGCGACCAGTAGTAGCGGCTAGTAATGGTGTTGAAGGTCCGCTCACACCCGCTAGCGAGTGAGCGCGCAGCCACACTTTGTGCCGCGCCCCGCATGCAAGCCCCCTTAGCGCGCGGGAGTATCCCGCAGCGCTCGCCCCCGCTGGGACTCGGGCTGAACGCGACTTGCCACCTGTTGCAACTTCACGCGTCCACCATACCGTGTAACCTGAATTTCAATATATTTTATAGCAAGGTAAACATTATTGTATGAGTGCCAAGATTTTTAAGACAATAAAGTGTTGGTTGTATATGAGAGTAGGTAGACAGTGGGCATGTTGCACTTATTGAGCCATTTATATCATGAAATAATTATGTATCTCAAAAGTATCATAAATACTTACACCTACAGCAAATTTTGACAAATTTGATACCTAATATAGGCTCCGTTTCAACATGTGCCGGCGCCGCGTCCCAGGCGACCAGCATGACATGGTGATCAGCGCGCAGCAAGCGCGGCGCGAGCGGTGCGGCCGGCGGCGTTCGAAGATCCACTCTCCACGTGGCTATGTCGCTGGATCCGTCCGCGCCGGATACGAGGCAAGTGTAGTTGCCTGATGATTCTGCTTCTAACTCTATAGGAATAAAACTGAGTTAAAGCGATGACTTGAGGTACAAGCAAAGGCGAATTTCATTATTATTTATTTTACATGAAAACCAAGACGATTAACCAGATTTACATATCTCGTATGTTTTTTTTAATTATATAGGTATAGGTAATTATATAGGTAGGTAGGTATTTGATTCAACGGTTACAAATAAGAGATAAGGTTATATGGTTCATATTCCATGGCTTTTTACCACGGATTGTGAAAGACTGGTAGGTATAAAAAAGACATCACCGCCAGGTGGCCGCAACAGACGCCTTGTTGGCCACACTAGCTATCAAAGCCTAAGGACTAGTCGCAAGGAAGTGAAGGGGAAAAAATGTTGTAGGTTGAATTTCGAATTATCGAGCTACGCAACGTTTTGGTATTTGGTGACCTGACCAGGCGACATTTTTGTAGGTTTGATTGGTGGTGGCTTACCATGTATAAGCAAATCCCCTGCTGCAGTGACAGTGTGCCGCCGTGGTAGAGGCGCCCAGCGCCGTCGGATGGGTCCGGAACCTCCGCCCGCCACAACGCAGCGTAATCGCACGCGGGTTCCACGTATCTCGCGTATTGTTCGCGGCCATGACAGCACGCGCACTGGCGCTATGGTACAAACATCGCTTATTAGTCACTTTGTGAAGTGAGCTAGCTTTTGTATAGTCTGCAGCAGAACACATTCACTGCAAGCGACCCGCGAGGCAGGTTCTCTGTTCGTAGGCTTTAGACCTTAGGCAGTGAATGTGTTAAGAGGGCAAATATGCAATATAAGCTTTCTTATTATCTTAAAAATAATGTTATATACATATAAATTTCATTTTAAAAATTTAAAGTTCTATCTGGAAAGCACGGAGTCCAAAATACCCTATAAAAGAGCATTAGAATTAGATGTCTGATTTACCATTACTGGCCGGCGCCGCAGTAGCGACCCGCCCCGGCTCACCCGAGCCAGCGGCGTTGTGCGCGCGCACCCAGAACTCGTACAGCACGCGCTCGCGCAGCCCCCGCACTTCGTGCCACGCCTCACCCTCTTCCTCGAGATCCTCGTCAGGCTCCACCCGCTGAGACCATTCCCCACCCACTCTTGCGTCAGAAACAATACAATAAAGTTATCAAAATAATGATACTTATACATTTTTTCATACTTGGGTAATGTAAAGAAAGCATTTCTCGCATTAGAAATGACGAAGCATGATTAAAGTAAGGATGAAATGAAATTCTTCATGCTTAAGGGTCTTCTTTGCTTTTGCGAATAAAATGTCACGCCCTCCGAACTGCACACACGAACTGTACGAAGAAAGGTAAATAAAATTCTAAATTAAAACGACGAACTATGGTGTGCATGGTCTTCTTTCACCGCGATATTATGACTAATTAAAGCTAATGAAAGATTTAACAGACACTTACTTGTCACGTTCCTTAGTATATAACGTAAAGTGGCTGATCCGAGTCCGCGGAGGCGCGCGCCATGACACGCGCACAGTGCTCGTGCTTGATGCCAACGCGCGTACTGAGCGTATTGCCCCCGGAACTGTGGAAAATATTCCATAAACTTCGGTATAATCGTAGATATATGACATAAAGTACCTATTGTGAGTAGATGGGACTTGTATAGCTTGGTGCTTAGTAAAACATATTAAAATATTAAGAATTAAATAATAAAGTGCGGAAAAAGCTTAAGGTAAAAAGAGACGAGGAATATTGGGCATTTACCATCATCAAGTGTAGAACAAGTGACAGTCGTAGAAGGAGGTCCGGGCCCAGATCCAGTGCGGGCTCGTACCCAGACGGAGTAGTTCGTCGCAGGTCGCAGCTGACGTAAAGTTGCACCGGACGCGCCTGACGCCGCTGCTGCCACGCCGCCGCCAGCAGGACCAGTCCATGCTACATAACCGACAACTTTTGTTTACGAAATACTTGATAATGCTACACAAAATGTACTTGTGAATTACAAAATCGAACGCTCGTACAATAGGTTTAGGATTAAGAAGAGAAATATAGCTGGCGAATTAATTCA
Organism: Cydia strobilella; assembly: GCF_947568885.1. Lineage (NCBI taxonomy): Eukaryota > Metazoa > Arthropoda > Insecta > Lepidoptera > Tortricidae > Cydia > Cydia strobilella. Next base: position 6,211,163 of record NC_086043.1, on the reverse strand, counting down.
TTTACACAACGTTAGACCTGAACAGTTAGCTTCTATTTAGCCAATTTGAAAGATTATTTAGTGGACACTGACATATTGCCTTTCACTATCTGTCTATCACATACCTGGCGAATCGTATTGAGGAGCATAGTGGACATCGTAGCCAGTGAGAGCCGGTGCTGGCGGTGGAGCAGGCGGCGCCGGCGGTGACCACCATACGCGCAACGCTCCCGCCTCTGCGGCGCATCGTACACCGCCTACAGCCTCGAGAGGCACTGTCAAACAACATGACACGGCTACAATTAGAAGAGAGAGTGACTGACATTCGGATATAGTAAAAAAATACTTTTACCTACAATTTACAGGTCATGCAAGAAATCCCACAGAACGAAATGCGACCGTATTGAAAGAAACCCCCTTTGTCCCTCACGTTCCATAGCCAATGCCAAGCCCCCCCAATTGGGCACCGACTGCGCTTGCGTCTTGCAGTTTTCACCAAGTTGCAGCTGAAATGTAATACTGATAGACGTAAGACGTATAAAGAGTAGCAAATATTCCACTAACCTCCATCTGCAGTTGAGGCGTATACAGGTGGAGCAGGTGGACCGGCCCCGGCGCGATTGTAAGCCCGTAAAGATACTGCGTAGCGCGCGTATCTATGCAACCCACGCAGTGTTAACTCGGCGCGCGCCCATCCCGCTATCGCTGCACTACCTGTTGGCATTCAATGTTTTCTCAATTAGTAGATTAGAACGATCTCTAAATAATGTTCAACATTATGTATTATAATGCTTTTATTCAGGTAGGTATGTAACTATTAGTATTGCACCTGCACGCGCCGCTCCTTCTTCGCCCTCGCTTTCTTCGTCATCATCTGCTCCGGATAGCGCTCGCCACGTCACTACGTACCCTAGCAACTCGCCGTTCCAGGAGTCTCGCGATGGAGCCTGGGGATTATACAAACAATTAGAACAAAAACTCCGAATTGACCCAGACACAGTAGCATAATACGTCATGATCATGATGGTAAACAGATATAAAACTCACCGTCCAGGAGACTAGGAGTTCTCCCGGTGCAACTGCTCGGACTCTTGCGTCTTGGGGAGAGCTTGAGGGAGCTGCAAAAAAAATTTCGTTAAAGCAGGGTGAAAAACGATTCCGTTATTTAAGTTAGCACTAAATAGTAATTGTGCATCTTAAACTCACCTTCCTCAAGAGTAGTAAAAAGCAGGGGTGCGGACGGTGGTGAAGCGCCCACATGATTGGCGGCAACAGCACGCAAAGAATAAGCCGCTGCTGGACGCAGTCCAGACAGTATTGCAGACAATGCGCCCGAAGGGATTTCCGCTTCAAGCGGCGCTGTTACAATAGTCAGATTGACTGTCAAAACTGCTGAACCAGGAGGCGCGTGCAAAGGTGTATATATAACTGAATAGCGAGCGTCAGTGGAGCTTGCATCCCACACTAATCTGATCCAGCGCGCGCCTACACCACCTAGCCGCAGTCCAGCTGGTGCCTCGGGAGGTTCTGTTTGACAAGAACAATCATCAATATTTTAATGACCAAAAATGTAGCTAAAAATACATGGTATACATACAATATACATATAGTTACGCCTATTTCCCGGAGGAGTCGGCAGAGACCACGGATTTCCACTTGCTATTTACGATCCTGACACCTCTTTCGCTTCCTTCACTTTAATAACATTCCCCATACACGCTCGCCGGTTTAGGGTGCTCCTGGCCTTTCTTCAGGATTTCCCTGATTTGATCAGAGAAAGTCCGCTAACAATTAATCTACTAATAAATAGTTTAGTTACCTTCAACATGCAGGAATACAATCATTTCAGCGCGACCGTAATGGTTCGCAGCAAGGCAACGATATTCTCCTGCATCAGCACCCTCGGCGGCTCGTAATCGAAGCTCCGAACGAAGTGCTTCTCCAGCGCCGCCCGCTCCGCTTTCTGATATTGACCATCTGTACGATGACAGGAGTTGGGCACGTTAGCTTTTACTACTCAGCATTAAGGGCTATTATTAGGAAGCTCTACCCAGATAAAATTTACGTGATATTTAGTATCTACAGGGACTTAAATGATGTACTATGTGATGCGTTATTTATTATTTATTTATTTAAACTTTACTGCACAATTTTAAAAAACCGGACAAGTGCGAGTCGGACTCGCCCACCGAGGGTTCCGAACTTTTTAATATTTGTTGTTATGCGGCAACAGAAATGCATCATCTGTGAAAATTTCAACTGTCTAGTTACAGCCTATGAGATACAGCCTAGTGACAGACAGACGGACAGTCTTAGTAATAGGGTCCCGTTTTTAGCCATTGGGTACGGAACCCTAACAAGAGTACAAATGGCAGACTTAACGCCTTAAGCCATATGTATGGAAAATTAGTTGATAGAATCGAACGTACCGAAAAGAGTCAAGGTCTAAACGGCGGCCAAGTCTCGTCCATGTGAGACTAAGTGGCGCATCGCCCCGTGCGCGGCACCAGAGAACAGCCTCGCGGCCGCGCACTGCTGATACGTTTCGTGGCTCGGTAGCTTCGAAGTGAGCAGGTTCTACAGATAATAGGATTTATTAGAGAGTCATTAGATTAGATGAAGGGTTAGTGGACAAATAATAAGAATACTGACCATGGACGGTAACATTGACGTGCTTGAGCAGAGGAGCGCCGACTCCGTTATCGACTTTACAGCGATACCGGCCCTGGTGGCGTCTAGCCGCAGCTGCAGCTGAAAGTGCACCACCTCGCGCCGCCGCTCCTCCAGGGTCACCCCACTGTCCACCGCTGACCTCTTCCCATTGCTCCTCATTTTCTAGACCATTTGCAGACTCACCTAAAACAGAAAGCTGATATTTTTACTTATACCCAGGAGTTTTGAGGACCAGAAGAGCGGTATTTGGTACTATTCGTCTTACCAACTTTTCTAAACCACGTTACCACTGGTGTTGGATGACCTCTAGCAGCACATTCTAGTAGCAAAGGGGCGCCCAGCAAGACTGCAGCATCTGATGGTTCTGATGTCCATGAAGGAGCCACTGTGATAAAAAAAGCCTTTTGATAAAGGGGCCGTCAAGAAAAAAACAAACGTTATGTATAATATTTTAGTTAAATATTAAACACCTTTAACGCTGAGAGTAGCGCTGTAGTTGGCACTCGCGGCATGATTGGCGACACGGCAGGTGTAAACGCCGGAATGCCTCGCAGCCAACGCGGGGAACACAAGCAGAGAAAACTCGCCGAGACTCTTCTCCTGAACCTGCAGGGCTGCCGGCAGTGGGACACCATCTTTTAGCCACGAGAAATATAAAGGTTTGTCCCCAGATGATACGCCGCAGAGCGCTTGCGCACTGCTGCCCTCTGTCAGCTCCGCCGAAAATATAAATGGGGAAATCTTTGGCGGATCTGTGAAGAAAAAGGACTATTACTTCAACTCATTATTCTCACTTCATTTATGGTTTAAATAGGGCTAGTTACCATAACGTAGTAACTACTTAATATTTATCCAGGAAAACTTCTAGTGCCACAAAACCTTTTGTTCCACGGAATCAATAAAAGAGTTTATGCTCTTCTAGACACATTAATTTTTTCAAATAATCTAATTTGATATTAATTGTTGTCACACCACTTCCCGATGGGGTTCCACTGCGCTGTGGTCGTAGGACAGCGCGAGCCGTAGGAGCCACCTGGCTGCATACCTAACTACTCACTTCGGACTTGTATCTCGATTTCCCGCTTTGCGACCTGTCCATCGGGCGTGGTCACACTGCACGCGTACGCCGCCTGGTCGGCGGGAAGCGCGGGCCGTAGGCGTAACGCCGCGCTGCGCGCTGATACGCGCCCAACGCCTCCGATGCGTTCGCCGTCGCGCCACCACCATACCTCGCTGTAAAGGGAAAAGCCAATTCAAACTCCATAAAGAATGAATTTTTGCAGAGTAAAGGCGCGAGACAAATGCAACATAAAAAAAAAATTGCCAGTGTAATAATTAACTAAAAATTACATGTATGGTTGTAAAACAGTTATTACCAGTTACATAATAGTGTTCATATTTATACGTATATCATAAGAAAAAACAAATACATTATCGTAAAATTTGGAAAGATGCCATAAAAATATGCATTATACTCGTAAGGGAATAACAGCCTCTAATGGTGCACAGATATGTGATTTATTTAATGACCATTTCCACTCCGTGTTTGAAATACCCAGCGACAGTTCTATATACCTAAATAATGCTGCTCCTTTAAATGACACTGTTTTGGACATGGACACAATTTTAATACCTAAAAATCTTGTCTCCAAATATCTTAAGCGCATTGATATTAATAAAGGTTCTGGTCCTGATGGTATTCCTCCTATTTTAATTAAAAATTGCTCTTCTAGCTTAGCAGTACCTATCAATTTACTTTTCAAAAAGTCCATAAGGGAGGGGTGCGTACCATCTGTATGGAAACGTGCACTAGTTACGCCGATACCAAAAGGAGAGCGTACCGCCGATATAGAAAAGTATCGCCCGATTTCAAAATTGTGTCAACTCGGTAAGATCCTTGAGAAAATAGTCACTGATCAACTATTTACTTCTGCATTGCTTCGCGATATCATTCCAAAGCAACATGGTTTTCTGAGCGGTCGTAGTGTTGACTCGATAGCCTTATCTTATACAGAAACAACAAGTATAACAACTATCAAATGGACGCAGTGTATACTGATTTTGTCAAGGCATTTGACAAGTTTTGTCATGAGTGCTTAGTTTTGAAGCTCTGGCATTTCGGTATACACGGCGATTCGTATTTTAAGAATCATTCACAAGCAGTTGCCGTGCAGGGACACACTTCTTATTACAGACCTATAACTTCCGGTGTACCGCAGGGGTCACATTTAGGACCTTTGTTATTTGTGCTCTATATCAATGATATCACAGATTGCATACAAAATTCAAACATGCTATCATACACAGATGACACAAAAATATGCAGAGATCAAAAATACGAACGATTGTACTGCAGAATGACCTAAATAATTTTCAGGCTTTTTGTACCTCAAATAACTTATTTTTAAATCCAGGTAAATAATTTATTATCAGTTTTAGTAGGAAGCGAACATCTATAAACTTTAGGTACATTTTTGCGATAAAGAGCTGACTCGTTTTAACCAGATCCGTGACCTCGGCGTATAGTGCAACACAAAATAGTAGATATTAAATTAAATGGAACTCTTTTTTATTATATTACCTATATATTTCTTGTCGGACTACAATTATGGACTCAAAACTTACTTTCGTACCACACATAGATAACATATTAGCTAAATATTTTAAGCAATTGGAATTTATATTACGAGTAGGAAAGCCTTTTAGTAAAGTATTATTTAACAGTTATGTCCATAGTAGGCTAGAATTTGCTAAAGCCGTTTAGACCAAATCCACTTTAAAAAATTCAAAGAAGAACAAAACGGAACAGAACAGAATAGAACAAAACAGAACAGAACAGAACAGAAATAACTAAAATAAGGCCCTTTACATTTACTTATAGGTACTTTGTAATTGACAGATAATTATCATGTCATGTTAAATACATAGACGTATGCCTTTGTCAAAAATTTGCTACTGAATTGGTTATTACCTTAAAATTGTAAATTACAGTTCAAATTGATGGGGACGTATACGGCATACAAAAGGTAAGGTAATTATAACAAAGTAGATAATCAAATTTTGATTACTAATGTGTAGTAACCATCAGCCAATTACAATATCTACTAGAAAGGTGTAAATAAAATACATAATTATATTAAGCAGAGAATTTAACTAGGAAAAACATCAAATTATTTTATTAAATATTTTTGATTTGTTATTAATTAGTCAACCTACTATATACCGGGTGTTGCTTGAACACGAGCAAATAATTTAAACATAGATTATTCTCCTCAAACAATGACACTTGTTCAATCACTTTTAAAAACTATGAAGTCATTAGACTTCCTATTTTTTATACAAATTAAATATTATCTTCAATGTACACCATTAACATTGTAACTGAAGTTGCTTGTGACGCCTGAAACATAACGAAATTCGCAATACATTGCGTCTTAGAATAGTAGTATTGTATACAATCGTGATATAATAGAGAGCTTTTCAGTCGAGTACCGTAGCTTCGTGGCCTAATGAAGGTTGAAAAACTTGATTATATCACTATTGTTTACAATACTTTTTCTACGAGTCATCTAAAATTATACTTTTTCTACTATAAAACCTAAAAATTAAAGAAAATTAGGTAAGTATCTCAGTAGTACAAAAAGACATCAGGCAAAGGTTAACTGGAAGAGATCCCTGAAAGAGATAAGTTTACCTTTGTACAAATGATGTTTTTTTCTTGTTTTATGTTTCTTTTGTACAATAAAGAGTTTTACTACTACTACTACTACTACTACTATTACATCAACGCTTGCATAATATATGAATAGGTAATAGGTATTACTCATGAAATAGTCGCGCGTTGGTGTCTTTTCCACTGGACCGCGGCGTCACGTGATTGGTTAAATTGATTATAGTTGACTAAACCGTTTCGAAATGAATATTATAGTTGAGTTGGCATACATGAAAAGTAACCAATGACAGTTTGGTATACGAAATCTTAATTCCACCATTACAGTCGACGAGTAGAAAAACTTTAGTGTGCTAAAACTCTAAATACAAGTTATTTTTAAAAGTCGCTGAACAAATGTTGGGCAGTTTGAGGACCACAGTTTAATTTTTTCCTCGTGTTACAAGCCACACCCAGTATAAATAATTAATAAACTGAAATAGATGTCATACACTAAAGAAAAAAATACCGAGTCCACCGGTGGCCGAGGCCGGAATCGAACCGACGTCTTCAGCTTACGCGGCTAACGTCCTGACTACTACCACTTACCGGTGGGGTGGACTTGGTCACTTTTTCTTTAGTGTATGATATCTATTTCAGTTTATAAGCACAGAATTACCAAATTACCTAAACTATTATAGTACAGGAGCAACTATCATACGTGAGCAGTGTTTTATAGGTAGGTATGCACTATCGACATGTTTGATATTCCTTGAGTAGAGTTATTTATTATTCAAACGTGAACTTTAGTTAGTCAAATTAACTAGTGATTGTGTATTTGTATACTGATGTGTAAAAGGAATCATCCTATAGAATGCACCTCTATGGACCTGATCGGATATCCAGCGTAGGGGCAGTAGATGGTGGCGTTGGCGCCCGCTACCACTCGCACGGGGCCCGCGGCTCGGATGGATGGCGGGCCTGCAATACGAATGTTATCAAAAATAGATTCTACGTTATTTGAATGAAACGTTAATGTAAAATTGTAAACAATGAGGCAATAAGAACAGAGTAAATTAGAATCAGCAGTTAGAAACTGACAAAGTTAGTTAGCATACTCTGTAGAATGTGTAACATGTTTATTGTGTTCTGTAGTACATCAAGGCTTATACGCGCATAATAATATTAAGTACATACTAACAAAAATCATTGATAGCTCTACACCAACTACACCATGCCGTTCTGTTGTTTCCATCTCTTCTCTAGTTAAATATGTAAATGTAATTGACGCAAGTGTAGTTGCTGGCATTGCTTCCGCATTATTCATGAGTGATGAGTGCTCTGCAGTGTAGTGTCTTAAGGCGGGATTCCACCAGTGTGCGGCACTGTGCGGCACAAGCATTTTTGTACTGAATTTGCTTGTGCCGCACAGTGCCGCACACTGGTGGAATCCCGCCTTTACAGTTATGCCCACAGTATATAAAGCACCCGCCAATCGCAGCAGACAGCGCATGTAGTCTTAACTTCAAAACGCCTCCTCCATTATCTTGTCTCCTTTATAAAGTGAGAAATTGATTCGGCGCTTTCCAGTAAATAGAACAGTGAATTATGATCTCCGTCTTGTTAGAGTTGCACACATGACATTTAATTTAACATTGCTTAATGACTGCTAACTTATCTGTGATTCTATAGGAATAACTCAGCTCTCACCATAAACATTGAGGCGTGCTGAGTGCTCTGCTGCACCTCGGGAGTTGTGAGCATGGCAAGTATAGCGGCCGCCGTCCGCGGCAGACAACGCGCGTAGTCTCAGCACCGAAACTATTTCACCACCCGCACCTGTCTCCTCTGTGACTGTGTATCTGCGAAAAACAGGCACTTAAACTTGAAAATTCAAAGTTAGCAAATAATTCGAATTTATATAAGTAAATACATTATTGTACCTAGTTAACCTTTTCGACGCCGTGTCAAATACAAAAGCAGTCATCCAGACGCCACGTCACCGAAGTGTCAAAACTGAAATTTAACTTTATGCATATGCATTTCTAGACTAGTACCTATTTTTTTATACAATTTTGGTGTTTGACGATCCTTTTGTGAAATTCTTATTATTAAGTTTGACATATCTATAATAATTCAATGTTTTTAAGAATAATAATAACTGAATCAATAAATTGCTCTGATATTTAGATTAAGGTAATATTTGTAAAACTTGACAATTTAAAAGTGCTTGTTGCCTATTTGAATAAAAAATATTTTGACTTTGACTATGCATGTAGGTCTATGTTGCTGTCTATTATGTGGTCTATGACCGATTAATCGGTCTTTGGCGTTGAACCTACGGTGCCGATATATCGGTCATTGGTGTCCAAAAGGTTAAATAAAACAAGTACTTCCTAACCAATTTAATCTGTAAGTCTTTTTGCGCCGGATTTGTGTTCTAATACATATGTATAAATATTTATACTTACGTATTTTTTGTCCAGAGTAGAAACTAGTTCTATTCTAGTAATAAATATCGTTTCATACCTATGAGGAGCGCGATAGTGCGCAAGTGGTTGAGCGTCCAGCAACCAGGCTATCCGCGGAGGCGGCGCAGCGGCGGCCGCGCAGCGTAACGCCACGTCGCCACCAGCGCGCAGCGCTTGCTCGATGAATGTGTACTGGAGCTCCGGTGCTGATTCTGTTAGAGAGATCGACCTGTTCTAGACTACTAGCTTTTGCCCGCGACTTCGTCTGCGTGGAATTAGTAATTTGGGTACCTTAATTCTTAAACAAATCTGCTTTTTAATCCATCCTTTTTCACCCCCAAATTGGTCCACACTATACATTTCCACCCCATTTTTTACACCCTTAAGGGATGATTTCGGGGATAAAAGTTATTCTATATCATTTCCCACAGCTCAAACTATCCCCATACCAAGTTTCATCTAAATCGGTTCAGCGGTTATTGATTCCCCATACAAATTTCCACCCCCCTTTTCACCCCCTTGAGGGGTGAGTTCTGGGATAAAAAGTATCCTATGTCCCTCCCCGGGACTCAAACTATCTGTATACCAAATGTCAAGTAACACACAGACAGACAGACTTTCGCATTTATAATATTAGTATGGATGGAAAATTTGTACCAACCACAATTAGTGGCCTGATACTGAACAACGACACTTACGAGTAGCAGTGAACAAAGAAAATTCGTCATACAGTAAAATTTGCAGACAATCCTATTTTACAAGCTTACATTTTAACTTTCCCTGTTAGTATGTAGGTAGGTAATTTAGTTAGTGTGGATCGAATCTTGGAAGGTAAATTTCCGATTGAGCTGAAAATTAGCTACTTCGCGATACTTCGCGATTTCCGATTGAGCTGAAAATTTTCATAGCGGAGATGCGCAAAACGCTTCACAGAGTTGAAAAAATTGATTCATATCTTTCGCTCGCGGTGATATTATATCACTCATTTCGCTCATTTCACTCAGTGGATCTGTAGACTATATTGTTCATGAGTTAGTAGAGAGAGATGTCAATCAATCAGATTCACACAGCCATAAGCGCGACCAAAATGGCGAATCACGCGATACGATCCCGCCATGTTTTCCCGACAGCCTCCGAATTTTTCCGAACCGCTCCGAAACCTATTCGCATCGTCTCACTCGCTCACTCCCTCGTCACGCTCGACCGGCTCATTCGAATCATGAGCGGGAAAGAGCGAGCAAGGAACACTGAGACAAATGAGTTACTGTGCGAGTTAAATCATCAGTGAGTTGAAGTGAGTGAGTTCAATCAAAATATAGTTCATTTAAATCACTCACTTGTGAACGACACGTCTATGTGTATCGTACATATATTATGTAAATCGGATGACAATGCCTAATTTTGTTTAGGGTTTTTAGAATTGTCTCGATAGTATTAGTTGCCTGTGGAAAGAAATGTACAAGGTATACATGCGGTATCAGTATCAGTAATACCTAAATTAATAAGTATTGCCAAATATTTTAAATAGGTACATATAACATTTTATACTTTTCCAGATGTAACCTATTAAATAGGTCGATAACCAATAACTTAGAATGTCTTCATCACCTTCACAGCAAAGTCCTTCTAAAGTGCTCTGGTATAACCATAAATAGTAGATTGTTAACCAAGGGATGAAAGGCACTCATTTCTGCCGAGGTATTTTGGGGCTCGAACGCAGTGAGAGCGCCAATAGTCCGAGGAAGAAATGATGCCTTTCACCCGAGTTAAACACTCTACTTTTCATTTCGAATACGAGGAAAGTAAAATGCATGTTTTTTTTTAAACATGACTAAGTATACATTTTTATAGTATTTCTGGAGGGTACTTTCAATTAACAATTCAGGCAAAAGTATCGTTATTTATGGAATGGAGAGTCAAATATCAGAATGGAAATTGTATAACAAACCCATTTAAACTCAAATTTCAATTGCTTATCTTAAAAAAAAAAAAACGTACTTCGAACGTAAAATGCTCTAGTGCAGACACGTATCATTTTCTGCACACCTTTTAGAACAACAATGACCCGCTTTCAGAGCATGAGAAATGAAAATGTATTTATACCCAATAACATTACTTATCACAAAACTAGAACAAAAAAACAAGAAAGAAACACAAATCTACATATTGTATGTGCACTTCTTGTCTCCTTTATTCACATCCTATCTCGGTAACGCTAAAGCTAGCTCGAGCCACTCACAGTGATAAATCTTCGTCATGAATTCATACGTTTATTTATTTGTGGGCGAACCTACTCGTACTTTGACTAAAGCTATTCTCTTTGTGTATGTTCATTTTATTATCATAGTTTTAACTTTTGACTCTGAACTAGCTAACTTGGCAGAGATAGTTTTAACTTTAACACAAGGATTCTCAAGTGAACACTTTACAACTAAATTCAAATCGCAGTTTCCTAACTATGTCACTTGCTTGCTAGTTTTGTAACTACTTACAACTAGACTGCTGAATGTTACATAAGTAATGCAACAATAATGCACATTACTGATAACCATAAATAAAACGGGAAAAGTAACTAGTGCAAAATTGACCCAAGTTTAACAATTCAATCAGTTATTGAACCAGTGAAACCACAATGACAAAACGTATGGCGCTTAAAAAATTAAGACGAGGGACCTGCTACACTAACAACTAAGTACAAAATGATTGCAATTAGCTAGCATTTCAGTACCCTGGGATATATATACATGTTACCTACGCATAAGTACAGCAGTATGTATGCGAAGGATGGATCGTCGCTTAGTGACATCTCAGCTCTCCTGAGCCATCATCACTCTCTTAGCGTCAATTGGATTAGGAGTAATCCATTATTCATGCCTACTCGGAACTAAGGCCGCTAAGGTCATAATCGTGAGATAATAGCTTCAAATACAATATAACACGGGTTTCGAAATACTATATACTAATCTAACGAGCAAGCGAAGCGAAGCGAAGCTAAGTTTTTACATTTGACTTTACACGGCTGGCTAGGGGCACGTCCCAGCATTTCGATGTTTTTAACCTGAACCATCAGTGGATTGTTTATTACGCAATAAATTAAGTAAATTTGTTCAAATTTAAATGAAATTAGGCAAACGTGTAGTTGAGGGTATAAATTTATAGTCATTAAATTATGAGCAGGCTCGATCAAGGGATTATGGAGCTAGAAGACCCTAGAAGGCCTAAAAGCTAATTGTGAAAGGTCTTGCTATACTGGTCAACTCCTTTGCAAGAAAGTAAGCGTGGCCATAGTGTAGGTACATAGGTGTGGACTGTTGTCTGGTCAATTGTGGTGGGTACATGGAAAACCGGGCGTTTAGGACGCATATAAAATATCAGTAGGTATCACTGGTCTGATTGAGTTGGAAATCAAAACCTGAGGGTGCGCGGCAGTTTTCGGCGAATGCGAGTTCTGGGGAACGGGGAAAGGCGGGGCGAACTACTAGTTAAACATTTAAAAAATACACTGTGGCGTGACCTAACAAATCCAGATTTGTTTGAAAATTACTTTTGAAGTTGGTAAGCCGGCATTGACCAAAGCAGTCGCAAGAATCTGCAGAATCCAGTTCAATTTAAATAGCACAAAGGAAGGCATTGTCAACTTGACAAAAGACACGGCGGGTTCAATATTTGTGGCGCCCGCTACGGTCCTGCCCGTCGCTCGCCGCCTGCCGATCCCTGATTGATTCCTCAACTACATTGAGATTGATCGAGTTCACACCCGACCACCCCCTCCCACATCACCAAAATCACTTTTTTCGGTCCGTTTCCATCTAATAAAGTGATGTAAATTGTGTTACAAATCCCCGATACGTTATTTCCTTTTATAAAAGTTATGAGGTTTCTTTTTCCAAATAAAAAACCGTTTTATTGCGTAACTGATTGCCCTTTCCCTCCCGTAGGGTCTCATCTAGCTGATATCATTACGGAGATTGCGTTCATAAGCCGTTCGGGCGCTTGATTGTCGAGTGCTTTTTACACTGCAACAAGTTGATAAGTGGCTTCATTTTTTATCGTACTGTGCTCTGAAGGGCTCTTAGAAGCTTTACTCGTAGGTACATTATCAAATTGGGAACGAGCAAAAGCTGACCATGGTAAATTTCTGGCTGGATGAACGCTTTATGTGTTTACTAACTATGCGCTTCCGTGCTTTTGAAGGCATGAGAGTTCGTCCTTCTATTTTGATGAACTGCGTTTGAATCTTAAACATTATTATGTAATCGAATAAAATTAGGAGGATAATTAGGGTACTAACCTCCAAGTCGGAGTTCAGCGCTGGCCTGCGCCGCGCGAGTGCCTCGACGCGCCTCGCACTGGTACACGCCGCGCGCGGCGCGCGTCACACCGCGCAACAGAAGCGACGCTGTTCCCGCACCACCCGCGCCTGCCACTGGCGCGCCGTCGTGCCTCCAACTCAGCGTCGCTTCTTCATCTGACGCTGAGCAGTTCAATCTCACTGTGCTTCCGCTGGCAGCCACCTGTCCATGTATACTTATTTATTAAAAAATCTGTTCACAGTAAAGTTCTCCTATTTACAAGTTATTAAACAAACATTTACACTAGCTTTTTAACTTAGGGATACTGGAACTTGAAAACGTACCACAAGCTGGGGATGTAATGACATTGTCAAAGGGACATCGACGAGAAGACGCAACCGCGCCGTGGCGTCTCCAAGTGCACTATAAGCCTTGCACAACCAAGCGCCAGCCGCCATGCGAGCGGCGCGTAGGCACAGCGCTGCACCTCCAGCCCAAGTCCAGGTGTCGCCTTCTCCTGCTACCGGTTGAAGGCGACCCTCTCGCTCTCGGTACCACCTAGATATTTAAACAAAGTTAAAAATATGTCATCTAAAAACATTACGATCACAATAGATTTAATGGTTAGATTTAAATATTACGTGTAGTGAGGACCAGGATGAAGTGAAGTGGCGCACGGAAGGCAGGCAGCTGCTCCAGCAGCCGCGCGTATAGTCCGAGCCGCCGCCGCTGGGGCCGGCACAGCGCCTGTTGCACCTCCTGTCGACAACATACCGTAACAGCTAACATTGGTAGTTGGAACCAACGTTGATATGCCTCAGCTGCGATCAGCTCGACTACTAGATTTAAGCGTCATCGACTAGGGGTAAAGAACTGATAAAATGTAACTAGGTTATTTGAATCAGGGTGTCTTTCGTGTGATGCCCATAGGTGCCGGCGTCTTCAGTCACTATCAGTAGCGTATTAAATAAATAGATCAGTAGCGTAAAACCCGCTGACAGATATCGCGTCCCTTGTCATAGCAATTAATAAGCGGGCCGAGTAGCCAACATGCCAATCGCTTACGCTCCGTAGCGAACGAAACGCAACTGTCACTGTTGCACTAATATGGAAGAGTGATAGAGAGACACAAAGCGTTTCGTTGTCGTAGCGCAAGCGATTGTCACCTTGGCTAGGCCGGCAGTTGTGGGTACTAATACTAACGTGACACTCGTAGCTCAGCAGAGCGCGCGCGGCGCGAGCGGCGCGTGGCACGGTGGCGCGCTAGACAACCATAGGTACCAGCGTCTCGTTCTGTTACGCTACGTATTAGGAGCGTGTTTCCCGCTGACAGGTATCGCGTTTCTGCACATCATATTTACACCTTATAGCATCAGACTCTCACACATCTTGTTGTAGTAGTAGTAGTAGTAATCACTTTATTGTCTACTCGTAAGTGGCTTGAAGTTAATAATGAACAACTATATTACAACCACTCTACCAAATATTAGTAATATTCTAAATTTAGATTTGCTACTTTGACAGGATATATAAATAACAAAAAATAAACTATGATTAAAAATAATTGAGGTGGACCTACGCGAGCTCCAAATTATTCAGCATGCATCTGCAACTTATCAAATGGTAGAAGACAGTACCAATAAGCGCTTTAATCAATCAAGAGATGTACAACGCCATCATTCACGTGGCGTGATATACGCGCTTGCCCTGGCCTAATATTTTCTTTCTCGACCGGTAGCGAGCATTTACCTCAATCAAATCAGTATAACGTGATCTATGATCACGCTTATATACGGACCCTGACTAATCAGTTAAACTGGTTCTAATATAGCTCGGTAAGGAACATGAATAGGTACACAACTTGCTACCCTCTCAGATAATATATACGCCTCTGTGAGATATCGCCTTAATTAATACTACTTGTCCGCAGATAACCACAAGAACTACCTAACTATAGTTAGCACGAACATGAGCTTTTAATTAAGACGTTTTTTTGGCTTTGCTAGTTCAGCAGACTCGTTGTTATACTTCTAACGAGCCAGCCTAATTAAATGTAACACAGCTGCCAAGGCTTTGCTCTCTGTAATCCCAACGCTTGTACTTTATAATGAATGAAGCAAATACATTTTTTGTATTTCCTACATAGTTAACTGTTTCATTTTTATGTGAATTTTTGTCCTCTTTGTTCGCATATTGTGCTAACATAATGTGGGATATACGAGGTGTACCATGATGGAAATACCTATCCAATTTCAGTGTCCATCGTGCAATTTATGTATCCATTAATCTATGTATTGAATTGCACTGAACTGTCCAAATAACTCTAGACAGCTTTGGTTGCAGAATAGTTTGAATTTAAAGGTTACATCTATTTCAGCGTATAGTTATCAGGTCAGAGCACCACAAAGAATAAAAGTTCCACTGTACACTGACAAATCCTGAACCGAGTCTATGACATAAAGATATAAAAATATATTATTCAGGAAGGCCTAGTAAGAAGCACTTTCGAATTGTCAGTTACGTACACATAATATGTCATATTAAGAGTAATTTGAATATACTGTATAAGTAGTACAAACCTTTACCTATCATTACTATGAGTTTGACACTGACACATTCGCTAGCGACTGCGTAAACTAACTTACAATGCATCTCCCTCGTACTGGCATTGATGAAAGCGAGATGCATTGCGTTTTAGTTGACGCAGTCGCTAGCGTTTAAGGCCGCGTGAAACTCATGGTGAGGATACTGGTGTAGACAGCGGAATGTCGATGACACCTTATCTATGGTACCATAATACAACCTCCAGCTTTTGGCCTATTTTCATCCCCTTATTTCTAGGATTGACCACGCTACATGGTAGAAAGGCTACACGGTCGCCATCACTGACCACTACATCATGTTGGCAGTAATAAGTGCCCAAATGAACAGAGCTTTATTATGCAAACCTGGTGTAGGTGGCGGCACGTCGATGACGCGTTCTCCATGGTACCAGAGAGCGACCTCCAGCTCATCGCCCTCGTCTTCGTCCCCCGTACTGCTTAGGCCAGCTACGCCACAAGTTAACATGGCTACACCACCCACGGCCGCCGGCCATACCGTCACCGCCGCCTCCCAGCTGTCATCGGCCACTGAACGATAGCCAAATATGATAAATAACATTTATTTAAGGGCAAGCTAGAAATAACATTAAATACCTACGTTAAACGTTAACAGATTAAATACATTTCGTAGTAGAACAAGGTGACATTGGAAACTAAGGAAATAATACCTATTTATGATATTTCATTTTCTAATTTCTTATTAGATTAGATGTTCTATTTTATTATTCAGAAATGTAAAATATAATAAAAATATACTCATTTGTTTTGACTGGCCGTATAGCCAAGACCATGCTAGGCGTGGAAAGTGCCAATCTTTATTTAGTACTTGCGCCAAAAATAAGTAAAAAAATAGTTAAGTAAGTGTGTGAGATAAGGCTGATCGGACGGGAGAGTGACAGACGCAAAGAGCAATCTGACCTAAGTAATAGCGTGACAACGAAGAAGACACTAGTGCCGACTGCCGACAACATAGTCCACTTTCCAACAGTTAGGAAACAAGGTAAAATTTGATATGATGTCTACATCCACGTTAACCCACGCATAGCAAACGCAATTGAAATGAGCGGTAGCGGTCACGTACTAAACTTAGTATGCCAGAGCTAATGTATGGTAACGGCTAGTCGTCTTACATATATTTATAGGTACTCCATCTAGTAGTGGCTAGTATTCATAAGTTGAGACTAACCGGGTAGAAGTGTGACAGGCGCGGAAAGAGCCACGCCGTGCGTGTTACTGGCGCGACAGCGAACCACGCTGACTCCATTACCGCCGACGCTGGTGCCCGTCGGCGTCGGGGCTATCTCAAGGCTGCCGTTGTTGTACACTCGCCTATTGATAGAATACGGAAAAAAAGGTTATTATTCTTTTTCTACTTGTGTATTTTTATATACCTATCACTCATACAGCTGTGATCAACAGCAAAAGAGCATACAACAATCAAAGTCTTTAGATGTTGTACCTACTTAGCTCATTTTATACAAAAACGAACATAATTGCAATTGGCAGTATGGCAATGATGGTTGCAATTTGGTGGTGATGACCAGGCATCGTAAACTGCGAGCGAAATCCATTGAAATGACGTATGACAACCAGTTACAACCCTAGTACTTCAATGGATTTCGCTCGCAGTTTACGATGCCTGGTGATGACACACCCATCACATACATATTATGGTAAAAGTGCAACTAACATATCCATACTGCCTATATTAACCGCTCTTTTATCGTTTGTACAAGTATGTATGTACAAGAGTGATATAAGCGCGAGAGTGTGACCACATTGATGACAAAGAATAAATGAACAACCATTTAAGCCAGCTCTGGGCTCCATCCGACTTCTCAACTAAAATGCTACCTACTTTACATACCCACAGTATAGAGGTAATAAACTAGAAATTGGTTACCCTTCTATTAGTTTCAGATAGACAAATTTACAAAACGAATTTCATCCCTACTATCTAAATTCGGATCGGACTATAACTTTAGTCTCTGAGTCACACAAACAATCATATAATACCTACGTAGTATGGCTATACAATAATATCAAACATATTGCCAATGTAATCAAACCCAAATAGCAATATTTCTGTAATTGGGTCATTAAAAAATAACATAAGCAAACATAACGACCCAAGTGAAATTATATGAGGTATCTAATATTCATTCGTTTTCTACATACAATCCAATTAGCGATCAAAACATCTTCCCGAGAATGAAGTAACAAACGAAAAATATCCGTCCCTAATTAATGCCTACATGTTCGTGTTTCCTTTCATTGATGGACATAAAAGAACTTTTCTCTCGCGGCTACTGCTACACTTTAAAATGTGCCGCTAGCCGGGCATACTAATTTGATTCCAATTTATTCTGATTATCAACGTATCTTAAAATTTAAAATTTAAAAATCGCATCTTAATCTGAATTATGATGTTTAGATGTTTATTTGTTTACGCATCTTGCCCGTGCGTAACGCGTAACTACCAAAATATAAGTGTCAGCGAGAAGCATTGCGTGCACGTCACAGATTCTCATTTTTTTAAATTCGATTCGAATAGGCCTTTTTATTTGATTTAGCGCTATCACTACATAGTATAAAACAAAGTCGCTTTCCGCTGTCTGTCCGTCTGTTCCTATGTATGCCCTAGATCTTTTAAACTACGCAACGGATTTTGATGCGGTTTTTTTAAATAGATAGTGAAATTTGTAAAAGTTTTGTGTAAATTAGTTGAACTACCCGTACGAAGCCGGGGCGGGTCGCTAGTTAGTTATATTTCCAAAACGGCAAGTGCCCATTCAGAAATTGACCTTATGAGCGTACCGCCCACCGCCCAGCAATAGCTACCCCTGGGGGTACAGATGCTCGTCAGTGCGGGTAATTACACGGACAAATTATGATTTCCCTCATTACGTTTAATTATAACTCCTCCGGTTGCGAAAAATTGCCTTCATTAGCACCATTTGTCGTCCGACACTGTACCGAACGGCACGAGCGGGTTATGTTCATGGCCGTATATTTCGATTGCTAACCAAACGCATGCGAGTCAGCGGCTTCTAAAACCAGTGTAAATATGAGTTCGAGGCCTGCATCAACTACGCCGTAAGTTGAGAAATCTCTTAAACTAGCTTTCCAGAGCATTTCAATCCATTACGCTTTGTAATGGTTGGAATGATATCGTTAGATATAGCTGCGAAGCTGGTTTTGTCAGCCAATTAGTCAAATCAATCTTACCAGGAAGAATAATAAAAAATAAAAAACAATGATAAGATCTTGCGTTAAATGAGATTGAGGGAAATTAATATATTAATAAGAGATAAAAAATATTTAAAAACACAATTTCTTTATTACTATCATAATATAAACTCTTGGAAGATGGTTTTAGGTGACCTTATCGATTGATTGACCTACTGATCGATTTTATTCTAAAATGCATGATGTTATTTAAACCTAGTGATGAATACATATTTATGTAGGTACTTCATAAAATAAGTATATGTATAATAGTTATTTGTGCAACAAGAGAGGAAAGTTGGTTTTTCTTGCGAGTGTTTATTTTGAGTCCCGAGAAAGCGAAAGATACTATAATTGAATCACGAGCGAAGCGAGTGATTCTAAGGTAGAATCTTGAGCGTAGCGAGGGACTCAAAAACACGAGATGTAAAATAACTTTGCTCTCGTGTTGCACACATAATTTTTCACCTCAGTAGTGAGAACATATTAAAGGAATGTATTTCGAATTACACAGAATAAACAGAAAAAAAAGTATTATAATATGTACGATACGATAAGATACGATACGATACGATACGAGTCGAGACGAGACGGGACGGTACGGTATGGTACGGTGCGGTACCGTACAACCGTACCGTACCGTACCGTACCGTACCGTACCGTGCCGTACCGTATCGTACCGTACCGTACCGTACCGTACCGTACCGTACCGTACCGTACCGTACCGTACCGTACCGTACCGTACCGTACCGTACCGTACCGTACCGTACCGTACCGTACCGTACCGTACCGTACCATAAAAAAAATGTAATAAAAGTATGAAGTTCATGGCCTTCACTAAATTGAAAAGCTACATTGTTTCACTCCCTGGAGTGAGGAAAGTCGCACTTTCCTCACTCCAGGGAGTGACGAAAGTAGGCTTGTTTGAGCTGCTGAGGTGAAAAAAATATAGGTCAACATCATCAGAAAGAAAAATCCCGTTTAATATTTGAAGTTCGGATAAACGTGGACACCGCCTCAAAGTGTTCCTTGGAGCGAATACAAATATATTATACAGCAGGTAATTTCAATACTACGCTCGACATCAAATTGAATTCCTTTGATGAAAGAATCTGTTATTGTGTTCAATGTCGATACACCGTTAATAATTATCATAAGAATCCAATTTCCTTCAGGGATCTATGAAAACGGATGGGGGGTGTAACGAGCTCAGGGCTACTGTTTTATTGTCTTTTCTGTGTGCGTGTGCGTTAATAATGCCCAGTGGTAAAATAAATTGTGGCAGGTTAATCAGTTAGTAGATCTTTTTTATTTTCATACCGTCTCTCATTCAAGTAAATAGAAATGGAGATTCCTCCTACCTATTTGTGTGATAAATGGGGCAGTTTATTGAACATGGCAAAACATAGAATTGACACAGAAGGGCATAACAACTAACGACCTCTACTATTTACACTCTTTCTCTTGGCGTTTATAGGGTAAAAACGAACACATCAGGCACTCTTAGTTTTCAAAATCCTCGTATTAGAAACATATTGAGAGGAAATAAAGTTCCTTCTCACAAGAATAGTTATTCAAGAATGGTTATTATTTAATTAAGGGTTAACCCTTAATTACTATGTAATAAGCTTCACGCAAATTCATACTAGTTAGTGGTTGGCGAACTAGCTCAAAATTTAGGGCTTAAAATGTAAGTACAGCAGCGGCAAATAATCTATGATATTTTTTAGATACATCTGCATATAATATAAAAAAATTCTAAAACGGCTCCAGCGATTTGGATGAAATTTACATTATAGGGTTGTATAAAAACGACAATTCGATTAAGATAGGGTTCATTTAGAAAATTATTAATTAAAATAATTCAGGCTTTCTGCTGCTAACAGTAATCAAACTTAAAACATGAAAACCTTATTCGTTACTTATAATGTAAACTTTAATTATTAAATAATTCCACGGTTTAGACTCACTTGTTTTAGCAAACACACCGTGAAATTATTTAATGTTAGTATGTCTCATAACAGTTTAAATTCGGGGATCCTGCCTTTCTGCGAAAAGTTGGTTGGTAAGTGAAATTCGGCAATACAATTTTCGGCGAAAAGGCCGAGATCCTTAAATTCCAGGTGTGTCTCCTACTTTCCCTGCGGATATAGTGGCGGGAGGGAAGAAGCAGGGCAAGCGAAAGGAAAAGTCAGCAAAACAGACAGCAAAGAGCCCAGGTAACAACTCAGGGACGAAAAGTTCTAAACAAAACCATAGTTCGATAGAAGTAGTAACATCTCAGGATCTCCCTTCGCGCCACTCCACTCATAACGCAACTGCTAGTTCTAGCACGAAACCTGCATCCGCGAGTGAAAAGGTGGATAACGTACCGGTTATTTCAGAGCGGGAGAATCAGCATGTGCTTAACGGTAAAAAGGAAGAGTTAAAGCGGCGCAAGTCTAGTGGAGCGGCGGAAAAGAAGAATGAGGGCGTGCAGGCTAAGGATGCAGCTGTTGCAGATGTTCAGGAGCCAATCGTTGTCAACAACACAGAGGCACCCAAGGATACTAGCCCAGGGCGTTCGCGTAGCTCTCTTACAGGTGTAATGCGGGGAACTGCAGCCGTAGGTAGCACCACACTACAGGCAGCTGAAAGGCGGCATTACCTGCACCTTTACTATGTTAAGGAGGGAACTACTGAGGAACAGGTACGGCAGCATCTTAGTGATATTAATAACAGTGATATTTGTGGTGTAACTGCGCTAAAAGCGCGAGGTAATTACGCGTCCTTCAAACTTAGCGTACCACCTAATCTTGTTGAAAATGTTATGGCAAGTGACAATTGGCCCAAGGACGTTTGCATTAAGCCGTGGCTTCAGAACTTTCGTGCAAAAAGTTAATAAACCAAGAAATGATAAAACTGTTTCTATCTATTATCAAAATGTGCGAGGGTTGCGAACCAAAACAGAAGATTTTTTAAATAATATCCTAGTTTGTACTTGTGATCTTGTTGCGTTAACTGAAACATTTCTGACCAGTTCTGTTAGCGACTCGGAACTCTTTCCCCCTGGCTTTGTAGTGCTACGTAAAGATCGAGCACGCGACGTTGGGTGGGGAGGGGTTCTACTCGCAGCATCAAATTCTCTCACTTTGCGCCCAATTTATGAGATAGACGGAATTACAGAGGAAATGGAGTTAGTAATTGCTACAGTTCAATGGAAAAATGTTAAGTTCCTGTGTTGTGTAGTTTATCTTCCACCAAGCTACAATGATAATCAGTACTTATCCGTTCTATCATGCCTGGAAAATGCTGCCTGTAAATATTCTGACCTTGATATGATAATTATAGGTGATTTCAATTTGAACTCATGTAGTGGTAAGGTTCGAAACCATTTCGAGACTTTTTTAGCTTTTTGCCAATTCTACCAACACAACACAATTCATAATCACCGCGGTGGACTGTTGGACCTGGTATTGAGTGGGCTGGTTTCTGATCGCCTGACAGTGTCCGATGACATAGAGCCACTGGTGCCGCCGGACGCCTACCACCCGCCTCTCGAAATAGCGCTAGTGTTGCCGCGAGGCGTACCGTTGACAACAACACCCTCGCCTTCGCTGAGTGGTCTCTCCGTGCCGCCGGTGTGGGATTTTCGTAAAGCCGATTTAGAGTCGTTGTACATGTCACTAGCTTGTATCGATTGGGGCGAGGTCTTAGAGGCACGTAACGTTGAATTGGCGACCGAAGTTTTCTATACAAAATTAAAAGAATGTATATCTAGCTGTGTTCCCCATAAAATGCCAAGAAAGAGGGACTTCTTGCGGTATATCTATCCTCCGTGGTATACACCCGAAATCATCAGGTATATTCAGAGCAAACACTTTCACCTAAAAAAATACAAACAAACGGGAAAAGTGTTCAACAGGGAACTCTATAAATACTACAGGGGACATGTCAAAATGTTAATCAAAGTTACATATGGACGATACCTCGAAAACATTGAGCGAGATATTATTGCTGAGCCAAATAAATTCTGGAGTTATGTCAGGAGTAAAAGGAGGGATAGACGTGAAAGTACCTACTCTTATAAAGGTAAAATCGTGGTCGGGAAGGAGGCGGCAGACGCGTTTGCAGAATATTTCAGCTCTGTGTTCCACAGCGAGGCGCCGCGCTTAGACGCCGAGGAGGCGGCGGGCTGTGGCGTGACGGGGGCTGATGCGGTGCGTGTGGCTGTCGACAGCGTGGACGCGCGGGAGCTGCGCCGCGCGGTCAGGGCTCTTAGGGCACGGTCTGCCTCGGGCCCGGACGGTGTGCCTCCCTTCTTGGTCCGCGATTGTATTAGTGTTTTGGAGCAACCGCTTCTCTACATATTCAATCTGGCACTGCAGCACTCTACCTATCCTTCTTGCTGGAAAATCACCAGAGTAACACCTGTACCCAAAAGCAGTGTCGGTTCCGATGTGACTAACTATCGGCCCATTGCTGTTCTGTCAGTTTTTGGCAAGGTCTTCGAAACCGTTGTCAACAATAGAATCAATAATCAAACGGCCGCTCAACTTGATGACGCTCAACATGGTTTTAGGACTGGTAGATCAACCACAACTAATCACATCTGTTTTGTAGATTATGTGACTACAGCCATGGATCACCGCTCCCAGGTTGACGCGGCCTACTTTGATTTCAAAAAAGCGTTCGATTTGGTTGACAACGACGTTTTGCTACAGAAGTTGGCTGGGTTCGGATTCACGCCTAGGCTGATGCATTTTTTTGCAGATTACCTACGCGGTCGTAGTCAGTACGTAGCAGTGTCCGGATATCAGTCCCAGCCATATTACACCCGATCAGGTGTTAGTCAGGGCAGCACGTTGGGACCTACTCTGTTTCTACTGATGATCAACGATCTACCGAAGGTCGTCAGAAACTCTAGGTGCCTGTTATTTGCAGATGATCTCAAGCTCTTCATGCAGATTGGTGAACGGGATGACTGTGCCAGACTGCAGAGAGATATTGGGGCTGTTGCAGATTGGAGTGATGCTAACAACTTGCAATTTAACGCATCTAAGTGTAAAACCATCACTTTTACTCGGGCTCGTTCACCAGTGTACGCTGCATACCATCTCCGGGACGTTCCGCTTGGAAGAGTCAGTGAAATATCTGATTTGGGACTCAAACTGGATGTGGAGCTCGACTTTCGTACACATATAACACAGATGTGTAAAGCCGCTACGAAAACGCTCGGGTTCATAATGAGGGTATCCGCGAAGTTTAAAAACATCAGGGTGGCGATATTGTTGTACAATGCTTACGTCCGCAGTAAGTTGGAGTTTGGAGCCATAGCGTGGGACCCCAGCGAGGAAAAATACCAGTTAATGGTGGAGAGAGTCCAAAGACGATTCGCCCGACACCTGTACAAGAGGCAGTATGGATATTACCCTCTCCTGTATCCCTCGCTTTTCGTCTCGGGTATGGTGGGGCTTCACACACTGGAGCTAAGGCGGAAACTGTTGTTGTTAATGCACTACTATGGTGTAATAAACAACACAGTAAATAATCCGAGTGTACTGGAGAGACTCGGCCTGTTCGTCCCGGTGTGGCGTCCCTGTCCCCCGGGCCTGAGCGCGCTGCCCGCGCGGCGCCCGGCGCGCCTCTTCGCGGGGTGCCCCGCGCGCACCCGCCGCGCCGCTAATTCGCCCACGGCTCGGGCACTGGAGCTTCTTAATGTCTTGTCCATCCGTGCCCCACAGATCGACATATTCGCGGATAGTGTTGGTAGTTTTGGTAGAGAGCTCTCAGTATTCCTGAGTCAATACCTGACGAAATAATGTTTGACTACTATTTTGTTATAATGATGATATATGTAAATAATTAATGATAATAATGATGATTTTAATGTAATTAATTTAATTTATTTAATAACCCTATATGTATGTACTATTTTTGTAAATAATTAATTGTGTTTCAATGTGTGTATTTGTTTTTGTAATGCTACCGTAGTTTGTAATAGCTAGTTTATAAGCGATTTGGTTAAACTGTAATGCTTATAAATGTAAATAAATAAATTCAAATTCAATTCAAATTCAAATTCAAATTCAAATTCAAATTCGACTTTGATAATTCATTGTTTTAAGCAAATATTAACATATCTCAGTACATATAGGAATTCTAATCTATGTTTGACATTGTACGAAGCATTATCTCGAACCAGAATCTGTAGCAGTAGACAGCGAGAGGGGGAGACGGCCCCCCTTCAGTTTGGTCCAACCACGTTAGCGGTTGTTAGAGGCATTGTGCATAACACTGTCCCGCTGCCCTCAGCCTAATTGATAAGTGTCGGAGACGAGGGTAAATTTAATACCGTTATAATTCAAGCGACGGTGCTCCAGGGAGATAATGAATCAATTTAAAATAAGATTAATTCAGCGGTGAGCGTGGCAAGTGAGTTTTCTTTTAATCTAAATTTACATCCGTTTAACGTGGCTAAGTAGCCTTAGTTATTTTACCTTACAACGGTCGGTATTTAAATTGCTGGTGATTGAAAGGCGATCATCGGCGATTCGGCGCGCCTCCGCGCGGGTACTGGTAATGCGGATCGGCATTTGCAAGATTTCACAGCAGGCTGCCCTCAGCCTCCTCCAAATCGGGATTATTAAACTTGAACCAATACCCTAAGGCTCGTCGCACATTGAATTGGGACGAGTATGAGTCGTTAAAAGAGGGCGGATACTAAATATTTATGTTTAACCACCTCCGACGAAACTGGCAGTGCTAACGTGACGCTCCGGCACCACCCCTTTTTCGTGACCTCTAGATCTTACCCCTGCCTTGGTTATTTATAATTATAAACCAGGGAGCGGTATTTACACGAACGAGCGTCGAAACATTTAACCGAAAGGGTACCAATATTAGTTATAATCTCCGCAGCAACAAACACCACAACAGTCTAATCATCAAAAAGCACAGGCTTGTGAAGTCAGAACGACATATATCATTCAGGACCCACTGTTTACAACCGCTTGCCTGAGAATATCATAGATGCAGCTACTATCGCGGCGTTCAAGTTTAGATTAAAAAAGTGGCTCTTGCAAGAGCTATTTTGCGACTATTTTTTTTTTCTAATTACCTTTAATGCTATAATAATATAAATAAATAAATATTACACGACACTTTTACACACATTAATATGCAACTACTTATAATTATATAATATAATAATAAGCAACAATATGCACAATGATGTACTTCTACTTACACTTAAATGTATAGTAAGACTGATACTATTGTGCATACTGACTTATAACGATGTGTTATTACCTAATAATAAATTTCATTTCATTTCAATTCAAATATTTTGGATTCACACAATTAAATGGCACCTTCTCGTAGTAATTGGAAGATCAGATGTTGGATTAGTTCATGTTCATTCTTATAAGTCTGAGAAAAAAAATAACATTTACTAAATGGGGGGTTCGCGTTTAAATAGTCTTGCGAATCACCCCCAGGCTTCGTGCGCGATATTACACTTGTGTTTCTGAAGAAAGACTACCTAAGAGTTTTTCGAACTACCCGCAACTCTATATATACGCGTTTAAGTCCCGTTTTAGTAAATGGTCATTATGTACTAGAAATCATGGAAGTTTAAATCAGCGAGGTATTAGATTCTTTTTGCAACAACGAGTATGCGCTATCGGTCTCTTACTCGTTGGTTTAAATATAAGTAACTGATGAAATATATTTTGCAATATTAGGTTATAGGATGTAAACATGATACTCCTACTGTTGTGATTCATGAATTTCATGATAGCGGACAGGATCGACTGCCAGTGCATAAATCAATACTGCTGGGCACATATTATATTTCACCTAAATGATGCGTGCACATAAATGTAAATGGTAGTTCTAACGTTATGGTAATAACAGTGTATTTATTACTTTTACCTAGTTAAAACGACATACACCAAAAAACAGAAATGCAGGCAAGTTGCGATCTTTGGAGAGTACAAAGCTGACAGTTTTTAGGAAGAAAGCAATCATTAAGGCGGTTCCCTGAGCCAGAAGGCGAAAAATCTCCTTATATGATCCTGTTTTTCTAAGAGGCGTTGATATTCGTAGACGTGGAAAAAATATATGTAGTTCTTGACTATATTATCTTTAATATCATAGCTTCCGATACACGAATTATGACACTTCGCTCGATACAATTAATTCCCAAAGTAACCTCTAACTCGGACTTTTAATCCAACTTTACTCGGTTATTTATTATGTGATACTATAAACAAAAAAAGAAGAAAACAATCTTAACTTAAATAGTAATTTCATAGCTTTCGAATTTCGATATTGTAGGGTAACGTTTTTAAAATAAATAAAAATCGACAAAATTCGATCAAAATTGACACTTTGCGCGCATGATCTTTCCCGCTCTTTCTTGCGAAATGTGACAGAGACAGCGGTAAACCGATGGAACGGCCTTAATGAAATGCTTCATTTGTTAAAACTGGTACCTGTGCTGATCGGAGAGCAGCTCTTGGCCATCCTCAGTGGTCCATGTAATGGCGGGCGGGGGTTCGCCACGCGCCGCGCACATCAGCCGCGCGCCCGCGCTCGATGCGAACACAGCGCGCGATGGCGGCTCACTCGTGAACCAAGGCGCTAGACGCGGCTCTGAGCTTTCTGTTTGCTCCTCTCTTTCCTCTGCTGCTCCGTCTGTTAAGAAATATAGGTGTGAATAAAGACGAAAGCGAAGGTTACAAATAAAGGTAGAAACTGCCTTGGAATAACTCGAGCATTACAGAGCATTTCAATTTATTTTCCCCTCGCTAGCTCGGAAAGTTGTCTTTTATCCTTCAATACAAGCGGGGAAAAACGCGTTTTATCCACTAGTGGGGAAAGTAATTTGACCTTGGATGGAGCGTGTTTAAGTAGCTTGACAGATAACAAAACGTAAATCGTTTATGATAATGATTCGTTCGATATTAATTATACTCTCAAAAAACCGCGACGAGTGGCGCCGCC
Source organism: Cydia strobilella (assembly GCF_947568885.1). Classification (NCBI taxonomy): domain Eukaryota; kingdom Metazoa; phylum Arthropoda; class Insecta; order Lepidoptera; family Tortricidae; genus Cydia; species Cydia strobilella. Next base: position 6,183,280 of record NC_086043.1, on the reverse strand, counting down.
TGGAGGAGGCCTATGTCAAAGACAGCCTGACAAAGAAGCAGAAAAAAAGAGCATAAATAAATAAAATATAGATACATATACTAATATAATTGTAAAGTAAAAACTGAGTCAGGAATAAAGGCTATTTCAATTCAATTCAATTCAATAAATGGTTTGAGAATCTAATGAAAAATACCAAATTTAGCTTTATTTAATGATTTTACGTCATAAACCTTAAAATTCCATAAGAAACGTTTGTTTTTTTATAATGATGTTAAATATAATTCTGAACGCACAAGTTGAGCCGATGCAATTTCAAAACGCATCGTTGACATTTCATACGTCAGAAATGTCAACATTGTCAACAATTTTTTTACTAAAAAACTTTTCTCACCGACTCGCGTAAAAATACACAACTTCCAGAGTTTTCTGTTATAATATCGTAAAGAAATGAGTGATTCCAGTGATGAAGATGATCTAACGCCTGTGGATGTTGCATTTTCCTCGCTATAGTGAGGTGAAAAGTTTTGTGTTATACACGGGCGCAAATGTATTTTACTTCTCGTGTGTTGAAACACTCGCGGGTAAAATACAACTTTGCACCCTTGTATAACAAATAACTATTAATAAGTTAGTTTATAATTATATTTATATTATAGAACCCACTTCAATGAATGTTGCCAAAGGGAAAATTAAAACATGTGGTCCCTTCGCTCGTACACACAATAACTAAATGACATCATTCAGATATCAGTGTACGTTCGAACTGGCCTCGGTACAGCGCTCCTGGTTGGCAAAGCAAAAACAAATGCAAGTAAAATGAAATAAAAACTATTTAACCTGAGTATAATATGCGCTAAATCCCAAACGGAGAAGTTGTAAATGTAGACAAACAATCGAGCAAAGAGATTTTATCACGTTGAAGGCTGCTAGGGAGGGGGGGGGGGGGGGGCACAATGAGGTAAAGTATCCCTTGCTGGAGCAGAGTTGTATCTTTTTCTATCTGTTTCATTGTTATTTTTATTTGCTTTGTTGCTGGGTGCTTTTAAAATAAATAAAACTTAAGTGTTTGCAGACAATAGCCGTCGTGTGTAGTACTGGGGGCGGAAGGCCGAGGGATTCTTTGCAAAAGAACGCTAACTTTAAGCCACTTAAAGTCTCAAACAACACAAGTGGTATTAGGACTCGTTTCGCAAAGAAGCACGGCCTACTTCGAGCTTCGTTTAGGCGGCTGTTTTACATCCTGCTGTCTGTCGAGTTTTCAATTGAATCCTAGGAAGCTTATTTCACTTATAAAAGTTTTAAAGCAATAGACGTTGATGTGTCTTTTATATTTTGCAATTAGTGGCGATGTCACACACGGCCAGACAATAACATGTTACAAGACGACAAAGTATTAAGGCAGTTATGTCGAATTGCAAAATTTAACCATTGGTCGTGATATAATTTTTTTTTTATATATATACATATTTTTAAAATATTTATTTATTTAGCATGTTGTTAGGTATGTGCGAACTGATAATTCAGCTCAAAGGGAAAACTGTGCTTGTTAGAATTCATCCGACTTCCTCACAATATTTTCATTTTCTAAAGAGCAACTGGTAAATAAATAGATATCTAATGGTTACGTCTTTTCCAAGAAAAACATTTCACGAACCGGTGTTTGCACATCACGATCTCCGGTTTGAAAGCCTGCACACCTCAGCGCTCATTATCTTAAAACTACAAATAGCAATTGCAAGTGAAAATGTATAGTCTGATAGTATTAAATGTGTAAACAAGGCTCAAGACCAAGGATATTATGTCAAATAATTATGTTCCAGTACTGGCCCCCGGCTAGACGCGCACGAGTAAAAGTTGATAAAAGTTAGATGCGGCGGGGCGGGGGCGGGCGGAGAATTGTCCTCCGTCGTGTAATCCGGTTTAGTTTGTTGGCGGTTGTTGGGGAATTAGTTTCTGTTTCACTTTACAATGAGTCCATTGGGGCGTGCATGCTTTTAGTAGGTTCTACACCAACGCCATCCAGCGGCTGCTCACAAAAAGTAATGTGGCAACTAGAACATGTTACCTTAAAAACAATGAGTAATCGATTGTAGAGAGAAGTGTAAGACAAATTCTAGCTCCTAATTTGACAGATAATGTAGACGGTGCGTCACGTCTTCGTACATTATCAATAGATGACGTTTAACAAAGTTACCAAAAACATAATATGGCTCCGTAGAGCGCCGTTTACTGCAACTGAAACTCGTATGCACGATTTTTCTTAGATTCTACATCTCTTCTACAATCAATACTAGAAGTATCACCTAGAAAAGTCTGCAGCGCTCGATAAAAAGTAGTTTTACAAATCAGTATATTATGACAACACCACAGAAAATGCATTAAATAGTCTTGATACTTGTGAAATTTTCTACCATATTTACCGTCTATGAAAAATGTAAGCTGTGCATTATGTATTAAACATATTAATAGCGGGTCACTCGCGTATTTTAAGTCGAAAACGCTCGACATGTTTCACTCCGTACCGAGGTGCGTCATCAGGAGCTTGCGTGCGTCGACGGTGACGGACCGGCGCACGCAGACTGCGGGCCGCAGCTCTCCGCGCCAGGTGACTCGGCGCGGGCGCCGGTGGCAGCAGGGGGTCGAGAAATTACCCTCGTTTACGGCATTATTGTCAAATGATGGGTTGCAGACAACACTCACTACGTCATTCACTAATGGTTCGTCCACACTTTTTTCCAGCTCGGAGGCACTGACCAACCACAATTACGGTTAAAATTATGGACTGTGCATTATGGTTAAATAAATTAAATTCCAACAATACCTATAGATGTCACTATTAATATATATATAGTCCGACAAGAAATTGTAGAACATTATTGAGGGCGCCACTTCCTCCGTAACTGTCACATTTTTGACGTAAAATGCTTAAACATGGCAACAGCTAAAAAGGCATTTTTTTAGTTAAATTTTATTAATATCTTTTTTTTATATGTATATACATATACTAATGCTGATAAATAATATTAGGAGAATTTGACATTTGGCGTCATCAAAATTATTGAGCGTTTGTAAAAGTCGCAAGGGCCTAGCGGTAAATAGTTAGGTACAGAGGGTCTGCCGCGAACACCGTAGTTCGCAAATTGCGAGCATCTATCTCTTTTACTCCAATTAAGGCGTAATTAGAATGACAGAGAAAGATGCCTGTAATTTGCGAACTTCGATTTTCGGAAAAAATTAATAAACCATTAAAACAATAAACATACAATGAAAATAAATTTAAGCTGTAACTAGTACCCATGCCGTTAGCATACGCATGGAGGCTGTAGGTTCGAGCTCGAAACCCGGGTCGTACCAATGAGTTTCTTGAAATGTATTTTTCTTGGTCTTACTTTCTATTTGATTGTTAAAATCGATTTTAGCGAAAATTTGCTTACATTTGATGACCTTGTAAAATATAGGTAAGCTAAAAAAGGCGAAAATCTTAGTGAGCCCATATAACAAGCCTGACTGAAAATGCCGACAAATATATTAGGTTATACCCAAACGTGTTATCTAATTTACTCTATTCTAATGGACCCAAGAAGGAAAATGGATAAGAGACCCGGAGTTTTGGAAGAAACAAATTTACAACCTACTGTTTCATTTGAAATAGTGAAATTGGTTCTTTGTACGTATATTTTATTGTAGCTATCCTGAGTTTCCTGTCTACATTAGTTTGACCAGGGAAGTGTTTTCGTTTTCATCCGTGTCCAATTGGCCGATATGCGATATATGTATGTGGAAAACTAAACATGTATTATTACTTTACTAGGTACTTAAATAACTCTAGTCTTGGTGAGTTAATTTCACAGCGTGGCGTTTAGAAAGTAAATACATTTTGCACAAATAATCAGGCACCTCCCCCCACCCACGTCACTGTTATTTATCTCCGCTCTCCAAGACGCAACGAATCAATTTTATATGTTTTTTCCTTTCCACTCCAACCTACTTTAATCAAAGTCAGGACGAGGTTCCAAATAAAAACACGAACATAAAAAATAAAGGTAACAATCTTCGTACTTGTAACAAAATGAGGGGAAACGTCGACATTGAAATAAAGAACATTGTGGGGAGGAGGGAGTTGAGCTGTATCTTGCGTTATCTTAATAACGAAGGTCGGGAGGCTGTGGGCAGCCGCGCGGACGTATTGTTTTGGTCTCACATCAACATCACATCAACATAACATGATGATAGGTATTACATCCCTAAAGCTAAATGAAATCATCGAGGTAGAACCGTAGACGTGTCCAATTTTATCATTCTTGGATTTTTTTCTTACGCCATTAAACACTAAATACAAATAAATGATACTAATAATTTTAAAACTAACACGGGACTTAATCGCGTACAAACTTACGTTTATTTATGGCCAGACGTTTCGAACGTAACGCCACGTTGCCGTGTGGTCACAGGCAGACTGGTGAGGAATTGTATTAACATCTTCTTGCCGTAAATAAACGTAAGTTTGTACGCGATTAAGTCCCGTGTTCCTTTAAATTAGTAAATGATACTAAGTATTTATAAGTGTTGAGACAGATCTTCATCAGTAAAAGCATATTTAACATAAAAAGTGATAAAATATACAACATCGCCTATTGAGTGAAGCATAGGTCTGTGAAATCACAAGTCGTCCACGACAATATCATCCAATCCAATATCTCTCTCTCACAAATAAATAAATAAAATTAGACAGGAGGTGTCGTAGTACTTACTTTGAAAATTATCTAGGTACTTACGGTATGAAGTGAACAAAAGGACCACGAACAGCAGCTGCAACGTTGCGCCCGCATCGCGCCGCATGAGAGTCATCTGTAGACAAACAAATCGCTTGCATTAACATCGAAAAAAAAAAGGAGATCTGGACATTTTTAATGTGAATACGGCAAAAATAATAAACGTTTTAGCAAAAAAGAAACCAACTTCAAAATGGGTGAAATAGTTTACTTATAGATATGGGACGAATCAAATAGTTATAAAATTAGCTACGTGCGAAGTGCATCTGGTGCATTCATTATTTACATTCAAATTATAATTATAAAAAAAGTTTTTGCTAAAAATTTCATTTTTGGTACTAGCTTTTATCGCCGACTGTACTTTTCTTTCAATAGGCAACTAATACTCATCAAGACAATTCTAACAACCCCAAACACTATTAGTTTGCGTTGTTTTATCACAGAGTTCCCATGGCCACGTCCTGTCTCCATCATCAGATTAGCTCCATATCATCATCTCTGTATTAGGTACACAGTTATACAATAAAAAAATATTCTATTCTATTCTATTCTATTCTATTCTATTCATCATAATGTTGCATTGTCATCCGATTTACATAATTACATGTAGGTATGTGCAAAATTTCAGCTCAATCGGAAATAGGAAAGTGTGTCAATTTTAGCTACCACACACTAACAGGGCAAGTTAAATAAAAGCTTGTAAAAATACTGTAACTAATCCCTGCCCTTCAAGAACCAACGATCGCCGAATGCAATAAAACAATCGAGTAACAAGTGGCATGAATCAATCTGCCAAGTCACGGAGCGGGGAAATATGGCGCAGGTGCGCACAAACACCTTTATAGGCCGCGGAACCCTCGGTTTGTCTTAATTTACGGCTTGTTTACACGCCCCTGAGTTCCACTAATCACTTTAAATTAGATACAGACTTAAAACATTCACAATTAGACTTAATTGCGATTTGAGTGCGTGTAGAATAGTTTGAATCTCAAATTTCTTCTTTTTACGTGCTACAAGTGCTTCAACATAGGCAATGCATGTACATTATTAGTAGTTTATGTAAGCTCTTTTGGAGTGAAGAGAAAACTGTAACCGCATTATTTATTTATTGGTAACTTAGAAAAGGATAGTAGTTTTTAAGCCTGAATAAAAAATATTGTTTTTAAAATTTGAATTTTTAACGAACTGGCTATAAAAAGCTTAAATAGTATTTTACTTGCATGCAATAAATTATTTAAACAATGTAATTTACTGGTTGAATATTCTAAAAGCTTTGGTTTATATCAGCTAGTCTTCTTGCCACCTCACGCATCACAAACACTAAGTGAGCACGTCGAGTGGCTCTAGGCTTCGTCTTACACAAGTTTCACAACGGCACTCCATGCCATGCGACACCACACTCAGCTGCTCTACTCAAGAACCCCGGCTAAACACATTCTCAGATAGCAATACACTGTATTTGTTTTGTATACTTTATTTAACACAATTGCTGAGTAATCCCTGCTCCGAGTGTCGAGCGCAAATTAGATTTGTCACGAGAGTAATGGGCGTGAACGTCACGTCAACTTAGCTTCCCGTTGACGTTTTACTCGAAATATTAATAGCTGCGGCTATTAGGCTTCACGGGTCCAATAGATTGAGTTTGGACAATTTTGTACATGGGAAAACTAAAGTTGATAGATCAAAGCGCAGAGTTCTATGTGCAGCGCACGTTTCCTGCCGCCGTCACGTTATTCTGCAGTTTTCCATTGTTCAGCGGCAAATAGCACATGAACCAACCCACTGCGATAGACTTGTCGGTATTACACCGCTAATACGGCTCGCTGGCTCATATTAAACTCGGTTACTCGCCAGGCACAAAGCGTTTAATTAAAACGCGCCGTAACGATGCGCCCCATAAAACTGCTGTAGTTTCTTTACGCATTTAAATTTTCTTTGCAATTTCATTAATTAAGACCATTGAGAAATTCTGTAGATCTAGACGCGTTTTTAATTGCGGAATGGACAACGGTCGGGTCTTAATTGTGCCATAGAACCCGATCCGGGCGAAATATTACACTTGAGAGAACCTCTAAGCGATCCCATCATCATCAGTCGACCCCAAAACGCGTGTTACATCTGTTACTGGCTAACTTTGATACCATTAGCATATAGTTACATATGTAGGGAGCAATGCATGTCAGCGTTGATTGGTTCTGTCGTCTCTTAGTTGAGAGTTTATGCCTCGAGGCTACCGTACTGGGTGCAATTCTGTAATCAAGCGTAATCCAAAGAGATGGATTGTAAGATTTGTAAGCGGTAACACACACTTATCTGGTAATAATTCAAATATCTCTTTGATCAAGCTATTCAGCACTGTTCATGTAACATTTCCATTGTAATTAACTCGCGACACATTTATTAGCAGGATATTTGCTATAGTTAGAACATATATTGAGAGTAGGTGGTTTTTTAGGGTTCCGTACCCAAAGGGTAAAAACGGGACCCTATTACTAAGACTCCGCTGTCCGTCTGTCTGTCTGTGTCTGTCTGTCTGTCTGTCCGTCTGTCCATCTGGCCGTCTGTCTTTCACCAGGCTGTATCTCAGGAGCCGTGATAGCTAGACAGTTGAAATTTTCACAGATGATGTATTTATGTTGCCGCTATAACAACAAATACTAAAAAGTACGGAACCCTCGGTGCGCGAGTCCGACTCGCACTTGGCCGGTTTTTCTTGACTTACCAGAATCTCCAGTATAGAGACTGTACGTTAAAGACTAACGACTTGATTCGAACAATGCTTATAAGAAGTCGATCACAGCGGTACAATACCGATCTGTTAGTATCAAAAGTGACGTTTTTTTTGGTTGAAGAAATGGCACTTTTGACACTGACAGATCGGTATCGTACCGCTGTGACATCTTATAAGTAATATTGTTCGAATCGGGCCGTCGGTTTTTCTACGACCAAGAACTTGTAAATTGTCATGTTCGAAACATGAAGAAAATTAAGTAAATAACTAAATGAACATGTACGAGATTAAGTCCTGGTTTTGTGTTTTTATGCGGTTTTTACCTATGAATAGAGTGATTCTTCAGGAAGGTTAAGGCGTATAATTTGTTAAGGTTTTGTGTAAATTGGTTGAAATATGACGATATTTGGTAATGAAGTCAGAAAAAAATCACGCTGGCTAAGAGCTTTAATCGAAAACGCTGCCCAACCCGTTTGAGATATAACAAAACAATGTATGGTGTAAAGATTTCTCTTTCAATGCTCTACAAAAAAGTTCGCGATGGTGTATGTCTATCTTTTAAGGATAACTTACTATACCCATTCTTATCTTCTACAAAAAGATTTCATAGTATGTGGTATTTGCAAAGCTATTTACACGGATACAGTGTTAATAATTATCAAATTAAATACATTAGTTGTATTAAGAATTTCATACAGATTACAATGGTCCCTTACACCATACAATTTAAATGAATATCTCAGGAGTAATCGTAAATTAAAGTTCCATTTCGACCCATATAACTAGTATGAAAATGTTAAAGACGCTAATCCGTAGTTGTCAATTTTTACCACCTTATGCGCTGCGATCGTTTTCCTTACCCCTACCATGTACTTCGCACGGTGCCAATAAAACACATTTCGGCGAAATCCAATTTCAAAAGTGTTAATTGTATAATTTATATTCTTGTGTTTAGTTATGAGTTTATATTTATTATTTTAGGTGAAATAATGTGTTATAGTTATACTATACTACAAGCCAGGCGTTCTAGGCGAATCGTTGCTACATTTTGCTCGCGTACCCGCCGGGTCCGGGTATTCACGTGTCCGGGAACCCGGACCGGGGCAATTTACGACTGTGCCGCTGTCTAGGAATCTTCCGCCGCAAACGTTGCGGCTTTGCACTAGTTTACTAGTTTCCTAAATTACATAGCTACAAACAATTTACTGTTTATCTGCAATTTACTTTGTTCATATGCATTGTTTGATTTATGATTTCAAAAATATCTAGCTAGTTTGAATAATGTTGATATTGTCTTCTAATGATGAACAAGCATGATCGTTTGTTTTAAATAAAAATACATTAGGGCATTCAATTTATACAACGTACTTGCAATCTAAGTATATAGATTTTTTTAATGTATCGTAGGTAAAAATTATAATCGATATATTGAAGAGCCATATTATTGAGGCTAGTAAATAGGCTTCATACAACGCCATGACAACTGCCATTATTAACAGTTTTAAATGGTTCACGGTTAGTTTCAACTTTCAACTACAAGATGCATGTAACTGCGTTGAAATATCGGGAGCTCAAAAACAATACAAAAGGTAATGACGGTCTATATCCCGGTCAATATAAGTCAACTGCCATTATTGTACTTATTTAGTTGGCGAAATCTGTTACTTAACAGCTATTAAAAACTTGGTAAAATCTAATTTTACTTTATTAACAAGAAAAACCTAACCTAAACCTAATTGAAGCATCTTTTCACCCTTTTTTGTAACCTTATTCCCAGAGAGCTCAACATATACCAACGTGATACGATATACCAATGAGGCACGCGGGGAACCTAATATTGTTTATTACATCTTCATGGTACTAAAACCAAAGCTAACAGTATCCCGCTGTCATCATCATATCAGCCTTTACACGCCTTGTAGTAGGCCGAGCACATGATTGGCGCGACAGTATCTCGCCGCGAGATAGACTACCCGTCTTCTACTAACTGTATGAATTAAAGGGGGACGGGTAGTCTAGCTATGTCGCGGCGAGATACTCTCGCGCCAATCATGTGCTAGCCCGGCTGCTGAGCATAGGGCCTCTCTTCGAGTACGCCACTTATCCCAGTCCTGAGCCAATCTCATCCAAACCCCGCTGTGCAACTCAATAAATAACTTTCATTTATGTTACGAACTTGCGATACAACTTGATTGCAGATTATCCTCTGTATCTCCATGTACGGGCCTATAAAACTAGCTTGATAGAGCTCGCATTGCAATAGGGTTGCCCCACACATATACAGTGTGGAAAAAAATATGGGTCCTGGAGGGTCTGCGTTAAAACCTTAAGTTAGCTCATTTTACTTAAAGGAAACATTCTTTTATTAAAAAAAAAAAACAAAACTGCATTCAAACATCAGGTCTTACACTCGTCTGTCGTACAAAATATCCATTAAATCGAATATTTAGACAAGCGAAATTAAAAAAAAGAAATATGTTTGATTGCAGTTTTGTTTCTTTATAAAAATAAAACAATGTTTCCTTTCAGTAAAATGAGCTAACTTAGGGTTTTAAGGCACTTTCCCTCCAGGGGCCATAATTTTTTTCCAACCTGTATGTATTTTTAAGCTTCTTGAGGTGTGGTGCGCATCGTGACACGTAGGTATCAACTTTAGATGAAGATTGTAGTTATCTCAGCGCTTTGACAGTTCCATTCTCAATCCAAAGCCAAAGTTTTTAAGAAACGCCACCTGACTCATAACACAAAAAGGAAACCAGGCCTTGTTACGATTATACCGGGTTTTCTAAAATTTTATTTTAGTTCATCGAGTAGTCAGTCAACCTATAAGTTTTATTTTCATATATTGTATTGCGTAGGTACTTGTCTACTGGGTTCAAATGTTGCGTCCACGTTCGCTAGTATGTACTATAGACGTGTTATGTGCATGTTAGTTCGTATTAAAAGTAAGAAAAAAAATCGTGCTTTCCGAGACGCAGGGGCGAGTGACATCACTACATCATTCATTCATTCATAATTTAAGAGCATGGCTCTTGTCGGTGGAGTATGCGCCAGTTTTCTCGGTCCTCGGCCAGGTTCTTTAGGTCCCTGTAAGTCACGACATTTGCTTTCGCTTTCAGTTGTTGTGTGTAGCTTGCTCGTGGTTTTCCGCGGCCTCTTCTCGCTTCTATCTTGCCGTCTAATATATAGGTAGTGTTAAAGAAAGTGTCGTGTCTTATCAAGTGACCTATCATTCTACCTCGTCTATTTTTTATAGTTCTCAGCAGGTTTCTCTTCTCTCCCACAATTCGAAGCACTTCCTCGTTCGTTTTTTTCTCCGTCAACTTATTCTCTCCATTCTTCTCCACAACCACATCTCAAAAGCCTCTAATCGCTTCCTATCTTTCTGCCGCATTGTCCACGTCTCACACCCATACAAAGCGATGCTCCAGATGTATATCTTAATTAGGCGTTTTTTTGTACTCTTAGAGATCCTAGCCTGAAGCAAATGTTTTTTGGCGTTGAAAGCTGTTTTCGCCATTGCTATCCTTGATACTATTTCCCCTGTATATCTGGAGTCTTGTGTAATTAAGCTGCCTAAATATCTAAATTTGTTTACTTGTTCTATGTGTGTCCCTCTGATGTCAATTTGTTCCTTAACCGGGTGAAATTTTGAAGCAATAAGTGTTTTAGTTTTATTAGTGTTAATTTTGAGTCCAAATTGTGTAAAGATTAAATCCATCTGTTCCATTACTCTTTTTAATTCAGTTGAACTAGGGGCCAGTGCTGCTATCAGTTAGATATAATTTTGATGTCACAATGTAACTTTGAAGGCCTCTGGATTAGTGCTAATGTCAGTTATGTGGATAACGTAGCAAGCAAGGCTAGGATACTACATTATTATGAGTTTACAAGCTAGGATTAAATTGAGATTGGATTGAGGAATTTTCATGTCTCACCAGTTTATAGTAGCTTATCCTTTATCACATAATTGTTGCTGTGAATTAGACAGGACGCACATTAGTGGCTGACGCGGGCGACACCCAAATTAGATTTCTCTCATACTAAGCTCCTTGACGTATGGTATGTACCGTGCCACGTTCCTTCGTCTCGCAATTTGAGGCGAATGGAACGAATGAATAATTCAAACTAGCCTAAACTTACGATGTTACTACCTGTACTCATTGGACGTATGTTATAAAAGGAAAAATGAAATGAAATTTTTTATTTCAGGCAACTAATGGCCTATAAACAAATACCTTAAAACTAGCATACATATTATAAAAATATATTACACTACAGATCACATTATGGTTGCGATGCATTACACAACCCCGCAAAGAAAAGAATGAACAAATATTTTGAGGCAATCTTGCAGAAATCGACAGTCCTACGGTAACCTTAATACTAATTGTGTCGTGTATTCATTGTTGGCTAATAACAATGAATACGAGTAGTATATAATGTATACCTAAAATATTTAGGTATATATGTATATAAAAATAATTCAATTAAACATTGTAGCTTTGGGATTATTGACCAAGCGTACTGTGTTGGGGATACAAATGAAAGTTTTAACGCACGTAAATCATATTAACATTTTTATTTTTCGATTTGTAAGTTGTATTGTTTGTTTACTGATTTTTGTAGTGCAGTATTTGTGTTATATTTATGTTATCTTAAAATCTCTCGTCTGACTGATCCTAATCAGCGAAATATAAGCATTCAAAGCAATATCACAGCTTTCTTGGCCGATTTGTTAAGAATAAAATTTAACTCCTTAATTTGGCCGGATTATTGGCGGCTGCTAACTTCACACCGGTTATAAACGTAGTGTAGTTATGCCAGGAAAAAATATGTTATCATTTCCATGCATTTACACTTTCGTTCAATGGCGTATTCTATAAACGATTATCACTTGCCTAGTAGCGTACCTACCCCTAGTAGCGTGATCGAGCTGTTTACAAAGTACGGAGTCAATAAATTGGCAACAAAATAACAATAAACAATACCGTCAACCGGGGTGAATAGGTATGGCTGGCCATTAAATGTGATTTTCCCGAAATTGTCAGGAAAATCACATTTAATGTTTTGTCCCTATTCACCCCAGTCATCCCTATTTACCCCGGTTCACGGTACCTGTTTTGTATTTTCGTAATTTGAAATAGACAGAACATAGGTAGGTACCTACATTAGTTGCCGCCGCGAGTGACTTTCAAATTAGATTTCTGTGTCGCTGGTTTGTGTTATATGCGTCGTGGCTTATAGTAGTACAAGCCCGCACTCAATAGCTACAAATGATGATATATATTATAGGTTTATTACTTATACAACTGAGGCAGTTTGTAAGAAGTTATTATAATTATCTAAACTAATCTGAAGCCTCGGCAGCGTACGTCAGATTTTTAGTTTGTGGAGTATATAAAAATTAAATATGTAAACTAGTTTGTCCCAAAACTATGGTAGATAGATAGATGGATAGATAACCTTAGCGTACCTTTAGCTAAAAAACAACTGCGCAACTACTTTGCCTGCTAACCAATTAAAGCGGTAGACCATAGTTTACTACCCACAGCACACATTGCCTGGCGTGTGTAGGGTGATATACTAAGTAATATAAAGTTACATCAAACTTATAATGCGAAATCTGCCAAAATTGTTTCAGTAAGTTTGTTGTAAATGTGAGTGCAAAATTTATGATTACCTAATCATTTAATAGGAGGTACCCACAAACATTCGTGCTGAATCACTGGCGTTAACAGTTACTAGTTACGTGATCAATTTGAATTTGACGGGGGGATATTAAGGGAAAGGAAGTCAGTACCAAATATAAAGTTTGTATGTTTTTTTATAGGGGGCAAACGATCAGACGAATGGCCTAATTACCGTTGCCCATGGACACCCGCAACAAAAGAATGGTTGGAAGCGCGTTTCCGGCATTTAATATGTGAGTACCTACGCTCTTAATGAACGAAACATAACGAATGTGGTTCAAAATATATATTTAGAATATTTTGTTTCAATCCTAGCTACACGAAAAGTACGCTCTTGATGATTAAGTAAAGAAAATTATAATTCGAAGACTGAGATTGATTTTACGGTTGTAAAATATTTTTAAAACCGCAATACATCTTTTGTACAGAATTGCGATTCTAACAACGTAGCAACATTAGGACTCTGAGCGCTACAAAGCTACGAGGGTTGTAGCAACTCGTAGCACTAGTGTGGTTCCGCTTTCCTTTGTTCTATTCGTAGTAAATAAAGATATGTCCAATTTTCCTTAATCTAAATCGGTGAAATTTGCATGGATATATGTATAGAGAACAAACTAAAGTGTTAACGTTTACAAAATTGTAGTAGGACCTCCCTTTATGCTTTTATAAGGTAAAGGTAAAAATGCGAGCGCTAAACTGATTATTAAGTAGATTCTGGAGGCTTATTTTGATTGTTATAACAGGTTATGAAATTGATTTGGATTTGTTATAGATACGAGTATTATATGTTAATGTTATAAGTTATAAGTAAGTGTCGAGTTGAGTAAGATTGTCCTAAAATATTTGGACGACCAGTCTGGCCTAATGGGTAGTGGTCCTGGGTTCGAATCCTGGTAAGGGCATTTATTTGTGTGATAAACACAGATATTTGTTCCTGAGTCAGGGGTGTTTTTCTATGTATTTAAGTATTTGTATATTATATACAGGATGATCAATCCAAATGGGTCAGTAGGGAGAAGTCCGAAACTATGAGGGAAAGCGAAATCTGTTCTTAGGAACCATGGCTTCGATTTTAGATTTAATAATAATGGCATTCAGTTTTTTTTACAGTCAAACTTACTTTCAGGATCATTTACACAAACAAATACTACACTTCAATTTCAATAAAAACGAATCAAAATTTGTTTTTAATTGAGTATTTGTTTGGTGACCCATTCTTTACCACTTCACGTAACCATATTTGAACTACAGTGTGAGAACAATTATAAACTTGTAGTGGTGTCTCCTCCCGCACCCGGTTCCGCACAAGTTCCGCCTGTCACACTCACGCCGACAAGGGTACCTTACTCTTGGTAAATTAGATCCACTATATTGTACTTTCGTATTTTTAAGTATTGAAATATTGCCTTAATATTCGTTATAGTTATGATTTTGTCGAGGATGGAAAGAGTTTCTTAACAAATCTATACATAATCTATACTAAAAATCTTGGTTCTAAGTATTCTGAAATACGATTAAGATAATATGTTATAATTTACTGGGAATTTGAATTTTTTATATTATTTCTATACCTCGTTTTTTTAGCATTAGAAAAAAGGTAGACAATCTTGACGTGTCTTTTTATTAAAAAACACTATTGAGAGAGAAGACACGGCAAATATGTAACATTTATAAATCATATACGTTCATTTATATTCTTTTGCTTTCATAAGTAACAGTTACTGATTTTTAGAAACTGTTTTGCAATAAAAAGACGTCAAAATAGTTAAACGATATTTTTCCATTTTACTGAGAAAAAACCTGTCCCCAAAATTTTTGGTCCGTTTGGTTACGGTTTTCAATACAACCTTCTAACCGTAAAAAAACGGACAACAAAATTTGTATGCAATTTTTGGGATACTTTTTTTCTTGTATTAGGATCGAAGGAGCTCGTGATTCTGAGTGGAAATAATATAAAAATTCCAAAATCTAAAATGCAAGTTGGGGGTACAACTTTAAATAGAAATGCCCAAATACCAAAATCAGCCCGCGCAGCATGGTTCCCCATCACTAAGGCCGTCACTTTCGCACTCACATACTTGTTAGAACGTGACAGGCATTGGTGATAAGCGTACCGTGCTACGACCCCAGGTGTGATCCTATTGTGTACAACTGTCACCTTGTATCATTTAAGGACATATGGCCTAAATTAACGGGCAGGCATTTTAGCGTATTTTTCTGTTATTTCAATTCAATGATAGTGTTTAAAGGGCGAATTACGATGAGCATCTATTTTTGTATTAAATAACGATATTCGTTGCGCATAAACATATGGAACCATAGAAACATCATGGTAATAAGCTATTAAAGGTTTATTTTATAATAGTTTTAAAAATATCCAGTTTTAAAGTCCATTAACATGGAACAACTTCCCATGAAGATAATCAAAGGTTTATTGTTCTCAGAAACGAAGCGGCTGAGAGGAAAAGTTGGAAATATTGTTAATAAGGAGGCAACTATGTTGCTGCTCGGACCTGAGAAACTATCTTATAAATTATCGTTAGTAAAGTAATTAACGTCCTGTGAAACCTGTGTCGAAACGTCGGTAAATTTTAATAAAGGTAACAAAATAAATTCGCGATAGAATAAATTATATTTGGTTGTAAATGTGATTTAATATGTGTTCAAAACGCGAAAGTTATAATTAACGTCATATAAAATAGCCAGGGCCATATTCGATATTGTACAGCGAGCTGCAAAAGTGCATACTCACCTTAAGAATGGGATCGAAGGGTCTACGTTTGTGAACACATCCAATCATGATAAAATATTAAAGCAGTGGTTCTTTAACCGGTACCCCTAAGACCACTAATGGTCCCAGGAAGCACATGAAGGGATCCGAAAAGTTATACAGAACAACGCTTTGCTGAATGTAATTTTAAGGAAAACATAGGAAAAAAAACTGCATTTAATATTCCGCCACCCATACGTAAGTGTAAGTGTGCAGTGTAGTTACATATGATAATCTCACAGGCAGTCTTTACTTGTTTTGACAACATAAAGATATAAAATTTATACTACATTTATTTCTCCCAAATTATAATTATATTATTTGATTAGCATAAAAATGATTTCAGATTTGTCTTGTAGCGAAAATCTTTACGTAACAATCGAGAAACGCATCGCGTCATATCAGACAATTGGATTAAAGGGGCCCACTGATTACCAGTCCGCCGGACGATATCATGCAGGCGGACTGGTAATCTGTGCGCCTTTAAAGATAGGTTATAATAAATTGATCATTTTTAAATGAGATACCTAAAAAGGTAAAAAAAATTAAATGAGCATTACATGAGGCACAATTATAATAAATTCCCATCATGATTGTCAAAATAATTTGGTCTTCAGAAAATACCACTGTTTCTCCTAAATAATGATTTATTATTTCACCAACCATTAAAATGGTCATTATTTATATTTTCAATGCCAATAATTTGAGTTCGATTTTTTTAAATTGTGAAAAACAAAATGGAGGCAAGTAAGAATTACATAAAAAAATTAATGACCAGCATATATCGTACCTGACAATATAATTTATTTTATAATATACTATAATCATTCGTTTAAAGTAATAATCGCTAAAACACAGATATACTTAAAACTATCGTAGAATCGTTACATAAATGTTACAACGACATCTACCGCTTTATAAAAGCAATTTCAAATTGTCATGCGGACAATAAAATTAAAATTAAATTGGAACTTAAATATCTCATCATCATCAAACATCTTTCAAAGTAAATTACGAAAACTTTCAGCAAGTATGTAACAAAAATTGAAAGTGGTGTTTAACGCATAAATCATACGAGTTTTAAATAATCATTTATTTCAAAATACTTACATTTATCGATAAAAATCCC
The DNA here is from genome assembly GCF_947568885.1 of Cydia strobilella. Taxonomy (NCBI): domain Eukaryota; kingdom Metazoa; phylum Arthropoda; class Insecta; order Lepidoptera; family Tortricidae; genus Cydia; species Cydia strobilella. The sequence goes on along the minus strand of NC_086043.1, from coordinate 6,166,203 downwards.
ATATACAAAGTCCGAAAGCACAACCATCACACAACTACGTAAGAAGTAAGAACGATCGCACCGAGGGCCTCATCGCGACGATTTGTGGTGAGGCGCGTGACTGGCCGCGCGCGCCGCCCAGCGCCGAATGACACCTGCGGGACGGATCGAGCACCACCCGTGCAAACGAGAAGGACCCTTAGACGTTATGAATCTCCAACAGTTAGAACCCTAATCTTTTGCTCGAACACTACGCGATGTCAAAAAATATCTACTGCTGGCGAGAAAGTAACACCAATTTGAAAAACCTAGCGCCAGTAAACCTTGCACCATCCGCTCTAGACAGGCTGATCAACGTCACCCGGGACGCCTCGGTTTTTCATCTCGACTTTCCATACAATAAAATTTAGCGAACTCTTTAACGATGACAAACAGTTTGGTGCAACCGACCCTATGTCAAGTGAATTGAGAAAACTTTATACACTTGTCAATAGTATAGGTATAGTATAGGTAGCAGTATAGTCTTTGTAATATTCGGCATTCGGTTGTGTTCTACCAGTTTTACAACTACGACGGCTGTCCCATTCGGATGGATTCAATATTAGAAATATTTGTCGGAATTATTCGTCGCCTAGTACCCATATTACAAGCTTTTCTTAGTTTGGGGCTAGGTTGATTTGTTTGTCTCCAAATATTTATTTATTGATGTTTGATTAATGACAAGTTTTTCCTACGGCAGGATACTTTAAAAGTGGTTTTTCTATAGGTATTTTTGAAAACGGTTTTAAAATAAGTAGCATTTTTATCCTTCGATGAAGTAAGGTCGAAAAACAATGGAAACGGCGGTTCAATGTACAAATTTATTCGTGGTAAGCGCCCTTACTTTAGCAATCGGTTTTTCAATTCGTTACCCACCTAAATTTGAATTATATTATTTTAATACTCGTTCTTACACCAATGTGAGTTCCAAGTTATTTCTCTCGCGTCGAAGTGGCTCCTATGACAGTTTCTTCAAGTCTATTTTTCTTGGACTGAATTTGTAAAATAATTGTAGAAATATGTTTTTATCGTATTTTTGATAAGTATTAAAACTTCTTTTGGCGCGACTAGAGGGTAACTCATTTTTTTTTCTGACGGAAGTAACGTTTAGTAGTGACACACGCACATTAGGACACACGTCAAAGTGCCAACATAGCGATAAACGTCATCGTCAAAGAAGTTTTACTTCAATCGCGCGTAAAAATTACACACACACACACACTTTTTTTATTGCTTAAATGTTAACTTAGTGTAAAAACATTTATAAATAAATGAATGTGCTAAACATTTAAAAAAGCGGACAAGTGTGAGTCATACTCGCCCACCGAGGGTTTCGTACTTTTTAGTATTTGTTGTTATAGCGGCAAAAGAAATACTCGTCAAATCATCATCTGTGAAATTTTCAACGGTCTAAGTAGCTATCACAGTTCATGAGATACAGCCTGGTGACAGACAGACGGACAAACTGTCAGACAGACGGACACCTGAGTCTTAGTAATAGTCACCAAGTCAGGGGCATCTAATCCAATCTGTAATAGTGCTAGGCATGGGCACACTTGCGAAGATTCTTGCGCTAAACTCGTCTCTGATTAAAACCTTTGTCCGTGTCCGGGTCTCTGCTGATTGGTGCGCTTGTCACGTATTCCTAATGCGCTTGTCACGGTTTCTATTGGTCACTTCAAACAACTAAAACCAGTCTAACTGTGACCTCGAGATCAGTAAGAATTACTCATAAAAGGAGAGCGTACTTATAATAGTTCACCTGCTTCGGTCTGATTGGAATATCATCTCTTTGTTGATCTTTCTGCAGCAGATCGACAGAACATTGCAGATTATCAGCGTCTACGTTTAGAAGTGTATTTTCCTATCGGTATTTGTTTCGATGTTGCAATTCCAATGGGAAATTATGCTACGATGAGTGAAGTAGAGCGATTGGCAAACAGTCCTAGAGTGGAATATAGATGTATAATATCTAAAATTGTAAAAGGACAGCCACGAGCAGAAAGCAACTTAATTTTACGATGAAAACTGAATTCAATTGGCATTAGTTACCTACTTAAAAAATGAACTTTTTTTTCATATTGGTACCTATGTACCTAAACGTAGGTTATAAATTTCAATTCAGATTGGGGCATTTATTTGTGCTGAAACTTGGAATGTTGAAACTAATTGCAAACGGTTTGCGAAAAGTTGGAATGGTCATGACAGCGGCACCACTGGGTACCCGAAAGGGAAGCTTTGTGAGCGAAAACATTAGTTAAATTTCAATTCAGAACTTTTTCCGTAGTCTACTTTCATTGTATCTACCTATAAAAACAGCACGAATAATACGAATAAAATCTTATTCTATTCTATTCTATCCTATTGCCTCGCAACAGAATTTAAGGAGATAAACAAACATATTCCACCTATATTTTGTCATGCATTAAGGTACCTATATGTGCTTTTTCGCAGATATTTACCAAACACTGCGTACCAATGCGTAAACGTATACATTATAATTAAATTAATTAAAAGTTAAGCTTAAACTTAAATTACTTCGAAATTTGTTACGCAATTGCCAAAAAGGGTAAAACCTAGCAAAAAGGGACCGTTGAAGTGAAGCAAAATACGTTTTAATTTAGTTAATGAATACGTAAAGATCGTTTTAATCTCCGAAAATTTCACAAGCGACAAACAACAAACGGAATGGATCAACAAGAGGTAAATCTCGATTTCGACTCGAGGCGGTAATTAAAGTGCTCGAGCTCGTCGTGACAGTCGTGACGACACGACAGATGACACGCGGCTGCTGTCGTCGACATGTCGAGAACTCGCTACGACCACGAACAATGATAAATTATACCTACCTACCTATATGAGTGCAAACATAGATGTATATATTTCAGATACTTACCCCTTATCCATAAAACTTTATGAGCCTCAATTAGTTAATTTATGTTTTATCCCTTTCTTACACATAGTTACATAAGTCAAAATTACAGATTAAGAAAACTTATTAATAGTTAATTGAGGCTTGTAGCGCGTTTATGAATAACATCATTAAACTCTGATTTGTAATTAGATTCCAAAAAACTAACCTCACTCAGATACTTTTTCTTTCGTAATAATGGAAAATATGTAAAGAAGTAAACTCAAATTTCCCTCTTGCATACTCTAGCATTTAAAATAAATATAGATGTATCCTTTTAGCTTTGTTTAGTTTCTTAAAACATACGGAAAAGAGAAAAAGTGAGGTTAGTTTTTTGGAATCTAATTACAAATCAGAGTATAGATGTGAAGGTGAAAAAATGTATTTTCATCTATTCGGAAAGTTCACCTTTCATAGGCTGATAGCCGGGTGGAAAATTGAATTGCCTAGGGTAGAAAGCTAGCAGCCATATATGCCATATTATTCAGTTTAAAGCCCTCATTTTAGCTTCCGCATTTTCAGACCAAGTATTATCGAAATTAAATGTCAATTTCATTGCATTATTTAAAACAATTATACAACGTATTTAATATTTGAGTGAGGACTCACTAGAAGAATTTAGAAGAGGCCTTTGCCAGGATGCAAACTGAGTTGCATGATATCATTCCTTATACCCTCGAACTAAAATATCTCAGGTTATATGGTTTACTTTCCACCCGTGTTTAATAAACTACTATTAAATAGCATAGGTATTTTTATTTCTTTAAACAACTACTTAAGTTATTACATAATATTATTATCGGTTAATTTAAAACATTACGACCGTTAGCATTGAATAGGCTATATTAGTACTACTACATATATAATTTTCGTTGTCTAATATAATCATTTGTTGGGAACGGTAGATCCAGAATCATTTTCCCCCTTAGGTAGGTATTCACAAAGTTTAGCAATCCAAACCATGGTTAATTGAGTCTTTAAGTCTGAACTGTCCCATTTCGTGGATTTATCGTTGTTTTGTTTCTACCCGTTACTGCTGGATGTTTTTTTTGTCTTATTCTTTGGTACCGGCTAAAGTTTACACCATTTGACGGATTACAAATCTGCTTGCGAAGCCTAACCGCGGTAGTTTTTTAAAGTTAGTTTGTTTAAAATCGACGCAAGTTGAGAAACGTTTTTTGATGACAGCGTCTCTTAGACAATGCATACTTAGATAATATTTAGTTCCTTTAACAAGTTAAAGCCAGGTGGACAACTCACTTCACTGCCATAAAGCTTAGGCAAAAACAAGGCCGAAACTCCGCAATAACTGAGGTCGTAACTTTATCTACTGTTTCGCTTACCGCTGCAGTAAAACACATTCAATTTCAATTCACTTACTCGTTCGCTTTTTCTCTGACAGCAAAACACGATGCGAGGGAAGATTTTCATTTTGAAAAAACTCTTCGTTTAAAATTTAATTTACGGGTATAATCTTAACTTGAAGCTTTATTATTTGGGCTGGAAGTGTTTTTAATGTAGATATTATCAATTTTCAGAAGACAGAATACAACGGGAAATCATACAATGTTTCATTTTGGGCGTTTGAACCTGTTTTACTTTGATTGTTTTAACAAAGTACAGATATATCTTCTAAAGGAGTTCCTGCGAAACGGGATGATTCGTTTGATCACAGAAAAGAATTTATAATTTCGCAATAATTTCTGAGAATCACAGTAACGTACCATCTTCTTTTATGTTACTGGAAATTATGGGTAAGCTACTGGCTCTTTGCTAATCATAATCAGAATGGGTCGAGTGATAACAGTCCCGTCTCGACTATTTTCGATTTCATATTCGCTGCTTCTAGTCAAGCATTGAATAGCAATAATAGGACCCGCAACGAACGTAGCGATGATACTTTAAACACTTCATTATGCAACCTGTAGGTACTTGAAGCGCTTGGTTATTGAGACGAGAGAGTCGCGAATCCCACAGAGGCTGAGGGGGGCGAAGACGCAGATGAAAAGAAAATGAAACTGCACCGAGATGATATGACGCCGCCGTCCAGTGCGCTGAAAAAAAAAACCGTTTCTACATTTATAATGAATACTTTCATTCAATTCAATTGTTTAATGGGGACTTTTGAGCTTTCAGGGTGGGTTATTAATAATTATTTTTTGACTGCATCACTTATATTGTGATAGATTCAGTTTTATTCGTTTCATTAAAGCATAATAAATAATTAAATATCTCAGTATAATTTTAACACCAGGTTGAGGCCAGACAAATAAATTATTTCATTGCTTCAAGGTAGATAATTGTAAACTGTTCTAGAGAGTAAATCCAATACGGGCGTTAAATTAAACCGGACATAATTTATCCGTGTAATCATTAATTAGGTTTTTTTTTAAGTTATACTTAATTATGACCCCGTTATATTTTTTTGAAAATATAAAGAGATACGAGCTTTTTATAGTAACTGTCAATGCTTGTTCTCTCGGTAACTTGTGTGTTGCTTTGCATTGCGAGCTGAATTATTTTGCATGGTTAATATTTTCATTGTATTTCTAAGCAAAATATCTCTTAGGTCCTATGCTAACCACCGTTTAAAGATTCGCCCGTATTGAATTTACACACTGTATAAAGCTTTTGGAAACGATATAGGTAAAATTATTATTAAAATATTATTATTAAAATATGTACCTACTTAACGGAGTAAATTGTAACGGTAATTTTAAAGAACCCCTGTATTTTATACGTCAATTCTATGAGATGTATTATCCTATAAAATAAAATTTGAGACTACACGGGCAGGTACATTAAGTCAACGTACTTATACAAGAGCAAAGGTATAAAAGCTATAAAGGATATAAATGGGTTAGGGAAAGGTAAGAGTGGTCCTGCTGGGTACGGGTCTGCTGTGACGTAATACCCAGGTCATGACTTCATTACGCGGAGGCTTACGAAAAGTCTCAGTCGCGAGTTGCTGTCGTGTTGCCGAAAAACTCGGAAAATAGTGTTTATGGTTTGAATTTCCATAATACTCATACACGTCATTTTCGTAACTAGTTAAACATTTGCTTGCGACAGAAAACAAATATTTAATGAAAATATCATGATTCGCTGTCATAGCACAGAAAATTGAAATTATATTGTTCTTCGGGGCGTAGATGCAAAACAATATGTAAATGTATTTACGTGTATACATCTGAGTATAAATCTATAGTTGAAATTTCTTTCATTCTATTTGTTATTATGATATCCGTTCGGAGAAACATCAAGGATCTTTTTTTTTAAATAAAAGTTGCCGTTATGATGATATTACGAAAATACTAAGAAATAATTAATCATATTGTCTTCGGTTACCGCGATAGTTACTCATGAAATAAAACTATGAATAATTAATCATTCATTTGCTATCACACTTTGCGCTTGGTCTGCGAATTATACTTAAAAGTAGGACGCATTCCTTAAAATCAAAGAAACAACTTTATTGAGTGTTTTTATTAAATCATACTTACAGTTACACTTTTCTCCTTCAATTACCTAGAATCTCACATCCATTTATTTTTCGTATCCACCGCATTCCATAATTTCATTTTCTAGATTCTTCCTATACAGCGTGTTGTAAATATTGTGAATTCCACAGCTCAATATCTTTCACGTTTGTGCGCCGTCGGCGATCTTCCGTCCTAATTAATCGCTAGCTTCAGGATGCGCTTGCATCGACGCGTTTTGTCGAGCCATCACTTCTCTAATGAACTAGCTTTCGTGATGCCCCTATTCTCGCACTTAATTAGATTCACGTAGGCACTTCTAGTTTTTTTTTAATTATGTTTCTTATCGGGGGTTTGGCAAATAAGGACTAAATGTTTGAGTATTATTTCCGTTCTGGGTAAAATTTTCTTACCCATGGGTATTTATATTATAGTCGATCCCCGAAAACTTGTTACCAGCGTTACTTTGGCAGTATTGTGGTGCAGAATTGCTACCGACTGCATGCTACACAGCAGTACTGCGGCGGACTACATTGTTGTAGAAAATATCACCTGTATAAGGTTTATTTTTAAAAGTTTTGATTTTGCGCGAACCAAAATAAAGTATTATATCCTAGGAATGTATTTATTAGGTAAACCTACTTTTATAAACTGAAATAGATATCATACACCAAAGAAAAAGTGACAAAGTTCACCGGGTGGATAGTCAGACAGTTTATAATTTATATATTATATTTATAACATTAGTTATAATGTTCATTGGAGTTTTATAGCTTTATGCTCACAAACATCTGTCAAACCACAGTATTATAAGTTCGTTTGGTATTCATGCGTGTAAAAAAGAGACTAAACACTCTGTTACGAACAAAGAGTTTTAAGTGTAAACTTATGAAATCGCAAAAGTATTCAGAATCAGCTGTGAGTAAAACTGCGGTTGGACGCCGGGAGACACAAGATTGCCCCGTGGGCTGTCTGAGACAGATGAATGAAAAGACACAAATTAAAGCGAAATGTATTTCTATGAAGACACTTAATTGCTACGGCGCCGTTCATCGTAGCTTCCAGACGTAATAATTTGTAGATGTCTCAAGTAAAGTCTATTGTTAAAATTAATGTTGCTGCGTAAAACATTTTTTCAATCTCTCTGTATAGATGCAGACAGAGCTTCAACCTAAGATCATTGCAGTCTATAGATCTAAAGTAGATCTGGTAAGATTTTTTTTAATTAGATTTATATTTTATATTGACAGTTAAAACTGGGTATAGGGAAAGTACTTAGATCAGAGATCTATTGAATTGTACTTACATTTATTGCAGGTTATGCCTAAAATTATGCATTGGTTAATGTTAAATTATTGTGCTGGCATACTGACTGAAGTTTGACATCTCAGAAAACTCTGAAATTACAACACAATTACTTTTCTTATTATATTTTTTAGTATAATTTGTTTACTTCACCATGAAGGTTATATGTAGTTGTAAATTTATGTTGATGAGCAAACTAATCAGTACCCAAAGTTTGGAATGACAAAACAAGACAAAGATATTCATTTAGCTTCATCCATAGTGTGACTTCGATAAAGTTTTCGCTGTTAATTCAAATCGAAGACCGTACAATGGCTCGATTTTCCTGTAAGTGGCCCTCGTGCGCGACTGAATTCGGCAATATAGGTTATTTCACTGGCTTTAAAAGGCGAGACAAACTCAGGGGAACCACTATAACCAGTTTTCTGATTACGTTCAGTTATCACGGATTAAAAGGTCAGGTTACATTGGATGACTTGCCCTTTGGGCAACCAATTGCAATATGCGTTCTGCAGTTTCGCGGAACTTGCTCAGGCTCTATTGTCGCCACCTGCAATATTGCCGAAGTTAGTTCTAAATGTCCTCGATTATTGCATTCAAGCACTATTAACTGCCTTTTTAACTCTTATAAAATGCAGGCCAACAAAAACACATTAAATAAATATAAATATAAATAAATTATATAAAAATATAAAAATAAATATATATATAAAAAATATATACCTATAAATGCGTCTGATCCATTAACGCAGAGCCGAAACTGCAAAAGTTAGAAAGTTGAAGTTTGCACACCAAATTACATCTACAATCTGTACAAGAAATAAGAAGCGATTTTGAGGAATTAACCTCTAAGGGTGTTAAAAAGGAGATGAAAGTTTATATGGGGTGAAAGTTTTATTTTAAGCTAGGAACTTGAAACTTTGTAAAAATACAATTTACTAAAATAAAAGAAATGTGATTTCAGTTTTTGAAAGTTCATCCCCTGAAGTGCTGAATATGGGGTTGAAAATTTGTACCGGGAAAGATTTTTTTTCTGATGAAGTGACTTGACTTCGTGGGAAGGGTGGGTATTACAACACAAGAAAAGTTATTTTAGCGTTTTTAAAAGTTCTTCACCTAAAGCGGCTAAAGAGGGGTTGAAAGTTTGTAACGGGAACCATTTGAATAAGAACTTGACATTCGCAGCAAGACACAATCTTAGAAAGTAAGAAAAACAATTTGAGAACCTCAGACAGCGATTGACTATAAACATTCAACCCCGTAATAGGGTTTTAAATTTTATGCTATTTAAATCATAAAGTTTAATTTCATGAGTAACTATATATATTTCTAATTTGACATAATTCTATTATGATTCTAATTAGTTCAACGTCATGCAAGAACCGTTCTAAATCACTCATATCGTATAATATGCACTTAAAGGACAAAGACGGTCTTACGACACGACTCGACTCGTACTAGCAATGTCAGAATAAAAGACTGGTGGCACTATTCACGCGCCTCGCATTCAGCCAGTCGCACTTCTTCTAATTGAATCCATCCCCATTCAGGGCGCTGTGTTGTTTGCTCTATGCTCTATGCCGGTACTCCATTATGTTAATGGACGAAATAAAGCGCGGGGTCGGCGCCCGCGGGTTTGGTCGGTTTGGTGGCTGACTCTGTTCATATACCTACTTCAACACTTAGACAAACCAGTACAAATTAATCTTGGAGTTCTTAGCAACTGTGAATGATGTGAGAGCTGTCATATAATGGTTTGTGGAAACGTTGAACTTGCCAAACGATTGCGATAGTTCTCTACAGTAAGCTCAATTTAATGCCTAAGCATTATTGCAGTCCGCTGAAGCGCTGAGTCTTACGTCTTTATATAATGCTGAATGTCAAAGCCTATACGAGGTGAAAACCGTATTATTTATGTTTCCCCTTTGTGTTCTCTACCTAAATACTCGTACCTATCCGTTAATAAATTGTATAATTGATTACTAGGTAATATTTTATTTTGCATAGTAGATTACTGATGAAGACGATCTCGTGAGCTCGTGATATAACCGTCAAATGGCAGCTCCACCTTGTCGCGCTCCTTCGAGAAAAAGATACTACATGCCCTGGCACACACAATTAAACTTTAACTTTGTGCACCTACGTATATTAAATCTTTAAAACTATTTAATATTATACATGGTAATGTAAACCAGTGCAGATTGTATGGAATATTTAAAGACAATCTATATTTCTTAGTTATGTCAATGGCCATTCTGGTATGACACGACCTGAACCTTTTTTTTATTTGGATGAAATATTCTTTTTTCGGTCTTCCTCTGCTTCTCTTCCCCTTTATTTTTAATTCTATGATGTTCAGGAGCAGGTCATGTCGTAGCAGATGTCCAATTAGTACTCCTCTTCTATTTTATATTTCTTTTCTCTTTAATCCTATCTAGAATCGTAACATTTGATATTTTTTTCTGTCCAACTACTTCCATTCTCCGCCAACATCACATTTCGATGCTTTCCAATCTTTCTCTTTTTCTTTGTGTTAGTGTCCACGTTTCGCAGGCGTGTAATGCAATGCTCCAGATGTAGGATTTATATGTAGGTTTTATGTTATTAGTTTAAATTTTTAATTTAATTTTTATTGATTTTAATTTTAATGTATTTTCAATGTTTTTTTCTAATTTTCTTAATTAATTGTCGATTGTGTAATTATGGATCACGTATCTGAAATAAATGAATTTATTTATTTAGTAAAATGTTTTTTAGTGTTGAACGCTTGTTTGGCTATTGCGATTATCTATACCTCATTCATATAAGAAACTTGTGCTCTGATCAATTATTAATTATAAATTAATCCAAATATTATACATAATAGCATGCATGGCCTGTAATGTAAGTTAATAATAAGCTAGATACAAGGCAATTTGGGTAAATAAGTAGTAGAGTCAAAAGAGGGAGCGATTGCTGCAATATGAAAGTTAATAAGCCTAACACTTTTTCTTTGCGAGCTTGTCTTATTCCTAGGCGCAGTGGTTATGAAAATTTAGTCACACCTATCTGGCTTTAAAACTACTTATCGAGTGATCTCAACTTTAAATGGACGTGTTCGAAGTTAAGCAAAAGTTTAATTGTGTGTACCGGGCCAGTGTGTTCGCGAAGTAGCGTGACATGATGCTACCACACGCCTCTTGTGTTCAGAGTTCTTGTAGTCGACTACTTGAGTAGTTGAGTCTTAAGCGAGAGCGATAATTAATCTGTTAAAATTTAAAATAAAAGTGAAACGTACAATATTAGTTTTCAATATTATAAAACCTTGTTTTTTTTTTATATTTGTACGATTATTTCCCTTATATTAATATTGAAAACAGCTTGTATTATCAAATTAAACCTACTATTTCGTGGGGTATAATTTTTTCCACTTTATACTGAGATGATATGTTTTTTTTGTGCAAAGTAGTGCGCTACCGCTTTCACCTCAGGCCTTTTACTTGCTCAAAGCGCGCAGCACGGTGCAACTAATTCTATTCAGAAGCTCACAACTTTGCCACTGTCACGCCGCAAGCGCCTCAATCATATATTCAAACTTTAATGCTACGACTGTAGCTAATCTTCGAAATTCAAGGCAACTTTCGATGAACTAATTTGGTTACGGGATGAAAGAGCATTGTTCCCCGGTGCATTACCCGTACAATTGCTACGGCGTAGACCCGTTACGGCGTAGACACTGCTACGAACTTCTTATTACCACAGAGCACGGAGGAATCTAAATGCTTAGCATTTTATTTTACGTTTTCCGCATACGTTATTCTTTTCAGTGTAAAACATACTATTTACTTATTTCGTCGATCAACCCAGGAGTGAATGAAGGTAAGATATAAGATAAGATGAGATAAAATAAGATGTTTATTTGTAAAGTCATGTACATAAGATGTTATTACAGTAGATTAAATTATATATACATATATAATAGTATAATAATTATATACCTAATAGTATTAAGCAAACGCGGATCAGACCGCGCGATCTCGCCAACTATTACATAAACCCTATAGAAATAGAAATAGAAATATATTTATTTGCCATTAAATGTGGTATACAATGGTGTTACATTATTATTTATAGAGCCATACACATTTAGACTTTAAAAAGCCAGCCTAGAGGTTTACAATAGTGGCATGCTGGCAAAAGTTGTATTAATATTTAAAGTGAATACATAAAAAATAAAAAAAGAACACCCAAATTGTCTTGTATCTAGCTTATTATTAACTTACATCACAGGCCATGCATGCTATTATGTATAATAGTTGGATTAATATATAATTAAAGACAAAGCACAAGTTTCGTATATGAATGAGGTATAGATAATTACAATGTTAAATTCAATGTCAATGTTTTGATAGTTAATTTCTCTTATAGTGAGTAAGTGCATTTTTGTATGAGTTTATTTTGAATTTTTTGTAAAACAGTTTGTCATTCGGTTCCAATTTGATCTCATTGGGTATTTTGTTTACTACTTGGATACATACTAAAATGGGGCCCGTTTCTATATATGGCTAATTTAGAGTTTGGTATTTTTAGGTATTAAAATAAGTACTATGATGAGTTAGCAAGACTACGGCTTAAAGACATTTAATAGAAAATGAAATAAATGTGTTTTATACACATTAAAAAAAACAACAACTTTTTATAATTAGAATGTATACAGACTCGCCAAGAGAAACTTCAGGATTTTAAAATATAGTCACTGATTTTACAACTTCATAGTGAATAAAGGAGTTGACAATAACATAATATATGCGATAATAACTATTATGGCGCTGTGTAGTTTCGTAAAACGGAATGACACTATAAAACATTCCGTTTCATCGTCAAAGTATGAGTAGCCGAAAAATGTACGAGAGCGGAATTAAATTTTTTTATATATATATTTTTAAATTAATCTGTTATTGATTATGATATTCTCCATACCAATACCATGCTTGTACCAATAATAAGTAATAATGGAGTATGAATGAAGATGCATTATTTTAACCACTTTTTATCATTACACAAGCAGGTAAGAAATAAATACGCCTTCTTGAGCGGATGCTCATTATATTAAAGTATGATAGGATAGAGTTAGACCAAGATAAGACTGTAACGATTTTGATAGCACACGACGTGCAAGTGTTATTTATACGTCATAAATCTATAGAAGTTTGACGGTTAAAAAAAAACTGCGTGTGCTATCAAAATCGTTGAAGACTTATCTTGGTCTAACTCTATCTACGATAATATAATATTCTGTTCCAAAGTCATAAAGCAACTTAAATCTGTTGCAGCCATTTTTAATAGCGGCTTTCCGTGGCTCAATTAGCGAATCGTCAGAGTATTAAGGGCCTTGATGCCGGTTCTGTTCTGTACATCTTGATATGCTTTTTATCTTGTTTTGATACGACCTAGACCGTGAGCATCAATTAACGTTAGTCACGCTCTCGGCTCAAATCAGGAGTCGTCTCATAAGGCATTTCGCTCGTACTTATTGGTGGAATATGTCAGGACGCCAATTCGAACTTATATTTTGATGTCAAAATAATGTCATGTTGTTATCATATACATGTATGAACAAGTGCGGTTGAAAAGCAAGCGCGAATGATAATAAAATGACAATTGGTCTCCAGGAGTCCAATTCAAATTAAACAACTTCTTATGGTTTTGATACAACCCTGACGATCTTTTTGGTGATTGGCGCGCATCTCACGCACGACTTTTACTTCATTTCGCATGCATCAATCAGAGCGGTATTCAAGGTCGTATCAAAGAAAGATAAAAAACCGTACAAAGTTGTTAAATATGAAAATTAGGTCTTCTACTCAAGGTCGTGTCAAAAAAAGATTAAAAACTATATTAATTCGTTAAAGCAGAGTTGGCCTCATTATGCGGCAATAAGGCTATTAACGCAAGAAGCAGAACTCGCATATTACCGTTTTTGTTACAAACAGAGATTAACAATGCTACAATAGTTCTTGACCTAACTTGGCTTAGCTGAAATAGAAAATGAGCTAGAACCATTAAAATGTTACAAGAGATTGAACATGACGAGGGATTTTTTTACTTCTTTATTAAGATAATTAATAATGTACCTAGTCTGTGTATCCCTGGCTGTAAATACGAATCGATTAACACATTACGAGTATTTATAGAAATTAGCTTATTAGTGAGGCAACAAACAGTGCAACTAATAACTGTGCAACTTATTAGCTAGACACCAAAACAGATTACCGAACGGTACAGAAAACTAAAAAGTTGAAAACAAATAATATTTCAACTATTTCAAGTAAGCCAAATTCAGGTAAGATATCCAGAGCCATCCATTAATTGAATTTTCGAGTTATGTCATCAATGTTTCATTAACAATAATTGATAATGAAACATTGATGACATAACTCGAAAACACTACTTCAATCGTTTCCTTTTACATTCGCTAGCGCAGGTCACCATGCAACGTAAATGTCCTCCGTTGTCGCAACAAAGTTTCCGTTTCACGGAATTCCGTTGAACATGTCCCCAGGCGAAACAGTTTCGCGGTGTCCATTACTAGCGCACTATAATAGTGCAAAGCGTAACCGGCATACGGCGCAACGGTGTAATGCAAAATGTAAAACAAAAGGAGCGCGACGCGCAATAAAACAAAATGCAATGTAAAACAAAACATGCGAGGGATTCGCAGCGCGAATTCCGCCTACGGCCGTATTCAGGAAGAATTTAATATAAATTAAAAATTTAGAGCAAAAACGATGACTTTCCATCTTCCAACATTAAGAGGCTCACGAACCCACCTAAAAGCCGCTCCCATACAATCGAAGTTACGCTCGTATTTTAATAGGACATGCTGAATTAACACGAAATTTGGCATGAATATTTAAAAAACATAGTTACTCGTGTATCTATGGTACTCGTTTTTTTTTGCTAAGAATTGTAATACAATGAAAACGAGCGAGCAGAAGTTTTGTATGTAAAACGTTTACTCGCTCTTATTTATACATATATATCTTCTTTGTACATATTGTAATCTAGCATTAAAAAATATATATACATGGGTCGTAATGAAAGTTTCTATATATAATGACCCACTTAAAAATCACGCAGTGAAAAAAAAAACGTTTATTGTATAAAAATATAACTGTTTATTTTTTGAGGTAGGTACCATTTTTTGCCAATTTATTAGGAATGCGGGAGGTTAAAAATGTTATGTCGATCGTTTTTATAATCTTAACCCGAAAATGTTTTCATGTTAGAATTTTATACAATTTCTTTCGACTTTCAAACGTTTCATTCGACAACAATAGCAGGCTTTGAATATTGTCTTATAATGAAGCCCTGTTGTACTCTTGCGACAGTTGCGATTGTTTGTAGTAGATTTTATAATTTTAGTCGCTTTCGTATTAACCTTATGGCACTTAGGCATCAAATCATCAAAGTATCACGTCACAGATGGTATACGTGCCGCGGCAGTGATATCACAAAAATTAAGAAACATTCAGGGCTTTGAAAATAATGGCGACATCAACGTCTGTAGATCAACATCGAGAATGAGAATGTTACGTTTAAGATTGGAAACGTATTGGTCGTGTGCACCCGTTACTACTGACGTGAATTAAGGCAGAAAATTCACCTAGAGGCGTATTCTGATTGTAATAACAAATTATAAATTTAATCTAGATTTGTTATGGATATGAACAAATTATAAATTTAATCTAGATTTGTTTCGAAACGTTTCTAGCTGATGAAATGTCACGTTTGGTAGTGACAGTAACAGATCATATCAATAATAAATCCAGGTCAAATTCATACTCTGTTGTTACGATTGGATTAAGCAATTTGAAATAAATAGTAAACTATTTCTTACTTTCAATAAATTATAGGTAAGGATAATTGAAATTAATAATGAAATTTTCATATCATATGATGGATTTTTAAACTGTTACTTTATAATTTATACTGAAATGTCAATTGAAGCAATCAAACGAATCACAGCGAGTACAGCGGAAACAAAGGCTATGAAAGGTAATATCAGCGAATAATTGGCCTCGCGACTGAACGAAGCGATCCGCTCTTTAAACCGATATTCCATTCAAATTATTTCGATAAAAATTCAAGCCTGCGACATTACTGATTTTGTCAGAAAACATCCCGGGTAGTTAATTCGATAAAGCAAAGCTTTGCACGACTTGAATTTAAATAAATCACCAAATCTTTTTACAGTCGCTGTTTCGACGTTAAATTATATTTGAATATATTTTCTTGAGATATTTCTGCTGCTGTAGACAAGGTAGCCTATTGGTATTGAACAGCAAATTAAAAAGGCTTAAGAGTTGAGCATTTCTGGGTCACTAAATGGCATTTTAGACTGGTGTCGAATATGCAGCCTTCGTCGATCATTCATGGAGTGAGTGAGTCAGCTATCAGTCAGCTGAGCTATCTAATGACCCCAGGCTTTGCCCGCTAGGAAATGAGAAAAGTTGTGATTACGACGTGGACCTTTTTATTTACTGTCGCCCCGTACCGGCCCTGGATAGACTTTCTTGTACCTGGGCTGTTATTAACTAAACTTATCTAGCACATCGCCCCGGGGCCAACCTAAGATAGTCGTTTTACATTATCCGGAATTATACGGGCTACTAAGACGACCATTTTTACAAAATTTTACGCGCTTCCAATATAATTTTAAGCTACAAATTTTAAAGAAGCGAAATTTTTATACATATTTATTTTTAGGTGCAAGCACGAGGGTGTAAGGGGTCATACAACATCGCACGGAACCCAAGCCAACCTCTCCTGACCAGTGGTGCATCCTGCCAATCAGCGAACGAGGCATAACTGGCGACCCCACCATTTCCACCAACCTGCGTAAAGACCAGCGTGGTGGGATTATGGTTTGAACTTCTACATGAATGAACAAATCCCTGATTCGATCCCGAGTGCTCGGCGGTGCTGGGGATAGTGTCCCTAGAGCCAGGAGTACTAAGAATCCCAGAGCGAGAGAAGAAGCACGAAATCAGAAGATTTGGAGAACCAGGGGAGAGGTATTTGCCCAGCAGTGGGACGCTCAAATAAACGAAAAAAAGATAAAAGAAGCAAGCACGCAATGCTCGCCCTTAAAAGTTTGATCAAAGGCGCCTAGCTTTTCAAAGATTGCATATACTCCAAAAATTTCTACCAATACCCCTGTGATCCGGTTGGCCTAGTGGTTACAGTATCTGCCACGAATGCAGAAGAGGCTGGTTGCTGGTTCGATCCCAGCCCTGGCTCCTGAAGGCTTTGGTAATTTTTTCTATTGTATAAAATGTATCGGCAACAGCAACGGCAAGTAATCGGTATTTGAAAATTTCGTATAAAAAATAAATAAATAGATCATTAACAATGATGAAAATCAAACAGATACCTACCCGTCCGTCCGGTTTTCACTAAATTAGATTCAGCCTTTTTGTTGAAAGTTTATACTTAAATAGATATGTATCAGATGCACACTTTATCTCATGCCATAGACTTTCTTATTACGTACTGCTGTCAGAAACCTAACCAAAAGATACACGAGGATATAGCTCGCAACTGAGACAAAGTGCTTTACGAAAAAGGTAAGCGGGTTTTATAAAGTTGTAAGTAGTAAGAATGAGTTTGGCAGCTCGAACGGTAAACACGCTCATGTTTGTCAACTTTGTAACTATTTACCAAGTTTTAGATCCTTTCTTATAAAAAAGAAAAAGATTAGAAAGAAAGTTACAGTTTCTGGTATAATGTATTTTTATTATAAATACGTAATACGTGCATAATTTATACGCCCATATGTTATTTGCTTTAAGATGATTTATTCAAGGGCTACCCACCGGACTGAACGGATCCCATCGTGTCTCAAGACAATAGAGACCTTGTATAACATGGCTCAAGCCGAACTTAAGATGATTAAACTCGAGTGAATTGAGGCTCTAAACATGCAATTATGTTGTCAACGTCGTGGTCTAGCGAGTTCCCTTATTATATACTATCATAACTCTATAGCATAAAGTCGTTTCTATAATGGCGGCAAAGGGAGATACGAGGTTAAGGAAGTAAAGTATAGGTAAGGGTTTCTTGCGCAACGCTGTATAAATGAGAAAGGCCGTAAGAATATACAAAGCCTTGCCGCTTACAATCACGGGCATAAATAAGTGTGCAAATTTGCACTTTATTCCAATGTGGGAAGGAGAAAAGTGTATACGTATTTATGACAGTAATTGTACACGAACTGTTGCGGTGGACCCGAGATTAGCCACAGAAAACACGGAGCCGCATTACACCGCGGTCTGTGACTTTTTGGTAAATCCTTTACAGGCCAATTCGAACGTGCAGCTGACATTCAAGCGGGTGTTTTGCTCGCATTATTACCTGTACATTCCAATATTATTCAATTATCGGTTAGATGTCAGGTGCACGTTCGAATTGGCCTATTATTGATTGTTTAAAAGTCACAAAATCTGCGTAGGTACGTGCCCGTAGCTCTGTGCATCGATATATAAATTGTCGCAAATAGCAGTACGCATTTGGTACACTGTCATATAAATCGTTACTTGCAGATCCGCCGCGGAGCTCGGCCTCTAACGACTTCGTGTGTCTTATGCCTTAGTTGCGCAATAAACAAACCGCCATTGTAGCCCGGCTTAAGTTGATCTGCGGATCGTTTCCGGTCCGCCACTCGTCACTCCCTCGCTTACTCCACACAAATAGGTAAATAATTCCGTCAGGGATCAGGGAACAATGAGCAGGACGCGGCGGCATGTCGGAAATATGCCAACATGATCAGTCATGTGAAATAATCTCGTGTCTTAAGCCCTTATCTTTCTTTGGAATTTATTTTGAATTTATTTTAAAATAATCTTGGTTTAATCCCAACAAACTCCAAAGGTTCGGATTTTGTCAATTGTGATAAACTGTAATCCAAAATGTCTATAATTTGTAATTCGTAACAGCAAAAGTCAAGTTACCAATTTTAAAATTCTTATTTTCTTTATATAGTACCTATGTCTGAAAGAAATGAGGGATTTAAAATCATACATTAATTATTTAATTAAATTACCCTTTTGATGAAATACTGTAAAAAGCGATAAACAAGGCAAGTTAAAAAACTTCGAAAACCCGTCTAAGATAAAATGTAATCTCCTTCGCTTGGCACCCGCGGCGCGACCGGCAGCGCACCGCTGTCGCCCGCGGTGTCGGATAACGCGCTAATAATTCACACACCCATAACTCAACCCCGCTGATGGCCGATAGCTGATAGCAGTCATAGTCCCAGACGCCGCCGTGCCTTAATTAGAACCATTAAATAACCGCGTACTTGTATTACATGATGATAATTGATGATATGATCTTGCCTAGTTTCCCCAACAGTCAACATATACCTAAAACTATTGCCCGATCGCTCTTCTGAGCTGCGCGTACAAGTTACTGGAACGGCTACTGCTCACACGAGTTACCCCACTCATCGTAGCTGCGACTCCTCAAGAGCAGGCAGGGTTTCGACAAGGACGTGGCTGAGCCGATCAAGTGCTAGCTCTTACTATGCACATCGAAGATGGGTTCTAGAAACAACTTAAATCCATTGCGGTTTTTATCGACCTTAAGTCGCCTACGATACAGTGTGGAAACATGGACTCATCTTCAAACTCCTTTCAGTTGTACCAAGCAAAGAGATAGCAGCCCTTGTAGCGAGCTTGTATGTTGACTTGTTGAGCGAGAGACAATTTGAGGTTTATCTGGCAGATGCCAAAAGCAAGCGTAGGAAACTTAACAACGGCCTGCCACAGGGATTAGTACTCGCACCTCTTCTTTTCAATCTATACTAATCACGACTTGCTCGATAGAAAGCTAGAAAGTTTATATATGCTGATGATATCGCACTGGTCGCTAGAAGTCGGAGATTTGAGGAAGCGGAGGAAGTCCTGACGTCGGACCTGAAAACCATGTCGAGTTTCTTTATATTATGGAGGCTCATACCAAGTTGGTAAAACAGAAGGTTGTGTGCTTCCATCTTCATAATAAACATGCCTACTACCAACCCACTGTTAAACTTCAAAGTTCAAGCCCCAAATATAACCCTCACCCAAAATACCTCGGTGTCACTTTGGACAGATCTCTGACTTACAAGGAGCACTTTACAAAAAGGTCCCTAAGCTAGCCACAGCACGCAACAACATATTGCACAAACTCAGTGGCACTTCATGGGGTGGGGTGGGGTGGGATGCCGATGTGTACCTTGTACGATGTATCTACTGCGCGCCTGTATGGTGTGAAAGTGCGCACGTTGTAAAAGTGGACACGAGACTAAACGACGCAATGAGATGTGTTTCCGGTACAATAAAATCTACGCCGACTCACTGGTGATCAGTGCTTAGCCACATAGCTCTGCCTCACTTACACAGGAAACACGCGCTCTCGAGGGAAGTCGAAAAAATATTTGTTCGTTCCGGTCTACCTGTCCACCAAGAATTCATAAACTCACCGCCACAGCGGCTCAAATGGCGCCGCCCTACAAGCGAGGCAGGAAAAAACTGAGGGCTGGAGCAAGCTTGGAAGGAAGAATAGGCGGAGGCGACGACTGGTCATCACAAAAGTACCTAACATCCTACTCGGAAGCCGACGGGCTTCTCACTGCAGAGGAAATACTACTGCCGCCTCAATAGTATCCGAACAGGTCATGGCAGGTGCAATTATATGCGACACAAATGGGGATGGAACGAGAGTCCCTTGTGCGACAGCGGCCTTGAAGAACAAACTAGGTACCCAGCACATTGTTGAACGATGCTCAAAGAGACGTTTCCAAGGCTACCCTGAGGACCTATATACCAATCCGACACCTGACGCGATCAGTTGGCTGCGTGGCCTGGATGTCGACTTATAATAAGTTTATTTAGTCATAATATTGCCTACTATGTTACACTATAAGCTTAACTAAAAAATAAATGTATTAAATCGACATCTCAAGTCCACTTTTACTTTTTGAAATTATAAATAGCAGTAGGGTGGCAGTTTTCATACGCAAATAACTAAAATGTTAAAATAAATGTCATTTACAACATTGACAATTCGCGCGGCGTTGTGTGGGGACTGTCAGTATTTTTTATTTACTAGACTCTGTTCACAGGCATAGTGTTTTTTACTCGCTGTTTACCTAAGTACGTTAAGACAGATATAATTCAATGTGCATAATTGTTATGAATAATTGTACGGCCACGACAGCATGTGATTGGTTCATTACGCTGGGAGCGTCTCGTAATTAGACGATGCGGTGTACGCTCCAGGCGGCCATCGCATTGTGTTTGCAAAGAGACTTTTCACTCGTACTTTTGATTTGAATATGCCGTAGGTAAAACACGGTAAAGAGTAAACATTACAAAATACAAAGTAATGAAATACGGTAAGACTTTTTGTGTAAAAAATTATACTGAACTGTGAAGTACCTACTTACTAGGTTATTTCAAGAGAACAACTGGCACAGCACGCACTTATATCGAGCACTACTGCTACGTTGAAATGGGAGCAATAGGGACAGGTTATTAGAACCGGACAGGTACAGGTAAAACCGAGCTATTCGGTTCGATATCATGGAGGATGCATTTGCAAAATTCCAACCGCTTACCGAGAACCAGCGAATCGAAGCCTGACGGCAAACTCATATAAGCACGCTCTTAGATAGTTCTGTACCCATTACATAGTTGTTACGGCTCATGAGATACTGGCTTATCCGACGATTAGATTCACCCGAGTTCGCGCGTTCATTGTGCAATGCGCATACACGACCTGATTGTCGTACAAACGTAAACACGGATGGTTGCCGGCCATGCCAGTTCAAAGGCAGTGATTGCACTGCCCGAACCGTATTGAATTACATTTCGGGGG
Organism: Cydia strobilella; assembly: GCF_947568885.1. NCBI lineage: Eukaryota > Metazoa > Arthropoda > Insecta > Lepidoptera > Tortricidae > Cydia > Cydia strobilella. The sequence continues at coordinate 6,144,588 of NC_086043.1, read as the reverse complement.
TAATGGTGCCGTTAAACCCGTCTAAATTGGAAATGATATTACGTTACCAGGTGCATTAACTAAGAAATTGTGTTTCAAACCAGCTTCCAGACTTCAATATCTAATTGTTAAACAATAAAACATTGTTTGTGCGTTTTCAGTGATACAGAAATAGAGGAATGGCATTTTTTAAGTGACCATAGGCTACGGTGGCCAAAATCGAGAAAAAAACTGTCTTAAAATTCAGTGTTGATTTAATGACAGACCAAATTAAAACAATCCCTCACGATACTCTGCGTCATGAGAATGAGCCGAACTTATGTGGTACATTAAATTTTCTTATCTTTTGTGTAATTTTCACAGAAGTTTGTAAAAAGGACAAAGTAATGAATGTAGGTATGCCCCTAGAGACACTCGATTAATTAGTAGCAAACAAAAGATCTCACGTTAATTAATTAAGGCCAAAGATAAGTCATCCTGGGCTATGCCTCTCCTCCCGCCCTCCTGTCCCCCTATTTCAGTGGTCACCGCCCGTAAAATTGGCCACGATGTTACGTAAGAACCTTACCTAGACGGATGTAAAAAGTAAATGATGTGTAGTATAGTACAAGTACAAGTAGCGTAAAAAAGTATCTATTTACATATCATGTATAGGATACTTATTTGGCAGGCAATACCTATTCTTCAGCCTTGTACCGACTACATAAAACTTCGGATCTTCGGATCGGCACACTATACTTTTATTAGGACATATAAAACTTTGATTTAGTATTCTAAACTCATTTACCTTAAGGACAGAACAAAGTGCGTATTTTTTTTATGTTTAGTCCTAATTACTTACCTATTATCTGCTAGTTACTTTAAATTACAAGACACCCTTACGTTTATAATAAGGAAAATATTTCTCACCGGCAAGCTTGCACAAGATTGGGCACGTCGCAATGAGTAACGGTTAGAACCAGATGCATCTAAATATTCAGTGAGGTGCAGCCGGCTGCTCAGTATGCGGTATTATAGCGCGCAATAAAAGGCAGCCACCGCTGGACACATAAATCCATCTGAACGCGTAATACTTCCATCTTCCGTGCCCTCGCCCGGAGTCATAACTTCCGCGACCACAGCCGTATTCTGGCATTTCATTGCAAATATGTATTTTAAAATAGCTGTGCTTTCGTAGTGATTAATGACCTGCATTGTCATTCTGAAACATTTAGTTTATCTTTCAGGTACCTAGTAAAAATATGACTAAAATTTAAGGCAGAATTAGATACCACCTCGCCGTGAAAACACCAACCTAATATTCCTTATTGTATCTCGTGTATGATTGAGCGCACAAATTATTGGGTATATATAGTTGGAGAAAATAAATAATGTAATAATCAACTGTCCTTTTCTAACTGTGGCTATATGTCTAGCTAGCAGAATCTGAAGCAGGTTTCTATATCGCTTGACTGCCACCGCCAGAATCGTCCAGAGTCCAGCACATTCCCAGTTTTGAACGCCCGTATCCGCTAGCACGCTCGACTGCCCGCGCGTTCGCCTGCCTCACGCTTCGACGCACATGACATCCTCACTCGTATCTCCTTCTTCTTAGAGTCGAGAATCTCGAAAACGGTGACACATTTTTGTAAGCTTTTATCTGGCCCGTGTGCAATCTACTGTGTGTCAATTTAGGTAAGAAGCCGAAGCTATTTCTGGGCGCACATATGTTACAAATACATATTAATGGATTTATGTATTTTAATAGATGTCTTAAAAGATTTCGCTGAGATAAAATATTGGCGTGTTTCCTGCAATATTTTAGCCGAGCCACTTCTCATGAGTTATGATCGCTTGAGTCAGTTAATAATAATATATGAACCTTTTTTATATGAAACGGAAATAAATGTGGTTTGAATAGCAGAAATAAATGGCTTATTAACTGTAATAGCCGGCACCTTTCACTTAAAATACATTTAAAAAAAATTGTATTGCCAATTTATTTCATGAGTTTGATTCATTCGTTTATAGTCAGTTCTTTAAGTTAGTATCGGTTCTTTAAATTCTTTTAAGTTCTTTAATATTGGTTTTGTCGAATTCGAAGACTACAATAATACTCGTACGCTACAATAGTATTATGGAGGTACCTAGAGTTAGACCAAGCTAAGTTGGCAGCGATTTTGATAGCACCGACTGCGCAAGTGTTATTTAAACATCATATTTGATTATGAAATCTATTTCATATCAATACTGAACAAAAAGTAACATTCTTTACAGAATACAGATCTTTATTGGTAAAAGCAAATTTGACAGGTCACATTTATTGAAAAAAAAAAACCTTCACAAAAAAATATATGTTTCAAGTTATATGAACATGAGCAATGCTATACGCTTTGCCTTACCAAGGTACTTACTTACTAAATATGGATTATTTAAATATAAAAATATTATTTATATAAGTAATAAATAAGGTCCCAGGAGGGCAAATGCAACGCGACATCAAACGCCTCGGGCAGCGTTGTTCACAATATTGTGATACGGAGATAAAGGACCTTAAGGATTAATTATTATCGTGACTTCGCTTAATTGATGTATAAATTTATATCTACCTATATGTACACTTAAGCATTATATTTAAGTAGGCGGTTTGTATAATGATAGACTGTTGACGCATCGCGGCGTTTCTTTGAATTTTTTGTTTCAGAATTGATTGTAATTAAGAACCATTTTGATAACTCACTGTTATCATACAGCTGTCAAATAATAATAGTTATAATCAAAATCATTGAAAATTAGTCACTATGCACAGACATTTCCATGAAAATTACTAGTTGTCATTACCACTGCGTGTACATTGATAACGTGAATTAAATGAAGAAGTCCAAGTCTCTGTTGTCTGCAACAAAAAGCGGGCATTACGAGACATTTTGACTCAGAAGCGCCGAGAAAGTAATAAAACAACACATGCCAAATCACTTCGTAACTACGACACTCTTCAAATAAACCCGACTTCATAAGATCATTGTTTAACCACTAGGGGTGCCATCTAGGCACTTCATTATTGTTCAAATGTTAGTAATTTTGTGGTGTTTTTCCAGTGAATAGTAAATGATTGCGAAATATGGCGCTAGAATATTTAATATGTGCACAATTAATGAAGTGTCACTAAATACTGGCATTTTATTACAAGCTTCGATGGGATATGGGTAAGCATGATCCACCCTAGACTGCATCGGCACTTACCATCAGGTGAGATTGCGGTCAGATGCTTGCCTTTTTGTAATAAAAAAAATATCAAACAAAATCAAGCGACTTTCCTTAAATTGAAATATCCGAATACACGTGGGACTTGAGAGACCAAAGAACTATTGTGTCATAGGTAAGGTACAAAGTTCCCAGACATAATTATTACACCATTATAAATTCGCAGCTTGCTTATTTCTATTTTAGACTTTAAGCATATACAACTTTATGTAGAAGTACGGTTAAGGAATTTAGTATCTATACCCTTGTTTTGTACCCTTTCACAGTGACAATAATATGAGACCCTTAGCGACATGATATTGATTGTCACTGTATTTGACTGTAACCTAATCCGTATTATAAATAGTACAATGATAAAGCAAAACATTTACCATTTAAAGGGTACACGGAAAGAACATGTCTAGTCACTAAAGTAACATTTTGAGTAATCGCGGTTTTAAAATTTGGAACCATGTCAAAATGTATGGTAAGTTCATGACCAGGTCTTTTTTAACAAAAAAAAAGTTGTGTTACATATATTATACAGTGGTAGCAAAAGATATAAAATCTCATTTACCATTAGGGTTACCAATCTTTGGTAACCCTGGCGTCGGTGGTTGGTATTGACACCTCTTTATAATAAATAGAGCTTTTTGCGTTTATTAAATTTACTCGAGCTTCCGAAATACAAGAGAAAGCTCAAAGCGCTCAACCCCGGGCGACATTTAATCACGAATTGAGCCCTCTTTAAATATCGTTCCGGAGAGAAATTAAGGAGGAGGAAAATATCGAATGAATCAAGTAATGAAGGCGAAGTTAGCCGTTTATTTGATTAACGTTGGCTGCTCGCGGACACTTGATTGCTGTGACCTCTTCTGGGTCATCAATTCTACCAAGTCCCCATTGAACTTTAAGGTCTGTTTTAATGTCATTTCGCTTTTATATAACTGTGCTTAAATTACAACCATATAAACAATTTCATTTATTTTCACGTGCAAAATCCACACAGCATACATATATCAAAGCAGGAACCAACCGTTTGACAAATACAGCTCTGAAAATACCTCAGAGAACACCGCGCAGCAAAATTTGTACAACAATTTTTTTTTCGTCATCACAACTCACTTATTCATATTATGCAAAGCAGGATATTCACATTTGTAAGCATATAATTCCAAAAACATAATGCATCTACATCAAGCCGGGACAACGCGGCTGAGGCATGGAAAACAAACGTCTCACGCTCGAGTACGCCGCATGCGCGCTTTTACCCTTTTCAATTATGCTAAGAGCGCGATAGGATTAAGTTTGTGCAGGAAGCCTGTGAATTTAGGGATGAACTGCATTTTCATGTAGATCATTATACTACAGGCGTGATGGTAGTTTATTTTATTGTAGTATCATAGGTCAAACGTTGTGAACTTTTTTAAAGACGTATATTTAGAATTTGCATTCAAACTATACATTTTTATCTCATCTAGATATCATGTAGAGCGGATGTGATAATAAAATGGCGGCAACGTTAGAATGTGGTTCTAATACAAATTCCCCGACTTATCACCGATTGTGGTGTGTACAGGCAACAATATAATTATTCCAACTATAATTTATGGCAACGAACCACACCTCCAATCTTGAGACAATAGAGCGAACCTCTATTCAGAGCTCTGAGCTGTATGCATCTAATATGCAGCGCAAATGCCTAAATTACTTATCGTGTTTGGCCTGAACAGACTAACCCATCTCTCACTAGGGCCGCGGTGCAAATAGGAACTTTCAACGGTAAAATTTACTATAATTAAATTTGTGGCTGTGAGTAGTTATTATAATTTACGAACCCATAATATCACACTATAGGACAATGCCTCCCTCTTATTCTTCCACCTTTGTCACAGGCGTTAAGCTTATCCCGCTATCTCCGACGATGGTTTACCGTGACGCCTTACAATTTGTGGGACTCTACGGGAGGCTGTTTGGGCCTACATGCGGTAGACGTATCCTGTCCTCTCATTTAAGCTTTGTGGGAATTTCCACTAGTTTTGAAGGTTTGTGAAGTGAAAGTTTTTGAAGGTGAAGATGATACCACTTTGCCAGTAACGCTGACCTTATGGAGGAATTACTTCTCAAAATGGAGCGCATAAGCCTTACGTTTGGACTAAAGATAAACCGATCAAAGACCAAGTTTATGATCGTGGACCGCGTCAATGGCAATTCGCCCAACGTGACACAGATTGCGAACTGTGACGTGGTGCAGACCTACGTTTACCTCGGGGCTTTAATCTCAAACAGCGGCGGCTGCGTAGATGAAGTGAAACGACGCATGGCCATTACCAGAACTGCGATGGAGAAGTTAAAGAAAGTATGGAGGAATCGCAACATTACCAAAGCCACTAAAGTCAGACTCGTGCGAACACTTGTATTTCCCATTTTTCTTTACGCGGCAGAGACGTGGACAGTGCGCGAGTTGGAAAAGGGGAAGATAGATGCCCTGGAGATGTGGTGCTGGAGGAAGATGCTTGGGATATCGTGGACGGACTTCCGCACCAATGTGTCCATACTCCAGGAGCTCGGCATCACACAGCGTTTATCGACCGTAGTACAGTCGCGTATACTACAGTACTTTGGACATGTCTCTAGGCGAGATAACGACTCCATAGAGCGACTGGTCGTACAAGGCAGAATGGAGGGAACCAGATCGCGCGGAAAATCACCTATGCGCTGGACTGACCAAATAAAGTCCGCAGTGGGAAACCGCGTATCTGAGTGTGTTAGAAAGTCTGCCAATAGGGAGAGATGGAGGGAGATCGTGCGAAGAGCTGTGTCCGCCTCTACTACCGATGCGGACGCCTCAACGTGACCACGACCGCTCTGTCAAGAGCGATACGACAGAGAAGAAGAATTGATTTTAAATTTCATACGTTCATACATCGTATCGTTGTTTGGTAGTCCAAAGAAGTCGGAAGATAGACCGAGAATACCTGGAGGAGATTTTGGTATATACGAGAGGTACGTACTTATTTATTTGTAGGGAGCTGTGTCTTCTTCTTCAGGTGCCATATCCTCTACGCTCCTTGGAGATGTTAGCTATTACAATCCGGAATTATTATCTATTGGTAGTCTTTCTGTCCAGTGAGACAGCGTCGACTCATTTATAACCCTATTTCGTTTCTAAAGCCAGCCTTCAATTGTATAGTTTTTTGTCCATTATTTTTGAATGAAGGGAGTTTTCCACATTTTAATTTTGACAGAGGTAAATATAGTTTTTCCTCTGTTTGCCCTTGAGCACGAACGCTATAAAGGGTTTAAAATGGCAGGATGTATAGGTATTTTAAATTGGTTAGATGCGATATAATCCGTATACATTGTTTTATTTTAAATTACATTCCTCTATCTCTTGTGACTCGACCAGCCATAACTCAGTAATCGGCGGTCGATACTCGATCGTGTCTCTCGAGATTGAATGCACTGTCTCCACACGCCCTACCCTCTGCCCCGCCGCGGGCTGCGGTCTCTGATTTATTTAAGCTGCACCAGGTTACTGATTGCCGGATTTGCGTTCACTCGGATGCAGTCAATGTGGCGCTGCGACTTGTGTCCAGGTGTGTTAGAGTGGAATATATTTTACATTTTCTTCTGATGATAGATCCCTGGTTCTTTAGATTTTATTTTATAGGTAAGCTTTACAATCTATTTTTATAACGATCGTCCTGAAAACAGAACATTAGACTACACATATTTAGGCTCCAAAACAAGATGTAATTTTCTAAGAAAAGATTAGACTGACTAGTGGGTCACTGGGATTACATTATCATAAGTATATTTTTTTAAATGTAATTACGTAAATTTGATGCAGTATATATTTATTGTGTAATTGGTTACTACAATGTTAATATAATTACTAAATTAAAAGAAAACAAAATTATTTGGGAGTTTAAGATATTTTCTTCTTATCTATCCATTTTGTTAATATTTGGATCTACGGATTTGGGTATTTGTCAATTTACCTCGATTAATCCATAGATACTAAAAATAGCGTAAAATAAAACTAGTTTCACGCGTTGTACTGCTAGAAATGTGCTTGAACATCAATTGGGATAATAAGCCCGTACGTAACAAAGCAATAACCCATTTGGCATTGCGAGTCGCGTAAGGATAAATGTTTACGAGCACAAGCCACGCGGTACAGGATTTGATGAGACGTTTTTATTTGAAGAGAAAGGCTGGTAACTATTTTTGTACTCACACGTTACATAGCTTCTATTAGTAAGTCCGCCAACTGCTAGTCGAATTCGTGCACAAAAAGGGTTCCGTATTCTTACCGTTTTTTTGTAAAGTTTTCATTAGGTACTTATTAAAGCCAATTATTTTGTTATTTCTCATTGTACTCGTATACAGCGTATTTCCCATATGCTCTCATAAAAGCACACCAAGTTTTGTTTTTAGAATTATGTTTAACAATTTCGGGGAGCCAATAAACACAAAATAAGTTTCGAGTAAGAGGAATTAACCATTGTTAATTTAATTTTGATTATATTATAAATATTTATAATATTTTGATTATATTATTTGATTTGATTATATTAGCATCAAAATGCTTAATGCTCCATTTTGACCCATGTTGCTCGCCGCAGCAGCTTGCGACTGTTTCATTTGAAAACGATAATTTACGAGGCAATAACTCGATCGCGCCGACTGCTGCGATTTTTATTTAAAACAGCTTCGTTCGCTTCCTCTCCGCACCGTAGCTACGCGGCTTATCTATCTGTGGGTAATCTGCTGAAGTTATTTCATATTTATTAATTTTATTAGCAAAAATTGAAATTTATAGCATTTTATCGTTTTCTGGAAGGCATTATAAATGATCAAACGAACTTCTCACTTATGTGAATAGCTGCATTCGAAAATATCAGCACCCTGACTTCGTCACACAAGCGCACGCAGGACACAACAGTCACAAAACGTAAACAAAAGCCGGTCTCCACGTCTCCAGTAGTAACATATGCCCAAAGCTCTCAGTGTGCCTCCCAATTGCAATGTTTGTATCTATCTAATGTATGACATGATCTAAACGTATTAGGTAGCCTATTTTTTTGGTCCTCTACTAGGTAGCCCACAGAGCAAATTATAATTGAAAGCTCACACCGGCGCACTATCTCAATGTTGTTCTATTATGTACCTGCAGGTACAGTAGGTATAGTGTTTATACTCAGAGTCCCAAATGTATAAACCCAATGTTTCGAGATAAGACAGCCTAGATTGCCTTGGGACTATCATTGGAAACTGTCGCGCTAGGCAGCCAGTTACAGAGACTGTAGATTCTAAGATGCGATAATATAACGATTGTATGACTAATTTGAAGCTGACTCGATTAAAGATGACTCGTTAGACCGTTCGCTTCGTTTTTTATGGAAAGCATCATGTGATCACCTTACATGTCATAGAAAAGTAAACGCCGGAAGCTCCGGCCCGGACACGTACGGCCCGGTCTAACGTGAGTCATCCTTAATTGTGTAGTGAATTGGGCGAGAGCTACATTAAAGTATAACGTTGCTTATCCATCAGTGAAACTGGAATCCTTTCAACGAATCAATCCGAGAGATGGGCGGATTCATCGCGCAGAGTTGGCGACAGCGCGCGAACAATGCCTAGCGGGGCAATTGACGTCGCCTCTGTCGCGAAGGCCCGAGCTGCAATCTCGTAGATTAGTCGCGCTCATATAACACGCAGTCAAACTGTCACCAGTTGGGAGCGGTGTTTCGTCGTTAGCATTTTGTGATTAATGACTAAAGTATGAACAACAGGTACACGCTGAATCTTTGCGTTGCTTGCTGTAGCGAGCGTATCTTCTTAACAGTTTACTTATGACTGTTGTGCAATAAAATTTTAGTATAAATACATAAAATACTCATGGTCACGTAAGGAGCTATTCGTTGATAAACATCAGACTGGTAACCAGACCGTGCAAAAAAGGTAGATTGTAGTTGGACTCCACGAGGTGTATATCGTTATGTGACGTACTTTTACTCGTCTAGTACATAATACGACAGGTTTTATCTATCATTGCGTGCGAATTCACACCGTACTGCCGTGCAACCGCGAGCACCAAGGGAGCTGTTACTCTGATTGGCCTGAGTGTCAAACGCGCGTCGCCCGCGCGGCGCTGACTACCTATTCCTTAATGGAGTATATCCCACTGAACTCTTGTTCAATGAGACGTGTTTTCGAGGCGAGCTTTGAAATTCAGTTTTCGCTTGATCACGCGGAAGTCATCTTTTAAGGGGTTGTAATTGAAAGGTAAACTTAATTGAAATTGCTTCGAGTTAATGGTGTGTTGTGAACAAATTGAGGGTTATGAATGTAACGTGGAATGGTTTCTTGAAATAATAGTTTCAAGATTACTGAAAACAACGGCATAATTAAAATTATTAAATTTAATTTATCAAAGAAAGTGAGTAACAAGGTGTTTAGTCTCCGAGAATGATAACAGAAGAGGACTATCTCAAATTAAATAACTGAATGTTGAAGAAGTCCAACAACGTAGCGTAGCTATCTATTTTGTCAACTTACTTAAGGCTTTTAAATATATAAAGTAAGTTACTCCTATAATTTTGTAGCAAAGCTAAGTAGCTCTTAAATATCAACCAACTTTTACTCGTTACAGTTTTGCCTCGAATGTTCTCATTATCATGTTGAACAATGTCTTAAATCAAAACTCAGTCGAGAGCGGCGAGAACTCATGCCATTCGTTAGTAACTTGCACAAAAGAGGTTGAGGTTAGGCATAAGATCGGAACTAATCTGTTTAATTGTACGTAGCTAAAATAACTAATTTATTTAATGATTTGGTGTTTAGAAAATTTAGCCGTTTCTATCAATTAAAAAAAAATGTAGCCGCGATAGCTAAAGACGCCGGTTCGAATCCGGCCTTCACCACTGGAAAGCTTCGTCACTTTTTCTTTAATATAATGACATCTATTACAGTTTATAATTTATATATAGTAGTGTGACTATTTAAAAAACACAAATAAAATAAAATAAATAATTTGATTTGTTCCCAAACTTGTTTATATATTTATTTGTGTAATTTAATAAGTAATAAATAGGTACAGTCGAAGGCATAAATATCGATCCAGACAAATGTCCAAAAATATGTGAACACGACTTTATTGTCTAAGGTGTAAGAGCGTACACATATTTTTGAAACTTTGGGAATGTATATATATTTATGCCCTTGATTGTACTTATAACTCACTCCAATAAATTATAAGAAATATCAAATTTAACAAACAAAAAACGTTCAGGTATAATTATAATTTCAACAATGGCAAATAGACTTAAGTAACTGATCACTTAATATATTTGCACCTAGATGACAAAGATAATAGTCATTGCAAAGTTTTTATGGTACATTGTCCATTTCTACCAAGCTTGTTTGTTTAACTCGTAATTGACGAAGGCCAGTTAGGGCGTGTTGACTGGGAACCGGGTTTAATAAAACGTTATGAGCTGTGTTCTAACTTCGAGCTCGTCCGGTGCATGCCATCCCGTTGCATCCTCATCCAAGGCACAGGCGGTTAACGTTTATAGTATTTAGATTTACTTATGTATTTTTTTTTTATTTGCTGCGTTTTTTAGTTTCTGCTTTATACAGATACCTTGCATATTTGATATTCAATTATTAATCATACATTTCACCAATTTCAGAACACATTATTATTTGCGATGATATATGGGCTACTTTCTCTAATATAGGAATGTTGAAAGAAGGAAGGAGAAAGCAATTTGTAATAGAGAGCGACTGATATATTTAAGAGCAAAATAATGACATGCTGTTTACCGGTTGATGTTGAGAAGATTTCATAATAAATATATTATGAAATCTTCTCAAAATCAATCTTCTTCTTTTCCTACAAATGAGAAATTCCAATGATCGTACCAGCACACTACTTCATGTTGGTAATACAACATAATAATTTGAAATGTCATCATCTTCACATAATTTTACTTTGATTTTTATATTGTTAATTTCGATTTGCCCTGTATCGCGATGTAGTTAGCCTGTCATTGAAAAAAAATAAAAATGTATTCACTCACATACCAGATTATAGATGAGAGATAGAGATAAAAGCAACAAGATTTTTTTTATAACTAGTAAAGGTATTATGGCACGGAAACATTAAAAGAGCGCTCGCTTACAGCCTGCTTTGGTGACATCGGCCCCCGGCAAATAGTGCCCCAGCGATAAAGGGTGCCTCTCGCAGTGCTGCTACACCCCTTTGCCAACACCGACCGTGTACATTACAAAAGAAAAATACAGTCACAATATACTACTTTCATAGAAACATAAAACCTTACTCTTTCTGACTAAAAGCCTTTGTACCGCTGTGTCACTTTCCACGATTCGGACAAAATACCTTCCTATTTAAAAGGAAATAGCTTGAAATCTATGAAGCATGCGAGCGTGTAATGAAATTTCCTTCTTTATCGGTTTCTAATTGTTTACCGGTATACATCTAGGTCTACCCAACACAGGGAGGGTAATGTCAGAAGTGATGAGGCAACACCTAACATTACCCAGCCAGTGTTGGGTAGACCTAGATGTGTACGGGTAAACGCTACAGATGAATGTTGCTTAAATTTTCGGACTTTACCCAAAAGGCTCAGGTAATACTAGTTATACCAGGGTAAACTTGAGTTTAAAATAGAAATAATTTAATAAACTGAAATAAATGTCATGTACTAATAATCATAATTCTATTTGTTCTAATACTTCTAACAGTAAATAATTTAATGTTCTGATATTATGGTCTGCCACAGGTAAAAATATGAAAGAAATGTTATATGGTGATGTCCTTTTCCGCAGTCTATCATATTTATGGTGTACAATATTTAATATCATGCACAACATGCAGGCAAGTTATTTACACCTAGTTATTTAATTAACCTTCGAACGTTACCCGTAACATATAGATTTTTCGTGACGAAAAATATATTTAAAAATACCTATAGAAACTCAAAAGATCTAAAAGCATAATACTCGGTTGGTATAGGTTGTTGTTGTGCTGTGCTTGGCATAACTGGTTTGAGAGCGACTCGTTCATGTCGGAACCGCAAACTCTGTAGACCACGAGGACAGGATGTGGTCTAGCTAGTTAGACGGTTTTAAAGTTATTAAAAGCGGGGATGTAACTATGTATATATCAAATGAAAATCAGGCCTCAAAAGGCGTATTAAAGTCTTCATATTTTTGCCGTTTAAGTATCTAATATCGTTTCATTAGAATGCTATGCTTGAGTAAAGCCGATTAAGCAGATATATTCGCTCGAGCCAACTTTTAAAAGTAAGTACCATAACAGAGAAAAATAAATTACGATTTACGGCTCAAAAAGTTATAATAACATGATTACAAATCCATGGAGCCGAACAGGATTTACGCGAAGTTGTAACACCCGAGTCTCTCCGCTATCGGAAAAAATCTATATTGCCTTATCCAGTACTTCGTTGTTTAGAAAACCTTAATCTCGTGAGAGGTGGCTATCTCTCTTGCGCAGGTGAGGGGATTATGGGGGTGTTGATAAAAGTTTTCATTCACTGTGTAATGCTATCTAATTCAACCTCCTTAAGACGTTGAAACAATAAATTGTTCTTCGATACATTTATCGAAACTGTTGAAATCATTTTAGGACGTCATTAAAAATACTGTTTGTAACTAGTACAGTCATAGTAATATCTACTAGGTACTATTGGAATATAATGTAATGGCTTAACTTTTGTAAATAAATTGCCAACAAAATATGTTTGTTTATAATTTTATTAATTAGAAATTTCGTCTAATTGGCTTCGGCTAAAGTAAATGCTAAGAAAGATCTAGTACTTTTTTAATTTGTTATCTCGTTGCATTTTTTTTCCCAATGGGCATTCGTCATATTTGTAGGTACCTACCGCAGTTGTTGTTGTACTCCCAATTGTGTATATATTATATCCGTTTACAGTTGTTCAGTTCGTAGGATTTTCTTAGTTATCATCACAAAATAATAAACCCACAAGCGACAAAAAATACGCTATCTATTATTGTGCAAAAACAATATCTTTTATCTTTACAACTTAGACTGGCTTGGTGAAACATTTATTATTCCATACTAATCCATAGTATATACTATATACTATTATACTATATATATATTATATTACTATATTACTATATATTTACTATATTTTACTATATAATATTATAAATGCGAAAGTCTGTCTGTCTGTCATTCTGTCTGTGTAGATGAAATTTGGCATAGAGATAGGTTGAATCCCTGAGAAGGACATAGGATAGTTTTTATCCCGAAAATCATCCCTTAAGAAAGTAAAAAGCGGGGTGGAATTGAGATAATTCACGAAGTGCCTGCTAATTTGTGTGCATAATATGCTCAAATTTAGATTGCTATGAGAATTTTTCCAGGCGCTATTCTTACTCTAGCTGCGGTTACTAAGTCCACGCAGACGAAGTCGCGGGCAAAAGCTAGTTTTATTATAAATGCGAAAGTCTGTCTGTCTGTCTTCCTGTCTGTGTGTTCCCTCTTCACGCTTAAACCGCTGAACCGATTTAGATGAAATTTGGCATAGAGATAGGTTGAGTCCCTGAGAAGGACATAGGATAGTTTTTATCCCGAAAATCATCCCTTAAGAAAGTAAAAAGCGGGGTGGAATTACGATAATTAACGAAGTGCCTGCTAATTTGTGTGCATAATATGCTCAAATTTAGATTGCTATGAGAATTTTTCCAGGCGCTATTCTTACTCTAGCTGCGGTTACTAAGTCCACGCAGATGAAGTCGCGGGCAAAAGCTAGTTTTATTATATTACGAATTGTCATTGATCTTTCTTAATCCTTTATACTATAGGTCCGAAGGACTTTGAAGCGTCTACGAGTGCCATTTCATTCGTTTCATGACTCTTCCAACTTATTGTTGAAGGACTTTTAACTCGTTATACACGCAGGGTTTTGTAACTTTAATGTGCTTCACAATTACCTAGTACATATAATAAAAACAATGTATTTTTTATGCGAAATGTCTTTAAAAAACCCGTAGGGGTCGGATCAAAACCTAAGTAATTAAGTCCGACTCACGCTTGACTGCACATTTCTAATAGGTTTTTCGGTGATCTATAGGTAAAGATCTATTTTAAGTATGTATTTTTTTCAAAAAATTTGGCTCAGTAGTTTCGGAGATAAAGGGGGGGGGGGATGGTCATTTTTTTGTCTATTTTCTGGAATAACTTCTTCCATGCCAAGTACTCAAACTTAAACCTCTTGCTGTTGAGTCAGCTGGGCCTTGGTGTTCCGAGGCGAAGGGTTTTGTGAGGGATCTGGGTAGGCGCTTGCGGGATAGGGGTTGTGATCCTAGGTCTGGTGCGTACCTGGTCCAACGTATGTCTTTGGCGGTTCAGCGGGGGAACGCCGCTGGTATTATGGGGACGTTTGGGCCGGGTACTTACCGGATTAGGGTTTAGGTTTGCTCTTTTGTGTTATTATTATTGTACTCATAATTTTTTCGTTGTTTTTAATCAATGTTGACGATGCGTGTTGCAGATAACTTACGTGTAAACGAACGTTCTGTTTTGACGAAACCTGAGGTGGATGAGCTTATTGTAATGTGACGAAGCCTGCGCTGTGGATTTGATGGTATGCCTTTTTGTTTTTTTTTTGGTTAAGGCCGTTCCATCGGTTTGCCGCTGTCACTGTCTCATTTCGCAAGAAAGAACGGGATAGATCATGCGCGCCAAGCGTCAATTTTGATCGAATTTTGTTGATTTTTATTTATTTTAAAAACGTTACCTTACAATATCAAAATTCGAAAGCTATGAAATTACTATTTAAGTTAAGATTGTTTTTTCTTCTTTTTTTTGTTAATAGTATCACATAATAAATAACCGAGTAAAGTTGGATTAAAAGTCCGAGTTAGAGGTTACTTTGGGAATTAATTGTATCGAGCGGTGTGTCATAATTCGTGTATTGGAAGCTATGATATTAAAGATAATATAGTCAAGAACTACATATATTTTTTCCACGTCTACGAATATCAACGCCTCTTAGGAAAACATGATCATATAAGGAGATTTTTGCCTTCTGGCTCAGGGAACCACCTTAATAAATTTTTTGATCACTTCTAAACTGTTTGTCGTAAAATTATATAAAAATATATTTGAGATTCTCACAATGAGCTCTTTCATTTGATATGTAACACGATATAGTTTGACAAACTTTATTTTTTAATTTTCTCATTTACCCCCCAAAAGTGGCCCTGTGTTTAAAATTAATTTGTTTACGTTACATGTCCATCTTTGGGTCACAAACTTACATATGTGTACCAAATTTCAACTTAATTGGTCCAGTAGTTTTGGAGAAAATAGGCTGTGACAGACGGACAGACAGACAGACAGACAGACGCACGAGTGATCCTATAAGGGTTCCGTTTTTTCCTTTTGAGGTACGGAACCCTAAAAACCTAACATAAGAAGATTTTAACACCCAACATAATAATACACAATAAGTAAATAGGAAGCCACAATCATATAGGTAAGTAAGGGATGATTACTTACATGTTTTTCTCGTATAACATATTTAACTAGGTATCTTATTTCAAAAAAGAGGTGGTGGTTTATTTTAAAGATTGTAAACCGAGGAAAGCTTTTTATAGTAATAATTTAATAATTTATTTATTTGTTTAATAATTTTCAATAAAGAATAAATCCTTATGATAAGTTAATACTACAATTTATCTATGACTTGCTCGACGTTGCTAACTTTATATGACAGATTAAATTCGATTTTGATTGTAACCGTGTTATCGCACCCAAATCAAACGGAAAGGCAGTTGAACCATAAATAATTATTATCTTTACTTGATTAACTAACGTGAGCTCCTTAAGTCGACAGAGAATCGATACGTGAGTTAATTTTAACTTTGCAAAGGTTCTGCGATTATTGGCTGCCATATGGCCATATGGCAGCTTTGAATATTCTCGATGCTCAGTTAAATCGTGATTAATTAATTACTGTTAAAACTAGCGTTTACTATAATGACATATATTTGTAAGTAACTTATATTATCAAACTGTAAGTGAGAAATATACACCTGTAACTCAAGTTATACCTCTCGCCTTTTGTACCTGGATTTGGGTTGTGTCGATGTAACCAGTCACGGATGCTAATCGCTCGCTTGAGAGTCTAGAGACCCGAACGTGAGCAAATGTGGTAAATGAAAAGTCTCTTATACGCGCCTTGTGGTAATACAATCAGCATCAACATTTAGTAGTGGATGAGACAACGCGCCAAAAGTATCAGCCACGCTGGAATACTTTTCTAAATCCATACTATCCATACTAATATTATAAATGCGAAAGTCTGTCTGTCTGTCTGTGTGTTACCTCTTCACGCTTAAACCACTGAACCGATGTAGTTGAAATTTGGCACGGAGATAGTTTGAGTCCCGAAGAAGGACATAGGATAGTTTTTATCCCAAAAGTCATCCCTTAAGAGGGTCAAAAGCGGGATGGAATTGAGATAATTAATGAATTGCCTGATAATGTGTGTAAGCAATTTCTCAAATTGAATGTTTGCCATTAGACTTTCTCCAGGCGCTATTCTTACTCTAGCTGCGGTTACTAAGTTCACGCAGACGAAGTCGCGGGCAAAAGCTAGTAGTAGTATATCTCTACAGTTCGCGTTCGGAATTGTTCTACACATAGAAATATTTATAAGTAGTCATAATTTTGTTATAATAGTAGAGGTGTTTGTTGTCTGAAAATTAAAGTGGAAATTAGACATAGAGATGTATCACTTTTTGTGAACTTATTAGAGAAGGGTACATACTTTTGACTCGTAGTCTGATCCAATACTTGTGATGCCGACTGTACAACTGGGAAACTGAATGTCGCAGTCATCTCGCTACTTTCGTAAAGTAAAGCGAATCATTATCTGATATTTCATGATTCATGCACATAAAAGCGTACTTAAGGAGTTAAGTGGAAGCGGTGTGATTGATGATGTTTTGTTTGAGAGCTCGCGATATAATCGATAAGTAAATATCGGCTATAATGTGCCAGACTCTCAGAGTTACGTTTCGCTATATAAGTTTTGTTTGTTTACAACATCGCGTTCGTTGTTGTAAACAAACAAAGAGCTGAAGCGTACCAATATATAAAATAAGACATATGACCATAAAAAACTGTCACTTTGCTAGTTTGTTTATGAGTAAAAATAAGGTGCCTAACAATTTAAAAACCAGAAAGCTAGATAAAAACCATAATTCACGTATTTCCCCAATATTATAATTTTTTAACACCTATATTCTGAAAATAGTAAAGAGGTCCATCGGTTTCAACCCCAGCTCGTTCAATGATTTTTTTAGATTGCATGTACGAAGTAATATCACTTGACATATAACAGTTGCTTTTCGTTGAAGAAAAATCTTGAGAAAACTTGCTAATTCCCATAAACAATCCCAAGTTTTCCCTTTGCCCGGATAGAGCTTAACTACTGTGGACTAGGATATTGTATTGTAGCTCATACGAGTATGTATTTCAGATACTCACTGTTAAGCAGGATATTGTAATTAAACATATAATATATCTGCTTATGACGTTCATGATCAGCGCACAATTAAACTTTCAGAATCAGACTACTCGTATACTCAAAAGCCGTTTAAACATAATATTAATTTGGAGGCGAATTAGACTAGAATTAATGGAAACTTATGATGTTGATTATTCCGTGAATAGAGGTTAACTTAATAATAAGAAAGCTGAAGTGGACGCATAATAAAATTAAAAATGTGTACCTACTAACAAAAATTAGCAATACAGTATATAATAGACGACAAAGAAGACGAGTTACCCGAACGTCCTTTCCAGATATTTTCTGTGCCTAACTAAAAGGAAAATATTAAAAACGTTTTTAAAATATCCGCATGCTAATAATTAATATGTAAACAGTACTCAAAACTTTTATTAATTAGCATTTTACATGTTCAGTAAGTATGATATTTATAACGCCAGAAAATAATTTTACAGTGAGATATTATTATTAAGCTCGATGCTAAACAAACTCCGTAGAGGGGTGAGTGCAAGTTCGCAGTTTATTTGCTAGAGCCACAGAGCGAAGTTAAAATGGAATAACGCACCACCGCCGGGTCGGGCGGACGTGATCCACTGATAGCGCGGGTCGAAACGTTGACTCAACAAGCTTCAGATCGGATAGGGTTTGTCTACTCTAACACTTACACTCTGACTGTTGATTTCCATCAACACCATTACATAACTTTCCAGTTATGCAATGGTTTTATTAGTAAAAATTATCATAGCCTATAATAGAATAATGAAAATCAAGCATGTTTATATCTGGCTTAAATGATGAATCTCAGCCATTTATCCAAATATCATCCAATAACTTACAAGATTTATCTAAAAATATAAAGGTATTACTTATCCTACTATACTTACTTATTATACCTGTATAATAATTCAACCAGAAAATTGGCCTTTAACATACTGTAATAATACATTATATTGATTCAGATTTTTTATTTTATAAACTTAAAGTTTACACGTCGATATCTCAAAACTAGAAAACTATTTTATATAACATAATATGACTATTTACAACATGTTTACAAGAACAATAGGTACACAATACAGTAGTTTTACAATAGGCACATAATTTATAAGTAAGTGCAACGATCCCTTTGAAGAAACTCGATTATAGCATGCTAACTATAGCATGTAAATTCAATGAGCATATTTTTAAGTTTTTTGGTGAATATGGTATCGCTAGGCGAAATTTTAATGTCCACAGGGACGCAGTTATATAGGATAGGTCCGACAACGTCGAGCATCGCGCGGGCCTTCGCTAGTCGGCGACGGGGTGTCTTAAATAGGTTGGCGTATTTTCAGCAGAAAAAAAAATTCACTTCTATTTTTTATTAAATAAATAAAACGGCGGCAAAGCAAATCTTATTACTTTTTTCTGTGAAAATATATACATAAGAACGTTGCTTCTGTAACATATTTCTATTATATTTGTATTTATTGCGCTATTTTTGAGAAAAGCACTATTATATATGACTCGGCTGGAAGGCTACTTTCTGGCTTCGGATTCAATTAAACGGACTCCCAAGGTCGTCTAAAACGAATACTCAGCCAGCAAGTAGCTACTTCCGAGCCTCGACAATAATGTACTATTAAATCTTCTTAGTAATTTAACGTTGCTTCTGTATAAAGCAATCATAATTATTTTTTTAGGTAATAGTACTTTATCCGCATGGTATCATTAAAATACCAGTGTTTATACCATGCTTTTCAAACCCTACCTCGTTTCAGCGTCGGGCACATTCCCACACAGAGCACCAAGTCACGCGTGCCTCCAACTTTGTCCCGCTAACCAACTTAATTGTTGCGCACTGGGCACTGGTCCCACTATTGTTGGCCTTTGTTGGTTATGGACGGCCATTAAAACGGTTGAATGACCAACATTTGCCACGATTTCGGTTTAAATTGTTTGGTTCAAACTTTTAGGACCTACGTATTAAACCCTTTCTATGTAACCCTAATGTTGTTTTAACACTCACTTAAGTTAAGCTTTTTATGGAAGTCCTAGGGAAATTACAAGATGCGATAAAAAATTATATGTAGGTTTTTAAACATTCGACGAGCATATATACCCTGGAATTTTAAGTCTGTATAGGTACTTTAGTAATTTTTTTAACTTATAGGTGGATTGTTGTATGCTATTTTATATTATCAATGTATAAGTACCCAATTCAAACTTTAGTACATTGTGAACCAATAGAGTAAGTATCTAACTATTCTAGCCCAGGAATAACAGCGTTTACCAATATTGGTCATCATTTGCCGCCAATAAAATACAAGAACCCTTACTGATTGAGACCTCGAAGTTACCAGCAAGTCGCTAACTCTATGCTATCGATCCTCGATCAACTGACCCAAATCTTTGTACGCTCGTCAGTTGTTGTGTAACTTTTGTGTAATTGGTTGAGGTTGAAGTTTATTGGAATCTAGAGGGCTTTTCACACAAGTCTATACTGGATAGCTTATCTTGAATCAAGTTATGATTTATAGATTTGAAGTAGTTTTCAGGCTTAGATCCGGACCCTGGACCAAATGCGAATTGGAGAACATGCATCTATCTAGAATCTTATTTATGATGTTTGTATAACCAAAACCAAAATTAAACGTTCAGTTCGATTACTTAATATTTAGCCATTTTAAGGCAACGTTTGAATATTGACGCAGGTAAATCCCATTAGTGCGTTGACCGCGCTTGTCAACTGTCGTTCAAATCGCTTACCGAGTCCATGCGTTTTAGTTCCCGTCAACACAAAAAAATTAATTGGCGCCAATTTTATTTAATGTCCACACGTACAAGATGTAATCCCGAATTTTAGACACACAAACGAACGCCATAAATGTTTGCATACTGGCCTCCCTATACATATATCTATAAATACAGATCGTGCAGGATGGATGGCAAACATCTTGTTAAAAGAGGGAATCCCCCCTGAGAGAGAACGGTCCCCTGTTTTCAACAATTTTGTCGGGGGTATCTCTGCACTGCAACTTTCAGTATGACGTGGTCACCAATTAAACCTTTTTGTTCAAGCGGTTATCGCTTCTGCGAGAAATAAATTTCGCCGACTGCCACTGAAGTCTGGAAACTTTCTGATCTATGTAGTCAACTTTGATACTTATACACGAGTATACTCCGATATTGATTGTTACAGACCGGTGGTAAGTATTCAGATTTTTAATTTATAGATAGATACGATCATGCTCGCTTATTACTGCGTGCTAGTTCCGCCATGATCCGCCTCATGGGAGCCTGGAATCCGCTTAGCTTAGAAATTGGCGTAGGCACCAATTTTTACGAAAGCTACTGTTATCTGATCTTCTAACCCAGAGGGGAACTAGGCCTTATTGGGATTAGCCCGGTTTCCTCATGGTGTTTCCCTTCACGGAAAAGCAACTGGGGGCCGATTTTTTAATTTCAAGCGCTCGATTTCGTCACTCGAAACTCTGTGGAAAACGGCGAATTCTTAATTTTGAAATCCGAGCAATAAATATTGGGAATCTAGTGGTATTGACCACTTGTTTTCAATTCTATCAGTAGAACTTAAATGCCTAGTAGTGGAGATATATTGAAGGAAAAATCACGAAATTGAGCGCTCAAAATTCAAAAATCGGCCCCCTGGTATATATAAATCATACAGAAGTTCCGAAAAACTCATTGATACCAGTCGGGGTTTAACCCGCGACCTACACATTAAAAGTCGCCTAAGTCGCACGCTCTTACCGCCAGACTACCAGCGGTTTTAGACAAGGTCAAATCATAACCGTAATAATATACAAACTATAACAAATTTTAAAATCTGAATACCGCTTCTCCACATTACAATATTTACTGAAATGCAGTATTATTTTACTGCTACTACAAAGCTTCGTTCGTAGCGCTACGCCGTAGCTGATAATATGGTTGTCCCTGAGGTCGGTTCTAATTTGACAATCTGTTATAGTTTTGACTTAGTTTAAATACAAACTTGGCGTTCCTCTTGGTGCTTAGCCCGCGTCTCACGTACAAGTTTCTCTTCATT
Source organism: Cydia strobilella (assembly GCF_947568885.1). Lineage (NCBI taxonomy): Eukaryota > Metazoa > Arthropoda > Insecta > Lepidoptera > Tortricidae > Cydia > Cydia strobilella. The sequence continues at coordinate 6,122,733 of NC_086043.1, read as the reverse complement.
TCACATGCACCAATCAGCGTGAGGTTAAGGTCATATCAAAATAAGATCAAAATTTAAACAAATTGATAAAAATTAACCTGGCTCCCTGTGTGTAGCAAAAATGCTTCGTAGAGGAGTAACGATAATGTGATAAACGCTGAATGCTGAATTTTATTACGATGACAAAACCACTGCGAAATTATCAGACGTTATTTCGATAAACATCAGCTATGGTATTTAGGTTTAAGCCCACTAGATCTTCTTTAAAATTAAGTGGCACGTTTTAAATTTTGTAATAAGTAATAATGAAAATGAAAATGAAAATGAAAATGAAAACTCACTGGTTATTAGGTGAATGCTTGACTGCTAACAAAGTTATCGGAATGACAGGCCAGTTGCGATGGCCGCACCCTCAATAAATCAACGGACTGACGTTAGTCGCCAACAGTATCAATCACTGTTCCGGTGGCCGGTAGTCTGTAACCTCAAAAGAGCAAACGCTTAAATGATGTGTTTACCGCGAACTGATACGAACCGGTAACCGCAATCAGCTATTTGTATTGTGTAAACCTTCTAATAGGTACAAGTATGTTATGTACACAGTACAAAAATTTACACAAAACAATTTAATCATATAGGTTGATCAAATAGAAGCCAGGCGAAAAAACCGGTCAAGTGCAAGTTCGTTTAACTCGCGCACCGAGGGTTCCGTACAAACTTTCAATTTTCTCATGTAAATAGAATCACGAAAGACTTGACCAGAAGTATACTAAGCGTAATTGTGTACAGCGTCATCTATCGGCAAATTGGCTAACTAATTTGCGCGACCTGTCATGTGAACCGATTTAAACAATTTTTGTTTTATTTGAAAGAAGGTATTTTTAGTGTAATCTCATAGACATTTCAAGTATCACAAACACCTGCAAATGAGCTTTAATTGCAAATTAAATAAGAAAATGTTTTTTGATAATGAAAAAAAAAAAGTTTTTAAGATAGAGGTGTGATTATATTTTTCCTGTAATATGTATGATAATGTTATTATTATGTAAAAATTTCAAAAAAAATTGTTGGTAAACTTCGGAGATAAGGGGGGGTGGTATTTTTTTTCACAATTACCTTCATAAGTCAATTTTTTTTCACTATGAAAAACAAATAAAATGTTCCATTCGAGCTCTTTCAAATGATATCCCACTCGACCTCTAGTAACTAAACTTTTTTTCATAATCAATAAAAAAAAAAGTTACACTTCCAATGTATTAAGGTTAGCGCTGTTCATTATTTTCAAATCGATAACTTCAGTAGTTCTCGAGATTTTTAGCAATGTGACAGACAGACAGACAGACAGACGGACAGAGTCGCACCATAAGGGTTCCGTTCCTTTTGTACCTTTTTGGTACGGAACCCTAAAAACAGTCAGTCTTGGTATTCTATACTGTCATGTTGTAAGAAGAGCGAGATTTAATATCAAATGCGGATACTGTAAGTAGGTACTTAATAACCTTATTATTGTCAATTGACAATATTGTGAAATGAAATTATATTAAATTGCAATATAATAATACCATTTTATTAGCCAGACTTCTTACACCCTGAAGGCCGAGCACATGATTGACGCGACAGTATCTCGCCGCGAGATAGACTACCCGTCTTTTACTAACTGTATGAATTAAAGGGGGACGGGTAGTCTATGTCGCGGCGAGATACTATCGCGCCAATCGTGTGCTAGCCCGGCTGGTGGGTGCTGCCTCGGCAGCATCCGCTCGGTGCTCCTTAAGTGTCAAAAGGGCATTTACGTATTGACTTCTCCCAAATGCCCGATTGACATACAAGATTGCAATTTCATTGCTACGGGGTGGCTGGACCACAAAAGAGACGTACCCGTAGTAAATGTTTTTCTGTAAAGCATCTAGTTTGCAATTTGTCGCTTTTGCTTACTTGTCTACGATGGGTCTTCCTTTTTTTATGAATTAATATATATGTAGCTTTTAATAGTCATCTGATGAAGATATTTAAGGTAATAAGAGGATGGTAATTCATTATCATGTCTACTGATTAATAGGGCTCTCCTCCAAAGATTGATAAACCAAGCGCGTGCGCTGCCCTCATCTATCAGCCAACATAATAATATCAATTTAAGTGCCTAATTAAGTGAAGCCTACTGAAAATAGACCTCGTTGTTTAAAGTTTCAGTGGCAGTCCTCTTGAAGGCACAGCGACATTGCCATTCTAAAATGCCGTAACATCCATACAAGTCTGTGTGTATGGTACCTTGTGGAGCAGCGGAAGAGGCAACAGCGAGCAGGCGCGTGTTGTCCCGCTTAATTCTAATTACGGCCGCCTCGTGTCAAGCGCGCTTTACTGCAGGGCTGTCTCTTTGTTCAAAAGCGGAAAGTGGTAGGGTTGACATCCCTAATAGGCCAGATACTTTTGTGTATCCGATTCATCAAAATGATTTACTGCTATGAAAAATATAGTAAAGTAAATCTAAGGTTTAGGTTCCGACTGATTTCTTTAAGTAATATTTGTTTAAAAAATGCTTTTGGAATGATTATAATATTAAATTTACTTATATATTTAAATTGGGATTGAAGTACTTAATCGTAATTTAATTTAATTATCGAGAGAAAATTTATTAGTTTAGGTTTTTATTTTATAAAAGCACTTAACCACAATTTCGGTAGAAGTCAATATTACATACAATAGCAAGAAATATGTCTCAGGTATAATAAATATACCTAGAAGAAATTACTATTATTTTTCTATTCACGACCACGATTCTATTTCTTCTTCTATTCTTTGCATGTCTTAGAAAAAGATTGTCGAAAAAGTCAGAAATGTGTCGCTTGCAGTAAATACGTTAAAAAAAAGAGACTACAAAAAGTACAAAACATGTTTAAAGATGAGAGAGAGCCTTTTAAGAAAAGTATTAACTCAGCATATGCAATTAATTTATTTAAAAGTAATCCGGTAGTAAAATAAACCACCATTAATTGATAATATTATTTTCTCGCCGTCTGGGAATAATTAACACGGAAAAGCTAAATCATTAGTAGTACTTAACTACGTTAACGGCAGCAATACACTTGGGACCCTTGATCAAAATGGAAAATTATGGAAATAATTAACGTTGTTACGATTTTGAATAGTAATCTATTAAATATTAATAAAACATTTGGTATAGGTAGTAGAAGTTTTTTGATTGCATAAAAACGGCCTCCTAGCCCCTGACCCTGCCCACGAAGCAGCAGGTCCCGGGTTCGAATCCCGGTAAGGGCATTTATTTGTGTGTTTATTACAGATATTTGTTCCTGAGTTATGAAAGTTTTCTAAGTATGTAAGTATTTATCTATATGTATCTATTATATCGTCGTCGATGTTATGTCGTCTAGTACCCACAACCCAAGCCTTACCGTGTGGTTAGGTTGATTTGTGTAATAAAATTATAATAATAGTTCATAATTATGCTTGTATTTTAAAGTGCGCAGATATATTATTTGTTGGATAAGCTTATAGCGTAGGACTTAGTCAATTTGTGTAAGAATGCCCCTATAATATTTTTTTTTAAGTAACTATATCACTCCAATCATAGTACAACTTTTCAGATGCTTTTGCTAGTGGGACTACCCATATAATTTTTAGTAATTTTTGGTGTCCCTTTTTAACAATAAGCAGGTTGCGCAGGTCAGTACCGAATCGCAACCCTGACGCTAATGATGTGTGCAGAGTGTGTGCTTCGCTTAACAGCGTCCTGTACGTACACCGCCTCCCCTCGGTAACGCGATAAGAGTGGCTCCCGCCGGTAAACAAGGTTAGTGAGTGTTTATTCTTTTATTTCTCGATGCTTCCGGAGATGGCATTTATAATTCCTCTGTTAAATTAGCACTTTGTTACGGTTGAGAGACTGGGTAGTCGGTAGTTGTTTAAAAATAAACTTCCTATGAGATTCCTATTAATACTCTATTTTTTATGAAAATATTTTAATTTGCATTGCACTGCACTGCACACTGGGCACTGGAGGCATGGTCATTTTTTCTTTTGTGTATGATATTTATTTCATTTATTCCTATTAATGTTTGCATTTGTGTATAGAAGAAAATTCCTCATTCGGAGGGATCTTTCCTATATGTACATACTGATACGTCTATACTGATTTGGGAAATAATTTAATGTTTAAAAGGGTTTTGAGTTGTAACAATGCTACAGATTGTTACCTGATACGAAAAGTTTGGCTAAATTATAGTGTGTGAAAAATGTTCATCAAATATTTTTCAAAGTAGATTTTAAATGTTGTATGGTATGGACATTATATTAAGTACCTACTTAAGAAAAGAATATACTCGAAAAGGTTATCATTTTTATGGTTCCGTATTCAAACTAGGAACCCTTATAGTTTCGCCATGTCCGTCTGTCCGTCCGTTTTTGGCTTTGCTCCGTGATTGTTAGTGGTAGAAAGCTGCAATTTGACATGGATACATAAATCATGCATGGCGAGAGAACGGTAAAATAAAAAGTACAAAAAAAAAATGTTTTAGGGTACCTTCCATACAAAATGTTTTTTTTTAAATGAATGAAATGAAAAGGGTTTTAACAACCACATTTTAATAAAGTAAATATTTTCAGAAATAATCGCTCCGAAAGAAGAAAATATGTGTCGTCGTCCCCTCAAATTTTTCAATAATGGGTCCAAAAATATGAAAAATATCGTAAAATAAAAGCTGAATAAAAACTATAGCGAACATAATCAGTCCAACCGTTTTTGAGTTCTTATAAAAAGTCTTCTCTTAGTAAAAATACGTACAAAGCGCTGCGAAAGTACTCCCTTTTGCTTGTAATGATACGTACATGATAATTACTAATAAATAGCCCCCGTTTAGCCTATTCTGACAGAATGGTAACTACGGAACCCTACACTGACCATGGCCGGTCATACCCTTGGCCAATTATTTTACGTTGGTATCTACTAAACGTGTGTGGCGCTACAGCAGCAGCGACGGCTACACAGCATTGGCGCGGGAGAGGTCAATGTAAATTGTTGTAGCCGTTGTAATTTAATCAAACATTTAGATGCAGTTATTTGTCTTCCCCAGTTAAAATTAGCTCATACACTGCTTGACATTTTATGTAGTAGGATGCTATTGCTTTAAATTATTCGCTTATCCACAGAAGTCACATAAGAGAATCAATGCTTTTAATACAACCTCTTTAAGTTCTTATTACAACGTGACTGCTTCTTCCACGAATGAGTTAATTAATAGTGTTGGTTCTCGCGGTGCGTTCGACTGGAGAAATTAATATCCGGCGCGCCGCATCGCTTCCGGGTCAGTGCGCCCTCCCTTCCCCACCAGCTGATATATTCCCTTTACCAATGTGCGCAGGCAATAAGAGTGTCGAAGCGAACCAGTGAATCTGTGACCCGGACATCCAAAACCACTGTACGTAGTCACAGAGCGCATTTATATTAGTTTCACTAAGCGTCCGATTTGCAAGCATTCGGCAATCGATTAGTAGAACATGCCAGTGCAAGGGGGGACAGTGACCGATCAAATTGTTACATTATTGGTGAATAAGTGATGGCCTGGATTTTCCTTTTAGAGAATTCAAATGGATGGGCTGCTGGTAAATTAATCTAGGCAATTCATTCTTGAATGTTTATTGTTCAATCTTGCGATCGCCACGAAGGATATTAATGCTTAAAGGACGTGGAGTTAATAGCCATCTTTCGCGGAACAACTGATATAATTAATTATGGCACAAATTCCCATTACTCGCAGACTAGAATAGATATTGTGTGACACTTAAAAACAAATAAACTATAAAGTTATTTTGGTGAAGACTTGGTACTTGAGAAATAAAGGCAGTCGAAAATAGTATAGATATACATATATCCATATAGTCTTTTACCGGATATTTATTCCAGAATTATACAAGTGGTACCTAGTAATTTAACAAGTTAGTAAAACTTTGGAATAAAACCAATGTTTTAGCATTCTTATCATTATGTGTTAACATATAGGTAAGTTCGATTAAGGTGTGTAACTTTGTTTTGCTCACAAACTACCTGTTTCATAAATTCAATTTAATTCTTACATTTACCGTCTTCCGACCCTAACCTGAAACTTTCAAAGTGAAATTGACGTCGTTATGTAACCCGTTCCGCCCAGTGATTTAACGAATTACCCCGTTGTTTACAGACTACACTTTTAAGGAGTTTGAACTAAAACAAAACAAAATCAGAACGATTTGCATTCTAGCACGGCCCGAAATGTGAACCGACAGACAAACTACCCGCCGGCACCTGCGCCATTTGCTCAGATTCTCATTAGTATTTAGTGCGGATACTTAATCCGGTTCCTCAACGGAAAACCTATTCTATCAGATCCACAGTAAATACGAATGCTTTCTCTATCTTTCACTCGTAGGAAAGACCCCGGAAAGATACAAAATCAAAAGGGAAGAGCTAGAATAAGGATCGGCAGCCGATGCGGGATGTTTCATGAATAATGAAAGACAAGCGCCTTCGGAGAGCTTACGGTTGTAGGATAATAAATCAACTTATTGGCGGAGTTTAATCTCTCAGCCGTAGTAGGCTCGGGAGTAAATATTTGTGTTTGCAGTTGCGGACAGGTACGAGTAGCCTATTTTTGTCGGTTTTCCACATATATAAGTTCTATTTTAGTAGCAAGTTATTGGAACTGTTATATAATTCGGTATCTTACGATATTCATTTGAATGCTGAGCGTCGTCGGAAAAATGCAAACGCTGCCAAGAAATTCAATTTCAGTACAGATGTAGGAACTAATGAAATCGCTGAATTAGAGCACGCGAGCAGCTGCTTTAGTTTAAAATTACTTTTGTATCCGCTTCCGCTGCTACGGGATTATCTGGCATGTTTGTGTTACCTGCAAGCTTGTTAGTTTTTCTCGTTTTGCATAAAGGTATTCTGTTACAAAGTTGAAATAAAACTAGAGCATATTATTCCAAAACAAAGGCAATTTATTCCCATAGTAGATTGTATTCAGATATTCAGAAAGGAGAAAAATTAAATATTATGATATTTTCAATTTATTCAAACCAATTACATTGCTATTTCTACGAGTATAGTAACAAGTAGTTATAGTCAAACCAAGAAAAGTCTGCAGAGATTTTGACAGTGCAAGCAGTGCAGGTGTTATTTTAAACGTCAAACTTCTATGAAATTATGACGTATAAAAAACACTGGCACTGCGTGTGCTGTCAAAATCTCTGCAGACTCTCCATTACGGAAATAATCACATCGACTGCAAGAACAAAACCAAAAATAGACCCGTTTTTTTTTTAAACCACATTTTAACATTTACTAATTTCTATTTAACCACAACACCTTCCACTCATTTTACTTTAAATGCAAAACTCATGTATATTGCCAAAATAGTTATTACGATCATGCCCGACAGCTCCAAGGATCCGGATGTTAATATCCGGATTGCGCCCGCTCCCGCCTCTGGTGACTCTGGACTTTGCCTCTTCGTTCCGAAACGCTCCTTCGGACCGCCTCGACGTGAATAATCGCGACGGCCGGCGATTTATGTCGTCTCTTTAAATATTGAAATGCTGTGGCTTATTCGTATCATAGTTGGACGGATATTTCAATAACAGCTTTTACCGGCCTACGATTTTCAAAGAAAATTTTAGTTAACATAACTTTATACCAGAGGGTAGTTAATCTAATCGGAATTAACAGTTATGACATCGCGTAGTACGAGTGCGACGTTTCGAAAGAAAAAAAAACGTGATACATAATACATTGCGTGCTGAATTATTTTATACGGCAAAATAAAAGTCGTACTTCTTTGATAAAACAGAAATGGAAGTTTTTTGAATTTTTGCCTATACTAATACCCTTAAAACTTACATACAAATTGTATTTGATGTTTGTGCGGATTACATATTTACTATGTGTTTTGACGAAGCATGTGGCGGAATACCTTTGTAAGTAAATATTCTTTATTGTGCACCATAAAGTTAACCAAATACACAGAAAGCGAAATACAAGCTTAAGACTAGATAACAACAGGCGGTCTTATCGCTAAAAAGCGATCTCTTCCAGACAATCTTTGGGTAGCAGGAAAGTTAAGTACTTACAACTTGATTATTTATGAATAAATTAAATTTTATAATTGTATTTATGTATAACAACTATTACATTTATTGCAACCTCACCAGTACAATAATCTACACACTGTTAAGCGTATTTTTTAGTATGTAATGTTTGACGATCATGATAAGAAGATAAGCATAATTTTGACATTGATGCAAATTTATAGTGTAATTTTTATCCTGAAATAAATAAATCTAAATCTAAATCTATATAAATTAATAATAATTAGTTTTTAACAGCATCAGACAACAGACTAGTGAATTCAAGTATCTTTAGCTTTGCCTTGTGTTAAAGCTTGCTATATGTAGGTTACACCTAAAACAATTATAAATCAAAGCTAATATTTCTCTGAACCTAATTGGGAATACTGTAAGTACAAGGTCAAACTATAATCATGTAATAGCTACCAGCATCACAAACAATAATTATGGTCCTGTCATATAGCAACAAAAGGTTTTCCTTTGTAACATCGGTGGCGAAACTGAAAGCTAGGGTCCACGGGCCCGTATCAACGCAATTAGCGACAATGAGCAACGACACACATCAAAGACCCCACCCCCTCCCCCCACCACTCCGTTAAAAGATTAATTAAACGAAATCAAGCTCATTCCAGCCCACCAGCTCGCTCCATTGCCGAGTAAATAGTTCATTGGGCACTATACTCGCTCCGCAAAGAAAACAAAGTCGAAATAAAAATGGTTTTCTCTTAACTATTTTTGTCTGTGCTAGAGAGCAAAAGGTGAACTTCTTAGAAATGCAACTCCGTTTTGCAAAATAATGTCACAAAGGATAGGTGCTTTTCCATTTCAATGGGAATGCAATTATTTGGAATTTTAAACGAACGATCCGTAGATAAAAGTACCGGTAGGTAGTGTCATTAAAGAGATGTCGGCTGGAGAAGGGTTAGATTAGGACGTTGGTCTGTTACGTGGTCGATTAAAACAGGTCATATATTTCCATTGCTCTCTGAATGGAGTAGACTCGAACACGATCCACTGTAAATGTCCTCGAGATTCATCACAACTAAGCATTATCAGAAAGTCCAATTATAATGGTTTACTTAAGCGTCAGGTTCGCTTACTCGATAAGCAAAAGTAACAGCATAGGGTGCGACGCGGGTCGACATACCAGTCTCCACATGTCGACCTCGACCTTTTTCGACCATGCCTTTTTTACCAAGCACCAGAATAATTAGTATACAACGCACGTTTTTAGATCGAACGTAGTTGAATATACTGAAGGTCTCCAGCTCTTAGTCGCTCGACATTCCGTCTACAATTACATTCAAATTGTGTTATCCAAGCCAAAGGCACGGTCTAAACGGCTAATCGAATTGTATTCAGTCTTGGGTATATTATTTATAGTGACCGATTCAAGCAAAATTTAAATCTGATTACTAGTGTGTCGCCGTTGTGTACTAGCAAAATACGATTATCAGACTATTTTTTGGTAGCGTATTTATCTGTAAAGCTTTCGATTCTTGTTATGAATACTAAAAAAGTTTATTTCTACGAAGGGTGGATGTAGTTTTTATTATTGCTGTTTAGGGATAGAATATCATATAACTCAGTGTTTAAATTTATATGGCATGTTGTGATTGCCTCTGAATTAAGAATCAATAATTATTTAACTGAGAAGTGTGTTTTCAAAAGGGGTTGAAGGTTTTTATAGAGAAATAAGCCCTTTTGAAAAGACATTCCTCTAATGAGTTCTTAAAGTATATTATAGTATAGTATGAAAAATTGTATCTTCTGCGGGTTCATGTAGAGACATCTCTTTTTCTTAAGTTTAGTAAGTTACTACGTAGGTAGGTAGATATTTTTGACGCGTAGTACTTTAGATGCTGACTGTACTCAAATACATACAACACTTTTGATTTTGGATAAGGATTAGTCGGAAGTAAGAGGGTGAAATGGGGTTTGGATGTTGTTTGTACAGCAGTGCGATAAACGATTTCTACACTAACAAAGCTCGAAGAAGTTTACCCAAGTTAGGCAGTTGGCTAGGAACCACTTAAGTTGTGCTAGGAACTGTAGAACGTGCTTCTAATGTACATACACTAAAAAACACATGAGAAAATAAAAAACGAACTGCTTATAATTTCTACCAAGTGATCCATTTTACTCTTGTGTGTATTTTCAATTCACTTATAATCGATAGGCTTTCTTGAGCAGTGCATTCGAATGTAGATTCTCAGTACGGAGATTCTTACTACGTGATAATGAGATAAAGACAGTGCCCGTGTCTTTTGATCGCGTGATGTGTGACGTGTGATGTGTAAAAAAGTGCCACGTATTTTATCACGTGGATAAACCCATCCATAATTCACCTGCAGTAGGTACAGAATGAGGAATGAGGAGAGGGCAAAATGCACATCGGGCACGGGATACATGACGGTGGGCCACGGCCCATAAAGACTAGGCACGCGTTATCGCAGGATATAATAACGCCATTAAAGTTCTGGCCGGACTCCAGCGACCGCTGATGTGGCCGAACTGAGCGGCCAATTTACTGATGCGCCCGGTTTATATCCGGCCTCTTTTTATTACGCAATCGGCCGAAAGAGCGCCATTTAGTTGAACTGAATGAAAATTTCAGTGACAGGGCTTTTGAAAACTTGGAAATTTTATAAATTATTTTGTATGGGTCATAAAATTCCCTACGACGCCGTAAAGTATCCCATATAACCAGATGACAGAATTGTAAGTTGGTAATTGAGTTGGGAGATTAGTCCTGTGACAATTACGACTCGATTGGGTCACTAGCTTTTATTATTAGTTTTATTTTGGAGCTTCCATTTAGAAGTTTCCTGTACATCCGTTCTGGCTCGTAAAAAAGGAGTTTATTTTCTTTTATTTAGTTATTAATCAGTTTTTTTATTGTTTATTCTTTTATAAGATTCAAATTATTTATGAGAGTTTGATTGAATATTGTAACTTAAGCAACTAAAAACTATTTTTTTTTATTTCATGTAATTATAATATTAATTTGATGCTGCACAGTACAGATTATATTTTTATTTTTGGTTCGATCCTGTGTAAACCTAATGACGACACAAAAGAGATTCTTACATGTAGTTTTTATAATAAGAAACTCATCATGCTCTTTGTGTCTATAAAGCCCTATGCTGTACTTACAGTACTAACATGTAAACAAATTATTAAAATTATTGATTATTGATGTTAAAAGATTCAAATTAGACAACCACTATAATAATACATGTAAAGCTGAAATCCAGTAAGGTAATCTCGAATCTATGTTCGGAAAATTAAATCAAAAACATTACAATTATGGTATGTAAACAAGAAAATTCCGTAACACTTACAAGGTATGCTGGCCGCTAAGTAACTATTTCCCCCCGGGTCGCTTATTGCCTGTGCTGGAATCTATGCTAAGCAGCACTCTGCGCTCGAGGGTACTATACCTGTAACACTTCGCTTCCTGGAGTTCTGTTTATTTACTCTAATTACTCTGCATAAGTTTAAATAATAGCAGTTTGCACAATGTTACATTTTATGGTTAACTGTGTACAAATGTACTAGATAAATGTGGAAGAGCGGGGCTTCCTGTCACAGGTATTATACATACTTACTAGGAAGTCCCAACCATGAGAGTGTTATGATGTACTATTTAACGAAATAAATGCTTTTTGATTTTTGATTTTGATTTTTGAAGTTTACGAGAAATGTAAATACACAAATCATATGGGAAATTGTCTTTAGTTTATCTAATGAGCAGTGGTCTAAGGCCAAATATATGCCAAAATTTAGCTGAAGATGTTTAAGACTCAAATTATCATTTTGTGGATTATGTTTGGATTAACTATTTATTACTATTAATTTATTCTATCTCGGTGGCCATGATCTATCTATCCATAAGAAGCGGTTTGTTGTTAAAGAAGAATATGAACATTAAATTAGTTTTTGGGATTGCAACACTTTCAATGCACGCCACGCCCAGTCTAATGCGTGATTTTGCTAATCCGAGTAAATTGCGGGAAGGGAAAAGTGCGGGAGCCGAATAAATCCAAATAAGTGAATAATACATGGTGTGTATATAGGGTTCGTTTTTAGCAGTTAGCCCTTCTAGTTTAGAAACGTCCCCAAAAAATCTTAGTGAAATAAAAATAATCATTTTTTTTTATTTTTCAATTTGTAGCCACTTTTTGAAATCCGAATATTCAACGCGTTCTGGTCACCCTAAAGTACGCGCTCGGAGGCGGGGCATAGCGTTATCAAGTAGCAGTAGTACCACTTACTAAGAATTAAAAAAGAGGGTTGTCTTGCACGCGGCTCGAGTTGTGCACGAGCGGTAGGTCTAATTAATTGTATTAAGAGACAGGGAGAGCTCAGTTACGTAATACTACAGAGAAATAAGTAAGCATAGACTTTATACATCAGTTTTGTTACCAAACTTAGACTTTCCGTTCGTCGCGACATTTATTGTCGAGTACTGATAATTCCACTACTTGATGTCGACTACAAAAATAACAGTCGTTTTGGTAACATAAGTGATGTATGGAGTGAGCACTCTATGCTTACTTATTTCTCTATGGTAATACCGTACCATCTCATCGTATTAGCGCCATTTTTATTAATACGAAACGCGTGCGCACGTAATCATGTCATCAAGGCCACTGACCCGGCCCGGCATGCGTTTGCGATGCCCTGATAGGCTATAAGATTTTATAATCTCATCTTAGTGCACTGTGCTTGCCCTAGTATTGCACGAATTCAAACAAACGAGTTCAGTGACCATATTTTTTGTTAATGATGGATAAAAATGATTTTTTATTCTATTTTAAAAGTACCACTTTTTTCAAAAATGTGTTGTACTGCTGATCTATGTATAATGACATATTCAAATATGGCTAACCGGTCAAAAATGACCCTGTATATAACCCTGGATATGACTAAAAAAACGCAAAATATTTTCATCTTAATTGTGTGCACGCACTCGGACCGGGCTCTGGGCACCACACCTCGAGATAATGGCCCCGCGGCCTCGTAATTACATCCCCGACGCAATTACATGCCGGCCAGATTTACAGCCAACCCTTAGGGTAGCCGCAGACCAACTGACCAAAGTAAACGACTGTTGGCCGTCCAAAGCGTGACAGGGCTTAAATCCTAGATACATCCATTTTTTTCTATTTAACTTAAATTAGAATAAAGAAGTACGATATACATAGTGGTTGGAAAGTAAAAGTGAAGTAGGTAATGACTGTTTTAGGGGTTTGAATCTCTCCGAGTGTATGGCTAATTGATTCCACTTGCGATACCTAATCTGCCGACTTTCGGGGTCAAGCGAAACAATAAGGGATCGGACTGTAAATACATAATAAAACAAACCTGCCCTTATTTTGTAACTATTAGCGATGTTTAATTACAAACCTAAATAAACAATGACTGCCGTTTGACATCCACGTTTAAATAAACTTAGCAATGACAAGAAGAAAAGTAGCTAATTTGTTCCATACACAAAACAGAACAAAAAAAAAACATAAGACAGGTTTGATTTTGTCAGAGGAAACCACCCCACCCCTATGGTTAAACGTGTCGTAGCGTAGACCCCAAACGCAAATATTCCCAATGAGCCTCATGCATGAAGTTTATATTTGAACGAAATATGTTTTATTCGGATGTTTGTTACCGTTATATCATGTTACAAATGCATTTCCGTTTTTAAATTACCATTTAATTACTTAAAATTATAAATAAAAAGTACAAAAATTTGCCCGCGAAAAGCTAGTGAGCGAAACGCTCGAAACGCCACGTGACGTCACGCGTTCGACAGATTAGTGTCATTAGTAGCAAACGTCAGTTGGGCCGCCCAACGTGTGACGTCATCACGCTCTGTCGAATTCGCGCCAAAAATTACGAGCGTTTCAACCGCTCAAAAATTTTCAACATTTTAAATATTTTTTAATAAAATAATGTTTAGGTTTACAAAAGTATTTTTATCATTTCCGGTGTTCCAACGATATAAATTATGAATCCAAAAATAAAAATAAATTCATGCATGGAGCTAATTTCCCAATATTCCCGCTTTTCCACCCTAAATTTTTAATTTTGTGGCACCGCTGGAAATCTTCAAACAATCGCGTTTTAATGAAATTCACGCCTTACTGCAGGGTAGATTACATTTTTGGAATATTTGTGATCATTGATTTAGGAAATGAATGGCCGCCACGCGGGGTTAAGTTAAATGGAGTCCGTTTCTAATAAATTGAGGTCGCTCTGGGCAGTAATATAAAGTTCCCTTGAAACTTCTCTTGATCAACGTTCGAACTGAAAATGGGTGTTCGGTCAAATTTATTATTTATTAGAGATTTTACCAATTTGTTACAGTCTAATTACATTAAAAGTATTTTATATCCTTTTCCGGTATTGACACCTAGTTACAGATGTTTTCAGTGATCAGAATCACTTTTTTTGAAATGAATTGTTATAAATAAGATAGGTACTAATTATTATTTACAGTGAAATAAAATGCACCGTAAAAAGAGTATAAACCCTTTAGTATAGCCCCGTAAAGCAACTTTATCTTTGGTATTATTTGGTAATGACGAGACCTACAATAATTATGGTTGTAAGCTTAAAAAAACAGCAAAGTCTTAGAAATTGCTTTGTTTCTAAAATAAAAACAGCAAAGTAAAACAAACAATTGAATGCTATTGATCGCATCTTGTTACCGTATCAAATCAAACTACATCGATCGTTTCCCCTGCCCTGCTGAGTCGATTAAAATCGTCTTCCAAGTGCTGGTGAAACGGACTTTCAAATGAATCAATGAGCGGTCAATAGGTAATAAAGCTGTTAAAAAAGTAAAGTAAATCTCTATATGTACGACTCATCTACGCTTGGCAAGTGATGGGAATATAAGCTGCCGGCGCATCGTTCGACCTCTCGATCCACTGAACTCACGCTAATCCACGTCTCTATGCATTCACTACCTCAATGCGTGTGTGAAGAGGCACGATAAAATAAAGTTAAGAGAAAATTAAAAGCCTGTAAAATCTAATCACGGCTTTTTACAAGATGATACGAAAAGCACGATCGTCTTGATTCGTGTATGTAAATAATAAGTGGACTGTATAGTTAAGCTAGCGGTCAGCACTTTGTGAAATTCTCACTTAGCACTGTGTAACATTATTATTGTCTATTCTTTGTAATTTATTTATTTATTAGGTGAAGTGAGGGTTTTTGTATCGTTTTTGAGAAGTTGAGATGTGGGCAATATCGAGTTGGTATTAAAACCTTATAATGTCTGTAATCTAAAAGGTTACTTCTATTTATTTTGGAAAACAAAAACATATTGCTAAATTTTTTGCGTAATATCAAATGTGCAAGTCATCTTTGGCCATTTAGAAACAGCAAAGTCAGTGCGACGCGAGTGTAAGGGCCTTCAATAAAAGATCCCTTCAGGCTTTTTCTATTCAGAGATCGAATTGCAATGGATATCGCTGAATCTTGTATGTAGTCGAAACACTTTATTTGTAGACGCTATGAGGAATAGTCGAGGATGTTATTGTGTTCTCGTATCGGTTTTTACTAACGCTTTAGGCATCTGACCTCTCTCTAGGCAACTCAGAGGAGAATCTAGATCTTATTGGGATTAGACAAGTATTTTTTTCACTGAAAAGCAGCTGGTATACGAATGGCAATTTCGAAAAATTGTAGCAAAATAATCAACAAATATATATTTTTTTATAAATTTGATTTGTCTAAAACTGATATTTTATGCTGGTAGCAAAAAATAGCTTAATTAATTCATAATGCGTTAACATTTATAACTGTGATTTTTTATCTTTTAATCGCTCAATTTTCATAATGACAGTTTCAACATTTGGTTTACTAAGCTGGAATTCCTGTAATGTAACATTGTCATAGAAATCTTGCTCTCATCGCTCAAAGAGATGAGGACATATAAGCCGTCAGGCCGCGTGACCGCGGAATGCTGCGGCCGCTTTATGATAATTACGCCCGTCAGTTCTGCGGTGCAATCAACTTGGCAGACATACATGTAATATGTCACAGTGGTTATTGTATTTATTTCAGGTATTTCACAACCGGCTGTGGTCAGGCAATTACGCAAAAGCCAATATCAATTTTGCTGCTAACTTGCAAGCTCATCACCAACTTATAAACGGCTCACTGTTTGGCACAAACAGAGCTTTTACCCGAGCTAATTTCCAATAATAATATAATGCGCATTCACAACTTCACACCAACCGTTGAATATTTTCGCAGACGTATAAAGATAAAGATAGTTTATTATTCAAGTAAGGCATATTACAATGCGCTTATGAACGTCAAATAAAGCTACGCCGGTTCTAACCCTCCTCTGCCTCGAGAAGATTAAAATCGCCCCTCAATTGTAGGAGGGTATCCCAATTATGGGACCGACAACAAACTCGGCGGGACACATCTTTTCAAAACATTACTTGTAAATAAGAAAAAACACAATTACTATAGAATTCATGTATGCAGGTTAGCTCACGAAGCGAACCTGCATACATGATAGCTGCATGTATACAGCTTTACGAAAAAAAAGTAGTAAATATATCAAATGATATTTCAAACAGAAGTTTCAGGAATATATAGTACGAGACAGGATTTGAATCCATGGCCAAATATCTGCCTATCGGCTACCAGAGTTTTCATCAATATTATAGTATATTATTTATGTAATGCTATTAGGTTTTAGTTGTAGGTAATAATGTCAATTTCCAAATAATAATTTACATAATTACACTCATGCTCATATTTATTAGTTTATCACTGTTTTGTATGAAATATTCTGTCGTATGTTATTTACGAGTACCTATCACTTCTTCGTATAGTATTTTTTGTTTCATAAAACCTTTTTTTAACCGACTTCAATTTCATAGAAGGGGGAGGTTCTGTATTCGGTTGTGGCTATTTTTTTTTTTTTATGTATGTTCACCGATTATTCCGAGACCCGTGGTCCGTTTTGAGTCATTATTTTTTTGTTCGAAAGGAGCTACTTCCAAGTTGGTCCCGTATTAATCTGGTTCTGATCTGATGATGGGATCCCTGAGGAATTGAGGGAACTCCTCAATTTTTAAAGGCACATGTATGGTGATTTGGGTGTTTTCATAAGCAACTTGAGCATTTTCTCTCGAAAACGACCAATTTGATGAAGTGGACCTGATGATGATGATTGTTTTGAAGGTAGTGATGATGATTTTTTTAATGTAGGATGTTCAGCGATTACTCCGAGACCCGTTGTCCGACTTGAACAATTCTTTTTTTGTTTGAAAGGAACTACCTCCAAGGTCGTTCCACATTAATCTGGTGCTGTTCTGATGATGGGATCCATGAGGAATTGAGGGAACTCCTCAATTTTTAAAGGCACATGTATGGTGATTTGGTCGTTTTCTTAAGCAACTTGATCATTTTTTTCTCGAAAACCACCAATTTGATGAAGTGGAGCTGATGATGATGATTGTTTTGATGATAATGATTTCAGCGATTACTCCGGCACCCATCATCCGATTTGAGTTATTCTTTTTCTGTTTGAAAGAAGTTACCTCTCCAAGGTGTTTTCGTAATATTTTTGGTTTTGATCTGATGATGGAATCCGTGAGGAATTGAGGGATCTTCTCAATTTTTAAAGGCACGTGTATGGTAATTTCGGTGTTTTCTAAAGTAACTCCAGCATTTCCTCACCAAAACCACCAATTTGATGTAGCCTAACCACGAGTTTGGCACTAAATATTCTTCGTAACTTACTTTGTACACTAATACGCCAGTACGAGCGAGATGCATAAACAGTAAATTACGCACACGATAGCGAATATATCAATGTCAAACTCGTGGTAAGGCTACTGATAACTTCCCTCGTATGTGTATTATGATTTTTGATGTAGGTAGTGTTGGAAACAACCAAAGAGACTGAGAGGTGAAGGTAGAGGGTATTAGTGTTTGGGGGGTTTGAGGTTGGGGGTTGAGGGGAGGTGAGTTGATGGGTCGGAGACTGAGGGGTTGGGAGTGGG
Source organism: Cydia strobilella (assembly GCF_947568885.1). Lineage (NCBI taxonomy): Eukaryota > Metazoa > Arthropoda > Insecta > Lepidoptera > Tortricidae > Cydia > Cydia strobilella. Next base: position 6,104,596 of record NC_086043.1, on the reverse strand, counting down.
ATTGGGGGTTAGGGTTAGGAGTTAAGGGGTCTGGGGTTAGGGGTCGGGGAAGGGCGGTTGAAGGGTTGGTGGTTTAGGGTCGAGGGGTTCAGTGATCAGGGGTTGATGTGCTGTGAGGTTGAGTGATCGGGGGGTTTGAGGGATTGGGTCAGTGGCGGGGCGGAGAATGGATTTACTGACAGGAATGATTTCCCAGACGGACTCGAGGAAAATTCTGATTATTTAATAAAGTTTACGAATTTACAGATAAACATGATTATGTTTTTCATTCATGCGTCACGCTCTTAACAAAGTCTTAAAACTAAAAATGGAAAAATAAAAACTTTTATAAAAAAAAAGATAAACCGACTTCAAAAAGGATGAAATAAAATATTATCCTTTTTAGGGTTCCGTGTTTAAGTATATGCGTTACCAACTGATATGTTTGAAGTCGGTGCCAAGCCAAGTACTCCAAGTAGTAACAATACCAGTCAAAAATAATCAGCTTTATGTCTATAAGTCCCATTACAACTGTACAAATGTTATAAACGTGAAAGCAATTATGTCTGCCTCTTTGCTACCTTTTCATGGCTAAACAACTGAACCGCTTTAGCTGAAATTTTGCATGAAGGTTCCTTGAATTGTTTTATATTTTGAAATTTAGTCCTCTGGATAAGCGACAGAAAATAACTCAGTCCCAATCCCACACTTGCGTGCTATGACTGTTTAAGAATTAGTAAGAAATGCTCTTTAAAAAAATACGACGAAAAAACGTATTAGATTTACACTAACGTGCCGACAAGCATGGTACGAACGGCGCCAAGAAGGTTCAACCGTGTGTTCTGTTCTGAGGTGTACAGGAAGTTCGTTTATTGTCGTCGTGTAACGCTGCGTCCTACATAGGCGAACACTCGCGAACGCGAAGCGAAGCGACGCGGCACGGCGCGGCCGGCCCAATGCGTTCGCGTTCGCAACGAGATCGCCCACGTAGGACACTTCTATATAGGTATCAAAGGATTAATTAAGGCACCGTGCCGCGCCGCTTCGCATTCGCGTGTTGTTCGCCTACGTAGTACGCTGCATTAGGTAATCCAACGTACATACTTATATAGCCGCATCATTATCGAATTGCACCAAAATCCCTGGTTTAAAATTTGGCTTGGCACCGACTTCAAACATATCAGTTGGTAACGCATATACTTAAACACGGAACCCTAAAAAGGATAATATTTTATTTCATCCTTTTTGAAGTCGGTTTATCTTTTTTTTTATAAAAGTTTTTATTTAGTTTTATTTTTGTTTTGTGAGAGCCACGTATTAAAAATATCTAGTATTTTTTCATACGATGATTTACTTTTTCGATACACTGTATCTTGTAGGAGGGTCATTCTACAGCAATCTCATTTCCCTGGCTATACCTATTCGCACATTCCAAGGAAATTCCTTTCAGCAGTTTTAGCTGTAGATGGAAATTGGCACGGGTTACACCAGTGGTGGGCGAACTTTTTTCATAGGGGGGCCAGAAAATAAAAAAAATCCTAGCAGGGCCGAAACTGCAGAAATAATGCACTTTGATTTTAAACCGTTACCGAAAGATCGGCAGCGGGCCGGATAAAATTCTTGCGCGGGCCGGATCTGGCCCGCGGGCCGTACTTTGCCTACCACTGGGTTACACAGTCACCAAACATGAGATGCTAATAAAGCGGCATATCTTGGGAATTTGCGAATAGGTAGATAAGGCCAGAGGAATGAGATATTTATAGAATGACCCAGGACTGAGTCAATGTCTTTTTTCTGTCGATCTTACCGACTGCGCCATATAAAAGCTTGAACAAAGTTGTGAATAATACGCACATGCTAATTGTATGTCTGACTTTTTGTTAATTCACCCACAATACCCACGTATCAAATATTCTAATCGTATATCATGATTATATTATTCCATTAATATGGAGATTCCATCTATCCGTCTACATTGATTGTGAATTAGCGCCATCCTAGCTAACACGGAACATTTTCCCTACAACTGTCGACACACGTCAATCACTAATTATTGCGCGATTATACACGTATCTATGTTCCCATGGCCCACATAGTGCAGGAGAGCATTCCGCTCAGGCTCATTCGTTACTATGACCACGGTGTCAGTAAAAACTAAGCATAACCAGTAATTACTATTATACCCGTTCATTTTAGGCGGCCCTCAACAACAGTCTGATGCTGCAAATTATGTGGTTTATTTCGGAAACAGCTATTGTAAACCTCAAACGGAGGAGCGGGGTTTCCTGACACAGATGTATATATTCATCTACTAGGAAATTCCAGCCGTTATATTGTAATTGTAATTTATTTGTTACCCAAATAAACATTTTCATTTTCATTTAAGCTCTATCGCTTCTCTATTCAACCTCCGACATCCATCGCGTGATGTCACAAACGCGCACACTCATTGCTGTTGTGGCAACTGCAATCAACCACTGGTCACCGCCGACCTGCACTCCCGCACAAACTAACCTTAATTATCTGCTCATCGAAAATAACCCATATGTCTCTGAAATAGAATCCACTGGTATAATCAACGGATACAGCTAACCGGAGCTTTGATTAAATATTAACTGCTCGCCATTTGGAAAATTAGCTAAACCAAATGTCAATCGAAATGATCCTCATTTGAATGCACTGATTATTCTCGTTGATGAATATTTCATAATTTATGCCAAGTTCATTTCGAACCCATATCAAATCATAATTATTAATATTTGTTCACAGGCACTAAATCCGAAATAGAGTTTTTGGCTTTTCGGAGAGCGTTTGGGACGTTAAATAACATTTTTCTTCATTCGGTCCTATGTGACTTCTTAGCATGAGACTACTACCCTCACCTGACTATGTAATTACAGTACCGTGTCTTATAACGAATGTTAGAAAAATACCATTATATAACATGACAAGTATATTAGAACAGTGAATGTTACGATGCATATTTAAATCAATACGTAAACAAAGAAAGCCACATGAAACCGTGGCATGACAACAATAAGAAGTAGAAAATGAATAAGACTGCAAGAAGTGCAAGACTACTTATTGCTAGACGCATTTCGCAACGGAAGCCTGCACTCAATATAGACGAGTAGTGAAAACGAGGTGCGCTTTTGTCGAGCAGTGCACTGGAAAATTCAACTTGGTAAGGGAAAAAGCTGGCTTTTATTAACTATACTCCATTCTTGTGCCATTTGGTACCCTTGGGAAAATGCCATCCGGGGATCTTACTAACTAGCACGATCGCTTTTACATCCGACACATCATGTTAGCTAGCCTGCAAGTCAATTATGTACCTATAGATTAGAAGGTATGTGAGAAAAGAAAAAAATTCACCGCAGGTGTTTCAATAATACCAAATAGGATAGAGCGGTACTATCATATTAAATTTTGTAACCACAGTAAATTCACTGCCATCTATCGACACACTTTAAAACTAAAAATGAAGATTTATAAAAATACGATACAATGTATTTAAATATGGATAAATGATTTGTTTTATTTGCATTAATTATTTTTATGATTTTGACCCATGTTCTTTCACTGATATGCGTTAAAATTGTTAAATAACAAACGAAACCGTCAACGCCCTCTATATGAGAGTAGGCCAAAGGTAGTGGCGCTATCTGATCGAGAATCAAATTTTCGTGATTTTCGAGGCACGTTTTTTCCTTAGACTGTATCCGTCTATTACGGAGTTTTATATATTATATTGCCATTATTGACCATAGCTATAATCTTTGATAATACTGAAGTATAATTTGTATTGTATAACAAAATTGGCAAATTTTTATTTATTACTTCGTGTTTTGTTTTATATAACGTACATTTTTCCTATTCATATCTGTATTCCTAGCATGTAAGTGAATCGGATTTAAACTGTATACTTGCATTGTTTTCAAGAAATAAAGGTGTCCGATAGCGGGGAGTGCAACGTAACTCCCACTCGGTTGGCTTTAATAAAATTGGTACTATTTGGTCAATAATACTACGATCGACGACCCACTCAATGCTCGAACAAAAATGGAAGAGAGAGGTCTTTCAAATACTATATTCTCTTAAAATATACATCATATATTTTATTTTAAGTTGGTATGTGTGTACGTGGTGTGTGTAAGTTAACAATTTCATTTTTTGATGTAGCTTTACGAGTATTTTATTTTATGTATATTTATCTTATCTTTATTTTTTTATTTTTTAAGAATAAAGCAAATTGTTAAATAGTCAAGGCCATGTTTAAAATAAAATTACCTTTGAAAAAGTACATACTTCGTCATTAGCTTTTTTTTTAACATGGCCTTGACTATAACGTATATACAAGTTTAGTTTTTTTTTTAGATTATGTTTAAATAGGCACACAATTTCGATTCCACTCTTTAGTCACCACGCTACTAGCTGACAAATAAAGGATAAAATGTAAAAGGGTAAAACTGGCCGGCGCTAACGTAAACCCTTGTCGCGCTTGCATATCTGTTTGCAGTTATTTTAATAACAAATAAGTGGAATGCACGCTTGCATTCGAAACAATGGCATTGTTCAAGCTCAGTTTTCCAGGCACATACCGGGCTTTATTGAATCATTGGTTTCATTTCAGGTTAAATCCACTTAACCCTTTTTAAAGTATTTTTATATATTAAGCACAAGCACGTTAGCATAAGCAGAACAGGTAATAAATAAATAATTATAAGCATAAGTACCTACTGCGAGTATGGGTTACTATAGACCAAGAATATTAATTCTCGTTAGTAACTGGAACTATTAATACAAGTTTAAATAATAATACGCAAAGAGAATTTGATAGTACAGAGGGTTATTGTTATAAGTGTATGGATATTTGTTTTTTTAATTATTATTATATTTTTATAGAATTCCATAATTATGAATTTGACCCATGTTCTTTCACTGTTAAAATTGTTTAATATGAAACGGTGTCCAACGCCATCTACCCGAGTATAGGCCAAAGGTGTGGCGCCATCTATTTCGAGTACAACTTTTTATTGATATTCTGAGGCACGTTTTTTCCTTAGACTTTATATATCTAATACGGAGTAACATAATATATTTGATATACGCATGAAGTTATATCATCCATCGGTTTAATAAGTACAGAACAGCAAATGCCAAGCATCTCATTTTACGTGTAGGTACGAGATTTACAAATAATTTATTATTGAAAATCCTGGAGCGTCAAGTATCTAAAGAACTCGTCTTTAATACTACGCCTTTGAACTAGTCAAGATGTAGAGTTTCTTTGTGACAGTCAGGATCCGCTGTCCTTGCTTAGTAATTTTAATCAAACACCTCGCTACCGTCCACAAAGTGTCGTGAAGCAAGTGTTTCATAAGCGAGACTCGCACCGAGTAATAAATCCGCCTCATCCATCAGCCTCTTGACAAAGGCTCGCACAACACTGCACGACTCCAAGTGCGTGTTATGCGATTATGGACTTTGGTGTTTTGCCACAAGATCAAGAAAAGGTCGGAAGTGCAGTGACGGGTAGGTGATGGTTTAAGTTGAGTCTCTTAGCGATTTTGTACCTACATATATTATGTACAGCATTCTAAGTTTTCTAGTACCAACTCTTTAAGTTGAATGAGGTATAATTACATATTACTACTTTTGATCAGACCTAATACGCTACATTTTTAATGAAACTAACGAAATATAATATGCCTTCATGAAAATATTAAATAGATATGGAGCAGATAAACCTACTAATAATTGAAAACATGTGAACACATACGCATTAGCAGCTAATCTCAAAGCTTACATTTACATTTTTATTTACAAAGTAACAGCTACCACCGCAGTGAACTTAGTAACTTTACAATCTACTTAATTGTCCAGCTGAATGCATTTTCACTTGGCTTTAGCTTGGTTCAGATAACCTACCACGCCTGAATTTTATGTCATAATCTTAATATAATTTGAATCAAATGTTCCATATCAATCTTGTAATAAGTATACCCAGCCGAAAAATTGCATTATCACTGTCAATTTTATTCATAATGTCATTGTATCCATATAATTTTGAAGGTCGCTTCACATTGGCTTTGTCACAAGATTTTTTATTTATTTCTTAATGTCGATCGTTTTTTTTTTTTTTTTTTGAGGATCGAACGTCTATTTAATCTCTGTGGTAAACAAAACCTAAGGCGTACCAATTGTATTGAGAAACAGTTAATATTTTACGCATGGAAACCTATTATTAATATGTTTCAGACCGCAGGCAATGCGTCCCTTCTCGCAATCACGCTAGTAATTAGACCGGGCGCGACGCGCACAGCATGCGAGAGCAGTCCGGACCTGACCGTTTACTTATTACTGTGCTGCTGTATTTCAGTATAGCTTTTGAACCGCCTCCACATGGTACGCGATTGAAGTAACGTTCTGCATCCGGACTGACGCCCGGCACGAACCCGGACCGGCAACTCGTCACGATTGTTTGTTGATTTATGGAATTTAAATCATGTAAATGTGATAGTTAGACAGTTGAAATTTTCACAGAGAATGTAATTTCTGTTGCTGCTAAAAACAAAATAAAATAAATATTTAAGTGGGGCTCCCATATAACAAACGTGTTTTTTTGCCGTTATTTGCGTAATGGTACGGAACCCTTCGTGCGCGAGTCCGACACACTTGTTTTTATTATGTTTGTTTCCTCTTCATAAAGTTGCTAAGAACTTTTTTACACTAGGGCAAGAAAAAGACGAACTACGACATAGTTCGACTACGCGTATCGTATTCTAACAAAGCTTTTCAAGTAGAAGTTCGAAGCTGGTAGTTTTTATTTTATTCACTATTCCCTGAGGCAAGATATCAAGCCTCACAAAGCGTGCGGGACATCTACAGCCGTCTGGACGCATTGGATTGGACTATTATCTGGCCGTTTATTCCCATTGACTGCGCGAGTGCGATTGAGATGAATACACGAAATAACCATGATAGCGTGACCTTTACATCTGTAACAAGTATGTGCAGTGGGTGAAGGCACTTTTACTGTGCATTTGTAGTCGATTTGCCCGTATATGACAACCGGTTAGAATGAAACCTCTGGCTGGTGGTACACAAGTACGATTCCGGTGTTTTGTAAGGCGGTGACCGGCGTCGCGTTGTACAAATAGGGGGAAAAGCGAACGGACAACAAAATGTTGGTTTTCACATGTGTATTGAATAATGCGACGACAGAGATTTTGACGAGATTGATTTCAATAGCTTGATAGGAGAAATGTATTGAGAAGTATTTCTAATGTTTTAATGAATAAAAGCGTACTTTGTGCTCTTCCTATTTTGAAACAGGCATAAAACTGTAAGATTAAAGTAGCCAGTAATCAAAATAAAAGGTAGACTAAGCAATTCACTCCCACCATTCACTATCTGCCAATCCATGCTCCTTTGATACGCCGCAATAAGAACACGTGTCACTCGCAGTTCTTATATACATCCCACAAGCACAAAGAAGCCCATCAAATACAAAGGAAACATTAATGTAGACGCAATTTCCAGAGTATTACCCCCACCTACCTAACCCCCTCTATTACTAGCGGGATTCTTATTACAGGTATGAAAATAAGGAAAAGTACAGCATTACTCCTGACAGCAAGAGGCAATTATGGTGGCACGGATTGTGTTGTACTATTTATGTGCAAGATTGATTGACCGCTATTCTTACGAATGGTGCCGGAAAATGAAATTCTGGAGAAACGTAACATTGTAACGAAGTGTATTAGCAGACCATTTCACAGTTGCGGCTGTTTCCCTGCTACATAAAACTAAATTTGCTTTTCTGTGCGAAGACGAAATAACGTCTTAAATTATGTGGGTTAAGGTTTATTTTCAAAACAGCCTTTTGTCATATTAGATAGTTACCTAGTAAGATAAGTATTCAAGTTATAAAATAGCTCAGCACGGAGAACGAAAACAATAAAATAGATGTAGTTTCTCAAAGTATTTCAAATATTCGCTTTCACACCTATGTAGAGATCAGACACGGAAAACATTTTTTACAGCTGATTAATTTTTAACTGCGATTTACTCAAAATTATGTTTTTGTAACATAGCACGTTCATCCGTTCCGTTCCGTTCATTTATTTAAAATGCCTTTAAGGGGCCCACCCATTTTACTAGTCCGCCGGAATCAGTCTGTCAGTTAGAACAAAAATTTGACAGTTCCGAACAACTGACATGCCGACAATCGTCCGGCGGACTGGTAATGGGTGGGCCCCTAGGATGTCGTTCTATTTCGATCCAAAGTAGTGAAGTGCCACAGGAACATCTTGTTGGTACCGGGAATAAACCAACCACAAAAAGGGAATATGTATAAGAATAAAACAACAACAACTATTTAACTGAATTTATATATTTAGGCGTATATTACTATGGTATATTTAATTATGTGACTTTATGAATTATTGTACAATTTTGGACATAACTATGTTGTAATTTTTTTATCTCAATCGTTTTAGTGGCAGTTAAATTTAATAAATATTTAAAATAAATTACATTAACTGAACCATATTTACTCCAGAAATAAAGGGAGTATTACTGAATAGGGTACGCTTTGACCTTTGTAAGACATTATAAAAATATGCCGCAGCATTTTACATTAACAAAATAAGTAATTATCAAAATGTCCCAATTTCCCCTCAAATCCACAATATTCATTCCATTAAAAAATATACCGCCTCGGGAACCTACGTAGGTGCATCACTAATCATAAGGCTGTTATCGCGCGCGATGGTCCGTGAGACACAACCACACACGATGAGACCATGTTGATTACATATACATAGAACGTGTTTGCTAGCCTGTGATTGCGTTTAGGCAAACGGAGGTTCTACAATCATGACTGTCAAGGGGCGAGGCTGTTAAACCTGACCACAGAGAAATAATGACTTATCCCAAGTAACACAGGAAGCATTTTAACAGACAAATAGTAAGCTTATATAGGACTTAAGGTGCGCATAAACACTTATATAAGTTCACGAAGCATCGTAACACTTTATATCAGCATTTTGAAACCATTATGGTGCCTGAAACTGTACCTATATACTGGTTCGATAATGGCATTTTAAAATGCTACTGTAAGGCCATTAGTTTTAGTGCAGCAAACCACGATTTTGCTGTACAGCTTCTAGCTGTTTTTAGCGCCTTAGGTTCTACAATAACATTATAAAGCAGTAAAAAATGCCAACAGCAGTATAATAGCATTAACGTTAATCCATATAGAGCTGGCATGTTTAATGATCACCTGAGTTCTATTTTACATCTAACAGCCATTTTAAAGCATTAACGTGAACCATAATAATGGTTTATTAATCAGCCAATATCGCTTGAAGCTGTTTTTAGCGCCTTAGGTTCTACAATAACATTATAAAGCAGTAAAAAAATGCCAACAGCAGTATTATAGCATTAACGTAAATCCATATAGAGCTGGCATGTTTAATGATCACCTGAGTTCTATTTTACATCTAACAGCCATTTTAAAGCATTAACGTGAACCATAATAATGGTTTATTAATCAGCCAATATCGCTTGAAGCTGTTTTTAGCGCCTTAGGTTCTACAATAACATTATAAAGCAGTAAAAAAATGCCAACAGCAGTATTATAGCATTAACGTTAATCCATATAGAGCTGGCATGTTTAATGATCACCTGAGTTCTATTTTACATCTAACAGCCATTTTAAAGCATTAACGTGAACCATAATAATGGTTTATTAATCAGCCAATATCGCTTGAAGCTGTTTTTAGTGCCTTAGGTAGCAATAGCACTATTTCAGTCTACATTAATCCTACTGGTATACCGGTGAATCTATAAAGGACTACTTTATAGACAATGGCACTACAATGTTAAATCAAATGTCTTCTCTCTGGCCTCCGGCTCGATAATTGTTCACGTGTAAGTAGTCTTACTGCCGGGGGCATTAATTAGCATTTTTAAAGGTTCATCCGGCTGCTATGGACCGACGCCATTGTGTACATATTTTATAACCTAAAACCATGTTTCTACGGTCCTATTTATAAAGTAATATATACGTATATAACCGTGATATCACTTAAGTTAATACCCCATACCAATGCTTAATATGTTAGTTATGTGAGATTCGCCCTCTTGTAGGAATTTACAATTGTTTTGGATATTCCACACATATCATTATCTTACACTTTTTATTAAATCCTCAACGTATCGAGGGCGCGTAAAAAAATACAATTAAACATATATAGACATTTACAGTAAACTTTATTGCGCACTAATATTTGATGCATAACATAAATTACACGAGTCAGTAACTTACCTTGTTTTTATAAATGTTCCTTGCTGTTGACAAAAATATGGCGTCACTCACTTAGTTTCTTTTCTTATAATTTCGTCCATCCATTAGTAAGATAGAGTATGGAAATTACAAATATAACTTTTTGTACTGGTATTAAAGATGTTTTTGCAATGATGTAGGGTTTATTTAAGATCTGTTTGCTGACATTTAAGTAGCTTTAATAGTGCTTTTACTACATTCTAATGCTTATTTAATGCCTTTGTAATGCCATTAACATTCACATTATCAACAAAACGGCTAGTATAAAGCTTCTGTAATGGAATTGGTAACTTCCTTAACCATAATAATGCTTTTTAAGTGCGGCTGGCAATTTCATTAACCATAATAATGCTTAATATTGTCTTCGGTTACCGCGATAGTTACTCATGAAATAAAACTATGAAAACGGATTATATCGCGTATATTGAATTTATAATACATCCCGACGTTTCGAACTCTTTACAGCGTTCGTGGTCAACGGGTGACTGAGGAAAAATTACAAATTGCTCCAGAAATATCCAAACTTTAATAGGGAAGATGGCTTTTCTCTACCACCAGCTTGGGATCCTGTAGTCCACCTGATAAAGGAGCAAGCGAGACATAGACTGTGAGACCTTAGTGTTGGATGATGCTGGACATTCTGATGTTTTGAAAAGATGTGTCCCGCCGAGTTTGTTGCCGGTCCCATATTGGGATACCCTCCTACAATTTAGGAGGGAATTAAATCTTCTCGGGTCCGTGGTGTAGGGTTGGAGCCGGCATAGTTTTTATCGCGTATATATATATATATCTTTACTTGAAAAATAATTATAGTGTATAACTAGCCTTATGAACCGATTTTGCATGTACAACCAGCCTTAAAGTTTGTAGTCTATGATTGTTCATTATTTTAGTATGTGGGTATTTTTGCACTTTGTAATTTTTCCTCAGTCACCCGTTGACCACGAACGCTGTAAAGAGTTCGAAACGTCGGGATGTATTATAAATTCAATATACGCGATATAATCCGTTTTCATAGTTTTATTTCATAATAATGCTTCTTTAATGCGACTGGCAATTTCCTTGACCATAGTAATGCTTCTTTATTGCGACTGGCAATTTCCTTGACCATAGTAATGCTAATATAATGTGCCTGTAATGCTAATTGGCAACTGTGTGAACCTTTTTAGGATTCATAGCCGTAAAGCTTGTGCCCAAACAAGAGTTATATCGGCCCTATGGACGTCCATAGGGCTGATATAGGGCTAGCCTTATAATGCAAAAAGCATTCAGAAATGCTGTAAGACGGTCGTTATAATGCTTTGCTGTGTTACTTGAGTAGGTTCTCACGCGTGGATTAGGATAAAATGCAAGTTATGGTTTCTTCCACATATTATTAAATTTATCTAGACTATCTTTTTTTAATATACTATGTCACTGGCAAACAAGCATACGGCCCGCCTGATGGTAAGCGGTCACCGTAGCCTATGGACGCCTGCAACTATAGAGGTGTTACATGCGGGTTGCCGACCCTAACACTGCGCACCGTCGTTGAGCTCTGGCAACTTTACTCACCGGTAGGAACACAACACTATCTTCATTCAGGCGTGAGTATTGTTTGAAAATCTTAGGTCTATGGGGAAATAATTATATAAATGGAAAAATAAATAACCCAGAAAAAACGAAACAGAATATTCATACATTGTTAAACTGTAAAACGGGTCTTAATCGCGTATCGGAAGAATCGCGTACTAAAAGAATCGGAATCGAATATCGTTTGTGTTGTGTGTCGACAGAGTAACATCCCTGGTGCGCAAAACGTTCAAGCTGATAAACAATACCGAGTTCTTGTTTTAATACCGCGTCGGTGGCAAACAAGCATACGCCCCGCCTGATGGTAGCCTATCGACGCCTGGGTAGTTAAAAAACTCGCGCGGCTAGAAGATTTTGATGTCAACTTTAGCCAGTCTTCTCCGAGACCATGGGGACAACGCCGTCCTCGAAACGTCGGAGGTAAATCCTAAAATTTAAATACGCGATTTAAACCCGTTTTACAATTTAATAATGTGTAACAACCGTGAAAGTTTAAAACAGTGTAGAATATTAGTAGGTAATTATACGTATGGATTGACCTTGCTAAATAGAAATAGAAATAATTTATTCGTGAGCACAAACACAAAATAGAAAATTATACAAAACAGAGAAACTTGAAAAAGAGAGTGCCACGAAATGGTCTCACCTCAGCATGTTGCTGGCGACTTCCAGCGCTGATCTTGCGATGAGACCATCCGGGCAAACGATCACGAAGAAGAACAACAAAAGTAAGCTTAGTTGTAGTACAAGACTGTAGTTGGGTGGTTTTATGGTACGCCTGTTAATTCTGGTATAATACAAAAAGTTTTTTAACGTCATTCACGGGTTTTCGAGACACAGACTTTATTACATGCCCACCGTAGGTAATAGCCGTCGCTAAGCGTACCAACTGTTATTGCCTCTAGAGGCAGCATGTGGCAAGTGTTCTGCGTTCTGCGGGCAAGGGTTGTAATGTAATTGCGCCAAGCGCACATACTACTGTTCATTACTGCTTGTGCCGGCACGCTTACATTTTACAAAGCTGCTATTGGTGATAACGACTATTGCTTGATGTAAATGCTTAATTGAATATCTTTCGGTTTAAAGAAACTTTACTGTCTAAAGAAATTACAGAAATATCACTTACAAGACAACTTATAAGTTTAAAATATACCATACTTTTTTGAAAATAAATTAAAATAAAAAAACATAAGAACGCTGTTACATGTTTTGTCGTATAAACCATTTTTTTATTTTTTATTTAATAGACCTGAGTGACCTGACGTATAAGCGCTGGTGGCCTAGCGGTAAGATCCGGAGGTCGCGGGTTCGAACCCTGGCTCGTACCTACCAATGAGTTTTTCGGAACCTATGGACGAAATATCATATTATTAGATATTTACCAGTCGCTTTTCGGTAAAGGAAAAAAAAACATCGTGAGGAAACCGGACTAAGGGGGCGTTCAAATATTACGTAAATCCATTTTCGTTTTTTTTTAAAGAAACAATGAAATGAAATCGCGTTATAATTGAATATATAACCATAAAATTGAAGAAATGTGCGAGCGTGTATGCGGAATGTTATAGCATGAAAGTGAAGAAAGCGAGAGGTATGTCAGGATCGTAGCAAGTCGAAATCCGTGTTCTCTGCTTATACCCCTCCGGAAAAAGGCGTGATTATGTGTATGTATGTATTTTGTTTAATAAAAAATAATCTAAATTGAGTGGGGAGATATCAGCAGAGACTCGTATTTATTGTCGAAAGTTTTCATTCTCATTTCTTGCTTAAACACAATCAATTATTGGGAAAAATGGGTAAATACGGAAATTGAGTAATTACGGACACTAGAGTATCTATAACGTCTTGCGGCCCTCTAATACGCCCCGCTATATAAACTAGTTTTAAATTGTCAACTCTTTAGTGAGTAGATACGTAAATTTATTTGACAAATGCACCTCTGAAACTGAAACAACATCTATTATCACCTCTATTAAAGGAACCCTCTGTGAATGAGAAGAATTGCAACTGTAATAAAATATCGAAAATTTCAATATTATTTATAATTTTATAAATACTTGTATAAAACAAAGGTACTTGCGGGGTTTCAAACGCGTGTTGGCAAAACCGTGGTAATGAGCAGGCATCGTAAACTGCGAGCGAAATCCATTGAAGTACTAGAGTTGTAACTGGTTGTCATACGTCATTTCAATGGATTTCGCTCGCAGTTTACGATGCCTGGTAATGAGACACGAGCAAAGTACTTATTAACTTGCCTAAAGCTTTTGGTTTGCTTACAACACTATTTATAATTATGAAAGAAATGTCTTTATGTATTGAAATAAGAGCTGAAATGATGGCACGTTGATTACTGTATGAATTATTAATAATCTGACGGCCGGGCCGGGGGGGCTGAATTCTACTGGACCGTTGCGGTCCCCATTATTAATGTCTTTGGGTTTATTAGGAAATTTTTTGTAGCATTTATGTGGCCGGTTACCTGCTTTGCTATTCATAAGCTATACTAGGTCCGCCATAATTCACGATTAATATAAAGATTTACTTTAAATTTGCCGACTCCTAGTTTTTTTTATTATTATTATTGATATGGGTAAGGCTTTTACTGACCTTTACACTAGGCAATACCTATCAAGTGGAGGAGAAATTAACAATAAATATATTATTATATATCAAGAAAATCACTGGTTATCTAAAATGTTAAATGATTATTACAGAACTGGGTTGCAGTAGTTTTTACATTAGAAAATATAAAACTAGGAGGTATTTATTACTCATGCAGGATAAGGAACGAAAATAAAATAAAAACGAAATAGAAGTTCGAATCTTAACAAACGAGTAATAGAATTTCACAGTACATATGGTGCTACTTTCCCGTACTAGTGCGGAAATAAGCACTTTCCGTGCCTATGTCAAAAATTTAAACGGCCATATATGTACTGTAAAACGGTGTATGATACACGTGCGAATAGGTAATTCGCAACTAAATAGACTAGTTGCGAATTACACTAAGTGTCACCACTCGTTTCGAATTTCCTACTTTTCGCACTTTGATCGTAAATAACTATTAAACAAGAGTATTTAGGTAATCTTAGGATAAAAAATATGTTTGTATATGTGTGTGTGTGGTGACTGTGAGTGTGATTTAGTGTGAATGTTTGTGTTCATATGAGAATACAAGCTTAGTGTGTATCAATATCGTATTTTTATAAGGTTGAGAAAATCGTGAGAAAATGAGGAAGTAACGGAAATGATAGGTGATATTATATAGCATCCTTCTATTACTAATATACTTTTGTTGCAGACAGTTATAATTTTTATCCTTTTTTTCTAAATGAAAAAATCCTGTAATGTATTAATTTTATTTGTAGATAAATTAATAGGGGCATAATTTAATAGTCCCTAAAGACCAACTTCAAACTGAAATGGGAAAACCGTCTAAATTCAAAATTAGCAGCAAATCTGTTTCGACTGTCTTCTTGATTAAATTACTACGAGTACTACTCGTATATAAACAGCTACTAAACTTGCTCTAACAGCATCTAAAGTGCAATCTTAATACCTTTAAAGTACTTTGCGATTTCCGAAGACTCGGGCATTATTAAAGTGAGATTAAAGTCGCAGTTCATTTGGCGCGGGTGGTGCGGGGCGGGAAGAGGGGGGCTCAGAGTTGAGACAAAGAGCATTATCGTCGAGATCTTATCACCGCGGCTGCTGCTGGCCGCAGCTTACACCAACTGAAGCACTGGGAAAACTCGTCGGTTGAAGTTTGAGAAGTAAGTTTGAAACTTGCTTACAGAGTGGATATAGGTACTTTTTAGGGTTCCGTACCCAAAGGGTAAAAACGGGACCCTATTACTAAGACTCCTCTGTCCGTCTGTCTGTCTGTCCGTCCGTCTGTCTATCACCAGGCCATATCTCATGAACCGTAACAGATAGACAGTTGAAAATTTCACACATGATGTATTTCTGTTGCCGCTATAACAACAATTGTTTTTTCTGTAATTTCGTAATAATAGATTTAAAAAAGGCGGTAGTTAATATTTTGTTTGTCTTAATTTTCTATGTTTAATAATGGGACTGGGCCGGTCACGTCTGCCGCATGCATCCAGACAGGGCTAGAATAGTCACCAAATGGATGTCAGAAGAGGGGCGCGGACCCGGCAGGCCCAGACGGAGATGGCGGGACGACCTAGACACCTTTCTCAACAACTGGCCGGAGGAGGCACTATATCGGGAGTCGTGGAAGACAAGGGGAGAGGCCTTTGCCCAGCAGTGGGACACCATAATAGGCTAGTACAAAAATAATGTTTGTATTTTTATGTCAATGTAAATTTATTAGTGTGTCGTTGGCGTACGTGTCGCCATTATTTTTTTAGATTAAGCCAGGTCCCCACAGAAAACCAGCGCCACGGTTTGCCGCGGCACTATGCTGAGTGGGGATCCTTTTTGGCGTCGAAATGTTTTTTGTCTGCATGCTTTTCTTTTTTATGTACTATGTTGGGGCGTCAAATAAATGTATTTTCTTTCTTTCTAAATACTAAAAAGTACGGAACCCTCGGTGGGCGAGTCCGACTCCCACTTGTCCGGTTTTTTTAATTATGCTTTAAACATCTTGAAACAAAACGCTGAATGATTCCAGTGGCAAAAAGGAGATTAAAGTATAAAAAACCTTCCGTTAGCTTCCTTTTTAGAGTAGACAGACACATAAATAAAATAAAAATTTGACTTGCAATTGCCATGAAAAATATCTCATCTGTAAATATTAATATTATAATACTCTGGCGCATGATGTCATATAAAGAGAAATATGAAATTAAAACAACTGTAATGTTGAACACTTCTTAAAATAACCAAAATCATGAACAATTCAAGTAAAATTTTATCAAATTTTGTTTAAATATAAAAAAAGTTTGGTTAATAAAATATTAAGTTACTTTGCTGCTGACCAAAAAACATTAGTTGTTGACATTTTTAAATTGTAAGCATAAAATTGTGGATATTTATTCTATTGTACTTAAGTATGTCTTATATATATAAATATACTTATTAAGAGCTTTTATAATATTTTTTAAATATCTGTAAGGTCGAGCTGGTCGGTCGCTCGCTAGTCGCTACGGTAGGCGGGCCGCAATTTAAAACTTCGGCCGATTATGGCGAGATGCCGGCGGGAGATATCGGTGCGAATAAATATTTAAACTTTAATTTAAATGGGAAGGCAAAGCAATTTTGGATCCACTGATAAGCTTAAGTTTTCAGACCTACAGGAAAAAAGCGGTTTAAGATTATAATGAGAAAATTACTACGTTAGCATGGCAAAAAGGGCTTCCTTAGATCACGACATTAACGTGTAGTAACACGAGACAGGGAGGCCTATTCAGATAGCAAATTCTTGTTGTATCTGATACGAACTCTATATAATGGTTATATATAAAATCTGACGGCATCAACTCACTGACTTTATGGTTCGTATTGCCCTTGAGAAGATTTATTCCCGCCGAGGCATTATATGTACAATTCCTATATGAGTTTTGAATGATTCACGGTTGGTTTAGGAGTGTTTCGGTTTAACAATACAAAAGGTAATCACGGTCTATATCCCGGTCAATATAAGTCTAATACCTATATGAATGTATTTCTCAAAAAAAAATAGAGAATATGACGGTTAAAAAAAGTCTAAATACGGCATTCGTGGCTTGAAACAGTTCTGTTGAAACTCGATATTTTGCAGTTTGCTTACAGACGTATGAACGAACATTTCTGCGACTGTTTCGTTTAACGAGTAATCTTAAAAAAAAGTTAATGCAGCCAAGTCTGTGAGCTTTCTAACTATTGTAGAAACCTACTGTACTTATACGTTGAACTCTGTAAAATTATAAGTACAACAACTGGCTCCGCCATAAGTCAATTTAGCGTCATAAAAATAAAGGACACTTAAACATCTAGGAGTCGGAAATGCGTTTAGTTTTCATCACGAAAGCGATGCGGCTACCCGCCGGTAACGTAATAAAGAAGCAATAACGGGACATACAGACAGACAAGGATACATAATATGTGGAGGCAAAAACCGAAGTGAATTTAGTTTTGTTTGTATTTGTACTGGCTCCGCCATAAGTCAATTTAGCGTCATAAGAATAAAGGACACTTAAACATCTAGGAGTCGGAAATGCGTTTAGTTTTCATCACGAAAGCGATGCGGCTACCCGCCGGTAACGTAATAAAGAAGCAATAACGGGACATACAGACAGACAATAGTTATTTGTTATACAAGGGTGCAAAGTTGTATTTTACCCGCGAGTGTGGAATTGAAACACGAGCAAGCGAAAGGATTCTATACTTGAACCACGAGCGAAGCGAGTGGTTCTAAAAGAGAATCCTGAGCGTAGCGAGTGTTTTAACACACGAGAAGTAAAATACATTTGCACCCGTGTGTAACACAAAACTTTTCCCCTCACTATAGCGAGGAAAGTGCAACATCCACAGGCGTTAGATCATCTTCATCAACGGGAATCACTCATTTTTTTACGATATTATAACAAAAAACTCTCGAAATTCTGTACTCTTACGTGAGAAGTTTTAAAGCAAAATTTTTGTTGTCAATGTTGACATTTCTGACGTATGAAATGTCAATGATGCGTTTTGAAATTACATCGACTTAACTTGTGCGTTCAGAATTATATTTAACATAATTATTAAAAATTAAGATTAAATAAAGCTAAATCTGGTATTTTTTATTAAATTTTCAAATCATTTATCTAATGATAATTAATATCGAACGAACCATTATTATGAGCGTTTTACGTTTTGTTATCTGTCAAGCTACTTAAACACGCTCTATCCAAGGTCAAATTACTTTCCCCACTAGTGGATAAAATGCGTTTTTCCCCGCTTGTTTTAAAGGATAAAAGACGGCTTTCCGAGCTAGTGAGGGGAAAAGATACATAATACATGGAGGCAAAAACCGAAGTAAATTTAGTTTCGTTTGTATTTGTAATATCTAATATCTCTAATTGCATGTATGTATTTATTCATTTACATGTACGTATTTATTATATCAGACGGAACTAGATTATAATTTGTAAGGGCAAACTCCATCACGCAAAACCTTCCTAGGTTAAAGTTGGCTCGATAGAAAAAAAATCAAGACAAATGTCTAATTTTTATTTAACTTCAATTGTACTGCATACCACAGCAATATTTAGTATAAAGTAGCTAATGATATAGCAGAGGGATTTGACAAGCAAATATTTAAACAGGGGTATACTTTCAGAGTTATTGAGGTAAAACGTTAAAACCCACGCGATTGCCAAATCCTTTCTAATTTCCTGGCTTTACGCCCCCTCTTAAAACTAAAGGGTCGAAGTTCGCTTCTCCATGCAAACGTTCCCATTCTCCTCTCTGGATATTAACATTATAGAATTTTTTATACGCAATTTGGTGCATATTAACCATATATATGCCCCTTCGTTTGTTTTTTCGATTTTTTAAAATTATTATAAGGGTTAGAAGCTTTAAAAAAAAAACACATTCGGAAAAATCAAACGAAGGGCCATAGCTGCTGTGGTAAATATACAATAAATTTGTACCAATATTTTCCATAATGTCACAATATGCAGGGAGGAACATGAGGACTACGTTTGTATGGAATAGCGGTCGTTCACTAATATCCTCTTATTTTGTCATTTATTTTCAATTTTAGAATAACAGCATATTTACAAATGTTTACGAGCATAATATCGTTTTTTAAGCAGAAAAATACGCCTTACGCAAAAATACTCATATTTGTACCTATCAAATATTTGATGTGTACGGTCGAAGATTTTAATTTATGACCAATTTCGTACCTTGTCACAGTGACAATTAATATGAAAGTCGCTAGAGTCCTCACTGGGACAATGTACAAAATGGGTTGGAAATTAAAATTGTACATATTTGTGTAAGACGTTATATGTACAGTCGATTTTAAAGGTTGTCTTACATTTTTCGCTTCATTACAAAGGGATAAGGTGCAAACATGCATGTCTTTGACATCTACTAATGGAATATAAAATGGAAACGCATATATATAATTCATGTCATTGGGATATTCTGACCGCTCGTGTGTGGTGCTTGATACTTGTGGCTGTTAGGGATGGAAGCGCGGTCGACCGCGATATTAAAAGATTACGTTTTGGGAGCGCCCGCGCGCTGCAGCGCGGTCATTCGTCCGAAGCAGAAACTTAAGTAAAGCCACGTATTTATTACAAATATATTTTTTTTTGTTTATAAACCAGAGTTATAAACAATGTTTCGTAATGACTAGATAACCATACATTTTCTGAGAAACTTTGTTTACGAGCACTGTAGTTTATAAACAAAATTGTATAGTGAACATATGGCTATACCTATTTACGAGTATTTTAGACCATAATGAATATTAAACCGAATTGTAGGCTACTCTGTTTAACTTAAAACTCATCGGGACCGTGCATAATGTCATTACCTTGCGCACTTGCATTTAACAGCGTGACGTAATAAAAAGTTTCCATATTTTGCATTTTGTTTGCACCATTGTAACCTATTACACTTAAATAAACTTTAAGCGTATTTTTTATGCTTGATAAATATTTAAAAGCTTCAAAACGTCAGAAATTATTTTTATCTGTTTATTTTTACCGGTAATGAGGTAAAAATAAAATTGTTCGTTACAATCGTCAACAAAGTAATATGTACAATACTACGTACCCTAGTTTGTTGTTACCCTAACATCCTCGCTCAGGATTCCATTGTATTAATTTCCTTTGCTCAGGTTTTAACAAATAATAGGTTTTCAGTTTTTACCTAATTATTAAGTATGCCATAAGAGTACATGTTATCATAGATATTCTAGTTAAATGCAGTGACCACAACGTCAACCGCTAAGTAAACCGCCAGGCTACCACATATTAGTTCAGCGCGTACTAAGCTTTACAATAACGACATAATTATTATTTTATATTTGATTACTAGACTGCCCGCAACTTTGCGTAAAATTATTTACTTAATATTTCCATATCTCACTTCAATAGTAAATGCAGCCCCATGAGAGATGATTTCCGTAATAAAACCTATCTTATGTCTACCCAGGACTCATACTTTCTACATAGGTACCAAATTTCATGTAAATCGTTTAAGCGGCGTGAAGAGGTGACAGAGTCACAGAGTAAAAAAGTTATATAAAGTGAGATTATCTATAGTCGTCTTAACACAATGAAGAGACATTACTCAATAAAACGTGCACTTAGTTGCAGCATTTGGCAGCAGTTTTCTGGGAGTTTGTAGGAGCCCGCTTAGTGCCGGCGCGAGCACTTATCCGCTAAATAGTTTACTGAATCGTACGTGCATAGGCAAGTAAATAACACTGGTACGCTTTATTGTATTCTTTACAAGCCGAATTTAATAAATAAAAGGATATTGACGTTAAAATTTTATATTTTCTGGTCTCGCAAATGTGTTGAAAAGCATGAACATCACTAATATACATATGTTCCTAGGAAAACTTTGTAGATTTTTTATATGTATGTATTTAGTTATTGACCGTATAAGTTTGTGTGTAATTATATAGTTACTCGCTATAACAAAATCCTAATATAAATCCAATTCCATCTGATTACTAGTGCGTTCATTTAGATTCGAGTTAACTCGAATTGACTCGTGACTATGTGATTGAATTTGAATTAAATTGGTTACTGTGAAATGTGGGTTCGAAACGATAACTAAGGCGATTGTTCATGTATTAGTATATTAATTTTACTATATTATTGCAATTGTGTAAGTATCAGAAATATTTCTATAATTATTTCAGTGGGTAAAAGCTACGCATTTTACCGTCACCGTAGTTACATAGGCAGCCTTGAACGAGCATTGTTAGTTCATGACAGTAAGAGGGAGTAAACATAGTAGGTACGTATTTTGACTAAGAACGGAAGACTTTTTGCAAAAACTCAAAAACGGCTTAACCATTTATGTTTGCTACTCGTATTGTTATCTTTGAAACTCTTTATTAGGCTATACTTTTATGACTAATTTCATATTTTTAGGACCCATATTTCAAACATATTGACCAATATTTTCCTTTCAGAAGGTCTTAAGTCATAATAGGCCTTAGTCGATGTAAAGTAAGTCTACATTGCAGCTCTGATATGAATACTACCAGCCCCGAAATACTCAAAATAAAAGCCTACAAGTTAGAGTTAAAATTATTTCAACAAAACTGGAATAACAGAATACCTAATCGATAATAGCACATACCTACAACAACCAATATTCATTCGTTTCTCCTATGTTTGTTTTATTATTTCTAGTTTATAGGAAGCTCTACTTACTTGCTTTTAGTAATCCGCAGATCAAATTGCTTCCGATTGTGGCGGTAGAATGTTCTAGAAGGTTCAGTAAAATAATTAGCATTCTGTTGGCATCCATGTTTTGTCATGTGTGTTTGAACTGTTCAAATTAAAGTTTATCGACCACGTAGCAATGTAGTAAACTGTAGCCTAATCCAGTTATCTCTTTTCCTGCATACTGTTGGCATATACAAATACAGTAAATTGTTCGCATCGCTCCAATAAAGTAAGTGGTTCCCATTTCACAGTTTCCTGAATACATTCCGTGCGAAGTTTCAGACTGTCTCTGTTGCATGAATATGATAGGAGGAGGATAGAACGACATATGAGATATTGCGGGGCGTTGGTGTGGTTGAACGCGGGATGCAGTAGAGGTACACAAAGGTATTAGTGGCGTGTAGGATAGACTCCCGAAACGTGACACGAGTTACAGGAGGGGAAACTAGGGAAAAGGAATTCGTTAGTGTGAAATACTGCAAAGTAGTTACGTTTACCAATGTGCTTTTAAGGTAACCTGTAGGCCGAGAACATATGACTAACGCAACAGTATCTCGCCGCGAGATAGACTACCCGTATTTTACTAACTGTATGAATTAAAGGGTAGTCTATGTCGCGACATACTCTCGCGCCAATCATGTGCTAGCCCGGCTGTCTGACTGCACACGCTCGTTTGTATAGGTATATAACTATACCCGAACCCTGAGTGAATGACAGTGTCAAAACTGACATATACTCTAACGTCTACGTAATTTACTTTCTATATATCTCGCTCGCACTAATATGTCAGTACGAGCGAGATGCATAGAGAGTAAGTTACGTTCACGCTAGAGTTTATGTCAGTGCCGAACTGATGGTAGCCGTACTGTAGACCCCGTTATCTTGTCGCACTGACATTGCTTTTCAGTAGAGCGTGAATGTTTTTTATCGACTATCTAAATGTCGATAGTGTAGAACTTAAGTTATATGTCACTGATCATTTCAAAGAGTGTATTTAGATAAAAATATATATGATAAAAAAAACTGGTCAAGTGCGAGTCGGACTCGCGTTTCAAGGGTTCCGTTAATCACACAATTTTTACCAATGTTTTTTATTGTACGTGAAAAGTGAGCGAAACGTCTTGAAAAACCCGAATGTGTGAGATCAACAGTTTTAATTGAGCATATACTTATTGTATTATATAAACATCGATATTGAGATAGTCGATAAAAAAACATTCACGCTCTACTGAAAAGAAATGTCAGTGCGACAAGATAACGGGGTCTAGGTTATACCTATATACGTATATCTAATTGTAATAGTATGAAATAATTTCGTACTAATTTTTTTAATGATTGGTGTATCCTCTAGAAATGAGATCAAATCGAATTCCTTTGTTTCTTCCGAGATGTTCGAATTTTTTATGTCATTATTAAATCGATGTCGACGTTTAAAATATTTAGATCAGTACGGTTTCACTCACTATTATTTTTAGTCGCTTTTAGCGACATGTTTCGGATTCTTCGGGAATCCTTCCCGAAAGGATTCCCAACAAGACACCGTACTGATCTAAATATTTTGAAATATGTCTCACGATAGTTTAATTTCGATGTCGACGTTATTATTTCGCAATAATTTGACGCATTAGTATCGTGGTGGGCGCGGCCATGCACACATGCAAGCATATTACGCTAATCGTATAACAAACATTTTCACAGATAAAGAGTTTTTGTTATAACAAAGTTTATCTTTATGCTGACCGTAATTTGCGAGTTTATAACGCATCATAGAGGGCTTATAATAGGTAGATATTTGTGTGTCAGATAAAACATGTTATTATCCTGGGAGAAGACGACGACATAGGCCGCTATACGCCTTTTACTTGCACCCCTGACGGGTTGTTTGAGAGGTGCAGCGAATTCAATTAGAACAAGACACCGGCAGGCTCGCGTCTGCCGGCAGGCATGCACTAATAGCATGTGTAAAATGCATCTCGAACTACCGCAGAACAAAACACTTAAAGGATAGCACTGTATACTTTGCGTTACCAGTATGTGAGCAGTTCTGCCACAAATGTAGTAGTATTTACTAAGTGAATAATACTAAATTCTATACTCAAGGAAATAGTCTGAGTAACGTCGCGTTTTATTTCTAAAATTCTAGCATTAAACTAACTAACTAGAATAATTATAGAAAAGTTTTCTCAGTTTCCATGATTATGTGTCAGTTAAGAGTCAGTCATATCATCATAATAATAATATATGGTCCATTTTAAAAAGTCAAAGATGTACTGAGCGCTTCGTGTCATGATGAAACATAACAGTACCACCACACGCTTTTCTTATTACTTATCATTGTTTATAAAATATACGTCACTGTCGAATATTATCATAATCAAAGGACCATTTTGTTCTTCTGGCATGAAAATGTCACAATTTTATTAATCCCAGTATTAATATAAAAACCATTTGAAGCCAACAGCTCTTTGAGCGAGGAGCAATCTGTTCAACAACCGTCTTGAAATCAAATCAACTTGTTCGCTCGTGTAACGTAATGAAATTGAAGATTTCCATTTTATTTTCCACTGAGGAGCTTTTTGCCGATGACACGACTTCCCAACTGCTCCCGAGCATATCATTATTGAGTAAAATTAGACTAGCGTGAACGTATATATAATAATCATATATCCCATTTTTTTTCATTTTTTTTTATCACTGATTTAAACTTTCACGATTTCTACACATTATTAAATTCGAAAAACTCGCGCGGCTAGAAGATGTTGATGTCAACTTTAGCCAGTCTTCTCCGTGGCCACGTTGACAGCGCCGTTCCCGAAACGTCGGAGGTAAATCTTAAAACTTAAATACGCGATTAAGTCCCGTTTTACAATTTAATATATACCGCGATAATTATATAAGTATATAATATTAAATAAATAAATATTATAAGACAATTTTACACAGATCGACCTAGTCCCACGGTAAGCTCTATAAGGCTTGTGTTGTGGGTACTAGAGGACGGTATATATTGTTATAAATATTATAATATACACATACATATATAGGTATAAATACTTATATACATAGAAAACATCCATAACTAAGGAACAATTATTCTTGATAAACACACAAATAAGTGACCTTACCGGGATTCGAACCAGGGACCTCCTGCTGCGTAGGCAGGGTCACTACCGACTAGGCTAGAAAAAATTGTGTACCCGAGTTTGACAGTTAAATCACAATATGTTTTGTGAGTGCAAAATTATTAAGCGTCAACTTTTGACGACTAATGACGTACACGGAGCCGTTGAGCTCCCGAGTGTTCCACAGCAGAAATATAAATAAAATAATAAAATAAAATAAATTGGTTTTATTTCAGGCAAGCACCCATATAAAAAAAGTGATACACAAAGAACTACCTATAAAATATAAAAATGACAAGAGTAAAAAGTAAAATACTTACGTCATAATGTCATAGAAGTTTGACGTTTAAAATAACACTTGCACTGCGTATGCTATCAAAATAGTTGCGGACTTTTCTTGGTCTGACTAACTGTTAAAACAATATATATTTTTTTAAATTACAATTTAAAATAAAATAAGCTTCTCTTAATTAAATATAGTTGGTCAAACCAAATTGTTAGTAAATAAGAACAAAAAAACTATACTCATCCTTTTCTTTTGGGTGCTAGTGCGAGTGTAAGACAAAGATAGTATGATTCTCTCTGTCTATGTTTGAAATGAGACAGTCCTTTGACAAACTATAGTATTCATGTTGCCTAGATTTAATTAAGACCAATAACATCCCAAAGAGACAAAAGTTGGCTCCTACTTCTTCTTCTTCTTCTTCTTTTAAAATTATGGCTTCAGCCCAGTGGGACTATTTCGCCAGTATCAAGGTATTGAGAGGTTTACAAACGACAAAAATTGTACGGTTGTACAAGACAGTGTACGGTGATTTGTTAGCTCTTGTAAATCGATAGCTAGACTTTACAAGAAGCACGTGGACTACCGGCCGTTGACTCCAAGATGGTGGTTAAACGCGCTTCAAAATTAATTCTCCATTCACTGCACACTACCACATTAGTTTACTGTATAATAAGCTATCGATATTACACTTTAAACAATATTAATAAGCAAAAAACAAAGTAATTAATCACGATGCTAACTATCAAGATGGCGCTCGAACCGGAAGTCCGGCTCCTACTTATTTCATGTAACTATGTTCGCATAACATGACATTGTCAAAGTTATTATTATCGCTGAGCATAGACATAGTATATTATACAAGTAGTTATTGCTGAGCGTTTAACAAAGTAATATTCAGATTACGTCTACCTACCTACGTACAAAGTAATTAATTATAGCATTTCATTCCAGAGGTGCTGACATTGGTGACATTTATGTCAACCAAGTACGAGTAGGTACGGTGACATTGGTGACACATCAAAACGTATTAAATATAAATTGTCGTTTGTTAACTAATTAATAAACAATTAAAACATGTCGTTCGTGACATAAATGGAGGCTGATTCTTATTTATTATTCTTTCTTTTTAGGGTTCCGTACCCAAAGGGTAAAAACGGGACCATAAGACTCCGCTGTCCATCTGTCCGTCTGTCCGTCTGTCTGTCACCAGGCTGTATCTCATGAATCGTGATAGCTAGACAGTTGAAATTTTCACAGATGATGTATTTCTGTTGCCGCTATAACAACAAATACTAAAAGGTTCCCTCGGTGCGCGAGTTCGAGTCGCACTTGGCCGGTTTTTTTATTCATGTAAAATAATTACAAAGTTGCATTATGTACAATAACCGCGCTAAACTGGAGTATTTTTAACCAGTTTGTTGGTGCGCAGCGCTCAACTATTAATGTAAACGTTTACAATCGTGACAACTATTCTATTGCTAATAATTTGTAATGGTTTTGCCCATGTTTTGATATTGTAATGACACGACTCACAGTACATCTCACGCATACCAATAAGCGCGACTTCCAGAAGGCCATTCGAATCGAACGTATATTTTGGTAACTAAATTACGTCATTTTGTTATCATTCGCGAGTGCATTTCGTTTGTACTTGTTCGTACATGTATTAACGGGCGCAAGCGAAACTTACAAGCCAATAATAATGAAATAACATCTGTCAGATATTAAAATTTAAGTTCGGATTGGCCTCCAGTGCCTTTCGCTCGCACAAATCAGCGCGTTCAAAACCGTAACATCAAACTCATGATTATTTTACGGATTCTAAGATTAAAAAAACCGTCAAAAGAATAAAATAGGTCATAATTAAGGTCACTATGAGTAGACTTCTGCTATACAAAACTTTTGACTACATGTAAAATTAATATAGGTATTGAAAACAGTTGATTGACCAGACATGGTCATCGGTCAACAATATTGCTAGTGTTAAAGTTTAGGCGTAAAATTATTATTTGCGCGTAAACCTTTAAAATTTGTAAACCAATTTACTTTGAAAAAATCTCGTATTTCACACTGTTACTCAAAGTTGAAAGGCAGTAGCTGTGTATAGATAAGAGATAACACATTTTTCTTTTATTGACATAGCAAGATACGAGTTTTTTTCAAAGTAGTCCCGATGTTCAGACTTCAGTTTCATATTAAAGGAGGGTGGGCAGATTTGTATGGATACTGGCCCTGGAACCAATAAGAATAAGCGACATACCGTCGGAAAGGTTTTTTTTATATACTACATTTTTTTCTATTCTAAAACAAGTCTTGTCAATCTTTGTTTTAAAATTTTTTACAAAAACATAGGAAAACGCGAATAATAAACTAAAATAGGTATCGTGACACGAAATCATCGACAATAACAAGACCTGCATGATCACACATGTACTGCATAAAAACTGCAAAAAAACTATATTATAGTCACGCTCACATTTCAACACACTACTTTTTGCGACGATAACTTTTTTCACACAAAGATTTGGGACTGCCTGCCATAGCAAATATTTTACAACTTAGAATAACCTATCCGGTGACAATATCGCTTACCCTTATTGGTCAAAAGGGCCAAATAGCCCACCCTCCTTTACAAAATATCTCAATATTACAAATTCCGAGCGAATCGATAATGGTTTGTTTCTTAGATAAGAATAATATTTGTTTATTTTTTCTTTACCACTTATTGGTTGTAAATTTAATAAGACACTGTCACGGTGGGTAGCTGAGGTCTGAAGGGGGTGAGGAGACTATTTTTTTTAGAATGAACTAATCTAGCTAGTTGAAACATTGACCGTAAGGCTGGTAGATCCTGATACAAAAATTGCAAAAAGTCTATTTTCCTTTGTCTAATGTTACCACTTTGTCCCCATTTAATCCCAATTGACGGTACGCAATGTATACCTAGTGTCAACAAATTATATTTACAATAGTTTTTTCGTACACATATAAGTAGGTAGTCAATTAAAGTGTGATCAGCGGATATTTTTGAGCGCTGACGATTTCTCAAGTCATGCATTAGTAATGTAGGTGACCGTATAAAATAAAATAAACCGGACAAGTGCGAGTCGGACTCGCCCACCGAGGGTTCCTTACTTTTTAGTATTTGTTGTTATAGCGGCAGCAGAAATACATCATGTGTGAAAATTTCAACTGTCTAGCTATCACGGTTCATGAGATACAGCCTGGTGACAGACAGACGGACAGCGGAGTCTTAGTAATAGGGTCCCGTTTTTACCCTTTGGGTACGGAACCCTAAAAACCAACAAATGCGTCTAAAATCATGCCTAATCCAGGGTTCTGTACCTTCGTACGATAAGTAAAAGCAACACAACTACATATATCATGGGATTCATGGGTACACGCAACCTACCTACCTCCTCTACCTCGTTGCATTTAAGTACGACCCTATATTAAGCAGGGAAGTTTTTTTAGAGAAAACTAAATAACCGCTAAGTATTATACTCGTATTCTTTAGTTTGTTTGGACCCACGGTTCAAAGATGGAACCCGAATTCTGAACTTGAGAAGCGATTATTAGTTTTGAGGTCGTATATATAGACCTATGGAATAGACGGAATACTGTGTACACTGTGTGCGCACCTTAATAATTTTGAGGTCATATATAGATAGACCTATCCTACATTTATATATATATATATATATACATATTTTTTTTATGAAATAGGAGGAAAACGAGCAGACGGATCACCTGATGGTAAGCGATTACCGCCGCCCATGGACACCCGCAACACCAGAGGGGTTGTAAGTGCGTTGCCGGCCTTTAAGATGGGAATACGCTCTTTTCTTGAAGGTTTGAAGGTCATATCGGTCCGGAAATACCGCAGGCGACAGTTCATTCCACAGTTTAGCTGTGCGAGGCAGGAAGTTTCTAGAGAAACGCACAGTTGAGGACTGCCAACCATCTAAGTGGTGAGGATGGTAATGTTGTCGCGTAGGGCGATGGCGAAAAGAGGCTGCAGGGATTAATCCGAACAATTCCTTGGAGCACTCCCCGTTATACACGCATTAGAAAATGCAGAGCGAGGCCACATCTCTACGCAGCGCCAAGGAGTCAAGCCGTTCCGAAATACGCTGGCAGTCGACAATTCGAGTCGCTCTTCGCTGGATGCGGTCCAGAGGGAGAAGCTGGTATTGAGGTGCCCCTGCCCATAGATGAGAACAGTATTCCATTCAAATTCCATATTGCCTTAGAAGCCGCTAATAAAGTCCTTTATATAATATTATAAATGCGAAAGTAACTGTCTGTATGCCTGTTATCTCTTCTCTAAAAATACTGTACAAAGTGAAAACAGATGAGAAACGATGAGCCAGCAGTTTTGCCTCGGCGACCACCTGGCGCGCTTTGTGTTACACGGCACCGAGATGAATGGGAGAGCTGTCAAATTTTCCTGTGGTCTATTTGTTACAAGCCTTCAATCGTTTTATATTACGTTGCACTGTTACTACAGACTACACAAGCGTGGACTTCACCGAGGACGACAGGCCAATATCTATTTTAAATCCAATATGATTTCCTATCAAACTGACTTCATGTTATCGTGACATTACTCATTGATATGAATTACAGGTAATTATAAGAATAAATAATCGTAAATTGTATTCTGCAATATAATCGAAAATATCAAGCCAAATCGAACGTACACTGATATAAGAATTATATCTAAATGATGCAATTTTGCTATCGTGCATTTCGTTCATACTTGTCCATATAATTTATAACATCTGTCCGAAAATATTTCTTAAAACACAAATAATTAGAAACATAAATAATTAGAAAATAAGTTTAAATTTAGGTATTTCTATAGTTGTTTACTTATATTTGTTATGCATGCGGTGTTTACCTGTAAGTAATTGTGACACCACTCCTTACATGTTTTAGCTTAGTACATTATTAATGTATCGATGTCAACAATTGTTGGTAAACGCGAGGAAGACGCAAGATAACCTAATGACATCATTAGATTTGACATTATATTTGCACGCTTGCTTGTAAGCAAAATACACATTGTACCTGAATAGTTTTAACACCTTTTGTTACTGTACTTTTGTAAATAAATAAATGATTGATTGATTGATTGATAAGATATCATTATGATGTCAGTGAACGTTCGAGTTGGCCTTTTTTGTCTTTAAAGCTAAATGATAAAAAAAAACTGTAATCTGAATGTTAGCATATAAGGTTTATCTGTTAGTGCTAATATTACATAATAAATAAATAAATAAATGAAAAGTTGATTAATCATTAGTTGTAATATTTTTTTTTGTAAAAATGTGATTTTTTTAACAAGACAAAAATGTACTTGTACTGACTAAAGAAAACAACAATACTGTTAATTTCACCTGCGATTTTGTATTAAAGACATATATTGTTAAGGTCACTGCCAAAACAGCCGTGGTAGAAAACAGAGCGCCATCTACTTTTGACTATTTTACTTAGAACAAGGGCCAACTGTGCTTAGTCTATGAATACAACTCTATCTTAAAGGATAAAAATCATTTCATCGTAGCTACACTTTTACTATTCTTCTTGACTGAGAATAAGCACTCACATTGGCAGGGCAATCTACGCTATAGTATCGTATCAGTATTAATATCACTTGTATACCTTTATCTGAGCATTTTTACTTAAAAGAGTACCATTTACTTTTTTCGAAAATCCATCAACTTTTGGGTAATTTCTATTCAGAATCACGAGTACTATCGATTTAAAAAGAAAAACAATATATCCCAAAAAAAATTTAGTTTTGTAACGCATTTTCACATAGGTACATTTTGTATGGACCGTTACAAACTGACAACCAAAATTTATATGAGAAACTGGGGACACTTTTTTCTTTGTTCCATTCAATAGTACTCGAGATTCTGAGTCTAAAAAACCCAAAAGTTGATGGTTTTTCGAAAAAAAGTAAATGGTACCATTTTTTCTCAAAACTCCATCTACGAAGTTATAATGCAGACGGATATAAGCATATAATGTTCCGTTTGAAATTCCGACACAGCGCCTTCTATTTAATTAAACACGTGCACAGTTTACTGAGTAAAAATTAATTTGATATGACTTATTGCATTACAAAATAATTTATCAACATAATATAGAAAATTATTATCATTAATTATGATTTCATGGCATATGCTACAAAATTTTATAAAGATAATTGATTGTAAATATTCTCGAGAATAATAGAGAGCTACAATTAATAGCTATAATTTTAGAAAAACATATCTTATATTATAATAATAATAATAATAACCCTGCTGAAGGATTCAGGGTTAGGTTGCCAGCTTCGGAGAGAGGGTGAAGTCATTTCTCACCTTCTGTACATGGATGACCTCAAGCTATTTGCGCCAAATAACCAAGACTTGATGGTGCTATTAAAAACCACAGAAGTTTTCAGTACCGCCATCAGAATGGAGTTTGGTGTCGATAAGTGTGCGGTTATGCATGTACAGCTGGGGGAGGTTGTAAATTCAACAAATTTACAACTTTCTGAGACAATGTCTTTCAGATCTATCTCTGAATCAGAAACCTATAAATACCTTGGTATGTCACAGTCGTTGGGTATTGAGGGCGAGGGTATTAGACGGTCGGTGAAGGAGCGCTTTTTCAGTCGGCTCACAAAAGTCCTTAACAGTCTTTTGTCAGGAGGCAATAAAGTGCGCGCCTTCAACGCCTGGGTAATGCCCATACTCATATACTCCTTTGGCATACTAAGGTGGACTCAGACCGAGCTGGACGCCCTGGATCGGAGGGTCCGTCTACTACTCACCACACACCGTATGCTACACCCACGCTCGTCAGTTATGAGATTGTACATCTCACGGAAGTGTGGAGGTCGAGGCTTCCTTAACGCCAAAGATCTCCACAACCGCGAGGTGTGCAATCTCAGGAATTATTTCCTTAACAACGAGTGTGGGATGCATCGTGATGTGGTGGCAGTGGACAGGCACTTCACGCCGCTCTCCTTGGCAAACGAGAACTGGCACAAACCTGTGGTACAAAGTGCTGCGGGCCGCAAGGCGGTATGGGAGAGTAAGGTGCTACACGGGCGGTTCTACAAGGCCCTCATGGGACCCGATGTAGACCTGCTCGCGTCGGTGAACTGGTTACGATTCGGGGACCTCTTCGGAGAAACCGAGGGTTTTGCCTGTGCAATTGCGGACGAAGTTATGATGACGAACAACTATCGGAAATATATCCTGAAGGACGGTACGGTCGACATTTGTCGGGCATGCCGCCGTCCCGGAGAGTCACTCAGGCATATCATTTCCGGTTGTTCTCATCTTGCTAACGGCGATTACTTGCACAGACATAATCTCGTAGCCAGGATTATTCACCAGCAGCTTGCTCTTCTATACGGCCTTGTGGACTGCGAAGTACCGTACTACAAGTATTTACCTGTGCCAGTTCTCGAGAATGGTCGTGCCACGCTCTATTGGGATCGATCTATTATCACTGACAGGACTATTGTAGCCAATAAGCCTGACATTGTGATAATAGATCGATCGCAGCGCCGGGCCGTGCTCGTCGACATCACCATCCCCCATGATGAGAATCTCGTGAAAGCCGAGAAGGACAAGTCCAGTAAGTACCTAGACTTGGCTCACGAGATAACCGCCATGTGGGATGTTGATTCGACGATCATTGTCCCGATAGTCGTTTCAGCGAACGGTCTCATAGCGAAGAGTCTCGACCAACACCTTGAGAGACTCTCGCTAGGTGGTTGGATCAAGGGTCAGATGCAGAAGGCGGTGATCTTGGACACGGCGCGGATAGTCCGCCGGTTCCTCTCTCTGCGGCCCTGACCACCGGCAGCTTGGGCCCTGCCCCGCTGCTGGCGGCACCCTAGGTTAGGTTTTTTTATAATTTGTTTATATGTATTTTGTATTGTTTTGTAAGTGTTTTTATATTTTACTTTTATATGCATATTATAAAAAACCTAACGTAAGAAAAATAATAAATAAAGAGAATAATAATAAATATTCTTTATTGCACCACAAAGAAACAAAATTTATAAAACAGATTTACAATGTAAATAATGGTAGCAACAGGCGGTCTTATCGCTGTGAGCGATCTCTTCCAGACAACCTTAGGGTAGCAGGATATGAAGAACAAAAGTTTTTATAAACAGGTAGTGCACGAAATAATTAGAGGAACAGGAATTACACATACATTAATCAGACAGTACATAAAGTAAATTTTAGATAAATAAATAAATAATATAACACAAATAAATATATAAATATATATATATATATATATATATATATATATATATATATATACACATACATACACAATATATACACAGCAGCACATTAAGGAAGAGATAAGTAATGATTTTTAAGTAAGGTTTTAAAACTTTGAAGAGTTTTTGCGCACCTGATATCTAACGGCAGGCTGTTCCGCAGCCGTACAGCTCGAAAAGTAAAAGAATCATTGTAGAATTTCGTAGAGGATGGAGGGGGAATAAGTAGATATTTCCGTGAAGGCCTGACGGAGGAGAGATAAAAGAAACGCTCTTTAAGATATGGGGGAGTAGAGGGGTTGAAAAGAACGTTATAAAGAAGAGCAAGAATATGGGAATCTCGACGAAGACGTATAGGGAGCCACTTGAGTTGGGCACGGAAGTTGGAAATATGGTCAAATTTGCGTAGTCCAAATATAAATCTGACACAAACATTTTGCAAGCGCTCAAGTTTATTGAGCTGGTCCTCGGTAAGATCCAAATAACTGATGTCAGCGTAGTCTAATATAGGCAGAAGAAGTGATTGAGAAAGCGCAATTTTGGTGGCGAGTGGCAAGAAGTTACTTAGTCGGCGAAGTGAACCCATTGAAGCAAACATCTTCCTGCTTACCTCGCTAATCTGAGGTATCCAAGATAAAGTACGATCTATTATGATTCCTAGGTTTTTAACTTGATGTGAAAAGGGAATGTGAACACCATCAAACATTACGTCAGGTAGCAGAGAAAAGTCAATCCTAGGAGTTAATTTAGAACTACCTACAATTATCGCTTGGGTTTTACTTGGATTGACCTTAAGTCCATAATGCCTACTCCAGTCTGAGATGTAATCCAAGTCACGATTTATGGAGTTAATAATGATAGGTAGATCGCTAATGGCGCCCTGCGAATAAATTTGGAGGTCGTCGGCATAAAGGTGGTAAGATGAAGAGATACTACTGGTAATTGAATTTATAAAAATAGAAAAAAGAAGAGGAGACAACACGCCACCCTGCGGAACGCCGGCCAGCGTGCTGCACCATGAAGAACGGAGAGAATCAACCTTTACGCGTTGCCGACGATCTTTTAAATAACTAATAAACCAATCAATCACCGCAGGAGATATGTTAAGAGAATGCAGAATCCCGAGTAGCACGTCAAAATCAACCGTGTTAAACGCGTTGCTGAAATCCAACAGGGTTAACACGGTGACCTTTCGGTTATCCATCCCGGCGCGAATGTCGTCGGTGATTTTTACGAGAGCGGTAGTCGTACCATGACCCGAGCGGAAACCGGACTGAAAAGGATTTAGTAGCTGATGCCTATTTAAGAAACATGTTAATTGATGATGCACTAGACGCTCAAGGACTTTGGAAAGGAAAGGGAGGATACAAATTGGGCGATAGTCAGAAAAAGAAGAAGGATTTGTCTTTTTAGGAAGAGGGATTATGTCAGCGTCTTTCCAAAGTGAAGGGAAAAAGCTGCAAGAAATCGAGTAGTTTAGGATGTGGGTAATAATGGGCACAAGGAGATCAAGAAGAGGAAGGATCATGTTACGACTTACGCTATCCGACCCGACGGCATTGGAGGAAATAGCTAAAATATTCTTTTTAACATCACTGTCGGTAAATCGAGTAAAAGAGAAGGAGGGATGGTCAGGAGTTGGGATGTTAGAAAGGTAGTTGAGAGTTTCAGATTTTGTTGGGCCAGAAAAAGCGGCAGAAGTAGAAAAGTGCTGATTCAGTAGATCAAAATCAATATCTGTGCTAATAGAATTTTGTGTAGATTTCCCAACTCCCAATGACCTAAGAAATCTCCAGACTTTTGCAGGATCACCATTCTCGACAGACCTATGGATATAACGCCTCTGGGCATCACGACACACAGTACTACATCTATTTCGTAATGTATGGTACCTGCATTTGTTTTTTTCAGACGGGTTACCTTTATATTTTGACTTAGCCAGATTTTTCTTAGATATCAGTGACTTAATATCCTCAGTCAACCAGGGAGCAGGAACATGCTTTATTTTGATCGGGCGTATCGGAGCATGAATATCGTAGAGATGAGTAAGAATGGAGTTAAAAAGAAATACTTTTTCATCTACGGTATCCGCCGCCAAGATCACATTCCAATCAGCTGAAAGAGTATCTTCGCGAAGCTTCTCAACATTCATCCGACCAAAACTGCGCTGCAGAAGAACCTTAGGAGACACTTTAGGAGGACGGATTTTATATGAAAGAAACAGAAGATGATGATAGGAAAAGGCGTCCGCAGAGTACTGATTATATCTTGCAACATGATCAGTAGAGGAGACCAGAGTAAGATCCAGAAGCGATGGAGAACAATTTGGAAAGTAATGTGTAGGTTCAGAACGTAAAATGGTCATGTTGCAAGCATCGACAATAGATTTTAGAGAGTTTGAGCGAAAATCATTTTTGAGTAGGCATGTATTAAAATCGCCCATAATAATATGATGAGTGTAAGATGGTAGAAGATCTTCAAGAAGCTTTTCGAAACAATTAAAGTAGTTAACTCGAAGAGAGGGAGAATAGAAAACGCCAAGAAGGAGTTTTGAGTGAGAGATGCTCAGCTCAAGAAACAAGTACTCTGCGGTGTCAGAAGAAAGTGGTTGAGGCGACATGGTGAGAATAGAGAAAGGAATATGAGAACGGATATATATTGCAACCCCTCCACCTCCGCGACACGCTCGATCATTCCTTACCAAGCGGAAACCTGGCAAGGAATAAGATGTAGAGGGTAAGCAGGGTTTCAACCAAGATTCCGACACGAGAATAGCATCAATTTTACTAGATTCGAATGTCATCAAAAAGTCATTAAAGTGAGCGGGAATGCTTTGCGCGTTTATATGGACTATATTGAGGTTTTTGGGAACGTCAGAAAGTTGTCTGTCAAGTACGTCATAAAGAGGGGGAGGGAGGCTGTAAAAACTCTCATCATCTAAATCAGAGGAAAAGGAAAGAAAATCATCACTATCACTATTAATGCTTAAATTACTAGAATATGACATAGCTTTTGTGTATAAATATATAAATATAAAAATATATAAATTAAATAAGAGTAAATAAGACTACAACAAAAACAAAAATATTAAACTATAAACTATTAATTTGTTCAGTAAACTGACTACCCGCCAGCAGTATGAAGCACGGAAAAAATATCTTAAACGATAATGAAGTAGTTTTAAATAAACAATAATTTTGACGTAAAACGAAACACTATTGTTAAACGGCAACATTGCATACAACGTCATTATTTACCCATTTAGGTATTTATTTGGTAGAAATTTAAAACTCTTCTGGCGGTTACCTTACAAACGCAAACCTCGTAGATATTTTACACAATGCGACCATAACTTTCACGACACAATTCAAATTGTCCACAAGTGCCGGCTCTAAGTGAGAACAAGATTCTAGCTGTCGCCACATTTCACTGCGACTGCTCCCTCGGGATCGTCAACGCAACTTGAACATATGTACAACTTGCTATTTTACATGTACAATTTAAATCTTATTCCCTTGACATAAGTACTTGCTCCACAGTAACAATATTAGTGCATAGCAAATATGTTTGAATTTGAGTTTAAATTAAGTTACATTGATATAACGGCACTATCAGCAGCGCTATAATTGCATATAACATAGCTTTTGCTGCATTAGCTCTAGAGCTAAATTCGATAATTATGCTAGTATAAAGAATTTTGGTAAGATCCTTAGAATTAGGTACAATGTGCAAACCGGTGTGTAATGCGTTTAGTTCAACGCAGCGTAGGCGAACAACAGGCGAACGCGAAGCAAAGCGATGCGGCGCGGGGTGAATATATCCTTTGATACATATAGAAGTGTACTACGTGGCCTACGTGGGCGATCTCGTTGCGAACGCGAACGCCGTGGGCCCGCCGCGCCGCGCCGCGCCGCGCTTCTTCGCTTCGCGTTCGCGAGTTGTTCGCTTACGTAAGACGCAGCGTAACGCTCACTGTCTTTAACAGATTGCTGCTTAATTTACTAAGAAGATTTTGAAGAAGACAGATTATAATGCTGTACCAAAAATTCTGACTCCGAAATATATATTTATTTACACACTGAAATTATTTTAGAATAAACTGGCGACCCGTCCCGGGTGCAATGCTGATGTTATCTATATATATATAAACGTAAAGGTCCTGACTGACTGACTGACTCACTTAAATCAACGCCCAGCCCAAACCGTTGGACCTAGAGAGCTGAATTTTTCACAATAGGTAGCTTTTATGACGTTAGTATCCACTAAGAAGGGGTTTTTCAAAATTAATCCCCTAAGGGGATGAAATGAGGGTCCAAAGTTTGTATGGGCTGCAAGTTTTATTTTAAGCTATGAATTCGCACCTTGGGTAAAAGATATTATTATTAAAAAAACAAGAAAACTTATTTCAGCGTTTTTGAAAATTCATCCCCTAAGGTGGTAAAAAAGGGGTTAATTTTTTTTATGGCGATCAAAAATTTTATCAAATGCGGGACTTAAAACTTTGTATATAGGCATATTATTAGAATACAGGAAAAGTAATTTCTGCGTTTTTAAAAATTCATCTCCTAAGAGGGTTAAAAAGGGGTTGAAAATTTGAAACCATTACAAATGCTTCGAAACTTCTTAAAAAGCCATAATAGCCGCTTACAAAAAAAAATGATTTCGACGTTTTTAAAAATTCATCCCCCAAGGTGGTGAAAAGGGGGTTGAAAGTTTGTATGGAGATCAAACATTTTATTAAGTGCGGGACTTGAATCTGTATAAAGGTATATTATTAGCATCCTCCTCCTTGCGTCGTATTCC
Source organism: Cydia strobilella (assembly GCF_947568885.1). Classification (NCBI taxonomy): domain Eukaryota; kingdom Metazoa; phylum Arthropoda; class Insecta; order Lepidoptera; family Tortricidae; genus Cydia; species Cydia strobilella. Next base: position 6,065,820 of record NC_086043.1, on the reverse strand, counting down.
TCAGTATTGAGGGTCGTGACCTCCCTTTTGTATCACTTTCTCTCTTACGATCTTTCTCCATCTGCTTCTGTCTTTGGCGGTGTGGAGAGCCATGTGGAGCGATTATTGGCATAGAAGAAAAGTAATTTCCGCGATTTTAAAAATTCACCCCGTAAAGGGGTTGAAAGCTTGTATAGGGTTCAAATTTTATTTTAAGCTAGATATCAGAAACTTCGTAAAAAGGTAAAGGTAAGAGTAGAAAAGTGATTTTAGCGTTTTTGAAAATATATCCCCCAAGGTGTTGAAAAGAGGGTTGAAAGTTTGTATGGAGATCAAACATTTCTTTAAGTGCGGGACTTAAATCTTTGTAAAAAGGCATATTATTAGAATACAAGAAAAGTAATTTAAGCGTTTTTAAATATTCATGCCCTAAAAGGGTTGAAAAGGGGTTGAAAGTTTGAATTCATTACAAATGCTTTGAAACTTCTTAGAAAGGCATTGTATAATATAACAAAAAAAGTTATTTCAACGTTCTTAATAATTAGCACAAGTTTTCGTTTAAGCTAGGAACATGAAACTTGGTAAAAGGGCATTATATTAAAATAGACGAAAACTGATTGCACCGTGTTTGAAAAGTTTGTATTAAAAGTTTGCATCGGGAGCGATTTTTTTTTAAATAGTGGACTTGAAAATCTAAGTGTTGAAAGGGGATTATATCAAGAACAATTTTTTTCAGTTAGGGGCTTGAAACTTCGTACAAGTACTTGTGAAAGACAAGTTTCATGCGTTGTATAATTATTAACAAATGATTAACCGTCCCTACTGATATCTTTTGCTGAATAATGTTCTATCTATGCTCATGTAAAATATATAACCACCAACATACAAATCCACGCGTACGAAGTCGCGGGCAACAGCTAGTTATACATATAAACCTTCCTCTTGAATCAATCTATCTAATAAAAAAACCGCATCAAAATACGTAGCGTAGTTTTAAAGATCTAAGCATTTGACTTTGTTTTGAACTATGTAGTGATAAACAAAAGTGCATTTTGTTAGTTAAGAACTAGAGTCGGACCAAGATAACTCTGAAAGGCATTTGCAATGACAAAGTGTGGCCAAGTCATCGTTAATCTTAGAGTTTTGAATGACTCACGGTTAGTTTCACTAGACTTATATTGACCGGGATATCATTAATCTTCTTTTTTTTATAAAATTATGGCGTATATAATGACACCTTCTCACTTTGTTCTATACAAATCGGTACAAAGTTAACTATTTTTAAGCTTAAACGGAATCTAAAACTCACAAATTCAAAAAGATAGTTAATTATTAAACATTAGATAGTTAATTAACAAAAATTAGTGTTGTGTAAATTTGAAATAATTTGTAAATTTAAATACAATAAAATTACAGTTTTAAAATCTAGAGTTGTCTGGGTGAACGTTACCATGGCAACGAGTGACACTAAATTTTGAAAAAAGGAAAACTTATAAACCTAGTTTTTAATTGTGTTAATAACATACTAAACTATCATTAAGTTAAGTCTAATGGTTCTTTATAATTCTAACTGATTATATAATACGGGCAAACACTGGGGCTGCAACACAGTGTAAACTAACGCAGTCTCCAGGGCTCCAACTGCATATGTACCAGTATGTTTTGATCAATAAAGATTTATTTATTATTTATTTATTATTTATTATCATGGTGAATTAAAAATGTTTAGAAGTGGAATAGTTATTTGTTATACAAGGGTGCAAAGTTGTATTTTACCCGCGAGTGTTTCAACACACGAGAAGTAAAATACATTTGCACCCGTGTGTAACACAAAACTTTTCCCCTCACTATAGCGAGGAAAGTGCAACATCCACAGGCGTTAGATCATCTTCATCACTGGAATCACTAATTTTTTTACGATATTATAACAGAAAACACTAGAAATTCTGATTTTTACGTGAGTCGGTGAGAAGAACAGTAAAAATTTTGTTGACAATGTTGACATTTCTGTTCTGACGTATGAAATGTCAACGATGCGTTTTGAAATTGCATTGACTCAACTTGTGCGTTCAGAATTATATTTAACATCATTATAAAAAATCTAACGTTTCTTATGGAATTTTAAGGTTTATGACTTAAAATTATTAAATAAAGCTAAATTTGGTATTTTTTATTACAATCTCAAACCATTTATTTTATGATAATTAATATCGAACGAACCATTATTATGAGCGTTTTACGTTTTGTTATCTGTCAAGCTACTTAAACACGCTCCATCCAAGGTCAAATTTTTTTCCCCACTAGTGGATAAAATGCGTTTTTCCCCGCTTGTTTTAAAGGATAATAGACGGCTTTCCGAGCTAGTGAGGGGAAAAAACGTTTTCTCTTTTTGTATGGTCGAGTACGAGCTACTTCCCTCTTGAGACACCCTCGTAAGGCTCCGACATTTAGAAAATCTCCAAAAACTGAAGCTAACAAAAAAAACATATAATTGTCAAGCATGCTCACAGAATTTTATTTATTTAAGATATGGGACCTGTATTTAGAAGAAGTACACAGACATAGTACAAATGCATTTTTGTCCAAGCTGAAACGGAGACGCTTCGCGAGCGCTTCGTGTGCGCTCGGTCAATAATTGTTTTGAGATTAATATGACGCACAGCGAAACGTCATCTCATTTTAAGTAGGAAATATTAAAAACACTGCGTCCGCTTATAATCAAACTAGTAATACTTGTTTGCGATCGTTGTGGTGTAAAAATAAAGTCGCATATTTCATAGCTTCATTTTCAACAACGTATCTACGCGATCATACTACAAATAAATATGTCAGTTTTTCGGTCAACGCTCTGACATGGCTTGAGCAATAGGGATGATGACACATGTTGAATATTATAACAAAATCTAGTAACATAGAGCAAGCAAATGAGCAATTTATCACAATAATGTAGATATTAAAATAATACATGGAAATAATACAAAAATACAGGACTTGAAAGTTTCAAAATTCAAGTAATTTTTTAACTTCCAAAAAGGAAAAAAGTAAAGGTACCATTTGGTTCCTTACAATTTATCAAAAAAAAAGATTGTATATCAACTATATACAGAAACGCAATATTTCACCTACGAAAACGCAATTTTCTTGTTTTGTCCATACATTCAGAATGGGCTTTCAGTGACCTTGACGTCACGTTCACTTATCTTTTTGTTAGGAGCGTTTTGCGAGTGAAGTACGACTGTCGGACTTTGACTATCATTTCAGACTTTTGTATTGCTTTAATGCAATGGGTCCCATATAGACATTTGATCCTAAAAATAAACCTGATCGATTGATACCATTAAAGAAAATAATTATATCATCTAGCCTATTGATGAAGTATTCTAAGACTCGAAGACCGAGACCACTGAACGAATTCTGTGTTAGACTCGGCACGGTGTTAAGCGAGTCATCCTTTATCGTGTCTCCCCGGGCCACTCTGCGACTGTCCCTACTCTATTTGTTTGCCAAGGCCAAAACTTTCGCTATTTTATTTACATATTTTAATCCTGCAGGGCGTAAGTGGTCCCTTGACCCTCGCATCACCTTAATTTTAGACTTTACGTACCGTAAAAAGTCATAGGTTGTAAAGTAGACTGTAATTAAGTATGCTGGCATTTTACCTACACCAACTTTAGTTAATTCACTAGAGTTAGACCAAGCTAAGGCGATTTTGATAGCCCAGACTGTGCAAGTATTATTTTAAACGACACACTTCTATAATATTATGACGTTTAATTAACACAAAAAAAAAAGAAAAAAAAAATTATACTTATGTTCATTTGTTCTCCTTCTTCTAAAGATACAGCTTTGTAAGGAAAAATGTCGACGCATTATCACATTTTTTCTCAATTTTACTTTTAAATATTATGATTACGCCCGTAACAAATAATTAAAAACTTACATACAGGGTAGAAAAAAATTCTTTTATTTCTAAAAAGAAACAAAACTGCATTTAAAGATTTTTTATTTTTTTATTTCGCCTGTCTAAAAAAATATTCTTGAGTACTAAATATTCCATTTTATTGATATTTTGTACTACAGACGAGTGTAAGACCTAATGTTTCTTAGATAAATGTTATCCTTAACATTAACTGTGTCAACTAGTAGAATAAAATAGCGTGTTTGTTTTTTGTAATTTTTAGTCAGTTCGATTCCCGGGCGAGACAAGTGAACTAAAAAAAAACTTTGAATGCAGTTTTCTATCTTTTTAAAATAAAAGAATGTATCCTTTAAGTAAAATGAGCTAACTTAAGGTTTTAAGGCACTTTCCCTCCAGGGCCCATTAATTTTTTCCATCCTGTTTAACAGCTTAAAAATTGCAAATTGTCATCAGAATATCAGCGCGTGACGATATTCGCATTTACATAGTTACACGTACGTTAAGATTATGCATGCATCGCCTTATAGTCTACCAGTCAACGGTAACTATACTGATTCAACCGCAGCGCTGCCCTTAAACAGATTTACGTTTATTGAATACTTTAACTTGATTACAGGTTAACGTGTTGAATTTTAAAAATATGTTTATTACTTATATACATTTTTTATTTTATTTAAATTACTATCATTTAAACAAAACGTGTTGTCTCCATAATATTCTCCTTAAGCTTTAATATACGTTTGCAAACGTTTATTAAAATCATCAACAATATGCCGCACTAAAAATATTTGCATTGATTGTATGTTTGGGTTTGGGCCATTCTGTACGAAACGGTCGCCTATACTCACAGAAACACTGCCTTTGCAATAGGGTTTACGAATCGTAACTTAACTGTGTGGACGATGGTACGAAAATTGTGCCTTTAGGTATATAGTGAAAGTGTTACCGAACTAAAAGGGCATGGCATAAAAAAACCGACGTTGAATTACATCAGACGTACACATACAGGACAGACAGGTTGAACAATAACAAGTTTGTATTTGTTATTACGCATGGCGAGGCGAGGCCTCAACGCATAAATTGTTAGAGCACCCATGTATTAATATTTAAATTGAATGGTATTTACACTACTAATATTATAATTACGAACTGTGTGTTTGTTATTCACTCAAAAATTACACAGATTAGATTACTGTTAAAGGGGCCCACTGACTATCCAGTCCGCCGGACGATATCGGCCTGTCAGAACAAAAATTTGACAGTTCCGTACAACTCACAGACCGATATCGTCCGGCGGATTGATAGTCAGTGGACCCCTTTAGATTTTGTTTCGTTTTATTACGGTAGGGAATCAGGGCTGTAATATGGCTGCGACATCTCTCAGTAACTATTCGAAAGGGTTAAAAAAGAGGCCGGCATCCCTAGAGAGGAGGTCCCATTTTCCTATTACTCAGCTAAGTACTTAGCAAGTGCAAATTTAGAAGAACATCGGCCGTGACGCAATTTTTTGATACTTCTAATAAAAATGAATGTCATGATAACATTAAATTTGATAGCTGTACACGGCGTCTATATTCTACAGATTTTTACACTTTGTATAAGTAGCTACTCTTTATAGGTACAGTCTAAGGCAAAAATATCTATCCGACAAATGGCTCACAAATATGTGAACACGACTTTATTGTCTAAGGTGTAAGGGCGTACACATATTTTTGAAACTTTGGGAATGTATATATATTTATACCCTTGACTGTAAGCATCAACAACATAACATCGCATCCGCATAACATCATATTGCCAACAAAGGTTGACCTTTTAGTGGAAATCCCCAGAAAAACCTTGAAAAACACTGTTTAAGTGTAACGTTGTTATCCTTCATAACTTTGCGTACCTAATCGGGGATCACCCTTATGTTAGATTTTCTTAGTTGAACGCTCGCCAGTGGTCGGCTAGTAGTGTTTATAACAAACCCGGGCAATAAGTTATTAGTTTATAGTAGCTATATTTTAAGGCTTACACATAGAAGGTCCTTTCCCATAATTCTCTATTTGCGTTGGATTATAAATGAATATTATTTAATTCACAAACACATTCCTCGTTGTTCAGTACAGTACCTAATTAAAAGTGTAATATATTATCATACCGACTACGTCGATATCTATATACCTATTCCTTAATTCCATGTGGATTTAAAAGGCTACAGCTTTAATTTGTTACATTTTATTTTAATCATTCATAAATCCCACCAAAAAAATATACGTTCTCTTTTTAATTACCTACCTACACGCTACTGAACATTATCAAACTTACTGATTATATTATACTTCCCTTGAACTTGAAGGATCATTGTCGAAAATTACATACATGATAAGCATCTTGCTTTCAACTTTGCGACCAGTGACGATTTGACGAAAACTCGCAAAAATGGACGTTGGTTATCTACAAGTAACACTTTGTATGTAAATTTTAGAAGGAAGGTTTGATCTCGAAGCGAGAAGTGAACGTCAGATAAGTGTCAGTTGCTCCGCCGCCGTATGCGCAGCACGTCGCGGCGACCGTTAAGTGCACCTGTGAGCATTATAACCTTTACGTAGAAAACCTCGATTTCATCGTCGCGAACCGGTTGCGTGCTATAAGTGGCATAAATATCACTAATTCATCAGACATTGAGTTTAAAGTGCTTGACGGTGGATTTTAATACAAAATCGATTATTAGGAATATTGCATATATTATTTGTGTAGAAACGTTGACATGACAGCAAGAACAACAACGAAACCTCGGGAAAGTTGGCAACTTAGCAAAGCGTACCTCGTGGCCTACAATGGTACGCAGATCGTTGGCTGGACATATATGCTTTTGCATACGTTGGGTTATTTCTTGAATCGTGGGACCCTCGATAATTTCTGGAAGGAGATCAGCTGGAATCTGGTAATTTTTCAAAATGCTGCTGCGTTAGAAGTTCTACATGCGGTATTGGGGATTGTACCTTCCGGTGTCTTCTTGACACTCACGCAAGTGACATCTAGAGTGTTCCTTGTTTGCGGCGTGCTACTTGTGTCAGATGCAGCAACAATAAGCCCTGGAATAGTGCTGTGTGTGCTTGCGTGGTCAGTCACGGAAATAATCCGATACGGTTATTATGTATCCAATGCGATCGGCCAACCGCCATCGCTGCTGATGTTACTACGATACTCAACATTTTTCCTGTTGTATCCACTTGGAGTTACTGGAGAGATACTGTGCATATATGACTCTCTGAAGGATATTGCTGCCCGTCAGTTTTGGACAGTGCCAGTGCTGTCAAACTACGTTACTATAGCCAGCCAGTACCACGTAATCTTTAGCACGTTATACCATTACTTCCTTATTTGTTGGATAATGATGTACATACCTATGTTCCCGATGTTATTTGGACATATGATGCAACAGAGAAAGAAGGTTTTATCTAAATATATGAAATCATACTGAAAAGAGTCGAACTGCGTGGACAATAATGTAAATACTATTTATTATGACTTACATAGGTACTTAAATCATCTGTCAAGATGTTAAAGGCCTCGTGATGAATATATTAATTAAGTTTAGTTTTAAGAGGTTAATTAGCAAGCATTTTTTCGTAGGTATATCTACTTAAGTGATGAATGTACTTAATCTGTTGTGAGACATACTAACATTAAGTAATTTTACGGTTTAGACTCACCGAAACATGTCGCGCGAGTAACTAAAACAAGTGAGTCTAAACCGTAAAATTATTTGATGAATGGACTATTCAATAAGTATTTGGTTTTAATTCAAGTCCAAAATAATCAAAGTCTAGTAGTTTTGCATTTTGATAATTATTTTGTATGCGAAGCGTCCTTCAAACAATTATCAAAATGACCCAATTAAAAATATGCAAGAAAAATTACTTAAAATCGTTGTAAGTGCAAGGAACAATGTGTTTATTGGTTAAGTTTCAGAAGAGGAGTCAGTTGAGAAAAATACCTCAAATTTAGAGGTTTTAACTTTGGTTTCTGAGTTGAAGCTAATTTATGTTGTCCTGATCACAATGATACGTAGGCCCGTGTACCTCAATGAGGCAGAAATATTGTTTTAAAATACGTGAACATGAAAACAAGTTATTTTGTATTGGTGTGATTAACAAAAATATTAGAAACTATGAAAATTAGTTTCGGTACATTTTTGCAAAAGATCTAGAATACTCGTAACATTAGCAATGTTTCCATGTGTATGTCTTAAATACCTTTTTTTTGTGAAGAAATATTCAATTGATTTAAATAATGTAACTTAATACCTATGTACCGATTCTCTATTACAAAGTGAAAAATTTAAAAAGGACGTATTTTCGATTCGTTAACTAGGCATGTATTCTTTTTGTATTTTGAAAATGCATTTTAAATAAAATTTTATTTTTTATGTTTTTTTTCTTCTTCCCAAGGCTGTTATAGTAATTCAGTAATAGCAGATGTACACGTAAAACCTTATATAACGTTTAATATAGGTAAAATTTGATGAAAGACCCTCTTGCATGTTGTAAGTGAAGTGTTCAAATAGAGATTCCCTTTTTTTATTTGTAATAAACATAGGTACGCATAAACAAATTTAGAGGAACGCAAAAAAAAGGTTAGCGTGAGAATCTTGTAATCTATAAAAAGTTGTTTTGCTGGCATACGTCAACAAAGTCCGTTATACGTCACGAGATGGTAATTTTACGCATGTAATAAAATAACTATAAAAATACTGATTTAGATCCAGTTCTATATTTTTATACCTAATTAACATATTTTCTCGTCATTATAGGTATATTATGGTCTTTGCGCTTATGAATAAAACTTTGAAAGTTATAATATTTATGATCTTTAAGGTCCGAAAAAATGTGCAAAAGAGATGCAGGACAATAATAATAAATACCTAATAATAAATGGAGGAATACGGATAAGTGACAAGTCTTACGTTACCTACAATAACTTCAAGCGTAAAACTGTAAATTATGGCTTTCAACCACGCTAGTCTACAGTAAAAAAGTGTGTTCGTATAATCTACGATGCGATTGAAGTAAAACTTTTTGACATTTTTTTTTTTCAGTTTTTGTTTATGGCTTAAAGGTCTTGTAACCACAAGACCTTTAAGCCAAGTCTTTATTTTTATAACACTGCACTATTAAAGTTTTATCACTGTATTGCGCCACATTATTATTTTTCAGATCTAAAAAATTGGCAACACAAAATATCATCAAATGTCTTTGAAAAGAATAACGTGTGTAATCATAGACATAGTATATATACAAGTAGTTATAGACGCGCTACCGAGCGACCGGGGGTAAAAGAGAGAATAATTATATACAATGTATACTACGCAATTTATCCGGTTTGCATGTCCAATGTCTTTTCTCTTTTACTATTATAAATTTCGGTATTTCGCCATAGCCTCCTTGCTATGATGCCCACATGATGCCATAACCCGACCATGAAAAAATGCCCGGTCGGTGATAAAGACAAAGCATGGCACTATTTTGTCTTTTCTCTTATAGGAATCGCAATATTTATTTATTCATTAACAATATTACAATAAGACTATCTTTCTCTGTAAAAAAAAAACAATAGTTTCGCGAACAACGTAGTTTGCAAATTTGAATCCTATTCGTGGTAGGCCCGCCGTACGTTCGTTAATAGAGGATATAACCAAACGGAGACACCTTGTCTGTAATTTTCTGTACAAAAGAGTCTGCCGATTTTTGCGGGGGAGTGGAACGTCAAATGTATACCTACCTAACGTAAAAATAGCCATGTCAGATAAACGTCAGTCCATACATTGTGTATGACCATTGGCTACTCCGTTTGGTTATATTCTCTAAGTTAATACCGTACCGCCGGGCGCGGTGCGGTAGTCTGTTACGGATTTAGGTCTTTTTTATTCCGTTTCTGAACGCACCCATAAAGTTTGACAACCAATGACAATCCTTTGTGACAGATTACATAATTTGTTATTTTTAATTATACATTTATTTACATACAAGATATATACAGTGGTACTACGTAAACGAAATTAATAACTAGCTTAAATCTAAAATAGGCCCTTGAGGCATTGTACCAAGGATGCTGGCGGCATTTCCCCGCTGTATCGCAATGCTGATACGTTGTGCGAGAAAGCCGCCAGCTCTTCGGTCACCAGTTACGTCAACCAGACGCTTCGCGATTTCTGCAAACAACTTATGCGCGCTGGGACCCCATGGACCTAGAGTTTCAACTCCAAATGGAACGAAATGATACTCTCAAATACCCTGGCGCTCTGCCTATTGAAAGGCCTGTCGAAGAGACTCAGAGAGGCCACAGGAGACCGAAAAGCTGGCGGCTTCCTAGCTCAGCGTATTAGTTTAACAATTGAAGGAAATTGACATAATGACAGTGCACTGTCAATATTTATGAGAATATTCTGTATGTACATAAAAACAGGCCTTTTTGAATAAAGAATATAAATTTGTTATTATGTTAAAATCTAAATACGCGATAATTAGAATGTTGTGGATATATGTTGTCGATTCAAAACCCTTTAATTTAATCTTCAATTTGAGGAACTCGAGTGTACCATAACAACAACCAATTTCAAATGTTTAACAGGTCAATGGTAGGAATAGTTTGTATGGGAAAACTAAATTGTTTGTTTTTACTATCTTTCTCTGAATTTTTCAATATATTATCACCGTTTAACCAATTTATTTAAAAAAAACGTCGAGTAAGGTGGCAAAGCAAAATAGGTTTTGTAATGTTTGTAATTTCTCAATTTTGAAGTTTGACTGAGCGTTACTTCCGTCAGAAAAAAAAACTGAGTTACCCTCTAGTCGCGCCTAATGAAGTTTGGCTTCAAAAACTAAACAGCAGCAACACTAGGAAGCAATAGGTTCACTCCGCCGGCGACGGGCTGGAGGCAGAGCTAGGCGCTATGCGCACTTGCTGCCTCCGCAGTAGTCGGCTGCGCAGGGCTCCGGGGGGAGTCTCTGCTGTTATAGGCTAACAGGACTAGTGGGGTGCCTGACCAACTGGCGCCCACAATGTCTGCGGCCCATGGGCCGGCTGTGGGGGGCGTACGCAGTCTAATGCTAACAGTGATCCTGCGGCGCTTCTGTACAAGGCGGAGTCGGCATTCGTTAATGGTTTTAGACGGTAGTCCTACCACTGGTTAGTCCGTCATCGCTCCTGGTTCCCCCGGGCCAGGTGGCATGCGTAAACGCATTTCCCCAACGCAAGCAAAAAAAAAACCGGCTAAGTGCGAGTCGGACTCGCGCACCGAGGGTTCCGTACTTTTTAGTATTTGTTGTTATAGCGGCAACAGAAATACATCATAGATCTGTGAAAATTTCAACTGTCTAGCTATCACGGTTCATGAGATACAGCCTGGTGACAGACAGACAGACGGACAGACAGACAGCGGAGTCTTAGTAATAGGGTCCCGTTTTTACCCTATGGGTACGGAACCCTAAAAAGAAATTGTGCGATCAGATCCCACCTCCTGACAATGCAAAATCGCTCTAGTAACCTATATGAATATGTTCAATAACATACCAAAATTATATATTCAAGAGCAAAATACACGTCATTTTGTATGGCATGTCTAAATAAAAGCAATTCGGTTTAATTGTTGAAATTATATAGAAAGATTGAATGCCTACTAAAATTTTATTAGTACATGTGACGTGTTTTCATTTTACGACTACCGTCATTGACAGTTATTGCGCAATCCACTTAGTTATAATAGTTGTTATATTCATATTATATTGGACTTTACAACAATAATAAATTTTTATTAGCCGTAATAAGTATTTGGTTTCTCGCATTGCGTCATTATCGGCCTCTATCACCTACTGCCGCACGGGTCAGAAAGGAGGAAAAACTATAATAGGATCTCTGCATCAACAATTTAATAATTATACTGAAATTGGGAAAAACCACGTTAACGTGCACATAATTTTATTCAGCTTCAAATCCATATAAATAAACCTGCTCGGGGTAAAAAATTTGTCAGAGTTTACTGGCCCCGTCATATATCCACCGAACTTCCGTGAGGGCAGCGGCAGCGGCGGCAGAGAAAACCAAGGTAAGGAAATACAGTGGTCTCGGCGCCCGGCATAATTTTATTCCATTCGGCGTTGAGACCCAAGGGTCTCCACGGACCAAGGTCCGTGGGGCCCTGGCGCTCTGCCTATTGAAAGGCCTGTCGAAGAGACTCAGAGAGGCCACAGGAGACCGAAAAGCTGACGGCTTCCTAGCTCAGCGTATTAGTTTAACAATTGAAGGAAATTGACATAATGACAGTGCACTGTCAATATTTATGAGAATATTCTGTATGTACATAAAAACAGGCCTTTTTGAATAAAGAATATATTGACTTTGACTTTGAAAGACGGAGATGTAACGTAAATAAATGAATTATATTTATATATTATTTTTGTAATTTTAAAAATCTCCGAAACTACTGGGTCTAAAATTTTGAAGAAAATATACAAAATAGCTCTTTACCTATAGATCACAGGAAAACCTATTAGAAATGTGTAGCCAAGCGAGAGTCGGACTTAATTACTTATTTTTTGATACGACCCCTACGGTTTTTACTCTTTGCATGGGTACGAAACCCTAATAAAAAAGAACTTTGGATTTGCCTGAAATGTAAATGTCAGGCTATTTCGACACAAGTAGTTATCAAGCTCGGCGACGGTTGCCGACGAGACAATGTAATTGAATAGCGGAATCCCACGTCGCCGCGGGATCGCATTATCGCCGAGATTCGTGACCAGACACGAGCCAATGTGACTCGAGCCGTGCCCGGGTCAGGACTGAGGGCAAATCGAGCAGGGACATGGACCGTGATGCTGTTATTGATAAATCAGTGCTTACATGGAAAAAGGGAATAAGTTATGCTATTATTTCGAACTCAACTAACTAACGAAACTCGAATAACTAACATAGGTGAAACTATGAGGAATATTGTTTTAATGTCAAGCGTAAGTTTGAATTGGCCTCTAAGCTTTAATGGGACTGGGCAGGACTATCTGCCGTATGCCGTGGGATAAAACCACCACCCGTTGAGTCCCACAAATTGTAAAGGGTCTGAGGTAGACTTTGTTTTAGGCGGTGGGACCAACTTGACACCGTTGACGTCGTACTAGTAGAAGGTGACTTCAGGAGTATTTTTAAAAAGCATTAAAATCCGTACTTGTCTCATTACATCGTCTTTCCAGTTGCACTCTAAATAAGTCCGAAAGTCATCTGACACTTTATCCTGAGATGATCCTATAGTAAATCTGTCAGCTGTCTGATAGTTCATTTCAAGATTTTAATTTCTTTAAATAAAACTTTATTAGAGCGTCGGTTTTTGGTCTAGAAGTCTTCTAGAAATCGATTTTCGCTCATGTCGTCTCGAACATGGGTATATTTGGTATCAGTGCATTCCGTGTGATGTCCTGAACACAAATATATAACATGACAAGTGCGAAAATGGTGGGGGTAGTTGCTGTGTCGTCATAAAGTCGGCAGTACAACGTTTTATACTTTTTCCTTCTAAACATACCATGCGGGGTACCAAATGAAAGGGCTTTGTGAGTGGATTACATATTGTAACATTTTCACTACTTGGTCTAACAAATTATTAGGAAACGTTCAAAATTTTTACAATCCACAGTTGACTTTGAACTGCTTTAAATTGAAAATGACTGAATGGATTATTCCAAAATACATACCAAGTGACTGTGAATATCCTCTATATAACCTATGAAATCCTACATTATACCGCACTAAAAGTATGCAGTTATATTGTATCTTCTGTGTACCTGTGTAAACTTTTATTAGAAATCAATATATCTATCCCTAAAACAAACTAGGCACAAAACAAGGTGCACACAGCCTGACATCAGGTTGGCGGGTGGACCTATGAAATCTTGCAATACATAACCTATTTATTGTACATACATACATACATTGTGTAATTTATTGTACAGTAAATTACATGAGATACATATTTTATCCTAATTTACCTTAAATAAATAACTCACTAGTCATAATAATCCAATCATTGTGGATTACAAAGAGGCTTGCACTACAAAAGTTGGAGTATTTAGTCATGAAAAATGAAAGTTTTCGACCTCGAGGGGTCATAGCGTTAGCCGCCATCTCGAATTGTAGGGCCCAAAATTTAAACATAGTACTAAAAGGCAAGTTAAATAATGAACAAACCGTTATGTGGGTTAATCAGTTGCCAAGCGAAAGTAGAGTTATTCAACTTTCATTAAAAGAAAGTCTAGGTGTAGGCCATGGACGTCAAGACAAACACTTGGCTACTAAGAGTGTCATAATCTTTCAAGTGCATACATTATTATAAAGAGAAACTAGACGGTTATAATGATTATTGTACAAAAAAATATTAAAGGTTATTAATGCTTGATATCTGCTCTTGTGGACGTACGTTACGATTACGTGTAAAATGATGGATGGTATATTTTCTTAGCTAGGCAAGGTATAATAACATGTTATTTGTACTCTTTTGACTCAACTTGACATATAGCTTCCACAAATAACTACAAGATGATAATTTAAATATTGTACCAATCAATAGTATAATAATATATTATTATGTTTTTCTGCTATCGACGGATCCATGACAAATAGAAGCAACACCTGTTTAATAAAAAACATATTTATTTATAAGAAATAACTTAACTATTCAAACAGTAAACAGCATAAGTTAATTGGGTTCATTCACTACTTAACCTTTTAAAACATACCTTAAAAAATCTAACGCGTCACCTAAAATTTTCAATTTAAAACGTGAGTTGAAGGCCGCTCAGTAAAAAAGTTGCATGGGGAGATATTTATCACGTAAACGGTACCTAGTAAGTTTAAAGTAAAATCCATTATAAACTATAAATATTTAGTCTGTCGCCATATGTTTATAATAAAAACTTGTTTTATATTCACACACAGCTTCCTGCGTTCCATTAACTGGCCTCGTCTGAGCCAGTTTTATAAATTTAGCTTTTAGCGAAACCACTGACTTTCACTGCCTCGGGGTAGGTGATAGCTCTTTCCATGTCTTGGCAGAGTGCACTGCGAACGATTTGTCATATGATCGGTGTTTGTGAGGTAGGATAGAGAGAGAAATATCTGTGCTAGAGCGAAGTCGGTGGTAACTTATCATCTGCCAGGAATTGTGGTGGTCTGGTGGAGAAGAAGGAATGAACATCACTTTTAAAAGGAGCGACAACGTATGCATATCTCTACAGCCGCGGATAGTTAGCCGTTTAAGCTGAAAATGAAATAACAAAATGCGGTAAAATTTGCAGAGGCCATAAATATATTTTATGCAAACGTTTTGTAGACGCTATATCTTTTTGTGAGCTCCTCGTTAATCTAGGGTCGCGACGTGTCCTTAGTCCAGGAGTCCTTTCCTGCCTTCTGGAAAAGACGGGTAAGGATGCATTTCGTTTTAAACGAAAGGCGATTTCGTAATCGTCGAAGGGAATGTAGAGTTTCCTGCTGACTTCGGTAATATGAGCCGACCAGAAAAGAGTCTGTTCCATGATATAGTTCCTAATAGTAGAGTAGAACGCCATGTGAGTTCCGTTAAAGAAAATAATAAGGAATAATCTGATTGGCTTGTTTAGAGATACACACTACACATTAGGGTGAATCGAATTTTAGTTTTTTGGATTTTAACATTTTAAATTCTAATAGTAATCCTATATAATAAAATGTAGCCAAGACGAAACCATAAGGCTGCTAGGGTAATTTACTATTAAAAATCCTGAAATACATCTTATATACAATCTGCTTTTTACTGATTCCCCATACAAATTTCAACCCCTTCTTTCCCCTAACGCCCTTTTGGTCTGTGTTCTAAGACTATCTTACTTACCTTTCAGCTTCCTAGGACTTCAGGAAGTACCCTAAAGGTTTTGATGATCATCATAATTAACGATTTTTGGGTAATAATAGTACAATGTTTTATATTTAAAATTGTTTCTGTCTTATAGAATGCATATTTCATTAAAGTGGGTTCAATAATAATAACACCCAGCTAAAAAGCTAAAAAAAACACCTCTTCAGAATGTCAATGTCAATGATGTCACAGAATTAATAATATAAAAGTTTCGAATTCCTTAGTTGTTGTTTTTTTTATTTTTTCGCAACTGTATTAAAAAACGTCGTTCGATACACGTGCGGAAATGTCATTCTTCTCCGCACTAGCATCGAAACGTACTAATGTTTAATAAGTCCACTATTGTCATCATATCCCGAGAATTTTGTTCATCTGTTATAATCCGAACCCAAGTTATGAGGGTTCAAAGAAACGACGAAGCGCTTCGAGAAAAGGTACGTAGTGTCCTTGCGCTTCGCTCGTCTTGGCGAGGGCACTACCGTGCCCCCAGATTAAAAACTTGCCTTAGTGGATTACGATTAAGATTTATGTATGTACACTATAGCAATCGGAATAGGTTTTTTGCCTCCACAAGGTCATTGAAGTTTCGTAAAAACATATTTTTATTTTAGAGCTAATGTTGTGAAACTTTAGCCGCGTTTATAAATAGATATATGACGTTTATTATAATTACATAAGTCATTGATTTAAAAAAATATGAAAATACAGTATTTTTGGACGTCGCACGTCATGCGAATTGAGGGAAATATTTTTTTAGTATCTGTAACTAAGTAATTTAATTTTATATCCCCTATATGATGTTTTTATTCTTGTAACCATAATAGGCTAATCATTCCCTCTCAACTTTTTTTTGAAAATAGACTTCTTCATACATTTATGAAATTTTTTGACAGCGATTTGGAGGCAAAAAGCGGTATTTTAAAAATATTTTTTTTAAAATACCGTTTTTTTAAGAAATTAGGCCTGTTACCACTCCATTCTATGTATATTTACGAAGCATGTGTATTTGTAAAACAATATATGGACCGATTCACTGTACATTTAAATACTCATCCTCGCCCAGCTACAAATACGCTAAAAATTCTTCCCCCAGGAAGTGGTATTTCAAAAACAAGCTTTTATACAAATACCATCTACACAATGGCCCCTAAATTGTTTAACAAATTACCGGATCTGCTCAGAAATGAACATTTAAGATTAGGTTAAAAAAATATTAAAAAATAAATGTTATTACAATATTGATGAATTTCTGATGAACACTTTGACAAATGAATGATTGACTTATATAATTACCCATTAATCATTATTTATTTTAATTGTTAATTACAACTTATGGATTATTTTTATTTTAAATATAGTGACATTTCTAATAATATTGCATGCGCTAAGTAACCAAAATCATTGTACGTCGTAAGACATATTACAGAGAACAAATTGTTTATAACACCTGTATTCATTACCTGTAATGCACAATTGATGAATAAATGATTCTAAATGATTCTTACTTTTATATACTACCTATGGCAAAACTTTTTGAAACTGTTAGATATTACTAATTGTATTTTTTTCATACATCCATCCATCGTTTTGCTCAGACTTGTTCAACTAATTTACACAAAACCTTCACAAATTATACATATAAACCTTCCTCTTGAATTACTCTATCTATTAAAAAAACCGAATCAAAATCTGTTGCGTAGTTTTAAAGATCTAAGCATACATAGGGACAGACATACAGACAGCGGTAATCGACTTTGTTTTATACTATGTAGTGATAAATTGTAATACTTTTGGGCATATTGTTGCCAGTGTTGTCATATTACTGTGACGAAAATTACTCTGACGCAATTTTCTATAAGTACCTACTGTTCTTGTATAGGTAGGTACAAAGACACTAGATATGTTTTGCAATAGACGAATATGAAACAAAGAGGTGGCCTATCATACATTTTAAAACTATATTTACATCCTCTCGACGTGTGGGTCCCAATATCTTGCGGTAGATCTTCCGCTCGGCTACCAGCAGCGCGCGCTCCTCTTTTTGTGTTAGTGTCCAGGCTTCATATCCGTAAGAATTGGCCTTATGACCGTTTTGTATATTCGAACTTCTTTGCCGTCGACTGGACATAAACGGCTTTGGACAGAGTAGCATGGCGGTCTTTGGTGTCGGAGGCCAAGATCCACTTCGGGTCGTCGCGCCACAGCAGTAAGTATTTACATACAAAATTATTGGCCGGAACACATTTACTTTCTTTTTAAATAAACTTATTAATAAATCTATTAAAACTTTAAAAACGTCGGCATGGTATAAGGACGATTTAAGTACGAACATTTACAACATTTTCATTTCACACAAAGTAAAAAAAAAGGAAATTTAAAAATAAAGTAAATGTTCTCCGGCCAATCATAGTCACCTTTGCTTCATATTCATCCGATATTCATCTATTGCAAAACATAATTTTTACATTACAAACATATCTAGTGACCTATGTATATGACTGTGTGCTGTTATACCACGTTATACCTACTTAAGTACTTATCCCTCGCAGCGTGATTGCCAGACGTTGGCAATTAGCAGCAAGCCCTTTGTGCCTCGCCTGTGTTTGACAGGTCAAAGGCGATACTCGTCATTGAATAGGTACCTACTTTCACGAGTACAGCCGGAGATGGGAGGGAAACAAAACGACAGAGAGAAAATAGAAAATACGTACCAACTTATTGTATTTTTTATACGTTCACTGCCCGTGTCACATAATAATGTAACCATAGATAGTAGAAAATTATTTAACTTTCATCTTTAATCTTTTCATCTTCAACAATTTTATCTTTTTTTATTTATCTTTCTTTTCAGTGTTTCAAACATTTCAAATCAAGTGGTTGTGAACTTCATGATTGTATTTAGAGAGAGAGAGTGAGAGAGAGAGAGAGAGAGAGAGAGAGAGAGAGAGAGAGAGAGAGAGAGATCTTTATTTGCATACCAGTATGTTTACATAATGGACCCTGGAAGGGTATAGCAAAAACAAGTCATCTTCATCAACCACAGCCTGAACACAAAGGATCTTATCTATCTTATTTATGGACAAATATTTCCTACAGATTTGGTAACACGTCCTATTTGATATGGGATTTTCGTGGTCTACTTATAGTAAGTACTTACGTATACCTGATGACTGCACCATATAAGTTTTATTAAAACATATTTTAAACCGAGTCTAACGCGAATTTTCTTTATTACCTTTATTTCCGACGTTTCGGACGCAGGTTTCATTAGTCGTGGCCGCGGATAACTGATGTCCCAGCGAAATGTAAAAACAGAGGTTTGTGTAACAATTTAAAACCACCCAACATGTTAATAATTATTGTAAATAGTCCGACACGCAACACACTATATCCGCGCACACATCCGAAGATAGATCCCTTGGCTTAAGCTTCTGGATCGCTGGTCCCCAAGTTGGCAATAAGTTAAAACTACCTATGTTCCCTACTAAAATGTCTTGTTTTGACTAACATATATTATCTACACAAGTCAACAATAGCCACTGCCGCTGTCGCATTCCTATTTCAGGGTATCGTTGCAATAAACACAAGAAAAAATCACGAAAAAATGATACATGAGACCAATTTTTTGAATAGGAAATAAGTCTTCGGTTAGAAA
Organism: Cydia strobilella; assembly: GCF_947568885.1. Classification (NCBI taxonomy): domain Eukaryota; kingdom Metazoa; phylum Arthropoda; class Insecta; order Lepidoptera; family Tortricidae; genus Cydia; species Cydia strobilella. Next base: position 6,046,341 of record NC_086043.1, on the reverse strand, counting down.
ACGTTGAGCAAAGGATCGATGTTCAATAACCTTGGTTTTTAATCAGAGAAGTCTGCGTTATTTCCGGGGCTCCTTGTTGAGACCCACCTTACTCTACTGATATCGACGTGCACTTTCGGACATTAGATTTCTTAATTAATGTCATTAATGGGTCTAACGCGATAAAATTTTATTTTTTTACCTTTTTTCCATTTCAGCTAGGTTGCACTAGCTGTGCTCACGGAAGACTGACGTCCCAGCAAAACGTGTGGTGACCTTCAGTGACCACAGCTAGTGCAACCTAGCTGAAACGTCGGAAAAAAAGTAATATAATGAAATTCAATCGCGTTAGGCCCGTTAATGACAGTGATTATGTGTAAAAAACGCGAGTTTAAAGTGTTATACATGTTAGATTTCTTCATTTTTTATTTATTTCGTGATATTTTTTACATTAAATGCGAATATCCTTTCGAAAACGTATTTGACTTGAGAAACTTAATAATAAATATTTCCTAAAGAGGAAAGGAAAGGAGCCGCTTCTCCATACAAACGTAGTCCCTATTTTCCTCTCTGTATATTAACATTATAACGACCTCATGTGGTCGCGACCCTCAGCCATGAGGAACCGAGGAAGAAGATATTAACATTATAGACAATATTTTTACGAACTTATATGTATAGTAACTATAGCTATACCCGTTTGTTTGGACAATCCACTATTGTTTTTTACAAAGTTTTTGTAAATCTTGTATAAGGAAGTCAGTCTGATTTGTTTGAGGTACGTGTTAAAAAACTGTATTATTCGCGTAAAATTATTATTCGCATTAATATTATTTCTCCTTTTTTTAAATTATGTAGAACTTTTCTGAGTGACGTTTTTTTAATATTAGTTTGCTAGTGTTTTATTGCAGGCTCTTGCACATTCTATTGAAAGATTTACTTTAATATTATTTCTCCTTTATTTAAAATTATGTAGAACTTTTCTGAGTGACGTTTCTTTAATATTAGTTTGCTAGTGTTTTATTGCAGGCTCTTGCACATTCTATTGAAAGATTGACTTTAATATTATTTCTCCTTTATTTAAAATTATGTAGAACTTTTCTGAGTGACGTTTCTTTAATATTAGTTTGCTAGTGTTTTATTGCAGGCTCTTGCACATTTTATTGAAAGATTGACTTTTAGTATAACCTTCTAGCGGCGCCGTTTGCATGGCATTGGTCCTCTCCCCATGAGGTGGATTACAAAATAACTAGCATAATTTTAAATATCCTCGTGAGTCTAAATGTACATATTCATTGCAATCTAATTTGAACCTTTTGATGAAACAAATAGAATAGCATCTTTTGTTTCACTGCGTTGTAAAATAAACTAAATTCGATCCAATTTACTTATAGAATACGGTTCAAATAAAAAAGAAACGAAAAACTATATGGTGGCCCTTACGAGGATATAGTATAAGTATATAATTTATTTTATTTTTATTTAATTTATTATTCAAATTAGTTACACAGCATTACAGTATTACTACTAAGGCACTGCGAACTACAAAGCAAATAAAAATACAAAGACACGAGAAAACACAAATAATAACAAAATACAATTTAAGTAGATTTGGGCGACGACATAACAGCGTGGCTCCATTGCGTCGTCTGACTTGGTGTAGAATTCTTGGTGAATAATAAAATTATATGATAATTATATTATTAAGCTTTCTTATGTACCTATATATGCCAAATTTAATTACTGTTAAATTAAAAGACAAAGTAGCTTTTGTTTACACTATTAGTATGGATTTATTCATCATGGAACAATGGTATTCAGGACATGTGCACGTGAAGAGGCACTTTTGGCACTTTAATGGGATGTAACAGAGATGTGGGACACAACAGATGGAAATTTCATGAATAAGTCTATAAATCTATTCTTTAACATCTCAGTGTTTTTATATTTCATCTTGATAAAAAATAATCTTATTCACGTCGTGACTTGCGTACTATATTGCCTACCATTAGTGTAAATAATTTTCACTGATGTATATTTACTTTGCTAAGAGTCCCAGATAGTATACACAAACCCTAGCTACAAGTAAAGAACACAATTAAAGGTCCCAAACAAATAAAGGACAAGCAATTTCGAATCTCAAGCAGCACTTAAATTTTACGCATCAAGTATAAGGAGTCCATTAAATTCCATTGTACCGCTATTCGTGTCCGAGAGTGTACACTTTAAGAATTTAAAACTAAAATGTACTTAGTGAGAAACTGTCGTCGTGCGAATGTGAACTTTATTCAATTTATAATACAGTTTGAAATAAGGGCGATTAATTCTGAAGTCGATAATTTTTTACATTTGTAAGTGAAAATGACGAGGGTACAGTCAAGCTGGCGTGGCGTCTCCAGGCCCTATCTAGCCGGACCGTTCTTTGTGTGCTCTTTCAAAATGTTCGTCATTTCTCGGCTCCGATATTTCCGTTACGGTCACGCGTTGCGGTGAATTTTCGGGAGGCTTTCATCACGCCTAGTTTATTTATGATCAAAAAAAACATAAATGGAGATAATAACTAATTTTATAGTCGTTTAGTTAGTACAATATTCTGAAAAAATATGCAAATAAAATAAGCATTTTTGTTCATATAGTTTTTGTTTATTTTTTATATAAAATTAAATATAACATTAATCATTAGTGACAAGTATCAAATAAAAAAAATAACGTTACATTTCTACGATTTTAACAGAAAAGTTAATGTAGGTAAGTAACGTTCTCTGAAGTTTATAATTATAAATTAAAGTTCGCAATATTCAGTGCCCTACCAATAATAGCTCTGCTGGCACCTTAAACTTAACTTTCTGACTTTCTTACAATTGTAGTCCATTATGGCATAAAGATGGCAGATAATCCTAATAATAAGAAAATTAAAATAGATGAGTGCAAACCTGTGTCCGATGTGGAGCGACCCTGAGGTGGGTCGCCGAGGGTTGATTTTTCAAGTCTTAATTCTAAATTCTTAATTTTAAAGTCTGATTTTATTTGCACATAAAATAAAACTTGAGAAAAAAAAAATGCTTGATAAAATAAGAAAAAACATGATGAAAAAAAATTAAGATAAATACAAATTATGTGAGTCTAAGCTAAATAGTTATTTAATGTTTCTAGGCGTTATAGCATGCAATCAAAATTTAAATCTGACGGATATAAAATGATTGCTTTCAGTTTTATCTAAATATTGACTCTATCCACGATATAAATATGAAAAATGGTTACAGATTCTGTGTCCTTAGTTTCATGAACATCATAATATGATCGCGGTTGCGGTTAATACAAATAATATAAACTTTATGTAATAACGATTTATCATATATACGGTTTCCAGTAGGTATACATATCTATTCATTGGGCAAACAAAGAATCTATCGGCCCGATTAGAACTTATAGATACGTCAAATATTAGGTCTAGAAATGATATAGGTTAGACATGCCAGTGTCAAAACTGACGTTTCTTAAAACAAAAACGTCACTTTTCACACTGACACATCTAATCCATATCGCTTCATATCCATATTCTTATCCTAATGTTTGACGTAGGTATCTTAAAGTTCGAATCGGGTCGTGTGAAACGTCGGGTTTTTGGCGCGGGTATGATACGAAATCATTCTATATGCTAAGAATACTAGGTTAACCACTTTTGTTGTTTGAAATATATAAGTATAAATATGTAATAAAAGAAGGTTATCTAGGCAGTTAGGTACTTACCTACTGTAAGTAAATAAAAGCTAAATAAATCGGTAATGTTACTATTAAGTAAACATACTCGAATCGTGCCACAAGAGGCGTCATTGCAATTTTTCCGGGCCGAGCGACCTGCCCGAGGGCCTGGAGGATCCTTGAAGCCCTCATTACCTCCGGGTACACGAGAGGGTTGATATTGTATGTTGTTTGGTAACATGATAACGATGTTAAATACCAGTCAAGTATCGAAACACACTCAATAAAGGATCTTGTACCTTCATAGCATATGCACATACGAAAAAAACTTGGTCGTTTATGTAGTGCAGCTAAAAATATATGCAAAAAAAATCGTTTTCTATTAAAATATGATACTTACTCATGTTAAATAGTATATAATTATTTATAACAACGTCTAATTGACAATGCATAGGTACAATTAGTACAAAGTTCCGTGGACACTGATATGAAGTTTGGTCAGTTTATCTCTAGATAAATATTTATATAGCAACCAATCAGAAATATAGGCAAGCATGAAATTGGATTTTGAGTCAACAGATTTACCGGTATTTATACTATTAACCTAACATGACGATGTTGAGTACTATTTATTTATTGATTTTGGGTGTTGGTAAATCTAACTCAGGTTAGTAAAATATCTTATCATATATTCTATCAAATATAACGTATATAGGGTAAATCGTTTATTACTTGCCACTTTCCAATAACTAGAGATCTGATAATAAACAGATTTATTCCAGATACAAGATCCAGTTATTTAATTCGAAGGCGGCCAGTAATAGACTATATACGCTAACTGTAACTACTAGCCACAACGATTTGTCCCGATATTGTGATCATAATTGAATATTATAGGTTGACATAGAACTTGCGGCAAAAATGATACGTTTTAAAGTTTTACATTAATCAGCAGAACAGCATACAATGTGGTAATGTTTAAATAATGCAAATCGGTCGACATATGTGACGTTTTCATGCAAAAGGTACCACATTGTCGCTTACCATAAGGACGAAATTTGCTTGTATCATTATACGAATAACCTGTCAGAGCGCCCTTATGGCAAGCGACAATGCGGTACCATTTGCTTGAAAACGACACATATATTCCTTATTATTTAGTACTAAATTATAAAAATGAAAACTCATCAATATTTCAAAGAATAAATTTAAATTTAAATTTGTGGAATAAAAATAATCTAGTACCATTGCCCACGATGTTAACTGTCCATCGATAAACCTTATTGCTAAAGGCATAAGGTGCAACGATGGACAGTTAGGATTGTTGCTGTTTGTCCGAACAAAATCCTGGTTTATTCAATTTTATAATAATTTGAAAAATCTATTTTTTTTAACAAATTAAGATATAATATATATTATCCGACAAAAAAGTTAAAGGATACTTTACTAAGATACCTTACTAAGAGCAAGTTACTATATCATTATTTCATTAATTAATTTATCGCTAATATGCGGACCTGAACTGAAAAAAAAATAGTTTAGTGTCTGGCAACTGCAAATAAGGAACCTGACAAAATTACCTATAAAAAATTCAGCCTCTATAATGAGCACAAAATTGTTAAAATGAGACATAATTTTAAAGTTACTTATTGGTGACCTATTTACTAATATAAATATCCATATGTAAGTGCAAACTAAGTAGTTGGTTAGTTCTATGTTGCAGTGGACTCTTACTCTGGAATGACTAACAATTTGTGAATAAGTTCCTGATTCAAAAAGTAGTCCTATAATTCATAGTGCTTCATTTTATGAAGCTTGAATTTTGTAGGGTCCCTAATTAAAGTTGCCATAGATTTTTCCAGATTCCAGATTAGGTCCTAAATGAATAAAAAAATATTATGGAACAATCTCACACAGATCGACCTCGACTTAAGTGAGATCAATAAAGCTTGTGCTGTGGCCGTTGTGGGGGTCAGACGACATAATTAATTAATTGTCGTTAAATCCACAAATAAACACCATAGAAGGAACAAATCATCGGCTGAGAATACGTTTGTGCCATATCCATTTTTGAACAAAAAATATGCTATAATTGACAGTAATCGGTTTTTGAAAAAAAAATTACGACTTGACTCTTGATATTTGAGTTTTGTGTCATGCCAATTTAATATTTACTCATCAACAAGTGCGAGTCGGACTCGCGCACTAAGGGTTCCGTACCATTACGCAAAAAAAGGCAAAAAAATCACGTTTTTTTGTATGGAGCCCCACTTAAATATTTATTTTAGTATTTGTAGATGTATACTAAAATAAATTTTTAATAATTGTTTTTAGTATTTGTTGTTTTAGCGGCAACAGAAATACATCATCTGTGAAAATTTCAACTGTCTAGCTATCACGGTTCATGAGATACAGCCTGGTGACAGACGGACATTTGGATTTGATTTTGATTGTTATTTTACAGTTGTTGTATTTTCCTCGCGTTGGTGTGCTGAAAAATTTTGTGTCTCACTCGTTGGCAAAATTTGTTTAACCCTCGTGCCTTGAAACCCTCTCAACGCTCAAGATTCCACTTTTTGAATCACTGATCTTTCGCTTGCTCGGATATCAATATTAGCACGAGTGGTTGAACAATAACTTTGCCCCCTTGTAAAACATATAACAGTCCTAACAGGTACACTTCCTTCACCAGCTTCTATTGCAAACGCAACACCAGAACAAAGAGAAGAATTTTTTGGGGAGACCAGACGAATCATGAAAGGACATGAGGTTTTTGACACCAGACCATACATGGTAAGTTTAATGATGTACTGAAATGTAACATTATCATATTGTTCTGATAACATAAGATCGAAAACATACACAAATCACATGACAACGACAACGATTAATAGCTTATCTTAAGTACAAAAAAGTATTTCATACTTTTTTACTATCAATGAATTTAATAAAAATACATGATAAAACTTCCAAGTTTGAGATCTTGTATATCATTTGATTCGCTTACATATAATATTAAGGAGCCCACTGACTATCAGTCCGCCGGACGATATCGGCCTGTCAGTTAGAACAAAAATTTGACAGCTCCGAACAACTGACAGGTCGATATCGTTCGGCGGACTGATAGTCAGTGGGCCCCTTTATGTTGTTTCATATGTCATATTCAGGCATCGTAAACTGCAAGCGAAATCCAATGAAGTACGGTTGTTGTCAAGTCAAAGTACGTCATTTCAATGGATTTCGCTCGCAGTTTACGATGCCTGGTCATATTATATGTCAGTTTCTCCTTTTTCTTATGATAATAATATATATATGTCGCAGTCAAATTGTAAGAATCCGCCGTTTTCACGTTTGTAAAATGACTACGTTTGTAAAATGCCGAAGGCAAATTGTAAAAAGTCCAGGCAATTTGTAAAATACCTTATGACATTAACAGCGCCGTTTGTAATTAGCCGCGGTATTTTGGTCGAATTAGTTCTTTAATTTACCACGCGTGGCGCTGCACATTAAAACTATGAAATACGCTGGGGTGTCCGTCAAATCTGGAGCTTGTCGACTTATAGACCCCAAATATTTATTAAACGAATAAATAAATACACAGGAACACATATGTTTTACATTTTACTTCCATCCTATATCGGGTCGGGTAACGTGAAAACGCTCTAACATTCCTTAGGTATGGTTGCGGCCAACGAAATCCCACACCAACATGGTGGACAAAAATTGGGTATGTATTGGTGTTATCATTCATGAAAATTTCGTACTCACTTCCGCAGCGTGCATCGAAGACGTCAAGTACTTTTACGTGGTCTCCGGGACCCACAGGTACGTAATTTCTACCATACCTTCATAGACGAAAGACAAATCCATCCTGTTTTGCAGCATTCGATATATAAATTTAGTATGTTGTAAATATTATAATATGATGTGATAAGTATTATCAGCATCATCATATATAATATGCTAACTCGGGTCATGAATACTTAAGTGATGGCTACTTTTATTGTCATAAAAGGCCTCTTTATAGTAATAAAGGATTTTCAGTGAGCCCATGTATATATATCGACATCTTATAGGTAGTATATCGATATTAAATCGTTCAACTAACTATAACTGTAGGCCTAGGCATCAAATTGAATGCCGGTGCTTAATGAACGGCCTAGGCGTCTATTTACCTGGCTAATCTAACCAAATGGCGGCGATATATATATGTATCCCATCTTCACCGCTAATGTATAACGTATAACCCTTGGTTATCAGGTGGTTACCAGAGTCACAGACAAATCAGTGTATCCAAAACGGCGCCTTACGAGCCGTTTCGAAATGTGTCCATAGAAGTAAGTTTTTCTTTAAGCCTTTTATTTCTTTAATAATAAATTACAATATATATTACATTTAAATTATACAATTAATTTTACAATTCATTTTTTATCGATTAAATTAATATACATATTGATATTATTTTTCAAATTTCATTGTATAAAAATTATAATTATTATTTCAATAAAATTTAGTTCTTTTAACTTTGATTATTATTAAAGACCTCTCGACGAGTATAGGCCTACTATACTAGAAGTAAGTAACGCAGTTTTATTTTCTCTTCATCACAGCACTACCGTTAATCACAAAACTATAATAAAATCTCATTATAGATCAGTCTTCTATCATCATATTAACATGAAGGAGGCAAATAGTTTATTTTTAGTATAATAACGATAGCTTCATTCGATTTACTGCTGCTTGTAAATTTTTGTTGTCCCCAACTACGAAAAACGTATCAAACTTAATGATGACAAGGAAGTTTGTTTATTTTTGAAATACACCTACTGAGTCAAAATAAATATGCATTATAAAACTGTTATTGTAAAGTGTTGTGTACCTTAGCTAATAAGTTGAAAGCTTTAAATTGTACAGTGGCTTGGTCTATACTGTCAGACTGTATACATTTTGTTTGAATAAATAAAAAATAATTAAATATTATCATAAATATATGATGATTCTAGTGAATATGTCAAGTTGTCAACCTAAAATGCGACGTTGAATTTATTTAAAATGTAGCATATCACAAGCCAAAAGACTTAGGAAACGATAAACGTAGGTGATCAAATGATTTAGGCTTTGCTCCTTATTGGCAAAATTCATCCGTTCATCCTCTAGTTCAAAAAGGTAACCTTCTTTACTTTAAAAACGCATGCCATTAATTTCTCTTTGTAATTTCCCCAGCATATCGTTTCGATGGAAACGTGTTTAACAACATACGTTGGATGGTGAACGACATAGCAGTTGTCAGGACCGAGGGCGCAATTTCCTTCAGCAGACGAGTAAAAGGCTGCGATTTCATTCCAAAGAAGATCATATACAATAACATATCTCTAGACTACGAGAAAGCCGGAACCGAGGCATACATTGCTGGATGGGGTTCTAATGATAAATTTACTGAAGTGAGTGCCGTCACAGAATGCATAAAACAACCTTTAATCTACGACAAATGTATAATGTATTTAGAGTTTTCTGTGTTCCTTGTAAAACGGCGGTTTGAATTTCGAGTTCAATCAGGCCCTACCCAAGATGACAATTTTTGATATAAAACGCCAATCATAACTTGTACGGCATTACCTCAATTTTAACAGTTTTATTTAATATTTTAAATTCTACTATAATATGCAACAAACTTAAACTGACTTTACAGTTTTCAAATTGTCAGTTTACTGCGTCCACGATGGGAAACAAGCCAATCTTGAAATGTTCATTCAGGCTGTAGACATGATGACCCGAACCAACGTTAACTCCCCCCTGCTGATGGAAGCTGAGACCATCATAATCAAGAAAGATAGCTGCAAGCATCGCTGGTTGTCGCGCTACCACTCTATCATAGACAATTACATGATCTGCGGAAAGGTGGCCGGAGACAACGAAATGACCGAACCTTGTGCTGTATGCATGACCATGAATTTAAATCTCTCCCTTTTTCTCCCTTATGTTTCCACCCTCCTCTTGTCTGCTCTCTAGTTTCTCATTTCCCGCCACTTTTGCTCATCCTATGGGATATTATGAAAAGCAGACGGATATATGATACTTAAGTATCACCCCTCTCCTTTTCATATTAACCCTAAAATCGTATTATAAACACTAGGCATCAAAAGTATGATTATCATGAAAAAAAAATAGGTGTTTCTGATGCTTAAACTTTTATAATTATTAATTTAGTATCTTGCTGGACGTTTTTAGGGTTTCGTAGTCACCGAGAAACCCTTATACTTTCGCCATGTCCGTCTGTCCATCCGCGGCTTTGTTCCGTGATCGTTAGTACTAGAAAGCTCCAATTTGGCGTGCATGCATGCATGGCGACAGAACGGTAAAATAAAAACTACATTTTTTACGGTACAATGTTTTTTAGGGTTTCGTACCCAAAGGGTAAAAACGGGACCCTATCACTAAGACTCCGCTGTCTGTCTGTTTGTCTATCCATCTGTCACCAGGCTGTATTTCATGAACCTTGATAGCTCTCTAGGCAGTTGAAATTTTCACAGATGATGTATTTCTGTTGCCGCTATAACAACAAGTACTAAAAAATAAATTTCGGAATATTGAAAATTTTCGGAAATAATCGCTCCGAATGACAAAATATCTCAAATGTAACTTCAGCTTTATTACCCCGCGCCCAGGCTGCGAGCTGCGCGCTGCCCGTTCTCTTAAACTCTCTGTTCTCCCTCACCATAATGCTCTACAAGCATCTGCTAGATACTGTCTAGTGGGACCCCCCCCCCCCCTCCCCGCATCGCACTGCACCCATCTTAACTAATTTCTGTTTTGCCCAGTGGTTGACTGGTAGAGAATGCCTCAAGGTATTAAGTCCGCCTTTTGTACTTGTTATTGTGCAATAAAGTTTATAATAAATAAATAAAAATATGTGTCCCCCCGCCCCAAAATATTTGAACCATGAGTCAAAAAAAATTGAAATAAAATATCGTAAAACATAAGTTTAATAAATACTTTCAATTAAAACTATAAGGAACATGTTCGGTGCAGCCGTTTTTGAGTTATAGTAAAAAATCTTTTCTTCTTAGTAAAACGATGCATGTACCTACCAACAAAGAGCTGCGAAGGTACTCCCTGAGGCTTGTTGTGCATGATACTTACTAGTAGTCCCCGTCTGGATTGTTCTATCAGAATGTTAACTACGAAACCCTACACTGAGCATGGCCCGACATGCTCCTGGCCGATTTTATTAATTGTTTAATTTGCACAGCATAATCAAGTAGAGTGCAGAGAGCTGGTGTTCTCAGAGGAGGACGGACCTCGAGTAAGGAGGTTCGAGGGGAATCCCGACAAGCTCCTTCTACACTCCGCAACGGAAGTCAAGAAGAGGGAGAAGACCAGAAAAAAGACGAGACGAACGAGCATGAACAGGCGATATGGAGGGTTTTGCGAGGTATGGCGAGGATTTATACAATGTGAAAGATTTTTCACCCGAAATACCAGGTATACTTCCAAGTCAGTTTGAGAAGGCCGATCACGGTGGTTTACGCTATACTTAAATAATAAAATATTACCATGTTATTATGTATTATCAAAAATAGTAATAGTTTAAGCATTTACTACTCTCACTCTTTAAACTCTGATTCTATGGCATTTACATGCATTTTTTAGTAGTCGTTATTATATGCCGTTTTCATAAGTTGAGCGTGAAACAACATGTTTTGTAACGAAACTTGCTACTACATATTATCCTCTGGCTAACGGAACAGAATAACAACTAGAAAAATTTGATCTACCCATTTTCTTATACATTTTCAGAATGACCACGGTGGCCCGTTAGTGGTCGGGCATGGATCAGCTACCATAGTAATTGGCGTCATTTCTTCGTACATGGTTAGAAATGACTCAAAACACTGCTACGGACCGTTCCTTTATACCAGTGTTTACAATAACAGACATCTCATTCATTGTGCCATCTACAAAACAGAAGGGTATGTATTCATGTTACTTGTACCCAAACCTATACAGGGTGGCCCAAAAATACGTTGACAAAGTTTTTTCTAATTATTTGATTAAGTACTTACGTAACTAGTACAAAACAAGTTAAAAATTAAAACTTAACGTGACCTCCGGATTGAAAGCTACTGCTTACCGCTAGGCCACCAGCGCTTTTTACTAGATATACTCGTACGAGTATCATCATGAAATAATGAACGTACATAGATACTTGTATCTTAGATTTCGCATTTTTACAGAAACGAGTGTACGAATGTGTTAAGAGATCAATCTAGCGTGCTAGAAGAGGAAACGTATAATTGGGGGAACATTAAACTCAGGTACTTCTTTAATTATTTTTATTTTAAGGAATTGATATAAATATAAACACAATAATTCTTTAAAAAAATTGGTAATAACTATCTAGGCAGTTATTATTTAGTAAGATAAATATAATTTACAGATAAATTACAGGTATAATTTAATTAATTTCGTTTCGATGATAAAATTTTAATATCTGGGTGGAGATCAACTTCTTCTTAAAATAGGATGATATTAATCAAACAATTTTATTAAATTTGTGTACTTAACAATGTCCAATATTTTTTCTTTGTTTAATATCCATATATTAATAGATGGAAGATGGTCGAAGTTGCACCATAAACGCTATAATTATACATTGACACTTATTGCAATGCACCGCGTGTGTGTGTGTGTGGGCGCGCGCGCGACAAATAGCTAATTCCAGAACCGGAGCGTTTGCGGAGGGAATTTAACCTAAATGTTATTTTTTAATACAGTTGCTCAAAAAGTGGTACTTTTTGTGGCTGCGTAGCGTGCGAGAAGCTCAATTTCTCGAACTTTTTAGTTCCAAACTATACTTTCGAAACGCAGTTAAAATTTAATTTAGCGCGGAGCAGGTACCAGGGCCTCATGAGTTATGAGGAGGTGTCTTTGACCAACCCGCGCCGGGCCCGCGGCGGCCGCGGCCGGGGCGCGCACGAGTATGAAGGTATCGCGGGCTGCGGCAGCTCGCGAATCTTAGCTGTACCTATATAGGTACTTTTGGTTTTGGTTTGGTTTGGTGGTATGATTCTACTAATGATATATTAATTTATTATTTTTTCGCAATTGTATTAAAAAACGTCGTTTACAACACGTGTGAAATGTCTTTTTACCACTCGTACCGAGTCTTGCCACTCGCTTCCAGCTCGTGGCAAGATACCTCGGTACTAGTGGTAAAAAGACATTCTTTTCACACTAGTTGTAAAATGTACTATTGCAGGTCTAGAACGATATACGAAGACGAAGACGAACCAGTGCTTCGCAGTAGCAACGATACCAAGGATCCGTTAGCCGAGGGCATGACACTCGGAAATACAGAAACCTCGCCGAGCGACACAAAAATAACATAACTAAAATCGTGTCTATAAATTTACAGCATTAAAAAATTGAAAAAATTTGGCTTTGAATGTTTGTACATTACCGTATTGTTACCGTAAAAAGTTTTCAGTAAAAACGACTGCTTGAGTATTTTGTAATTTTAAAAATAGAGGCCAATTCGAACGTACACTGACATTAGAAAGATATTTGAATCATAATTATTTAGTTATCGTGCGTATACCACACCGCTACACTGGTAACATCAGAATGATATCTAAATTGTCATTTAGTTAACGTGCATTTCGCTCGTACAAACAGTGACTCTCCTAACTGTACATCAGAGGACCTTATTACAAAAGACTTATGTTATAGTCCACCGATGTACATTTAACAGTGTGAGAGATAATAACGATAATCTAAATGACATCATTTAGATATAGTTTTGCCTGACATGTTGGAATGAAACGAATAACTTTACTTCAGAGTGGTTAACTCTCGCGTAATTCTTGCGTCTCGCGTCTTCTTACCTTTATTTTAACTAACCAGTAAATGACAATCCAACGGTCTGAGCAATAATTCTCGTTTTCACGAGGAGCCCGGTAATATATTTATATGTATTAATATTCATCCTCGCAGGCATATCTGATCCCTTTCCGCATAATATCGCTGTCCCTGCTTAAAATAGTAATTTTCTTGGTAAAAACGCTCAAAATACAATCTTTAAATTGCCAGCATCCGTAAAATGTACAATCACCATCGATTAAATTATACCTACTTACGCCAAAAATCGGAAAAGAGATATTTATTATCAAAGAATAATAATCTAGTCGACATGTTCAAAACGGTGAAAAATAAAGATATTGCTTCTGAAAATACGTATGGATACCTCATTGTATTCGGAATGATGACTGTGTAGAAATAACACATATAAAATTGCAAAAGGTTTGCATCGTTCCTAATCCAGTGAGGTCTCACACGTATGGATACCTCATTGTATTCGGAATGATGACTGTGTAGAAATAACACATATAAAATTGCAAAAGGTTTGCATCGTTCCTAATCCAGTGAAGTCTCACACGTATGGATACCTCATTGTATTCGGAATGATGACTGTGTAGAAATAACACATATAAAATTGCAAAAGGTTTGCATCGTTCCTAATCCAGTGAGGTCTCACACGTATGGATACCTCATTGTATTCGGAATGATGACTGTGTAGAAATAACACATATAAAATTGCAAAAGGTTTGCATCGTTCCTAATCCAGTGAGGTCTAACACGTATTTGTAGGCGCAATATTTATATTTTTCAACATTTTTAACATATCGATTAGACTATAAACGCTTTTTTACACGCGTAATATCTAATGGGCTTATGTATAACTACATACCGGCAATAGTTATTTAATTATATCTTTTATGTATATAAATCTTAATTAGCTTATTCCATAAAATTTCAGTTTTGTCTATGTATAGGTACCCAATAGTTTCATACATGCTGATATGAATTTTGGTCTGCTTAGCTCTCGGTGGATAATTATATAGCAACCAATCAAACAATCAGGTATGCATGAAATTGGATTTCGAGCTCATTTCATATTGAATATGAAGCTATAGCTATACAATACACTAGTAATCTACCTACATGACAATGTTGAGTTTATATCTATTGTTTTTGGGTTTTGGTAAATCTAACTCAGGTCAGTAAGTTATCTTAACATAGGTATTCTCGTACTGTCAAATGTAAATACACATTTGACAGTCACTGACAATGTCAAAACTAGCATATACGCTAATGTGTACGTTTTTTACTTTTTATACATCTCGTTCGCACTAATAGAGCGAGATGTATTGTAGAAAGTAAGTTACGTTCTCAGTGCCAAACTGGTTGTAGCCACGCTGGTAAAATGTATAACTACATACCGGCAATTAGTTGTTTGTTTTACAAGGGGGCAAAGTTGTTCCCGAGTGAAACACTAAAATTTTCACCATAACAACGCGAGGAAAATACTAACTGTAAAACATTACAAATTAAAATCAAATGAACGTTATTTATCAAAATCATCGCTTAAAAGTCAATTCTATCAGGCAATATGAACAAACAACTCAAATGTTACATCAGATTACTTTGCCTCACATGTGGATAAAATGCAACTTTCTTACCCGTTTTTGCCTTTAAGCCCTTCCGGGCTGGTGTAGTAAAATGATTTGTTTTGGTCTGTAGATCAACGAGTTATTAATGTTTTACCTTAATTTCACCAATTTTTTCAACAGGTTTACTTCCTTCAACAATTTCTGCAGCAAACGCAACAACGAAGGAATTTTTTGGAGAGACCAGGCGAATCATCAAAGGACGTGAAGTTTTTGACACCAGGCCATACATGGTGAGTTAAAAATATTTAATACTATTTTTTATTATTTACTGTATAACGAATTATGGCAAAAAAACACATTTTTACAATTAATCAGAAGAAATGGTACATTTGAAATTATGTAAAAGTCGTATTCAATCTATTTTGATAGTGGTAGAGAAATATAATCAATCGATTTACTACTTTCGATATGGGTATGATAAAGAAAATATTTTTCATAATTTTGAAGTCATTTAACCTACATTTGAAATACATTGATTATTTGTATATTTCCCCTTTGTTTTCTCATTTAGCTCATTTTATTTATCCCTACGTAATAATAACAAATTCATGAAAACATCCCTATAGTTATACAGGTTAGCCCGAAAATACGTGGCCTATAATTTTTAGTACTTAGGTACACATATTTTACAAAATATAATTAAAAATTAAAACTACAATCATTTTACTAAAACGAATAGTTTTTTCGAATTTAGCTAAGTTTAAAAGTCTTTTCTTCAAAATATACTCCATCAGCTTTGATACACACAAATGTACTTAAACTCTTTTTTAAATTATCAATAATATACCGCACCAAAAAAAAATGGGCCAACCCCAAATTAATTAATTTATTAATTGTAAATTATTAAAAAAAAATATTATTAAGAATTATCTTCCTGATTATTGGCCCAATTCGAACAATGCTTATAAGAAGTCACAGTGGTACGAGTACGACAGATCGGTATCTTACCGCTGTGACTTCTTATAAGCATTGTTCGAATAGGGTCGTATGTCAGGATTACGATCTAAGGTAAAGTTTTCTTTACCATATGCAGAACCGGTCAATAATATATTTATTATATATATTATATTGAGCTTCCTACGGTAAACCTTGAAGATACATATTTTAAGTATTTTCTTTGAACAACACAGAACCTGGCTAAACCTTTAATCATTTGTCCTCGTTTCTACTTTATTTTTACAATGTGCAACACAGTTTAAACTTGAATGCTGATAACTGTAACGTTCTTTAGGTGTACTTGCGGCCAACGCAAACCCACAGCAACTTGATAGACCAAAATTGGCTATGCGGCGGAGTTATCATTCATGAAAGTTATATACTCACCTCCGCAGCGTGCATCGAAGATATCAAACATTTTTGGGTGGTCTCCGGGACGCACAAGTACGTGAATGCTCCGATATACAAAGGAATTTAATCATAAAGTAGACCAGTCACTACACGCACACCTATACCTATACCTACACGTATACCTAAATACTTTTTTGCCTATATGCAAATCAAATTTTATGTCATAATAAGATAAACTAGTATGATTTTTTTTATATCATCATAATAGTCAAAAGACGTAAATATAGAAGACCCATTCACAGGTGGTTGCCACAGTCCCGGACAAATACGTGTATCAATAACGGTGCCTTACGAGCGGTTTGGAAATGTGTTCATAGATGTAAGTAATAGAAATATTTATTTGCAAAAAAACACGTACATGATAGGGGTACACTCCTATGGGTCCTGAGCTAGGATTTCCTGTTACAGAACCCAGTCGGATATTAAACTAAAACAACATGTAATCATACAGAGAAAATGCTATCCAACTTGTCTTATTCGGCCCGATTCGAACTTTAAGATACGTCATATATTACGTATCTAGATACGATATGGATTAGATACGTCAGTATCAGTAGTGTGACGTGTGACTACGACAGCTTCATTCCATGTACTGTTAGGAAACTCGTAAATGAAACTTTAGGATGTAATTTCCTCAGCATACCGATTCGACGGTAACGTCTTCAACAACATACGTTGGATGGTGAACGACATAGCGGTCGTAATGACTGAAGGCCCTATATCCTTTCATAAGAGGGTGAAAGGCTGTGACTTCATTCCGCAGAAGATCAAATACAACAACATATCTCAACAATATGAAGAGCCGGGAACCAAAGGTTTCATCGCTGGATGGGGTTCTCAAGATCGATATACTGACGTGAGTTTTATCACAAAATGCATAAGAGCAGTATTCACGATGGATGACAACAGTATACTAACCCTATTCTGTAACCATATTTCCTACATCTACATTTTTTTATAGACTATATTGTGTCCTACTGCTGGGCAGCCTCCCTAGAAAAAAAACATGAGTTGCGCGTGACACGGCAGTCTTGATAGATTCTGTGTCACTGCAGTCACAAGGTTTACTGTGTCGAAGACGTAAATCAATACAATATTTACATGTTCGTTTAGGCTGCAGACATATTGGCCCGAACCAGCGTTAACTCCCCCTCACTGCTGGAAGCGGAGACTGTTATAATCACCAAAGACACCTGCAAGCACCGCTGGATGGCGCGCTACCACTCAATCATCGACAACTACATGATCTGTGGGAAGCAGGCCCGTAGCCAACAATTGACCGACACTTGTAAAGTATGACCACAAATCTAATTGTCTATCATGTAATTCATGTATCCACTCTACTCTACCCTCTCTTAATTATCACACCCTCTCTTAATTATTATTGTCTTTACACTCTTTTACACTTTCTGTGGGATTATAAAAGGCAGAGGGAAGTATCTACTTTTATGCGAGTCTTTCATCTCTTATTCATGTTATCCCTCTAATATTAACTTTACACACTTGGTGTCATCAAAAGCATGACTATGAAGAAAAAAAGCACCTTCGGCGTTTATTATGATAAAGTTTTTATAATGATATCTTTTTAAATTGTGTTTTTCGTTATTTAATGTACACAGCATAATCACGTAAAGTGCAGACAGCTGATATTCTCAGAGGAGGTGGGACCAATAGTCAGAATGTTCGAGGGGAACCCTGATGAGTTAATACTGAACTCCGCAGCAGAAGTCAGGAAGAGAGAGCAGGCTAAAAAGGAAACGAGACGGATGAGCACACGCTCGGAATATGGAGGATTTTGCGAGGTATGACACAACGGATGAAACAACGCTTCAAAAGAATCTGCCATCTGGGAATTATTTTCCAGATAGAAATATATCTTTACAGTTTGCATCCTAAAGTATCTTTCACAGTCTAATTGTTCTACATACAGGGATTACAGGATCTTACATTTTATTGATAGGGTAACAGAGAATGGTACATACTTTTGACGCGTACTCTGATCCGTTTCTTTTGTTGCTGACTGTACCTATTATGAATGAGGGTTAAGAAATTTATATGGTCCAAATTTTATGAAAAAGATAGAAAAGGGCATACCTTTTCTATCGTACCGTTTTAACCCTACCAAGACACACGTTTGCGCGTTTACCGCAAAAAAGTTAGTTTGTCGTGTCACCTCGTTTTGAGAGCACCCCTGACTGCCACAGTCAGTATCCGAATCCTTGGGGTCGACATTTCGAGTGAAGTCCAGTTTTTTTTTAAATAATTTATTTAGGTAAACAAACAGTCACTACAAGGGAAAGTTAAATACTTATAGTAGTTTTAAAACTATTTACAGTATGTGTGACCAACACCGTTCACCACTTAATAAATATAATTATTTTGATTATTAGGGTAAAGAGTAATCCCGGCTCTCGTCCGGCCGACTCTGATACCCATGTTAAAAAAATGAAAATTAAAAAAAAACATGGAATACTGTTCTCATCTGCAGGGGCACCCCTATACCAGCTTCTTCCTCTGGACCGCATCCAACGAAGAGCGACTCGAATTGTCGACTGCCAGCGTATTTCGGATGGGCTTGATTCCATGGCGCTGCGTAGATGTGGCCTCGCTCTGCATTTTCTATCGCATGTATAACGATGGGTGCTCCGAGGAATTGTTCCGATTAATCCCTGCCGCTTCTTTTCGCCATCGTCCTACGCGACAACATTACCATCCTCATCACTAAGATGGTTGGCAGTCCTCAACTGTGCGTTTCTCCAGAAACTTCCCGCCTCGCACAGATAAACTGCACGTGGAATGAACTGTCGCCTGCGGTATTTCCGGACCGATACGACCTTCAAACCTTCAAGAAAAAAGCGTACTCCCATCTTAAAGGCCGGCAACGCACTCGCAACCACTCTGGTGTTAAGTGTGTCCATGGGCGGCGGTAATCGCTTACCACCAGGTGATCCGTCTGCTCGTTTGCCTCCTATATCATAAGAAAACATACTTCCTTCATGGATTTGTTACCTATTAAAAATCTGGATGCGCTGCGTCCACAATGACTGTAGTAGTAGTAGTTGTAAAACAATTTATTGCATACATCAAGTACATTAATAAAGAGGTAATACAATAAATGTGTACAAATGTCTGTTATTGGCTATGTTTTCTGTTCACTATGCTATGTATTACTTTTTGTATTGCTGTTGATGCCCCAAATTAATAAAATAAAAATAAAAAGGTAAATTTATTATTTTAAGGGATCTCTTCCAGCTAACTTTTATGCAACAGAGATAAATAGGAAATGGTAACATAGCACCTTTAACAATTGCAATTTTTAACGGCTCCTAGAGCCGTTAGGCTAGGATCACACGGCGTTAATTTTTCCCGTATATACCGTATATAATACCGTACTGACAGAAAAAATAGTTTGGCAACTTTCAAAATAGTTCATACGGCGTTATGCGGGAAACCGTCTAGCCGCGCTTAAAAATTAACGCCGTGTGAACCTAGCCTTACGCACTGTCGACTAGTCGCCGGCGACTTGGTCTGTAAGCGATCAAGACATAGGCAATTAGGGCCAGGAGACCAAGTTAAGCACAAGCTTCACTAAAGCATGATGTGTTCTTCAAAACTATGTTTGAGAGATAGACGGATGCAAATGTGTCCTCTCGAAAGTTGTTCGTAGCGTTAACTCTTTCATTTGAACCCTTGTTCCTAGTGGTCGCCGGCGACCAGCAGCCGCTAGTGCATCGCCACTACGCAGCTAGTCCCGGGCGACCGGCGACTAAGTGCGTAAACGCCTATATTAAACTATAGAAAGTCGCAGTCACCGTCGACTGACTCGCCGGCGACCAGTCGACAGTGCGTAGAGTAGCTCTAACCGCACGACAGTAATTTAAATTTAAACTTATTAATTTTTTTTCCCTTTCAGAATGACCATGGTGGCCCATTAGTGGTCGGGCGAGGGAAATCTGCCTTAGTTGTTGGCATCATGTCTACGTACAAGGTTGAAAATAACTCAAAAGCCTGCGACGGACCTTTCCTTTATACCAGTGTTTACAATAACAGACAACTTATTCGTTGTGCGATCTACAAAGAAGAAGGGTATGTACTCCGGCTACCCTTAAGGTGACGTTCGATCACAGCTGATTCTAAAAGAGTCGGGATGCGACAGAGATGGTTTCGAAAAGGTAGAGAGGAGAAAGAAGCCAGCTCGTCAGAATCAGTGTGGTACCGCACCGACTGGACCCAACCATTTGCTGCGTCCTGCAACAACGACGACGCTGCTGTATGTGTCCCGATTACACTACCTTATGAACGTCGAGGAGATCCCAAAGTATGTACGAGTACGAGTCAAGTCCGGATACGTCCTGAGGGTCGCGAAGTTGGAATCTCGACACAATGTGAATTAATTATTTTGTGGTGAGCGTTCCAACTGAACACATAGCGACCTTGACTAAAAAGGAGTTTTGGCCGAAAAGTGTCAAGTTCGGCTCCCTGGCACTGCGGGGTTTCGCACTGCATCGCAACCATAATTGTGTATTTTATTTTAGTTTTAGAATATATTTTATAATAATATGTATGCAACTTTTAAGGTATTTATCTATGGGCCAATAGTTGCCTGTAAATAAAAAAATAACCATTTCATTTTCATTACGGTTGCGACGTCGTTGTTTGCGCCAATTTTATATATGTGTCAATTTCGTTGATAAAATGAGTGAAGTTCACCGCCGCATTACTGCCGCGATTATGACGTTCATTTCGTCACTCATTTTATCAATAAAATGTACAAATACTGCGGCGGCAATAACGACGCTTCAGTTGATATCTGAACGTTATAAACGCGTTGCCGTATCTGTTGCTCGCTTCGCTTGCCAGTCTGATAACTATTCGCTCGCTCTTTCTGACGAGTCTAGCTCTCGCCACTAAGGGGATGAAACGCGGATGCTACGGGGATTATAGGCGGATGCTATGGGGATGATACGCGGTTATTACTTGTTATGCACGGATATGAAACAATTTGGATACGGTGTAGTGGGTATAGTAGTCCGTATCGCGTTACATTCCGTGCCTGATACGTTCGGTATACGGTATGATACGGTGTAAAGTTAACCGTCGCCGTAGTCACAATAAACTGTATAAGTTCTCTCATATTAATGTATCATAACAGATACGAGCCAGATGTAGTTTATGCAAATAATACCTATACGCAGTAGCTAGCGATTACGCCACGTGACTGTAAACTGATAACGAGGGTATGAATTCGCACCGATAGGTTCGTGCCTCACTTAGTTTTTAGTATATTTGCTGTTAAAACAGTGCATGATTGTACAATATATGAACATTTGTAACTTCTTGTAATACATGTTGTAGCCAATAACATTTGTCCATTCAATTATCTGTCTGATCATTTCCCTTATTGCCCCTAATGTAATGTTTTTATATGGTTTATCAACACACTTTACGTAACTAATTTTTAAGTAGGTAAACTACATTCAAAGACACTGGATTACATGTACAACTGACTTTCATTTTTAATATGGTTTGCGGCGATTTTTCACTGCATGATCTGATCAGACCATATCATAATGAACGTCCATATTAATAACAGCCTCAGTTCCTTGTAAGGGCCGGACAAACATCACACAACTACGGCACAGACACCTACATAATTATACATACTTAGTCAGGTATTTGATAACTTTTTTACATAGAAGTATGCAAAACTGAGACAGCAAATTATGTTAAATCATATTGCAAGTGATTCAGTATTAAATAATTTCAACCCGTATATATGAATAATAAGAGATCTTTACTTATAACAAAGATAGATAATTTATCCATGTTTAAATACATTTTATCGTATTTTTATAAATCTTCATTTTTAGTTTTAAAGTATGTCGATAGATGGCAGTGAATTTACAGTGGTTACAAAATTTACTATGACATTACCGCTCTATCTTATTATATTCTCTTTGCTTATAACTTTTATATCAGTCAAAACCTTTGTAACAGAACTTATGACCTGACTAAAGTGACTAAGTAGTTCTCAGTAGCTACGACATACGGCTGTATTTGAAAAATGCTTAAAAGATGTCACAGCGATACGATACCGATCTGTCAGTGTCAAAAGTGACGAATTCGATTGAAGGAATGTCACTTTTGACACTGACAGATCGGTATCGTATCGCTGTGACATCTTATAAACATTTTTCGAATACGGCCGATAGATACCTACACCATATAGTTCACATTGTTACAGAGTCGATTGTGCGGCCGTGTTAAGAGACGAATCCAGCGTGCTAGAAGAAGAAACGTTTGATTGGGGGAACGTTACAAAAAGGTATTTTTTAAATCCTTAAATAGCGTAAAAAGTGACATGATGACGATGATGATGAATATTTAAATGTCGTTTTCCAGAGCCAGAACGGAATATGAGGAGGACGAAGACCCAGTACTTGGAAGTCACGACGACAACCAATGATCCATCAGGCGAGGAAACCTCACCTAGTGACACAAAAACATAATAACCATTAAAATAATATCCATTAATAATTATATTATCATCGTACCTGCCAACGTTTAAATGCTTTTTTCAATCATTCGAGTTAGGTATTTGAGTTTTGCATGTTGTAAATTGTATTAATGTTAGTTTCTGAGCAACATAACTGTTAAATGCATTAGTGGAAACTGTGTGGCTTGTGAATGTGTTATCTGATTTACTATTTGTGTTGTTTTTGGCTGTTTGTTTCCCAAAGGTTAAAATAAATAAATAAATAGCAACTTTTTAATTAACAGCAGTAATGAATGTAAAATTGATAGACAATAATATATCATATATTTAGAAAGATAAAATATAAATAATACTCATGATAAAAAATACCTATAACTTTAAATCCAAGACACTGTATTTGTCGCTGGGTCGTTACAGTATAGTATATTTGCCAAATCTCCAGTACCTACCTATTTCTATTTAGTAAAAATATAACGAGAATTTAAAGCTGTTAAAATTAGTATTTTTTTATTCCACGACCAGCCACCG
Source organism: Cydia strobilella (assembly GCF_947568885.1). Classification (NCBI taxonomy): domain Eukaryota; kingdom Metazoa; phylum Arthropoda; class Insecta; order Lepidoptera; family Tortricidae; genus Cydia; species Cydia strobilella. The sequence continues at coordinate 6,022,779 of NC_086043.1, read as the reverse complement.
TAGCCTAAGGGCGCTTGCAACTCTAGTGGAGTTGCACAGGCGTTGCCAATCCTACAAGTTTACAAGGAATAAATAATTAAATCGTTTTCATAGCACAATGCATGTGCAAAATTACTAGTTTCATACTATTACCAAAGAGGATATAATATTATAGAGCGGCACTGTCATAGTAAATTTTGTAACCAAAATAAATTCACTGCCATCTATCGACACACTTTAAAACTAAAAATGAAGATTTATAAAAATACGATAAAATGTATTTAAATATGGATAAATGTTTTATTTCATTTCAATTATATTTATGATTTTGACCCATGTTCTTTGACTGATATGAGTAAAAATTGTTAAATAACAAACGAAACCGTCAACGCCCTCTATACGAGAGTAGGCCAAAGGTACTGGCGCCATCTGATCGAGAGTCAAATTTTCGTGATTTTCGAGGCACGTTTTTTCCTTAGACTGTATCCATCTATTACGGAGTTCAATCTATCTTTGCTATTACATACTCAACACACAATTCGATAACATCTCTAAAATGCGAAGTTTGAGATTACTTTATCATTACTATTAGTAACGCTCTCTATTAGCGAATAGCAGAATTAAACATGAGAAGCTAAACCAGCGACACGCCAGCGTCATCTGTGAGAAATTTATAGAAACATTAAGTTTCCTAGGAAAAATTACATAGAACGAAAACTAGGGCGAGTAATTTTCACTTAGTTCAGCTAATCCACGGGAGGAGGCGCTTAAATCAAATTATATTACGTACCTATCCAAAAAGAGACAAATTGAATCCTATTAATTGTATTAATACAAGCAAAGATCTATGAATTTAATAAGGTAAATAAAGGCTAAGAAAAAAACGTGCCTCAGAAAAACAATAAAAATAAATGCTCGAAAAGATGGCGCAACAACAATTGGCCTGTTCGTATGTAGATGGCGACACCGTTTTATATTTAACAATACTAACACATATCAGTGAAAGAACATGGGTCAAAGTCATATGGGGTTCTAAAAGTTTTATTCCTGTGTCGAAAGATGGCAGTAAATTTACACTGACTACAAAATTTACTACAATAAGCCTCTATACTAATATTTCACAGATGTCGCTTTTTTCATCAAAATATTCATAACAATTTTTTCAAACTTTTTTATGAAGACCAACTTACGTTTAATCATTAAGTTCATTGGCTATTTGAATGCCTTTTTAAGTAGTTTATCTGTTTATATTTTACAAAAAACCTTAAGAAGTTTAAATTTACTCACATAAAAAATATTCGCTCCCAAAACGACGAGAATCAAATTTTCTTGATTTTCGAGGCACGTTTTTTCCTTAGACTGTATCCATTTATTACGGAGTTATATCTATCGTTGCTAAAAGCAAAGAGAATTAATAAGAGAGTGCTCACTCCGTACATCGGTTTTGTTACCAAAAATACTATTATTTTCGTAGTCAACATCTAGCGTCAAGTAGCGGAACTCTCAGTACTGCTACTCGGCAATAGATGTAGCGGCAAAACGGAAAGTCTAATGCTCAACGATTTTCAGCTAATATTATAACCGGATTAACCGGAACCTTGTTTTCAACTCTTTCTGCTTATAATATTAGCAAAGAGGATATAATAAGATAGAGCGGTACTGTGTGTGGAATAAACAAATTAAGTATGGATGGTATAGAAAGGATCGCAATCTCTTATGGCAGAATTGTTGTAAAAGTGACCGCGTTAAGCTTTAAATAATAGTTCCTAATCTCTCCGGTGGCGCTAGTTAGGCTCTGGGACATGAGTATAACATGAACCATATAAGGCAACAAATAACCCTACCAAATTACGTAGGCTGTTTTTGGTAGTATTTCGGTGCATGGTGGCGCCGCCTAATTACTGTTTTTTGATGGACACTTTTCATACATAGAGATTTGGCTCCTTTATACAGTCTCCATGAAATTAAGGTATACATACATACTTACACAAAACAGATGGGCCACAGAATAAATAATAATACTACCGTACAGAAGGGAAACTTCTTACAAAACCGAAGTTTGACAGCGATTTAGGGACCAATCATGCTGTCTCTTTCTAATGTATGGTACTATCCCTTTCGACTATTTAGGGTTGTCAAAATTCAGGTCATTATCTTATCTGTGGTCGTACACGAAAAGGGACGTCAAGTTGTGCCAACTCTAATAATTGCTCAGAGCAATGCTGAGCCTAACGGAGCCGAGCATGCCCGAAAGGAGGAGTTTCACACCCCTGGAATGCCCTGGATAATCAAGGGGAATAAAATTTTATTTATTATATAATATTTTCATTTCAAACAGCAAACTACAGTACAGTTTTTTTATAATTAAATATTTTTGATGTGATAAAATAAACTATAATTATTGTTATACGACACAGGTACCACTAAAATTGTAAAAAATAATAAACAAATGCAAGGATGGTTAGAATAAAGTCGTTATGAGACCCAACAAACTGCCTCTTCGATTACTTAAGTTAAATTATTTACCCACTACATATATTATTTGAGCCCACGCGTGAGTTCGCAAATTGATCGATGGATAAATTTAATTAAAGTACCCGTTCTCACGCAGCTCGCAGCTGTCAGGATTCAGGGAGCACAGTTGGTTTACTGTCTATATGGTTACAAAATGGTCAAAGGAACATAAGTCCTATTCGATTAATACCGTACGTATAATCGAATACATTTATACCCAATGTTCTTGCGATTTTTTGATTAAGGTATTGCCACTATCGCCGACAAAGCCTACTACAGACGTACTTATTCCGATTGTAATAACAAGTTATGTTTTTTTTTTCTTTTTCCTATCTGGCTTTTACTCCCTGCAATTTTGCACAGGGTGAATTTGCCAATGTCGATTTTGGACTTTCGCACGTGAGGAGAATGTTCGGTATTCTTGGGAGCATGTGATTGGGAAAACCTAAAAACAAATAATTATTATGAGTTATGAATTTGATCTGGATTTGTTACATATATGATCTGTCAGTGTCGAAAGTGACGTTGAACGAAGAAATGTCGATTTTGACTTTGACAAATCATATCCACACAAATCTTATCTTAGGTCAAATACGTAGTCTGTCATTATAATCAGAATAAGCCTCCTAAGCTTAGTAGGTATATCTACTAAAACGTAACTCCTCATTGTGCGTAATATAATAATGTTTTAGCCTATATACGTCCCACTGCTGGGCACAGGCCTCCACTCATGCGCGAGCGGGATTAGGCTATAGTCCTCGCGCTAGCCCAATGCGGGTTGGGGACTTCACATACACCTTTGAATTCCTGCGCGGATGTATGCAGGTTTCCTCACGATGTTTTTCCTTCACGGAAAATCTAGTGGTAAATATCAAATGATATTCCGTCACGGACGTCAGATCCACTCTGCCACCACCGCTTTGCGTAACGAAAAAAAAACCGGCCAAGTGCGAGTCGGACTCGCGCACCGAGGGTTCCGTACTTTTTAGTATTTGTTGTTATAGCGGCAACAGAAATACATCATCTGTGAAAATTTCAACTGTCTAGCTATCACGGTTCATGAGATACAGCCTGGTGACAGACAGACAGACAGACGGACAGACGGACAGCGAAGTCGTAGTAATAGGGTCCTGTTTTTACCCTTTGGGTACGGAACCCTAAAAATGACAGTGGAAAGACCGATGCTTTTTTAGCTACTTGTAGTTGTCGCTTTTCCTTCCGACATCCGATATCGGATCGGACAACGTAAAAACGCTATTACTTACAATACTTATAGAGAGCGCTTTATCCGCCAACAAACTGTCCTCAGTTTGGCGGAATATAAATATGTAAATACCATTTAAGTTTTGTTGTGATAAATAAATAAATAGATAAATTTATCCCATCGCGCCCTCGAGTTTAAGAAAACATAGTCAGGAATGTCATATTTTTCATTGAAGTTAGACATCTCCACACACAATACATTCAAAAGCTTGGTAAGCCTCTTTCGTGCTATATAGAGTCTGTCTGGAAAGAGAGTCGTGTAATGTAAGGGAGCCCATACATTCTACGACTCCTCTCTTTCCGCACAGACTAGTCTAGTGAAGAAGCTCGCCTGACTGGCTCGCAGCGCGCTGACAAACGACCGGACGCGCGACAATAGTCAATTATGCGCGAATTGCTGCCGGAATATTAATGGCCCTTCAATACGCGTTTTTAGTCGAACGGCCTCTAAATACTGCTCTAATTGCCCGTTTTGTTCCAAAATTAGGCCTAATTAGGTTACGCTGCCAATTGAAATATGAACATCAAATACGGATGTTTAACAACTGGCGAACAAATCTATTTTTATTTAACATTTATAGTTGTGTTTTTAGTTAGTCACACTACTTACTATATTATACATTGTAATGCGAAAAATATGTCATATACTAAAGATAAAGTGATGACGCCATCTAGTTTCCGAGGCTGTAGGCCAACCGGCCACGGCAGTACCAGTCCCAAATTTTCGAATATATGCAATCTTTGAACCGAACCGCCTTTGAACAAATTTAAAGGGCTTGCACCGCCAATACGAATCCCTTAGGTACGGGATTACGGTATAGCGAGACAGATGGTGCTGCCATCAATAGAACTAATAGAGAAGTAGAGAACAAATCAAATTGACTATGTAGGCTAAATTAAGTAAGTCTTATTTAATGATATGCATAAGATGTGATGGATATCGCATATGGCTGAATAGATACCATGACGGTGCTCTTCTGTGTGATATGACAGTAACAAATGAGCGCCTCAGCGGAACTCATAGTACTTGAATCATGAACAGTATGCACAGTACAAGGACGTCTAATGTCTGCAATAGCTGTAATTTCCTAGTCTAGACAATTGTATTTTTTATTTTAACCGAAATTCACCTAACACTGTTCTGTACAGAAAATGTGAAGAACTGCCACCTAACGTTTACTGTGTTATGCCCGACCCGACATTCAAACATGTTATATAGACACATACATAAGTCTGAGGGACAGGGTTGAACAATGATAGGCATTCAGCCAGAGGACGCTGCGGTCGTTGAGCGCGACCGTTTTACGATTTGCTAATATGGCTGTCCTAGCCTTTGTGCTTCGGCGGTTTTAGTTTTAATTGCTTCATGTCTCGTGCTTTGATGGACATCGCCCTAGAATAATTCAGTTGGTCGCAGTTTTAATAAAGCCAAGAGTACTTGTTTAATGAATAAAACATTTTCACATTAAAATTGAGATTTAAAATACGTAGAAAAAGTTTAGTAGGTACTAAAGGCAAGATACGACGTATTCCGGTAAACATATTTTTTTAATGTGTTGTGTATGTTATGCACACACATAACATACACAACAACTCAACGTCAGGTATGAAGTTCTAAACAGCTACAAGCGTATCAATGAAGCGATAATAACCATAACGCATAGCACTCAACTCAGTATATACACTCAAAGAGCAGGGAAAATTGTATCAACGTCCACCTTGTGCTTGTGAGTGCATTGGTTGGCATTATGAGCAATAATCTAGCTAGCTCGCACTTGAATGATATTCCGTTCGACTCACGAAAATCAGACCCAAAAACACTATATAAAATGACATTGGAAGATAAACGGCGTCTCATTATTTTTAAACTAAAACCTGTGCACAATGAGCTGCAAAATGGCATTATTTCGCGACGACACGTGAATATCCATATTATTGCTTTCTTAAAGACCATTACAAGTTTTTTACTTACCGTAAAGTTAAATAAAGAATAATCAAAAATGTAAAATAAATCCTGAAGTACATTTACTTACTTACTTCACTGGCTCAGTGACCCAAAAAGGATCTTGGCCTCCGACACAAGAGAGCGCCACTCTGCCCTATTCTGCCACTTCACGCCAGTTAGGTATTACGAGGGCGGACAGGTCTTTTAGGGCTTCGTCACTCCAGCGGTATCTGGAACGCCCAGACGGACGCTTTCCGCCCGGGCGCCCCACATACGCTCTTCTCACAGCCCGATCCTCTCCCATCCTCTCCAGGTGACCAAGCCAGCGGAGTCGTGTGGTTTTGATTTCGCCAATTATATTGGGCACCGCAACCAGCTCCTCTAGCTCCCTATTATTCCTGCGCCTCCAAGATCCATCTTCTCTGATAGGCCCCAGAATCTTTCGCCAGATTTTCCTCTTCGCCACTAAGAGCTTGTTATCTTCTTTCTGAGTCAGCGTCCAAGCTTCACATCCGTACATCAATACTGGCCTAATTACAGTCTTGTAGACTCGAATTTTGGTCAGTCTACTGATCAGCTTGGACACTAAAACTCGATGGAGCGCTGCCGAGCATCTTAGGGTGTTTTGGATTCGCAGATCTATCTCTTCCTCCCTTCGGTTGGTATCAATTACTGTGCAACCAAGGTACCTAAAATGATCCACACCTTTGTAGGTGGTTGCTCCGACTACTAGGTCTTCTCTTTTCACCCTGGTGTTCTTGTACCTTTTCATTTGGAGATATTCTGTTTTCTGGTGGTTGATCCTGAGACCTATTTTCTCCCCTTCCTGCTCCACAATTCTTGCCATGGCCTCCAGGTCCCTTTTGTTTTGAGCCAGTAGCCCCAAGTCATCAGCATAACCAATGACCTTATGTCTGCCGTTCAACTCTATACCCCCATCATGCATAAGTTATTTTTGGACGACGTATTCGAATGCCAAGTTGAACAGCATTGGCGAAAGGGCATCTCCCTGCTACAGGCCAGTGACAACTTCAAATTCGATCTTGCTCACTTTGGTAGCGACAATAATCATTGACACCAATTTTTCTGGCACTTTGAAGTACCGCAAAATCTTATACAGTGTCTCTCTGTCAACACTGTCGTATGCTTTGGCAAAATCAACAAATAGCATGTGGATATTTTGTGCGTACTCCCAGTAGTGGATATTTTGTGCGTACTCCCAGCGTACTCCCCGTAGTACATTTAAAATAATGCAATTTGGCTTTTTGTCTTCGTTATTGAATTACTCCGGCGATATTTAATGATGCGAAAACTTGATTTACTGCTTCTTTTGACCACCATTACACATTAAAAGGTTAATAAAAAGAAAAAAATATTATACTTCTAGACAACTTTCTTTAATTACAATTTCCCACTTTTGTTTCACCAATTCTAAATCTATACAGCGTAGAGCACATTTTAAATGTGCTACCGCAACCTACTCATGGCTTGATGCACTGGACATCTAAGCGTCACTTGTACCATCCCACTAACCCGGGGTTAACCTAACTGGTTAAACCGTTAACCCAGTGTCAAATTGTACTGGTAACCATGGTAAGTCCAGGTTTAACCGGTTAACCCGGGTTAGTGGAATGGTGCAAGTTGCCCTAAGCAGAACAAATACTGCACAAGGCCAGGCTGCGCAAACACAGCACGGAGATAACGAAATCGGGGAGACTGGGGACTTGGCTAAGGCGAAGTAAGGAGCATGTCAAACAATGTTGATTTAACGTACATCCCAGGTCAAAAGTATCGGAATAATGTGTAACTATATTGGATATTGGTATTTGTGGTAGCTAAAAACTTACATTAGGCAACCACAAAAGTTAAACATACCCTATACCCTGAAAGAAGAAAAAAGTGAAATTACGAAAAGTTTATACAAATCACCTTTATTAATTTGCATAACTACAAAAGTTATTTACTTTTGAAATGTTGTATTATCAGTTTTACTATTTTGTTTTCTACTTGTCAATGAGTAGTATAAAAATCCATTCCATGAAAATCACAGCTTGTTTCTATACTTTTGGTCTGGGATGTACGTACAATGACATGTTTTGGTTTTGATATACATATGTGCCGGCAATATTTTTCAAATAAAATTTTAAGCACAAAAGGTTAATTTTGGATAACAGATAATCAGTTTATAATTAAATTATGATACCCATTATTGCACTACAATACACGTTAAATTGAATATATATTTTTAGACAATCTTAAACATTTAATTTTGTTTGCTCTTATTTATATTATTTTTATTGAAAAATAAACACTACAATGAAGGTTCGGGTTCACAGTTCACACCAAACGATACTAATATAATACCATCGTTATTTTATATTATCTCCAATTAAAGGAACGTTTAAAATAAATTAAATATGCTAATATGCAACCGCGTTAGGTATAACACGAAAGCGCGAAAGCAGAATAAAACAACACTTATGGTCTATTAGCGCTTGTGAAAGCAGAGACTCCTATTGCTTGCCGAGTCAAGTTTGCTTGGGCAAACCAGTATGAAAACATTCTGCTATTATACATAACGATTATAGATTTCGAGATCACGTTATACTGGTACATCTAAGAACTCAAACCGCGCAACCATTAATAATATGTGGCAGTTAATTAGCCAGCTGCGAAGTGTTTGGCTAAACTGTTACAGCCAGTTAGTGCCTGAAGATGGGACCGTATTCTGCTGAAATGAAAACTCAATAGTAAATTCGCGTATATTAAGTACGTTACAGGCGGCGAATACTATTGTACGATAACGGGACTTACTTGTGTATAATTACTTCTTAAAATTACCTCCATTCGGCATCGTGTTTACAACGTGAGTCTTGTATGTTGACCGAGTGACATCCCTACTTAGTGAAAGGCAGACCTACATCTTATTAATATCATCGCGTTTATTGCTTTAATTAAAATCGTAAACCATACAACTTATACTTAAGTCCCCGCGGTAAGCTCGGCCGAATTTCACCTTCCCATACAAACGAAGTTTCGTTCTTATTTTAAAACTTCGTGTTGGATTGTAACAAAACTTTGCACATACAATGACATGCGGTATATCTAGGTTTGTAATTAGTTTATATTCTTAGCTCTAGTGTGTAAAACAAACGAAATAGACAAAAACAAGTTTTGTATAATAAATTTAAATTCGCTGTATTTTTTTACTATTGTATCAGAAGCTACATAACCTAATTACAGACCTAGATACATCCTATCCTTATTGTAAGTACAAAGTTTCAGAGCAATCTAGCTATTCGTTTTAAAATGAGAGCGTAACTACGTTTGTATGGAGAACCGAACTTGCCGGGGACTCTTAAGTACTTTTTCAAAGCTCCCTAATATTCAAAGGCTGTATTAATTACTTGATTGTTTCCGCTTATTTATAATTTGGTTTAAAATTGCTCCCAATCCAAGTATTAATTGGAAGGCTAGGATCAACCACTAAGTCCATCGCGGCGTCTTCATTATTAGAGACAATAGGCTTACCCTCAGTATAAACTCAGCATTGTCATCGAGTGCCTAACTTCTGAAGAGCAAACCGGGGATCACAGCGCCTACCACGAATCACTTCGTCCGTCTATTTGCCTCTCTATTTAAATTTCCGAATATGCAAGAGTGATAGAGAGGCAGATAACGAAATTACTTGTTTCGATTTTTGCGGTAGGCCTCCAGGGCTCGAGAATCAACGATGGTAAGTGGGGACACTTTTAAATTGGTTCTTGGTCACTGGGCGTTTAAAGTATGGGAGACTCGATTAATTCTCGGAGGAAAAATAATTAAGAGACAGAAGAGACGAGTTGAAGCCAGACGACTTTAGCGCGAAGTTTAGATGGAGTTTGATAGCTGGATGAGACAAATAGGACCGACCGAGACGTGATTAATATGATAGTGGGTTTAAGTATAAATAATATAAAAAGTTTGTAATAACTTCTTAATTCTTCATGTTATAAAATGTATCATGGTTTTTTATATGTGGCCATAAAGAAGTTCTGCACGCCTTTACACTATCATATTGTGTTAAAATTAATCTTTACTCTACTTGGTTCATGTCGATTACAGCTAAAATTGCTAGTGACAGAGCTCTTAAGTAAATATAACTTGCTTCGTAATGTATTGATCGAAACTTATTTTTTCGCGTGCAGGGGGTCAGTTCGCTATGCTGCCACCAAGTGTTGGAATGATAACCCCCCTCCTGTGCGTAAGGCAAAGAGTATTCAACAGTTCAAATCTAGGCTTAAAAAGTTGGACATGAATCATCAAAAGGAGTTCGTGACCAGCCCCGTGAGGGATGCGTTCATAAAGTTAACTTTTAGGTAAATAATAACTACAGATTCAGATTCATTTGGTAAAAGGCAGTAATTTTACAAGTCAATAAACTACACGAAACATAATATGCTATTCTGTTCCTATATTAAGTACCCTGTAAGAAAACGATTGTTACCTACTAACTAATGTTCTTTTTTATGTTAATTGCATAATTTCTAATATAACTTAATACCATTCCAATTAGCTGACCAAGGGCGGGTTTAAATCTAGCAAGATGTAACCGCACCTTTTTCATTACTTACACAATCAAATTGTTGCACCAACATACTTACCTACTTAGTCTTTAAACCTAAGATGGACTAATTACTTAACCTAACCCGTATAACTAAGTACCGCACCCCCCCTGCATACAAATATCTGTAAATTGGTATGGACGTGGGGTACCTTTTCTCTGCAGCCGACTGTACATATTTTGTTTTGTATTATTTACTAGTATTTGTGATTGTGCTTGCGCTTGCGCTTGTGTTTGTGTTTGTATATTTTGTATTGATTGAACAATTTTTTGAAACAACGACATTTAATTTTACTGGAACTGACGCTCTCCCTCGGACGGAAAGATGGACATAGCAAAACTATAAGGGTTCCTAGTTGACTACGGAAGTAAGGTGTAGGTAATTGAAATTACAGTTTTGTTATCCAAAATAATGATATCAAATTATTTTATTAAATCAAATTATGTATGTAATTTTTTTTTTGACAAAAATATAAAGATTAGCGATGTGTGACATTTTGTTGCTATTATTCTAAATTAATTCCTAGAAACACAACAATTAATCTGAGTAGTTGATTTAATAGCACACAAATTTAATTTAATTAGGTCCTAATGAAATTGACACAATCCTCTTACGCTAAATACAATGATTTTAGCCAATGCGTCGGAAATATTAGCTTCTAACAAATAATCTGGCTCTTCGCTAATTGACTGCTATAAGTAGAAACTTTTCGCTCTAAATTGTACAATTTTATCGGAACTTTGATATAAACATGACGCAAATTTGGCGAAATCCGATACTGAATCAATTTTATTTATGTCATAAGAGACAAACGTACCTAACAGACATGGAATTTTACCGAATGATCGTGTTAAATGGAGAAGTAAAGTGACCCTTGAAAAGCGATAGCGAAGTGTTACCATATACTTATAATAACAATGTATGATTATTACTGAATAAATGATATGATATGATATGATACCACACTTTGCTTCTATCCTAGTACTAAGGTACTAACTAACCCCAAACGATAGAAATCGGCAGTTTTAATTCATCATTATGGTTCTCAACAACCAGTTTTTTCCCCCTTAGACGCCATTCATTTATTACGTAAGACGAAAGATATATGTACATTTATTATTCACCATTCATAAGTGCTAGTTGCTAGGCCTACATGAATAAAGTATATTTGAACTTTGACGATTTTTGCCAGATTTTGACCCCCTTCCACCCTGTGAGAAAAAATAAAAATAGGTTGACCCCCCACCCACTCCTCACTCATCGGGTTTGTTTTTATCTCGATTTTCAAAGAAACAATTTTAGGAACTTTTGTACAAAAAGATTTTTTGGCAATAATCAACTTTGGTTTCATTTCATAGTTTTTCTTTGTCGACACTCCCACGGATGCACGCGCTTTTTTGAAGTATAATCTTTACTTGCGCATTTTTGTGATCTTAATACGTAAGAACTATACGACTAAGACTCCCTTACAAGAAAAAGTAAGACACGGTCGACCCCCCTCTACCCGGAATTGCCTTACGTAATAAATGAATGGCGCCTTATACGGAAAAGAAACAATCAAATTGAGGAAGTTCGTGCTCGAGCTTGACCGGCTGATAGTAAATCAAAATTAATTTGGAATTACGTAGACTTCAATCAGATTAACAAAATAATTATGAACCGTGATTAAATGGGCCCATTACCAGTCCGCCGGACCATGGAGACTATATAAAGGAGCCAAATCTCTATGTATGAAAAGTGTCCATCAAAAAACAGTAATTAGGCGGCGCCACCATACACCGAAATACTACCAAAAACAACCTACGTGATTTGGTCGGGTTATTTGTTGGTTCATGTTATACTCATGTCCCAGAGCCTAACTAGCGCCACCGGAGAGATTAGGAACTATTATTTAAAGCAGAAAGCGGTCACTTTTGCAACAATTCTGCCATAAGAGATTGGCATCCTTTCTATACCATCCATACGCCGGACGATATCAGCCTGTCAGTTAGAACAAAAATTTGACAGTTCCGAACAACTAACAGGCCGATATCGTCCGGCGGACTGGTAATGGGTGGGCTTTTACATTAGCCAATACACTTTAAGCTACGAGTTATTGCGACAGCAAAAAATACGTTTGATTGACATAACATTTATTTCTAGTGGCAACAATGGTTGACAACAGACAAAAAATAAAATAGGACGCAAACGTAAAGAATGTTGTTAAAAAGGGTTGGGTTGTTTCACGCGCCACCGATCAAAGGATACGCAATGCGGAAAGGCATTTACAGGCCAATTCGAACGTACACTGATATCAAAATGACATCTAACTAATGTCATTCAGTTATTGATATCGTGCATTTCGCGCTTACTTGTCGTCGGTACATGTATTAGAGCGGGCCAGACGCACGATAGCTGAATAACATGATTTCAATATCATTTTGATGTCAGTGTACATTCGAATTGGCTTGTTAGATTTCGAAATATGATCTCGATTGGGCATAATATAAGTAGGTTCAATCTTTAGTATGCTTAGTAGCAGATCTGCTCCATATATGTTCAACTTATACATGAAGTTGTCTAGATTGCTATTTAAACAGCATTTTTTTGACAGCGCATAAGGTTAAAATATAATGCTATTATAAAATAAAATAAATCTAAATAAGTATATTTGGTCGTGAATTCAGATCATGCAGCTTGAGTTGTTGTTTTTTTTTATATTATTATGTACCACCAAATCAACGTGATATTTAAAAAATCTGAAAGCCGCGTGCGGACTTGCCTACGACCTAGAAGCAGAGCTTATAAAAAATACAAAATTAATAAAACCTATTAGAATTATATAAGTGCGTCTCTGTTTCTACTTAAAACGCTGTCAATTAATCGAACGCAACACTGTTTCGTGTCTTTAATTGGCGTTCAAATTTATTGCTCAAAAATATTAAACGAGGTTTAACACAAATTGGCATTGGTGGAGGCGGGCTCGATCTCATTACTGTGGTGAGTAGCAATATTAACCTATAAAATATTGCCCACTGGTATGAGTACGGTGACCACGTTAACAGACAGTAATTACGCAGATGCATATTAACGCTATACGTGAATTGTCTGATCACCTAAAGAAATAAGTATACACATGTACATGAATTGCCATTACGACTTCTAATGATTCAATGATATACTATAACCGCAAAAGTAACATATATTTGTTACTTAATTATTATTAATCATTTTGAAATCTATTATATTAAAAATACAAAGAAGATTTGCTAACAATACAAAATAATAGAGATATTCGTTCCTGCATAGTATACAATGTATACGTCAATACAGGAAAATTATACTCACAGAACAACTCAGCTAACATTTGAAGTAAAAAATACTTCGCTAACTTTTTATCCGGCTTCATCAGCCAAAACGTCAATAATCAAGTCTTATCAGTAAAATTTGAGCCACTTTTCTGTTTTCTATTTCGTCAATAGGAAACCAATATACCCGCGTGATTTCAGCAAGTACCTATGCTATGTTAAAGTAAGCTGACGTGATTATGAAAAGGAAGGTGGCCATAGCATTCTATAATAATGACGTAACCTCATTGAGAAATGTCTTATGGCGTTATTTATAAACGCGTTACTGGCCTGAATTAGCTATGAATCGTTTGTCTTTATCTGTCATTGTGACTTATATATTTGTAATAATTTTTAAGAAAAAAAATCGACTTCAATGGGGGATGCCGTTGAAAGGTTACTTATTGTTGATGGTGCACTCCAGACAATGAAATGAAAAAGACAGCATCTTTTGCCTAACTCAAAGGAGGTAAAACCACCCACGTTTCTAGTAGCATTTCGTTTCTGTAAGCGTCATAGTTATAACCTAACCTAACCCAATGTTCTGATACCATTTCGTTTCTGTATGGGTCACAGTTCTAACCTAACCTAACCCACTTTTCTGATAGCTGTTCGGCCAGTTCGGTTCTGTGAGGATCGCAGTTCAAAAAAAAATCCAGGTCCAAGTTTGGGTCTGGGTCCATAACGAAGAGAATAAATCGCCAAACGTGAACTATGTGTCGTTGAAGAGTTTGATCATCATCAGTAGTTCCACTTCATCAAATGTAACTTTTTTATGTAAATGCTGGATTTGTTGATGAAAATACAAAAATCACTATATGTATGCCTTTCACATTTGAGGAGTTCCCTCGGTTCCTTGTGGATCCCATCATCAGACCTCGAGCTTGACAAAAATGTGTCTTGAAAACGTAACTTGCTTAACAAACATAAAAAAGAAGACAAATCGCCAAACGTGAACTATGCGTCGTTAAAGAGTCCCATTCTGATATTTCTGATCATCATCAGCAGCTGCACTTCATCAAATGTCACTTTTTTAAATGGAAATGCTGGATTTGTTGATGAAAATACAAAAATCACTATATGTATGCCTTTCACATTTGAGGAGTTCCCTCGATTCCTCATGGATCCCATCATCAGAACTCGAGCTTGACAAAAATGTATCTTGAAAACCTAACTTGCTTACCAATCATAACGAAGAGGACAAATCGCCAAACGTGAACTATGCATCTTTGAAGAGTTCCGTTCTGATCATCATCAGCAGTTCCACTTCATCAAATGTCACTTTTTTAAATGTAAATGCTTGATTTGTTGATGAAAATACTAAAATCACTATATGTATGCCTTTAACATTTGAAGAGTTCCCTCGATTCCTCATGGATCCCATCATCAGAACTGCGTTTTGACAAAAACGGGATCAATCTGTATGTATATACTTACAATCAAAAATTAATTTTCAAAATCGGTCCAGAAATGATGGATCTATGGAGTAACAAACATTAAAAAAAAAAAAAAAAAACAACCGAATTGAAAACCTCCTCCTTTTGAAATCTTGAAGTCGGTTAAAAAAGGGATAAAACATAACTTGACTAAATCAGGACCGTAAAGTTTTATGAATAAGGGGGTTAAGGAATAGTAAATTGCCTGTCTAAGTAAAGAAAATTACAAATGAATAAGTAAATTATGTAACAACATTTAAAACAACCTTTCGATTAAAATTGCACTTTGCAAGATTTTGAATGTCTCTTGCACCACCTATAACTTTGTTTGATTAAATACAATGTTTGACTGGTGGATAATGCCTATAGGCATTAAGTCCGCCGTTTATAATTTTTTCTTTGTTTGCACAAAAAAGTTTGAATAAATAAACAAATAATAGAACATTTTAATTACCTACAGTAAAAACTTGTTTCCCTCTCCTTTTAAGGTACGGCCACCCTACATATTATACACATACCGGAATAATTGCAGCGGATCAATATGGCGGCCTGACTCGATGCCGCGCACACATACTCGTATGCATCACAAGTTCACAGCGTATCATATCTTTCCTTTGAACAAACAAATTAGATTCTATGTAGATATTCAAACAAGCGCTCGCTACGGTACATAATGTCGCGGCATGAAAACAAAAGATAAGCAAGCGAAAGGTCTTTTAAGATTTAGAAAACACGATAGATAGATAAATAAAATTCTTTATTGCCTGAATTAAAGTAAAACAGTGTTATAATTGATGACTGACTAACCCTGACCTGACTAGCTCAGCTAGTAAAAAATGTCAACCTCGAAATGAAAACTCGTAATACACTAAATTATTGCCATAAAAGTCACAGAAAATCTCGTGTGCGCGTCGGTGTCCAGAAATGCTAAAAGCGCCTCGGCACGTCTAAGACACCTTGGTATACCTGAGAAAGCCTGAGGGATGCCTCAGCATTCCCAAGCACACCTCGGCATGCTTGAGGACGCCTTGGCAATATGCTAAAGGATCCGTTGCTGTGCAATCCCGATAGTGGACGCCGGTCCTAATGCAGCTGTTTGCGATCAAATAGCTTTAAAATGTATTTTACTTTGTACAATAAAAATAATTATATCTTTAGTACCTAGCACAAAGGCATAGCATACAATTAGCTCCATGCGTAAGCGCCAGCCGCCATAAGGTACCTTTTGCCGTGAAATATCACATATCTTTACTATTTCATATCTAGTGAATCTCTAATTCATTTCTCGAATCGCGCCGTGAGTCTCCGTTGTTCCGTCTATCAGAGCCCTTTCTAGTGTACCTATTATAATAGTGTATTATAGTGAAAAACATAAAATATGTAATATCATGTTTTAAATTTGTAGTTTTCCGAAAGTGAAGTTGAAATTTCAAAGCCACATTATCTAGGATACATTGTCGTTGTTAAATATATCAAACACTAAAGAATCATGAATGTAGGTAGGTAGTCAAGAACAAAATCGTCGCATATACATGTTTGTTTGTACGATTTGCCAGTTCATATTTCCACTTGAATAGAAATGAGCTGAGCAAATACAACAAAAGACTTTTCACACAAACTCCTTAATAGATCACAATGTCACAAGTTAGCCGAAAGACGAAACTCCTGCCACGAGTGAAACGAACTTTACGTGACTTCACCTTAATAAATTGTAAGATGTCTCCCTTTAGTTTACTACGCGGGCAGAAATTAATTTGCTAAAGTCAAGCCAGGTATTTCGGAGAAGTGTACAAAGACAAAATTATTTGTACAGAAGTACCTACAAAGTTACACAAAATGCAGGGCATACTCAGAATTTTAATTAAGAAGCTACGTTCATATTGTCCAATCAGGTTTATTTTTTAGCGAAAATAGCACTGCTACTTACTCTGTAGGTATATTTAGGTACTAGGTATGTATTTTAAGTAGTGTAATGTTCTTGATGGTGTATGAGGTTTCCAGTGTTCCCAAGGATGAATCCTTGTACGCTTGTAAGTAGGGCCGGTAAAGCGGGTATAGTATAACTCCACTAGATTTATAAGCGGCCTTTGGTTGCGGTGGTTGCTTAACATCAGGGCCGCTCTCTTATTTGCCACCGACGCCACCGTCTTGGTATAAAAAAAACCGCGTCCTGCGTGTTCAAGAAAAATACTTTTGTTTATTCCTGCCCCAGAAATTTTGAAATCGGAACTAAAATGTCCTTAATAATATATTATAATTATATTTAAATAATATGTTTTTTACATTGGACAGAACGAAATTACTAGTATAGAGACTACAAGGTTCGTTTGCAAATGAGCATGTTATGCCCCCTTCACATCTATTCCAGTAGCATTCCAGTCCCGTGGTCGAAGTAAGATTACTGGAATAATGTGAACCTGGAATATAGTTATTCCAGTAAACATTTCAATTCGGTGACTAGAATGATGGTCTACTTTTGATTCCAGCTGGCCCAATCTAGCGCCACGACACTCAACTGGAATAATGTAGTCCGTCAATCCAGTGCTGTATTGAACGTTAAATCGTGAAAACGTATTGTTTTTTGGTAACAGTCTCCATAAATTCACTGGATGCCGAAAATGACTGGAATTGATTTAAACTATTTGATCCAGTTTAGTGCTGGATACGATCACTGGACTGGAACGTGGCATAACATTTATTCCAGTAGCATATTGCAGTCCAGTGATGGAAGCCAGTGCTGGACTGGATCATAAATGCTTACTGGACTGGAATGCTTACTGGAATTTATATTCCAGTGCTGGTTCACATTATTCTAGTAGCATTTCAGCACTGGATTCGATCACTGAAGGACTGGAATGCCACTGGAATAGATGTGAACCGAACATTAACCGGGCATTAGTTCCAGAAGTTACCAGAAGCTTTTCTTTAATAATAAAGCCGTAACTGGTTATATAGGGTAGGACGGGGACGTTTGAAACAAATTATGTTTTCCCCTCACTAGCTCGGAAAGTTGTCGTTTATCCTTCAATACAAGCGGGGAAAAACGCGTTTTATCCACTAGTGGGGAAAGTAATTTGACCTTGGATGGAGCGTGTTTAAGTAGCTTGACAGATAACAAAACGTAAAACGCTCATGATAATGGTTCGTTCGATATTATGGTTTGAGAATCTAATAAAAAATACCAAATTTTGCTTTATTTAATGATTTTAAGTCATAAACCTTAAAATTCCATGAGAAACGTTTGTTTTTTTATAATGATGTTAAATATTATAATTCTGAACGCACAATTTGAGTCGATGCAATTTCAAAACGCATCGTTGACATTTCATACATCAGAAATGTCAACATTATCAACATTTTTTTTTACTTAAAACCTTTTCTCACCGACTCGCGTAAAAATACACAACTTCCAGAGTTTTCTGTTATAATATCGTAAAGAAATGAGTGATTCCAGTGATGAAGATGATCTAACGCCTGTGGATGTTGCACTTTCCTCGCTATAGTGAGGTGAAAAGTTTTGTGTTACACACGGGCGCAAATGTATTTTACTTCTCGTGTGTTGAAACACTCGTCACGCTCAGGATTCTATTTTAGAACCACTCGCTTCGCTCGTGGTTCACCTATAGAATCCTTTCGCTTGCTCGTGTTTCAATTCTACATTAGCGGGTAAAATACAACTTTGCACCCTTGTATAACAAATAACTATTAACCGCCTGTAGGTAACTACATATTTTATTTTTACAGTACAAAATAGGGAATGTCACCGGGAACAGCACACCTCTAATTTTATTGTGCTTCATACAAAAGTCAAAAGTTTCATTTAAAACATGTTTCAACCATAACCATAATAAAATCATTGTCACTCCCTTTTCCACAATATATTATTAAAAAAAAGGAAGTCATAAAAAATAAAGAAATATCAATAATCAAAAATTTTTATCTTATCTTCAAGATCGCCGTCAATCAGTTCGTGCTGACCGAACCTTCTCTGACTGGTGTGATCTTTCTGCTGGAGTTCCACAGGGTGGCATTCTCTCGCCTCTTCTTTTTTCAATTTTTATCAATATGGTCACCCCTAACATTGGCTGCTCCTACCATCTATATGCTGACGATCTGCAGCTTTATACACAAGCAAACGTTAAGGACATGGATCATGCAGTCTCTATCATGAATAGCAATTTAAGCCATCTTTCTGCATGGTCACGTTCTTTTGGGATCGTAGTTAACCCAACCAAATGTCAAGCGATCGTACTTGGGAGCCCACGCATGCTGGCGTTGATGGATTTACATAGTGTAGCACCTATCAGGTTTGAGGATGTCGTGATACCGCTATCACCTAAAGTGAAAAATCTGGGTCTGATTATAGACAGTGGCCTTACGTGGGAACCCCAGGTGTCTGATGTATGTCGCAGAGTGACGTACACGCTGAGATCGCTTTACAGGTACAAAAACTTTTTGCCAATTAGCACAAAGATCCTTCTCGTTCAAGCTCTTGTACTTCCCACTATCGATTATGCTGATGTGTGCTACTCTAATCTAGTTCAAACTTCACTTAACAAACTGGACAGACTGCTCAACAACTGTATTAGGTTTATATTTTGTCTTCGGAAGTACGACCACGTATCAGCTTATCGTAAGCAGCGTAATTGGCTTCCTATTCGTGAGCGAAGATCTTTGAGACTGTTAGGTACACTTTACTCTCTTCTATTTGATCCCAATACACCAGAATATCTCAGATCCAAATTTAAATTTGTTACTGCTCGCCCTGGTGGTGTTCTCCGTCCCTCCCGTAGCCTTAAGCTTTCCATTCCCCCTCATCGCACTGGTTTCCTGACCAACTCCTATACTGTTCAGGCGACACGCCTGTGGAACGACCTTCCACTCAATATCAGAAAAGCTCAAAGTAAATTCACGTTCAAGCGTATGCTGCGCAAGCATTTGTCTGAAAGATGTAAGTAATGTTTCACAGTAGGTACATGTATAAGTATATATGTAGATATGTATGTAAGTGTATCATACAAAGTATATGTTTAAGTTTATGATTTAAATATAATAGGTATACTATAATTAGTATTTAATTTGTAAATAGTAGGTAGTGATATCGTTTAATTATTTTCAAATACAGTACAAAGCCTGCACCAACAAACGTCTCTTTTTGGCCCAGTGGTTGACTGGTAGAGAATGCCTTAAGGCATTAAGTCCACCATTTGTACTTATTTTATGTGCAATAAAGTATAAATAAATAAAAATTTGTAAGACTTGTGAAAAACGTAGGGTCGTTTGAAAGGTCCCCAAGTTGCTTCAACCGTCCCCACTTCACATATTTTACTTCAAGGGCCAATATTCTTTACAAACAACACTCCATCGCTGTTTAATGGCAATTAAAATATTCTATAATTCCCATCCAAAACACCAAAAGAATTCATGTACCTAGTCAAAATACATAAGAAAAAAAAATACGAAAAAGTATACGAGCACAGGTCCTTCACTTTATACCGCGATTTTTTTTAAAAGCTCCTCAAGTCACAGTAGTGACTGTATTTCAAACGTTCCCACATAGTGTTTCAATTAACTCACCTATGGGGTCAATTGAACCACTCTTCCACATTATCTTTAACTCCCTATAATTACGTAGGCGATATGCTTTTCAAACATATTTTATTTAAAACCTAAATGAATAACCTTTAACAATACATCAGGCTCATACCTACTGTAGTTGCCACGTATAGACTATTCCATTGCTTGAGTAACGGTGCATCGATGTCCTGATGTGGCAATTGCAGATTCTTTTAAAGTAGAAAATGTTCTCGCAATTGTCAAAAATGACAGGAAATTTAGGAAACTATCATGTTGGAAACAGATAATTTCGATCCCCTACAAAAACATGACAAGTTTTCGAATTTTTTTACTGAAGAAATTTCTTAATCTTGGAAACTTTCCGATGGTACATCAGCAGCAAGTATTGCCTAAGATTTAGAATTTTGGAGTTTTCCTGGACGACTCTAGCTTGCGCTTGTGAAGCAATTCGAATAACACTCCAGGCAGTATAACGACATTAGTCACTAACGAGCTGGCCTCAAAGAGACAGGACTCGATTACCGACTTGTCGATCGAAGCTCGGCAAAGGGTCCACTTAGTAACTTGGTTAGTTTCTAGCCATCATATGGACGCAGAGTATCTCTGATAAATTTCTCATTAGGAAGTGTTTACGAAGATTCTATACGGTATTCAGATTTTACAATCTCAATCCTTGATAATATATGAATTGCAGTGCTCCTCACTGCTGGGCACCAATAATTGTGAGCGAAGTGTACTAGGCGACTCAATAAAGTGCATCTCACTCACACAAATCAATAAAAAATAAGTGATAACGTAGGATTTTAAAACATGAATACCGCTCTCGTTATTAATACATTTACGAATTATCAATAAATATGCCTTCGGTGCAATGGTCAGAAAAAGCAATCAATATAACGCTAAAATAGGAAGTTCGCAGGCTACGAAGATGTGAAGCAGTAAATGAGGGTGGAACGTGACAAACAATCGTAAGTATGAGAGAGAACAAATAACAGAAATACCGTATTTATATCCACGATTTTCGCGTTCAGATTAAAATCGCGGATGCACAAATTAATGAAACAAGCGTATAATAATGTACACTAGGGTAGGACGGGGACGTTTGAAACACTTTATTTAAATGCCTGTAACTATTTTATATTTACAGTTAGAAGGATAAGTGCCTGTATTATTAAAGGTTATCTATTTAGTTTTTAAATAAAATGTGTTTGAAAAGCCTACCGCCTATGGTTACGTGATGATAGGGAATTAAAGAGTAATTCAATTGACCCCATATAGGTGTGTTAATTGAAACATTATGCTGGGACGTTTGAAACAACAAGATACGGATAAGGAATTTTTGTAGAAATACATAATTGTGTTTCATACAAAAGTCAAAAGTTTCAATTATAAGAATGTTTCAATCATGACCATAATAAAATCACTGTCACTCACTGTACATTTATTTTATTCTGAGGTTGTGCAATAAAGAGGATTTGTATTGTATTGTCACTCCCTTTTTCACAAAGCATTGTATTAGTCTAAATATCAATAATCAACTATGTATTTGTAAGACTTGTGCAAACGCGGGGACGTTTGAAACGTTTCAATCGTCCCCAATTTCGTTGTTTCAACCGTCCCCACGTCACATGTTTTACTTGAAGGACCAATATTCTTTACAAACAACATTCCATCGCTGTTTAATGGCAGTTTGCAATATTCCATAATTCTCATCCAAAACATCAAAAAAAATTCAAGTAGCCAAAATACATAAGTAAAAAAAATTAAACGAAAAAATATGCGAGTACAGGTCCTTCACTTTATACCGCGATATTTTTGAACGCCTCGTCAAGACTACTGCGTTGCTCGCGCGCTCGAGCCCTATTGGTCCAGGATTTAAGAATGACTAACCGCATAGCCTGAGTATTGCGTCACATGCATGGGTATTGTAATTTTCAAGAAATTTGACTTGTTTCAAACATAACGTGTTTCAATTGTCCCCGTCCTACCCTACTTATAAGTTAATAATAGGTATAATCATTTGTAGGTATATGTAGATGATATGCTTCGTCCACATGTAAGCAATCTCTACATCTGGGACATGATATAATTAGGTGTGAGCGATGCTAGAAGCTATTATAAAACTATACACTCAAGAACAATTTATTTATATATTTAATCGTATGGCAAACATATTTTAAAAATGTAAACAATATAAGAACAATGAAAACTGGTTTCTCTATACCGGAGATTATGTACAAAGTGACCCGTTTTAAATGATGAAGTGACAGCATGCTTACGATGTGTGCTTGTTTTCAACCGACGTGTTGCAAATAAAAAGTTACGACCCTTCAAATCAACACCGAGAGGCCAATGCAAACTTACACCATCAACATTATTTCCGAAAGGTATTTATTAGGGTTCCGTACCCAAAGGGTAAAAACGGGACCCTATTACTAAGACTCCGCTATCCGTCTGTCCGTCTCTGTTTGTCTGTCACCAGGCTGTATCTCATGAACCGTGATAGCTAGACAGTTAAAATTTTCACAGATGATGTATTTCTGTTGCCGCTATAACAACAAATACTAAAAAGTACGGAACCCTCGGTGGGCGAGCCCGACTCGCACTTGGCCGGTTTTTTTAGTTTTGTCCTGATGACACAAGGATGTTGTTCTTATTAGTCTTATTACAATTACAAGCTTTAACTTGTACTTACCGCGACAGTCAGTTAAGGGTTTAGTGTGAGTCTTTTGAGTCTCCTCCATAAGTCGGCATTACCCCTAGTGTAAATTTCATTTACTAGCGTGACGTGACGTACGCGTTTGCGTTAAGTGTCATTTCGTATGGGATTTTGAGTTGTCAAAACGTCCCGCTTGGCGCGCTGTTCAAAATCCCATACAAAAATAGACATAAAGCAAGGCAAACGCGAACGCTCGTCACGCTGGAATTAAATTTGCACTAGGTGTTCAGATCTATGTAGTGCATAATCGTTTACCATCGTATTATCACGGCAACGCACGAACGTTTTATGCTATTTCAGTCAGTCTAACTTAGTACAAAAAGTACTGAGGTTGACTGAAGTAGCATGACAAATATGAACGTTTCCGAGAAAATACGATGGCAAAGGATTATGCACTACATCTGTACCTCAGTTGGAAATGCATAAATAGGCTAATAATTTCATTTCGCAAAATGTAATTTACGAAACAATTAAGCATCCAATTTTCCAATCCAATCTGTACACAGTTGTTACCGGCAATATATTTCAGCTGTGTACATCGGAAACTGATCAACGGTCCAGATTGACAATAATCGAAATGGATGTTAGTAAAGCCTGTTTTCCCATTAACATTAGTTGTATGTCACCCGGCCTTGATGAATATATCGAGTGCCGCTCTGATTTCGTAGAATATTGGCACGAAACGAGACATTTAAAGTAGAATATTAGCAATAAGCATATTACCTGTTGCTCATTTACTAAACAGCATTTGTAAATTCTTCATTTATGCAATAATTCTGTAGCCATTTCATTCTTCTTTTACTACACTTTTTTTTCAGATTAGAGAATTTTTATGTGGTATCTACTTAATTATAATCACGAGTTCTTTCGATCTTGATAGGAGAAAAATAGTGTCCCAAGATTTTTTATACCTTTCCGTCGTATTTTTCATAGAATTTGTATGACGGTAACGGAATGGAAAAACGAATAATGTATGGATGTTCTAGGACACTTTTTTCTCGTATTAGGATGTACAACTTTGAATAAAATGACCCGTATAGTCCACGCCAAAGATGTAAAGACTGAATACCTAATTATTACACATGAAGTACAGTTGCCATCAGATATATCGAAGCGCCCAAGTGTAACTAGACGCACTAGCTGAACTAGTTAATTTATAAAACTAGCGTCCCGCCCCGTCGTCGCACGGGTAGTTCAACTAATTTAAGCAGAATCTTTACAGGTTATACATATGAACCTTCCTCTTGAATCGCTCTATCTATTGGGGAAAATCGCATCAAGGTCCGTTGCGTGGTTTTGAGGATCTGGGCATACATTGGGACAGACATACAGACGGCGGAAAGCGACTGGTTTATACTATGATGATCGACACAGCTGATCAGTCTATAATATTTTCATAAACTTAAAATCTTGATTACTAAGTATCAATGTTACATATAATAGAATACATGAAAGTAAATATGTATGCATTCAGTAAATCAATATGTAAATAAAAGCAAAAGTGTTCTCACGCCAAATCCCAAACAACAAACAAAAACTCTAACCAAATCATGTGTCCAAGTGGGCCGTTAACCAGAAAAAATGATTGCAGACACCAAAGAGAATAGTTTGTTAAGAGGGTTGTTGTTATGGTAAATTCTAGGTTTGTGGTCTTATAAAATCAGATACGTAATGCTACGTACAGTATTTTGTATGTATTAAAAGTGTTTGATATTTGCCTATTAGATATAGACAATAACTATGATTTGTAATTTTTATTATTAACAATTTGATTATGATTATAATTCGTTTTCTACCATCTGTCGACTCAGCATAGAAACTAAGAATGAAAATGTATAAAAATAACGAAAAGATTTATATATATATATATATATATATATATATATATATGTAAATTATTATTATTGGATCATCATATGATTTTGACCCATGTTATTTCGTTAATATGTGTTAAAATAGGATTTTTATTGTAGTTAAAATAAATGAAATGCATGGAATAAAGCATCGGATATTTATTGGAAAAACATAGATAGCAGTTGTTATGAAATACAAGTTATATTTAATAAATCAGATAGAATTATAAAAGGAGGATGAGATGACCGTGACGTCATTATGTGGTGTTTCATATGAATTCCGTATTAGCGGGGCGATTTGACCGTTCTAAAAGGAGAAACTGGCTCAGCTGGTGGGATAATACTTTATTGTTAAGTATCAGAGGTGTGGCAGCATCTGTTCGGTAGTGTTTGATCCTTGGTTTCCGATGAGCGTTTTTTGCTTAAACTTTGCTTCTCTTATACGAGTCACATAATATCTTTGCAGAAACTATTCAAGTATGGTGCTCGAGTTATTAAAAAAGCACGTCGAGGAATGCGTTTTCTTAATGTGTTGTATGGTTATAAATACCCCTAAACCAAGCGGGGAAGGGATTATTCAATTTTTGTTCGTCGGATTGTCACAATCTCTGGCTAATTCGTAGACGTTAAAACAAAGGTGGTTATTTTGACGGTTGAAAGCTTGACATGACGTAGTTATTATGCCACTTTTTGTCAAACTGTTCAATTGTTATTTTTAGTGTCAGTGTTTACCTATTTTTGTGATTTTTATTGTGTTTTAGAGCCAGATTTGTGTCAGAATCGCATGGTCGATCTACCGGAAACGCCTAACCTTGCGGCTGTTAAACAGGCATTTCCGGGAATCCAGTAGAGTGTTAGGTCCAGGTCGCGAGAGGGGCCTGGCGTCAACCTTTTTACCAACACAGGTGACGAATATACCTCTTACGTTCTCTTCAAGGTCTGACAGAGGGATGTGAGGGTCTCACGTGTGGACCATTTGGAGTAATCCAGGCTCATTGAAATCTGTTAGTAATTGAAGAAGCGTGGTCTTGTTATATATATTTATATATTCACATTATATATCTGGATAGGGCGCCTTACTCGTTTGTACCCTTAGCTTCGGCTTAAACAGACGGGGGGAGGCAAGAACACAGACACTAGGGTTTGCTTACCTCGGTTTTGTCGGCCGAACGTTTACAGCTTAGATTAGGGTCCCTCATACACATTCCTCCCTGTAAAACTAGTGGTTCGCTTCTAGTTTTACTCATTAGAATAGGTGAAATTAGGGTAGAGTTAGGGTAGAGTCATTATTTGGGTGTTAAGTTTATTTATTTTCTTTCACACATAGTTCGATTGCGTACAGTATTAAAAAACTTTATTGTGTTAATTGGTTCAAAATACAAAATAAATATCTAGATTCAGTAGCATATGGATGGGTTACTGTGGCTCGTACATTAAATATGATATAAAGGTTTACACATTTTTTATATTGGGTGAGATAGGGGAACAAAGTTATTTGAGGACATACTAAATAATTTTGTTATAGGGAGCTAGTGACAGGCAGAGCAGTTCATTAGTGACAATTGAGCTTTTCTATAATTGGGTAAATAAGAGTATAAAATCATATTTAATAGACGATTGTTTCAGTATTTCATTCATTAAAAGTATATTCAGATGAGTTTCTTGGCGTTTCTTCTCGTCTGAAATTAGGTTACGAAACGCTGGTAAAATAAATAATACATAGTGCTTAGGAATACCTGTTAAAAATAAAAATAAAATAAAATGGGTATTATCTAGATTAGGGACCCGTCTTCATCCGGGCGTGGCAGTAGACAAAGTAAGTTTGTACGTACTATTTTTACATTACATTAATATAATTATTTTCCTTTAGCTAGCTAGGTTAGCGAATGGATATATATAAAAGGAAAATATAAGGTTTAAATTACAAACTAAAAGGACTTACTACTGTCCACGGTAACTGGTCACGGTAGGGCCCGGTAGGAGATAAATTCAAAAAAATATATTTTACTATTTATTTATCATACAATAGAGTCATAAAAGAAACATAGTAGCAATATTTACAAATTCATAGAATATTTAGGGATAGTATTTGAAATCCAAATCTAATCAATCTGCACATAAAAGACGATGGGTACTAAGGTTCACAACGTATTTTTAACATTAGACGATCACATGGCCAAATTTATATATTTTAATTTAATCTTTTTCAATCAATTCTGGTAGTTATATTAAGTAGTAGTAGTAGAGTAAATAAGAGATTAGAGAGGTACACAAGGGGCTCCAAAATATTTGAATATGCACACGTCTTGATAATAGAGGATTTATTCAGATATTATTTAATACATTAGATATTCCGATATATCTGTATAACATTTTAAATTGTGTATAAAAATAACACCAAAGTAAATTATTTCAAATGTAGGTAATAGTCTTTTCTTTTGCTATCGGCCTAAATCTCTTCTCAATGATCTAGATATAAACGTACTAAGAGCAGTTGACAGACTCGTTTCGTATACATAAAATTTCGTAAAAAAATGTGACGTTTTCAACCAAAAGGTACCACATTGTCGCTTGTTGATAAGGTTGATTTCTAATTGAAGCTATATGGAAATAGCGCCTTACTGACAAGCGACGATAAGTACCCTTTTGGTTGAAAATGGCACAAATACCAAATTCACGCGTTTTTTTTATTTCTTGTTATGCCTTTTGTTAGGTTAGCTAATGTCAGGTTGTGGAGGAATTAAAAGTTAGGGAAAAAAACCGCGTCCGCCGCGCCCGAAGTTTCCCGTCCAAAATTCACGCGTTCAACTGTATCATACAACCTATCATCTATTAAGGCTCAGCCTAATACAACGCAACTACTTATTTACGCGATGTTCAATAAGGACACTTTATTCGAGTTCGATCTGTTTGATCGCGCGTCCGCACGAGCAAAATTCGCGCGAATTTGCGATAATCGAGTATTCACGTTGTATTAGGACGACCCTTTAAGATCAGTCTAAAATAATATTAAAGTATTTTAATAAAAAGTCATCAAGACCATTACGGCGGCGTACAAGAGATTCGAAAGCATTTTCATTTGAACCGAGGATAGCATCGACATACGCTGCAAAAAGACAACGGAACGGGGCCGTTCAATCCTTTTTAACCGGTTATTGTCCGTCTATAGGGTTGGCAATCACACTAGGTGTCATTTCTTAGTTGATACAAGATATATACGCGATTGTACTCATTTGTATGATCAACTTTTACTGTAGCAGTAACTTTGAAATCACAAAAAAACCTGGTCTCCATACAATTGTTGAATCGACATTTAATATGCAATACCTGATCTTTTTGCTTTTGCGATTTCAGGGTTGCTCTTATAAGTTATAACAAAAGTTGCTCGCACAGAATAGATGGTACGAGTAGTCGCGTATTATGTATCTTGTTCTTGTATCGTCTAAAAATTACACCCCGTATAGGTCTACGATTTTTCCTGGCTGCAGTAGTTTGCTTTATGTCTCGAAATAGGTAATGAAAGCCAGATCAAGGCATCGGTTAAACAAGAAAAACTTTTAAATAACACACTTACGTCTGGGAGCTATAATCCTTTGCCCCTGATCTGCGCGAGGCAGGCTGCTGTACTAAATCAAGCAGAGAAGCGTCATATTTTTTCTCTAAATTAATACCTATTGATCAGGTTACTACCGTTTCATTTTCTTTCATTCACATAAATAATCGCGATATAAGCATCACTGGAGCCACAGAAACCTTAACATTTGAGAACAACCGATTTTAAATAACTTTCGGCCAAGACATGAGATTTTCTTTGACCTTTGAGATAACTTTCAGAACGCCATAATGAAGATACACGAGTTTTCTGCTTATTAGGTCTGATCAAGGTGAAACTTTTATTTGACTCTTATATTGGACGAAACTATCGAGGTATAGTTTGCTTCAACCCTCAGGCTTCGTGCTTAGGCGTTTATTCCCATTGGATGCGCAACCAATAGCGAATATAATAATAGGCGTATAAAACTTACACGATATGAAAATTTATAACAACAGGTACACATACCTAAATAATGTTATATTACTCAGCAGAACGGTCTGTTAACAATATGATACATTTTGATAAATAAGAAAGGGTATGTAAAACAACGAAGGATATTTAACATGCACGTCTTATCGCGACTGACGTGACTCCATAATCCATTCTACTTAGCATGAGTTGCGGGAGTTGCGGGAGTCGCCGTTGACGTATGGAATCGGGGATCCCTTTGTTTAACATAATTATTGAAAGTCATAATGTAATGATTGTCATATTATCATTAGTCATAATTCTGAAACCGTTAACTTTTCAGGATTTTCCTCGGGTTATCTTATAGATAGGTTAGGTTAGGTTTGTTTAATGGCAATCCTGAAAAGTTACGCGTTTCTAAGCAAAACCAAATTATGACTAATGATAATATGACAATCATTACATTATGACTTTCAATAATTATGTCATACAATAGAGACCCATGGAATCGCGTAACAAATACTTACTCGTGTTATGCTAAGCGGTATGTTTCACGTCATAGGACTTATGTCAAGATATATTATCGTAAATATTTGCTGCAAGGTTTAAGGCTCAGCCTGCTTCGGTAGCTCGGTCAATAGAAGTCGAACTTCGCTCCGCCAGAATCGGCGATATTTTCCATTTTTCCTATATTTTCTAAAGCTATGCTGAATATGCGATTGGAATGCCATTCTAGGTCTCTTCGAATCAGCTCCGGTTGACCGATACGACAAATTGAAATACGACGCGATCGCTTCTACCGTTATACGGCCACGTTTAGGTAAAAAGGACGTAACCGACATGATTTGCCAATAAAATACTCCCGTTTGTAGCCAATCTAAATGTATGTGCCTACAATTTATAAATGTACACCCGAAAACGTTTAATTGTATCCTGACCGAGGCTATCGAGAATTCGTTAGACTTGAGAGAGAATGCACTTAAACGAGGACGGGTAGCTCTGCTACAAAGCCGGACGACAAATAAAATTACGAACATGATACATTTTGATATGACATGCAATGCGAATCACAGAAAAAGTTATTTTTTACTAACGGTTTCTTATACTTTATAATAGATGACATGCCTTATTGATGGGTCGACTAGTAATATGGAGTTTTTCAAAAAATGTACGTAGGTATACCAGATTTGTAAAGAGACGGCAGGCAGGCGTGGCTCACTCCGCGATTTCGTCGCGTCACTACTACAAGTACATGCGGCCCACCACCAACTTTGGAACGGACGCTTGCTCGCGCTTGCACAACCTTGGGGTCAAATCTGTCATAGTTGACGTGTTTTGTTAGAGAGTGAACCTTCTGTATCTAGTACTATTATTTATTCGGTGCGGCAGGGTGCATGGAGTTGCAAATCTCCATAGTCGACTTCCCTAAACGCATGCACGTGGCATGCAGGTTCTGCTAGGAGTCAGAAGAAACTGCAATGAACATCCTCTATTCTTGCGGCTTCTATTCATCCACTATTTTGGGCGGCACATATTGCAAACTTATGAGGTACAGTATATTACTGCCCAAATAATATAACAAATCCTACATTCAACGGTCATTAGTAAAGAACTTTAATAAAGGGCCATCACAATATTTATATCACTGATGGTCGATGTGGCACTGACAGATACGAAGACAAAAGAATATCACAATCAACATAGATTTGTAACGTTCCATGCCTAAAGGGTCATCATCCTGATGCACAAGGAAGGACCCTTTAGACATGGAACGCCACATTTGTTATAGTAACATAATTATAAAACGCGCACATTTTGTCATATCGGCTACAATAGAAATTGTTTCAATGTTGCAAATATGTATTTTATAATTCATTTGTGACGTTACAAAATGTGTTTTTATTCTCTGTTACTATGAAGTAATATTATCCGTTTGTGGTTACTTCTACTTGATTAAAATTCAGGATTCATTTTAATGCATTTTTGTTGAATAAATCATTCAACTTGGGCTGAAAATCCTGGAATTAACCTTTTTATCCTCCATATTTTTACTGATCTGGGAGAATGTGCATGATTTAACGTTATATTAAAAAAATGCATCAAAAAAGTTTTTTTTTGTGTTTATACTGTTGATATTCTTCTTCCCCTGACTCCGTCTGCGTAGAATGATGATTATGATAAAAAATACTATTTTATATCCTTCCTCGGGCCTAAAACTATCTCCGTGCCAAATTTTGTCTACATCGGGTGAGCAGCTTAAGCGTGAAGAGGTAACATACAGACAGACAGTTATTTTCGCGTTAATTAGTAGGGTTTGTTAGGCTGTTTGTTTGAAACTTTTATGTACACAAAACCAATCTAATAAATACTGTATAAATAAATAAAAATTACGCTTTTCTCACCAGATATATTATAGCTATGAACAATCTCCACAGACAAGCGATTCTTGCGAGGAAGACTTTTAACCCTTCGAATGCCTTGTCCCGTATACGTCACAGACAATTTGAACTTTAATTTACAATTTCAAGGTTATTAATTCGGTAGCAAATTTTTGACACTGGCGTTCGGTTAAGTAAAAAAAAACGCAGTCGAATCGATTTCTCCATTTGGGCGCTATAATACCACAGATACGAGGATATGAATGTTAAACATGTAACACCCCTTTTTGCGTCGGAG
Source organism: Cydia strobilella (assembly GCF_947568885.1). Classification (NCBI taxonomy): domain Eukaryota; kingdom Metazoa; phylum Arthropoda; class Insecta; order Lepidoptera; family Tortricidae; genus Cydia; species Cydia strobilella. The sequence goes on along the minus strand of NC_086043.1, from coordinate 5,990,884 downwards.
GTAAAAAACAGATCGTTACCTCTTAATAAATATGTAGAGTAGATAGTGCACGTTTAATCACAACTGATCCTTTTGATTACGCGTTCATATCACGCCCTTTTCTCTCTCTACTACATGATAGAGAAGGACACGTGATCGACTTTTGTATATATTGGTCCACACAAACAAAGCATAAACTCGATGAAGCAAAGTTATGGTTTCATTTACTGAAAAGCAATTTGAACTTTACTCACGTGATTTAAGGCTGTTGTAGTTATTGTGTTTTGTGGCGGCAAGTAAATCACTGAATTAATCCCAGAAGAGCTATTAAATTGCCGAACGAGAATAATAACAGTACTTGTACTGTTTTATAAAACATTGTCATTTATATGCTCATATTTATCTGATTACAGCTAACACAAAAGTAAGGCTTTATTAGTCCTTGATGCTATTAATAATTTAGGCAAAAACAGCTCAACGGCGTCAAAGATATGTCAGCATTTCTTTGACGCCGTTGAGCTGTTTTTTTACATTATACTTAAGTACGCTCCACTTCATATTCTAAGGACTTACCAGGTTATATCCTAGAGGGTCCCCGGCAACTTAGGTAAGGTGCAGTAGGCTCAGAGAAGAGAGTTTTTGAAAGTCGTAGCGCTTCTTTAGAAGATCACAATACGGTTGCCAATAATAAAACTAGCAATATTGAGGCCTTTCTCTAACCTATTAGCTATTTGAGTTACACCTAGCAGGTAAGAATATGATGTCTCTCGTAAAAGGATTTTTGAATATAAATTTAATACATTTTCTCACAGTAGTCGTGAAAAGCACTTTGTTATGACTCGGCCAAAAGTGCGCGATGGACTCGTATCTCAAAATAACTCGTCAAAATGTATTACTCACTTTCAATGCTCAATTAGACGGGTGATGTGCGCACTGTTGCAATGGAACATTTATTTATTTGTTTATGTACATACTCGCAACATTGTAAATACCTTAGATATAAGAATACTAACGTAAAGAATAAGATGATGAGCTATTATATGTTACTAACTATGTATCATGAATCTTTATTATTTGATAAATAAATGATTATTGATTGACTAGCCTCTTCAACGTTATTACGGCTATTTAAACAACGCTACGTAAAACAAAACGGCAATAACAGTTTACAAACCGGTCATAGCCGGTTGTAATCCGCTCGGCCGATAATCCGGCCGCTTTGATTGAATCGCGACTCGCCGGATTACTCGCTTATACAAACTTCTAACTATTTCTGTGCGGCTTCGGTGCAAGCGGAGTAGCAAGACTTGCAAGTGTTCATAGTTGGTAACTATTTAGTTTGAGTTTAGTTATATTTCATTACTTAGACGCAATTATGTCTAAGGTTAAAGCTGTCCTACTTAGTTACTTGTGGCCATGCCTTACTTTAATACTTCTGCAGTTTGTTTTATTTTTTAAAAACGATGCATTGATGAAATATAATTTTTTTGGGGTTTTTTTTTGTGTCTGCTCTTTGTTTTAGAGACAATACAATTAGGCTACAGTACTAGGCTGCTAGATAATACATTGCGGGCACTGAGCCCGGACTCAGTGCAGTATAAAAATATATTCAGCATTGACAGCAGTGCCACGTGCTTCATCGCTGACGCCACAAACATACATAAAATTCTTCCACTGTCTGAACGATTCATGTTATTGCCTGTTAGATATTTGTTAGCGGCTAGCTTCATTGGTTAGCTTGATGCTTTTTTATTCTTGATTTTTCTTTGCTTCCAATAATTTACAATTAAGAGAGAACCTCAAATGCCGCAAATATGCAGCCATTCTCTGGCTGCATGTTTGAGCCGTTTGGGGTGGAGACCCTCGGGCCTTGGGGACCCGGAGCGTACTCTACACTTTAGGGGAGCGTACTCTACTCGCTACTTTAGGGAGCTGGCGAAGCGTCTCAATGATGCTACGGGTGACCAGAGGGCTGGTTTTTTCCTTGCCCAGCGAATTGGCGTCGCAGCGCGGCAATGACACCAGCCTTCTGGGCACCCTACCATCCGGCGCCGAGCTAGCCCGAATTTTGTATCTGTAGATATGTGTACATATTTTTAGTTAATTTAATGTTATTTCTGTTTTTATATTTTAATTTGAAAGTAATAAAATATTAACATTAAGCGCTGGTGGCCTACCGGTAAGAGCATGCGACTTTCAATCCGGAGGTCGCGGGTTCAAACCCCGGCTCGTACCAATGAGTTTTTCAGAACTTCATCATTTGATATTTACCAGTCGCTTTTCGGTGAAGGAAAATATCTTGAGGAAACCGGACTGATCCTAACAAGGCCTAGTTCCCCCTCTGGTTTGGAAGGTCAGATGGCAGTCGCATTCGTAAAAACTAGTCCCTACGTCAGTTCTTAGGATTAGTTGTCAAGCGGACCCCAGGCTCCCAGGAGCCGTGGCAAAAATGCCGGGATAACGCGAGGAAGAAGAAGAAGAAGAAAATATTAACTTTCATCTACATATAATCATTATAATAAATACATTTAAATGACGTTTCCCTAGCAAGATTTTTATGAGACAGATCTTCTTCTTCTTTCTTTTGTCGCGACCTTTTCCCATCTACTTGGGGTCGGCCCTCCTTATCCTTCTCTTCCACTGTGCTCGGTCTTGAGCTGTGCAGGCGTCCAATCCTAATTGTTTTAGGTCTTTCTCGACCGTCGTAAGCCAAGTGGTGGGTGGCCTTCCAGGTCCCCGTTTCGTCGTTGGCAAATCTAGGGCTAGCTTTACCATATGGTCCTCTGGCCGTCTTTGGATATGGCCGTACCAGCGGAGGCGGTTTTCTTTAACTTTTTCTGTGATAGGCAGAACCTTAAAGCTTCCCCTGACAAACTCCTTCCGGATTTTGTCTAACCTGGTGACACCCGCAGACCAGCGAAGCATCCGCATTTCAGTTGTGTGTAGTTTGTTGAGGTGCTGTTTGGTAGTAGCCCAACATTCTGACCCATACAGCATTGCGGGACGTACAGCGGTTTTTATTGGAATTTTTGTGTCACACAGAACCCCTGTAAGTTGTCGCCATTTGAGCCAGCCAGAGTTGGTTCTATTTGTTACATCCACATCAATTTTTGCATCGTTACTAATTACAGAACCGAGGTACTTAAATTGAGTTACAGTAGGTACTTGAGTTGTCCCAATAGTGAACTTTACGCTATCGGATGTTGTGATACTGTCAAATATACATGACATGTGCTCTGTTTTCTTTCTGCTTATTCTCAGCCCATTGTCTTCGAGTGCCTCTACCCAGGAGTTGAAGTTGTGTTGAAGCTCGTCCACGTCATCCGACATTAAAACAACATCGTCTGCGTATAAAACATTCCAGGGTAGTGACTTTTGGCATTTTCTTGTAAGATACTCCAATGTTGTATTAAAAAGCAGAGGGCTGAGAGTAGAGCCTTGATGCACTCCGACCTCCAGTTCGAACCTTTCACTGATACCAGCTGGACTTAGCACCTGTGTGGTGACCGCTGTGTACATATCCTGGATTAGATTCACATAGCACTCGGGCACTAGTTGTTGTCTCAGTGCTTCCCAGATCAGGTCCCGTGGTATGTGGTCAAACGCTTTCTCCAGGTCTATGAAGATCATGTGGAGATTTTTGTGGTTCGCTTTTGTCTTCTCTAACATTATTCGAACTGTCTGAACAGCATCAGCTGTACCTTTTTGAGCCACAAAGCCACACTGATTAGGCGTTAGTGTTATAATGTTGTTTAGCCTACTGTTAATAACTCGTTCCCAGATTTTCATAGTATGTGTCATCAGTTTGATCGCTCTGTAATTGCTGCATTCTCTTACATCGCCTTTGCCCTTGTAAAATGGAATTAAATAGCTATTTCTCCACGAGTTTGGTATGTTTTGACCCTGAACAAACTTATTAAGGAGTCTGTATAGGAAAAGAATGCCTTCTTCGCCTAAGTGCTTAAAAACTTCGTTAGGTATTTCATCTGGGCCCGGTGATTTGTTGTTTTTAGATTGCTGTATAGCTCTTTTAACCTCCTGAGGTTCGATCGCCGGGATCGGGCCATAAGTTACATTTAGACGATGATAATTGTGGTTTCTGGGATGCGTTATATTAAGAAGCTCTTTGTAGTATTCCGTCCACCTATCTTTGATATCACTGTCTTTAGTTAAAAGTGTGCTTGTTTTATCGTTTATGTATTTTACCGACGAAATATCTTTTGTATTGTTATGACGCATTCTCGCTACCTTATGGATGTTAATATCTGTGTCAGCTGACTGAAGTTTTTCATAAAATTTGCTATTTGAATCCGCCACTGCAATTGCCACCTGCCGTTTAGCGTTTTTCTTACTGGCTCGGTACGCTTCAAGATCCACTTCTTCCTGTGTGGATTGCCATTGTTTGAATGTGTCTTTCTTCGCAGAGATGGCATCCTTAATGTTTGAGCTCCACCAGTTTGTTTCTTTGTTAGGACCTTTTCTACTTCTTGTTCTTCCGAGATGTTTTTCCGCTGCCGTTATGCAGGTTTTCTCAAAGTTACTCCACATTTCGTTCGCTAAAAGGTTTTCACCGTCGTTCAAATTGAGGTGATCTTTAAGGTCCTTTAAAAAGAGTTGTCCTGCTGGCTTGGTTATATCGCTCCACTTGATCTTGATCTTGATCAAAAGCTATTAATCTGAGTAAGAAACTAATAAGTTTCTTACTGAGATTAATAGCTTTTGGCAGTTTATAGACCGCTACCAGAAGTCTATGTTGGGTTGTCAGTGGCTCTCCAGGGATGATCTTACAGTCTTTGTATTTTCCCAAGTTGGTGCGTCTTGTCAGCATGTAGTCGATTTGTGTACTATGTCCGCCACTTTTGTAAGAAATTAAGTGGGTTTCTTTTTTCTTAAAGAAGGTGTTTAATATGGCTAGATCGTACGTGGACGCGAACTGCAGTATGGTTTCTCCATCATTGTTTCTTGTACCATATCCGAATCCACCATGCCATCTATCATAACCTGTACATCTTGTGCCAACGTGACCATTCAGATCTCCTCCCAGATGTAGCATTTCACAAGGTGTTTGTGGTGCATAGGCTGATACAATATTAAGGCTGCAAGGCAAGGCTGATTCTCCAACGCTATTTTTACTGACATTAATCTGTCGCTGACCCTCTCAACTTTAACAAGTCTATTGGTCAAATCCTCCGACAGGACAATGCCTATGCCATTTCTGTTCGCCAGGGATCCATTATATAAAAGCTTATACCCTTCGCCGATCTTTCTTGATTTTGACCCTTTCCACTAGGTCTCTTGAACACAACATGCATCTATTTTCCTTCTTTTAAGGACGTCGCTGAGTTCAGCACTTCTGCCTGTCATAGATCCAACATTCCATGTGGCCAGTCGTAGAGATGCGCTTGTGTAACTTCGACCGTCGCTTCCGGGGGACGCCCTAGTATAGCAGCCTCGATCGTCGCTTAAGGGGGACGCCCTAGTGGTTAAACGTTTTTCTTTAACTTGCACTTTCATTAGGATAAGGAGATTTGTAATGGCTTTGTAGTTTTACGGCCGGTTGCCACCTGACGCCAAGGCAGTAATCCTTCTTAGGACTGCGAGCGCCGCCATTGGACAGTGCTTGTCTCCTCCGCCGCCAACTCTTTTGCATTGTCCTACCTGACAACACAACTCCAACACTGACCTAGGTCCCTTATCTTCAGGGTTAGCTCAGCCCTGGGCCCCTGCCCCCATAGCCAGGCGCCTATATGGATGGCGGCGCCAACTCGCCATGTCACAGCGTCGTTATCGGATATTGTGAGTTTTTCTTGGAGATGCACATGCCACCGTGCAACCCACCCACATCCTGATGACCCTGCCGTTATGAGACAGATATCATTGAAAATCTAGTCTAACATTGAGTCGCCTGTGCAAAAAGCTGACAGGATGAACCGCTGTCACTGAGCCCGAACTCAGCGCACCATGAATATTCAGCACCACTCAGCATCGACAGCAGTACCACGTGCTGTCTCGATGACGTCACGAATACGGATGTAAGGACCAACAATGCTTACACTCGTTATTTACATTCTGCATCTATCGTATCTAGAAATGAAGGTCAGCCAGGGAGCAATTGCAATTATAGGAAAAATACGTATATAGCTTATAACTAAGGTTCCATACTTAAATAAACAAAAAAATTCTGAAACACGTGTTTCGTTTTAACTCCTGCCAAATACGTAATTTCGTAATTTTACTGTATACATTATTATAATAAACAGGAAGCTCACCTACGGGTCGAATTTGCATCACAAAAGCATTAATATGAAACCCAGGCAGCCCGAAACGAATATGACTACAATGCGCCTTCAAAATGCGCATTCGTTGCAATGAGCGGTTGTTGGGATACGCGTCTCTTTGTTTGTCAGTCTGTTCGTCTATCCTTACGTCGCAGGAGCGTTTTATTAGGAAACGTGTAAGACATCTTCGTATAGAATTCGTGAATTATTATGTTGTAGACAGAGCAACAAAGAGCTGTACACTTGTACATTTCTAAGAAGTTTTATTTACATCACTTCGAGGCTGCGCGCATGCAGCAAGTGTATTTTGGCTTTTTCTTATAATACCATAAAATAAAGTTATACCTTATTTTTACGTTTTCTTTTATTACTGACTGAGTGAGTACAGTACATTATATAGGAGACTCTACTTATATAACAACCTCCATACAACGCCGCGTGCCCCATCATTATTGTAGTTTTTTTTTTTATTCTTTATTCTTTATATTTAGATATGTGATAGCGGTAGGCGAGTCCAATTTTATGTTTCAAAGTTATAAAAACATTTTGAGGTTACAGGTTTCATACGAAATAGCTATATAGTTAAATAATAAATAGCTCCTACGTCAATGACGATTCTTGTTCAGAGGTTAATAATAGGTAATTATTTACGACTTTTTGCTATTAATAAATTTACTTCTAATAGTAATTAATATATATGTATACTCCATGCCCTTGTTTGAATAATTAAGAACTTGGCCATTAATAAAACTTATAATAAATGCACATAATCGTACAGGTATTAATATCCTTCAGCGATCACCGGCAATATCTCTATTACAATAGTTTTTTTATCGCAAAAAAAGTTTATTCATTTAGAGTCACTATAATAGAAAACTTAAGTAGTTTAAACAAATAAACGCCCCTGTTCAGTACAGTCAGTTAAAGCTAGAAGAGAATAAGTCGCGGCTCTGTCTGCGGCCGGCAGTATCTAAGGCCGGCAGGCGCTATCAAGCGAGCGACGGCAAAGATGAGATATAAACAGACAGGTATCTATTTGAAAAGTTTTGTTTTGTCATTGAATTAATTGCTATTTAATAAATTACAGCAGATCAAGGATGTTTATTCGTTTATAAAGGCTAATATAGGAGCTCTTGCATGATACAAAAACAAAAAACCGGCCAAGAGCGAGTCGGACTCGCGCACCGAGGGTTACGTACTTTTTAGTATTTGTTGTTATAGCGGCAACAGAAATACATAATCTGTGAAAATTTCAATTGTCTAGCTATCATGGTTCATGAGATACAGCCTGGTGACCGACAGACAGACGGACAGCGGAGTCTTAGTAATAGGGTCCCGTTTTTGCCCTTTGGGTACGGAACCCTAATAAAGAAAGGTGATGTACAGTCTACGCGCTCATACTCTTAACCCCTAGAGGCACGTGGCGATACTTTCTCTCGCTAAACTGTTTGCGGGTAGTTTTCCCGCGCCCTGCGCCTTAACTTCGTGTTTGTTTTAGCCTAACTTCGATACTCTTACCATGTTTATCGCATTTCGACTTAGTGCTGCTAAGTGATTTCATTGAAAGTGAAATTTTCTGCAAATTTATTTCACATTTTTATAGTTTACTTTGTCCTTCTCAAATAACTGTCTTGTTTAATTCCACATGAAACCATGGGTGACTTTTAGAAACTGTCAAAAATCTTGATAAATATAAAATAATTGATGCGAATACTAAATTATCAACACAGTATAAAATTATTCATAGAAACTCAAAACACAATTACGATAGTTAAATTATAAATTTATGGATTTAGTTCGGATTTAACGCAATTTCAATGTCCAAACACAAATAACAATCCGGCAACAATTCAAACGTTCGTCAATAAAACTTGAAACAATCGAATCTGGCATTAATTTATAGACGAGACAAAGGAGCGTCATCTACGCCGACCCTCACATTCAATTAACGAGAGACAACCCTAGAACAACAGCTAATAAAACTTTTGTACAAAAATCTATCGGTATGTTTTCCGTGCTGTCGTTTGAGGAGTAAAACTTGTTTTAATTTAATCTGGGGCGCCCGGATATGGTCGCGGGCATTCGCGCCGCGGCCGTCTACGCGAGCGGTCTACGAGCCCCTCGCCGCGCTACGCCGTAGTCGTGCTACGATCGTGAAACTTTGTGGATTGTTTGTGAGTGAAATGTTGATGTTTGCTGTTTGAATCCCGAGTTTGTGCGCAAGTGAGTTTTAGATGTATTATATAACATGTTTATCTTGAAGTTAGATAAAGTTGAAGATAAAAAGAAACTTCGTACGAACATTAAATTTCATGCACGCTGCATTTAAATAGATGTGATTTTGAAATATTCGTACAAAATTATTGATATTCATTTATATTATAATTATAGGTTGAATTAAATCATTTTCATGTATTAGGAATTATATTAAAAACAATAACATCTACGTAATATTTTTATAACAACTACGAAAAGTTAAAGTTGTGTATAGGTTTTAGTATCATACATATACAAACAACTGTATTAAAAAGTTAAGACGAAAGGGGACGGCCGCTTAGCCATACAAACGTAGTCCCCATTTTCCTCTCTGGACATTATGGAAAATATTTTTACATAATTTGATGTACACTTTTGACTTTTTTCGATTTTTAAATTATTGTAAAAAATAGGAGCGAAAAACAGATTTCATACAAATTTTTAAATGCTTTTAATAGTTCTAATTTATAATAATTAAAAATTCGGAACAATCAAAGAGCCATAGCTGTGGTTGATATACAAAAAATTGCATAAAAATATTTTCAAGAATATTAATATCCAGAGAGGAAAATGGGGACTACGTTTGTATAAAAAGGCGATTTCGCGCGGGTCCTCCACTTTCGTTTTAAGGCAAATTGCTACGCATATAATATACTTTTAAACATGTTTTAACTGATCATAAAAGAAACATAAAAAAATCCGAAGAGGATTGAGTATTATAATTGTTTCATTCCGATAAAAGCAATAATAATAAAATGTATTGATGATGCGGTTTGGTCGTATATTGTAGATATATAATTTTTTAATGTCCACATATTTTTGCCTGAATGTATGAGTTTATTAACACTTCCCTCATATAATACGTTTTGCAAGTGGAGTTAACACATTCAGTGCAAGTGCGAGATACGCGATACGAGCGTAGCCGGTAACACGGGAAAACCGTATGTAGAAAAAAGCGCCTACGAACTGTAAACCCGCCTAGCGGATCGCTGGCAAGGAATGTGTTAATAAGTAACTATAAAGTTTTCTTTTTCTTTCACAACAAGTTTCATACGTCACTTATTTCTGATACTTAGGTCAGTTAATACATAAATAAACTTACAATATCTTTGAAGAAGTGGTTTAAAATGATATTAGTTCATTACGATATATAAAAAAAGAGTCGACTCATTTTGGGTCATCGCGCCGGCCAAATATACATTGTGATACAAGTGTGCTACGTTGGTGGCCACACACGAGGCGATATTGTGCGCGCGAGCTATAAGCGAGCGCGCAATAAGAAAGCCGATGTGTGTAATGACCAATGCACACGCGTTTCATACGACTTTTTTCAACACACTTGCGACGAAAAAAAGGAAACTTTCATATTAATCTGTCTTTCATACTGCCTGCCGCCCCTCTCGCCTGCCGCTGGCGGGCCGGCCGGGTCCCCGGCAGACGGGCGGCGGGGCGCTCGCCAGTCCGTGTTGTAAAATCTACTCGACAAATTTAAGAAGGCTCCGTTTCCATACATATTATTAGCAATCAGTTACCTTCTTAAGTCAGTCGATTTATCATTCATTACCTAACAAGTTCTATGTATAATATAATGAAAAAGCACGCGTTTAATATCTAGGTATATGAGCCTAATAGCGGTTCAATAACTTGTCTATTCTCCAGTTATCAGCGTATGATGTTTGTAATTCACCATTTTGCATTTCAAATATTTACGTAACAAAATGGTCAGAATCACTAGCTGTCATTAAAACGTCATGTACAAAGCCTCGATGGAAAATGGGTAATTGAATACAAGTAATTGAAAATAAATGTGTTGTTGACAGCGCGGGCGCCGCCGGCCATGACGCGCGCGGCGTTGCTCACCGTTCTGCTCGCTGTTTCTGGTAAGTCCAGGGGATTTATAATACCAAAATTAAAACATGCATGGAAATGATATATTATAGGCTCCAGAGGCCAGAAGTACCTAAGGCTACGTTCGCATGGCGTAATTTTTCTCGCATACCGTATTAGAGATTTTATCGAATATCGTACCCTGACAACAAAATTTGTATGGCAACTATGGAAATGGTTCACACGGCATCTATGCGCGAAAATTTCGTGTCCGAGACATATTTATTGCCTTTTCATAAACTTTTTTTTTAAGTTGGACTGCTCTAGAGCCTTAGGCTGGGTGCGTTGTCTATAATATAGGTAATAACGTTATCTATAAACTTAATAAATATTTATCTATAGGTATAGGAGTTAAATAGAAATGACAATTGTTTTTTATACCACATCGCTGGCAATCGAGCATACGGGCCACCTGATAGTAAGCAACTAAGCAGTCACCGTAGCCTATGGACGCCTGCAACTACCGACCCTTTAAAAACCTCTACAAGTGAAATACACTCCTTTTTTGAAGAACCTCAAACTGTAGCCCCTCGGGAAAACCTCTTGCAACCAGCCAAATAATGTAAACAAGTCTATTTACCTTATTTACTGCATAATCCCGGATTTTTTAAGGACAACCATGAACATTTCAACTGTTTATATACTTAAATATTTTGTTTTTGTATATATTTTTTTTGTAAAAATATAATAGAAATAGAAATAGTTTATTCGTGGCACATTATAACACAAGAAGAACCAAAAGCAAACTTACACATAACATTACAACGCATATTTTTTTTTTATCATTACATTACATGACACGACCGATATTAGCCACGAAATGGTCCCGACTCAGCATGTTTAATATTATTTCACCTATGTCAGATGCCAACAAAATCTGTTACCTACGAGTACATTAACTCCGATAATGTACAGAGTGCATGCTTGTATGCTAACAAATAGTTTAGTTTGCATGTATTTAAACGAATTAAAATTTACTGTGTAATATTTATTTTAGTAAAAATAAATGTTATTCCTATTTCCTTTACAACGAACCAGCGGACTATTAAAGATTAATTTATTATCCATAATGAATTCCATTTAAACCATACTCACAAAATAAATGTTGATAACTGAAATACGATTCTCATCCCATACCGAATTTCAACACAATGAATTAATTATTCGTTAAAAAAGAACCTGACATGTTTAAAATATCAAGTTACCATTATACTCACAATTTTAGATAACATATATACCTATATTACCAGACAACAATGTACGTTATGTACGAGAAGGCTTATCGCAATTACTTATGTAGGTACAGTTACAGTTAAGCACTAATGAATTTCTCGAAAACATTTAATTAATTTCAGCAACTCTTTGTGCTAATGCTTAATTAAATACATTCGATCAGATTAGGCTGATGTAAATAACGTTTTAATTAACTATTACGAGTACACTATAACAGTAATTACATAATCCAACTAGAAATAGTAGTTTATATGACTGCTACATGATGAAAACTTGTGTGGTCCATTTAAGAAAAATGCCTTGTTATGTACAGTTACATACACTATTTTATCTACACACATATTATAAACTTTCTATGATATATTCACTAACCTTATATTACAGTTTAATATATCTCTGTTTTCAATGTCATGTAAACTATTTATATTGACCAAACTTACAGACTGACTCACTGACCACAATTTAGAGATAATTGTGTTAATGTTAATTTGCATAAACTAAAATTATACAATTTAGGCTTTACCAAAAACAAACATTAGATATTCATCTATCATTTAACGGACAAACCCTAGAATGTGTAGACGCTTTTACTCTCCTTGGAATAGCTTCTCATATCAACTTGAAATCACATCTAAATAAAATCAAAAATAAAATGTCCAGTTTTATATATGACATTAGAGAATTAAAAATAATTGTAACATTCAATGCGCTTTGACTGCCTACTACGCCTATACTCCAACGGTTATAGACCGATTATAGACCGACTCCAACGATTGTAGACCCTACTTTGAAAAAATCAAAACATTAATTTACATTTTAGAAATCTGCAATTTTGTCAGGAAATACCTGGAATTATTTCCAAAATTTGCCGACATTCCTCGACGTTCTGAAAGTAGAATAACCTGGCGCCGCCGACCAGTTCTGTACTAAAGCTACATAAATCAAGCCCAAACATGATGGCCATCAAATTTCATAATAAAATAAGCAACGACATTAAATTGCAAACATCAGAAACGCTATTCAAATATCTCCGAAATATCTTTATCGCTCATTTTACATGAAATTTTTGCTATAGTTTGATTTTAAAAACAACAAAACAAATTAATGTTATACTTACAAACTAATGAAAAGATAAGCTGTACGTAAAATGGCGGTAAATGAAAACTTTTTCACGCACGTCACGCATCCGTAGTTTTTTTATTTATTCAGGGACAAACAAACTAGAGTCGGCGGCTGATTGCCATATCGCTCGATACTAACCTAACATGCGAGATTTGTCAAAATTGTATGCAATTGCAATTGATATTTATTTCCGAATAAAACGTCATCTCGACTTATGTTTCTTGACATGTTCTAAATTTTAATGTAATTATAAAATCGATTTCGATATCATTACAATAGATAAATGTGATATATATTTTTATTTGTAATTTAATGTGTATTTACTAACATTAGCATATTAAGATTAATTTAATTGTATTACTAACAAATTATATGGGCATTTGCCTGAAATAAATAATTGAATTGAATTGAATTGAATAACGTAATAATTACATTTTCACAGATAAGAAATTTGTTGTAACAAAATAGTTTTATCTTAATGTTGGCCATTATTTACGGATTTTGAAAGCATCATGGAGGGTTCATGGTATGTATGAAGATAGTGAAATTAATTTAAAAATAATATTATTCTACATATACAGTTACTTTATTGTTTGGACATATATTATGAGCGTCAATCCAATGTCTTGTTACAATTTTTTACCTCTATTGAAACGAGCAATATACTCATAGTAAGTAGGTACCTCTTTATTTTCAAATATTTTGGACACATTATAAATGTTTTCATCCATATAGTGGTCATGCAATTTTACGGCTGGGTGTATATGTTTATTTATATTTGCATTTAATTAATTCTTTAAAAATTTACAAATTTTCCAAGAATTGAAAAAAAAAAACAGGAATGATTATTTCTAGTCGGTGTTGTTATTAAAAAAAACGGACAGTAAATAATATAGATTACTTATATTAAAGAAGTTTCTCGAACGCCAACGTTAAAAATACAACACAATGGAGACTTCTTTCTAGTCCGCATTAGCAACGAAGTGGAGACCGATGCGGTATCAAAAATTCCATTACTAGTAAAAAGCTAGTGTTTCGATGCATAATGCAGAATAGACGTGACCGCGGGGCGACATTATCTAGGGCTTTAGTTATAGGCGGAAGCGGGAGCCAGTAGCAATTGAGGAGTATTTTGCCTACGCTGCATGCTACTAGCTCGGGAGAGTTAGTATAAGACCAATCAAAAGGAGAGTTAAAATAGAGTATGTTTCAACGTATTGCTCAAGAACACGACTCGTCTACGTTTGCGTAACTAATTAGTTAGAATAGTCTACGTTTGCGTAACTAATCAGTTAGAATAGTCTACGTTTGCGTAACTAATCAGTTAGAATAGTCTACGTTTGCGTAACTAATCAGTTAGAATAGTCTACGTTTGCGTAACTAATCAGTTAGAATAGTCTACGTTTGCGTAACTAATTAGTTAGAATAGTCTACGTTTGCGTAACTAATCAGTTAGAATAGTCTACGTTTGCGTAACTAATTAGTTAGAATAGTCTACGTTTGCGTAACTAATCAGTTAGAATAGTCTACGTTTGCGTAACTAATCAGTTAGAATAGTCTACGTTTGCGTAACTAATCAGTTAGAATAGTCTACGTTTGCGTAACTAATCAGTTAGAATAGTCTACGTTTGCGTAACTAATCAGTTAGAATAGTCTACGTTTGCGTAACTAATCAGTTAGAATAGTCTACGTTTGCGTAACTAATCAGTTAGAATAGTCTACGTTTGCGTAACTAATCAGTTAGAATAGTCTACGTTTGCGTAACTAATCAGTTAGAATAGTCTACGTTTGCGTAACTAATCAGTTAGAATAGTCTACGTTTGCGTAACTAATTAGTTAGAATAGTCTACGTTTGCGTAACTAATCAGTTAGAATAGTCTACGTTTGCGTAACTAATCAGTTAGAATAGTCTACGTTTGCGTAACTAATTAGTTAGAATAGTCTACGTTTGCGTAACTAATCAGTTAGAATAGTCTACGTTTGCGTAACTAATCAGTTAGAATAGTCTACGTTTGCGTAACTAATCAGTTAGAATAGTCTACGTTTGCGTAACTAATTAGTTAGAATAGTCTACGTTTGCGTAACTAATCAGTTAGAATAGTCTACGTTTGCGTAACTAATCAGTTAGAATAGTCTACGTTTGCGTAACTAATCAGTTAGAATAGTCTACGTTTGCGTAACTAATTAGTTAGAATAGTCTACGTTTGCGTAACTAATCAGTTAGAATAGTCTACGTTTGCGTAACTAATCAGTTAGAATAGTCTACGTTTGCGTAACTAATCAGTTAGAATAGTCTACGTTTGCGTAACTAATTAGTTAGAATATTTCCTTCATTGTAATATTTTTACTAGAACTCACTTCAAGAGGGTTTCATATAAAATTAAGCGGCAATATTGGTCAAGCTATTACAAACATCTTTTAGCGTTGGAATTCTTGAAGAAAATAAATACTTATATAGGCGGCAGAGGTGATTTAGCGACCACAAATCGCACTTCAAACTTGTATTGCAGTTTCAATTAAGTAATCGAAACTGGAAAACAGTCTTATTAAACTTTCATTCGATTATTATTATTATTATTATGTCAGCAATGAATATAAGGTTAACCAGTAGGCCGAGACCATGATTGGCGCGACAGTATCTCGCCGCGAGATAGACTACCCGTCTTTTACTAACTGTATGAATCAAAGAGGGACAGGTAGTCTATGTCGCGGCGAGATACTCTCGCGCCAATCATGTGCTAGCCCGGCTGACCTGCTGCTATCATAAGTTGCGTTCTCGCGCGCAACTTCATACATCTTGAGCGACTTCAAGTATGGACTCGCGCGCGAGAACGCAACTTATGCTGGACGGTCAGATGTTTGTATTAGAAACTTTTTTACTATAGTATTGATATATAATGATGATCAAACGAAATATAATAGTAAAATTGATATCTGAATCACTAAGCAGAAACATATCCATTTTTTGTACGTACAATTTTGATTTTGGCTATAATTAGGTAAAAATTTCATATCCGTAAAGTCAGCTTTTCCTATATCCTAGTTATCTATTATTATATCTTTAAATATGTCAGCGCCTTCCGCTTTTAACTCGCAGATCGCTATCAAATTTTTAAATTCTCCCTCGAACCGCCCCGTTGTTCTAAGGGATGAGAGCCTGCGGCGCATGACAATTGTTGTTCTAGTATTAATGTTGTCTCTGTCTTGCAATGACTTACTTATCATGACTTGATAAATTCAGAAAACGTGGTAACCACAACATTACTGATGCGAGTCCGCACGTCGCTCCTGTGTGTGAGCGGGACAATGCTATGCACGAATGTATTTATTGAGTTATTTCAAATTCATTCGTAGCATTTTATCATTAATTATACATAATGTTCAATTGTGTAAATTAATATTTCAATAACATTAATTGCGAAATTTTCATTTTATTTTATAATAATTATTTACACAACCAAAACTAAATACACTAGCGTAAACAAATTCATTGCACGAGTGTTTCTCATTTAATGAAGTTGTAATTACATTTTTGGGATCTCACGTCACACAGTTCATAAATGTTCTTCGTGAGTATTAAAAATACTTTCATCATACTATATTAAGGCTTGAAGCTGAAATGCTGTTAGCTTGTGGCTTATATAAACTTATATTAGCTTATGCCAATAACATACTCGGAAATTATTTATATATTTTTTATAATTTGCTATCAATCAGTTCCTTTCCGATGAAAGAGTACAGTTCAATAACTACGAGTACTTTTGTACTAAGTTCACGTTAGCGAACTACTTAAGATATTCATAGATTGTACGTACCTAAAGATGATAATTACATATTATATTTTGAAGAGGTAAAATTAAGAAAAGGCACATTCAATTTAAAAGCTAATATTAGCTTCATCTGCAATTTCCATTTCACGCACCCGGCGCTAACCCCGCTAAGTCCGCTTTTACCCCATAATTCCGGCAGCAAATAATTTCCAATAAGTTCTCAGCTCTTCAGCGTAAATCATCATATCATACCGCTGCAATATCAAAGCCTCGCGGTTGCCTCCTTCCCATCCCTACCCACCACCAACCACCATCAACAGGCCTCCCAAGTCCGTAAGTAATCCGCGCAAAATGCACTTGGCGCGAGTTCAAGTTATACTAGCTTATCATATGTAACGCAGTCCACTTTTTAATTACATGCATCATACTGCCTGAGTGCAGTTTCAAAAAGGATTTCGCGATTTGAGTTTTAAATGTGGATTTTTCTTTGTTTTGGTTTGGAATTAAAATGTTTCGAGTGCTGTGATATTTTTAATGTTAATATGTAACGATTTTAGCTAGGTATTTAGATAATTTCAGTTTGGTAAACGTGAAAGAAACCTACAATTATTGGCTTTAAAAATTAATAATTACTTGGATGTTCGATAAAATGTAATAAAAATAGTTTCTACAGTTCATATGGTGCTAAATTACCGCCCTAGTACGGTAATGTTTTCTTTATATTATGAAATGTCTCGTTTTTTTGAGGTAATTCGCAACTCGTGTCGATTTAAAACACTCCCTTCGGTCGTGTTTTATCGCCACTCGTTGCCAATTTCTTACTTTTCGCACTTGTATCGTATTTTTACTATTCACTAACTAAAAAACGACCTCAATCGATTTTTGTGTTTGTAAGCCCCTTAATCTTATTGAAACATTCGTTTCCGATAACTAATTTACATGTTTATATTGCTTGCAGTATAAAAGTTTGGTCAAATTATGGTTAATTACTTTCATACGATTCAATTAATTGTACAACGTCAAGCTTTGACATTGAGATGACGATGATTGCTAGCCGGCCGTTAGAAGTAAATAAAAAAGTCTAGGCCGTCATCATGGACAGTAAATAACTATCCGGCTGCATACCCAACCAACTATAACATTTTTAATGATATACGCCGCAGGCTGATAACGTGCATGGCAGATGTGTCTATTATAAACGTCTGAAATTTGTACGTGAATCATGGTGAGTGCAGCGGCTCGTCCTCTACGTCAAGTACTGGCTTTGATGCAGATACGTTTTTAACTTAATTACTTAACTACGCTGTTATTTAGTGTATAGTTTTACTACAATAAACTACAAACTAAATCTTGTATTAAAACTAATAACAAACATAATTGTACACTTTGATATTTTTATAGCGAGATGATAAAAAAATCCGAATTTCCAAGTTTTTTTTAAAGCAGGAAAATAGAGAGGGCATGTAGTTCCTTCAATACAGTGATGTCAAAGATTTTGAACCTTTTTCTAGCTGGCTTTTGGGCCGATTGATGAAAAAACACAATAGAATGTCAATGTTACTTATTGAATATAGAATACAATTTTATGTTCAAAGTATCGAATGAGGTCGCTAAATCTTGTCTTGATAAAACTTAATATCATATGATATAATGTGAACTTAATCCTTATACGGCCAAAATTGTTTGTGACAATTAAAATACGATCCATACTTATGCTATGTTCAAAGTTCAGGAAGATGACTGCATTGTAGTTGAAACCTACATAAAACTTGAATATTATTTAAGCGAGCGAACATTTCTATAATAATATCCGCTTCGTTAAACTCGCGAAGAAAAGTTCCTCGTATCAGTGTCCGTCAGGCTTTGTTGAGGCCTTGTGCTCCACTTGCCCACTGCCCACCCCACTCACAGCCCACACCCACGTTTGCGCCCGTATTAAACGCTTCAGTTGACCCATCATGGCCGCCACACGTCCGGCAAATATTTGCGTATTGGCCGTCCTACAGACGCAAATCTAATTTTAACCCTATTTTAGAGAAGATTGAGTGGATTTTGGCTTGAACAAAAAAAAACAGAACAAGTTACAGCGTTAATTAAAAGTTTCGTTTATTTGGAACCGATATTATTTGCTAAACCTATGCTCCAATTAATTTGGGATTGTATGTAAACAAAAAGAGATAGAAATGAATTATTTGTGTACCTAATATATTTATGGCAGTTTCAAACTTTCTATATATTGTAATTTTTGTATGTAATAATATAACGTCATATAGGTATTGTAGATAACCATAGTATGATTTTGCCAAAAATCATGTAGTTATTGCGATAATTATATTTCTATAATTTCATCAAATTAAGAAGTGAATTTTGATACTAAACACAAATGAATGAGGTGTGCTAAGATCGAAGGAAGTGAAAATTCAGGATCCTGACAAATTTTCGAAACAGTCGAAAAAGAAGTATAGGTACCTACATAAATGTGTAAAGAAATATACACAAAAAACACTATTTTCTTTACTTATAACCATATAGTAATGCAAGTAAGAAGTAAAGCACTCTACCTATATTTACAGTATTATTTCTGACTCAATGTTGAAAGTATATTTAAAATACGCCACCCAATGGATAAAGGTGCAAATATAAACATTATCTTTGACGTCGACTGCACTTGAACGGTAGCACTTTACGCTTAATAGTGTTCGTTATCAATGAACGAGCGCTAAGAGTAACGAGTTCAATCAGTCCTGTAAATATTTGGCCAGCGGCGGCCACACGCACACGGCCATGCGATCAACTATATAAATACCGTGCAGGTTGTTTGCATGGACACGGTGTGCAAGGCGTCGATCCTCACAACAATGTCAAAGGAACCTTAAGAGTCTATTGTAGCGGTTGACATTGTAAATAGTGACTCTTTATTTACTTAGGCTTGGTTGAACATATCGAGATAAAAAGTTAAGTAACGAGGGTTTGTTAACTGGAATCCAATTTAACTTAATAGCGTATATGATGGATATGACAAATCTTGTGAACGTGGTTTTAGCAATTTTTAAACTTCAAATCTGTCAAATTACATTATCCCATTTTCTTTTTTTATGCAATTGTTATATTAAATATCTCGGAATAAACTTAGTAGAACTGAAAACTTTGTTTTCCAGTGCTACTATTAAAATATTGAATTTGCCACTATTGCTACATTAATCATGTAGATGTGGTTACTGTGTAGATTCTGATTCTCAACTAAGGTAAACGTCCCAGTGCTCGACATACTAATGCTCTGCCAGATAACATCCTGCTCTAACCTCTATTGGCAGTAGGTAACTTAAGTTTAAAGTTGACATGTACTAAGACAGTGAGGAGCACCCAGAAGTGTACCTTAGTTACTTTTTTAATATAAAAAAATCCTTTATCATATCCCATAGTGACATATTATCAGACGCCTTTAGAGTAGCATCCTATCGCAACCAAAAACCTTTTTTTTAAACTAGACTAGAATTAGAATTGTGACTGTAACAAAACCGGCAAACATTATTTAGGTATTTCACTGCAGAATAGCGTTACTAACTGGTCATCATCCCAGTTAAACATTAACACACACACATAGGTACACGTCGATAAATCACCCGCCGCGTGACACTGACACTCCGCCAGCTGCCAGCTTATTGATCAAGCGTTCTGTTTGCTCCTCGCTCATTATTATGTTACTGGAATCATTCGGCTAATTGATGTTAACACGTTTTCTGTGATATTCGATTTTCCCTTTGTACACAGTATAGAAGTACAAACCATTTTGTGAACAAATTAAAACAACCACAATATTATACAAGCAAGTCTAACCTCATATCAGTCATATCACATGTTTGTGCTGCGAACCTTGCCAAAGTATAGACAAAATCTGGCTAATAGTAAAGTTTTTACAAGCTTTTTATTAACTTTAAATGTACCTACATATGTAAGTAAGTATGTATATAATATGTTTGTACGGGTCAAATCTTGCAAGTTAAATTTGACCCACTTCCCGGTTTCCGATGATGTTGAAAATTTGCATACATATGTGTGCAATATTATGGTACCATCGAGCTGATCTGATGATGGAGACAGGAGGTGGTCATAGGAACTCTGTGATAAAACAACGCAACCTAATTGTGTTTGGAGTTTTTAAAATTGTCTAGACGAGTCTTAGTTGCCTGTGGAAAGAAGTACAGTTAGCGATAAAAGCTTGTATCCAAAATGAAATTTTTGCCAAAAACTTATTCCATCTACAAAATACCGCTATTGGGCTTCATATGACCGAATAATCAATCATTCGTAATAGTGCTTTCCTAATTATTATTTACAACGACGGGACTTAATCGCGTAAAATAAGTTTTAAATTTACCTCCTACGTTGTAAATAATAATGAGTAAAAATCGTGAAAGTTTAAATCAGTGCTTTCCTAAACATGAACATCTTAGTGCTGTCGTTAAAATCTAGATATGATTAAAATGAAAAGTTTCAACAATAAATAATATAACATTTAGCTTTGTGTCTATATTAGCTTTAGTCATTCTAAGCTTTAAGCATCTATATTCGTATGATTACTATTTTCAAGCTAAGTAAGTAAGTAAGTAAGTATTATCACAAGGTAAGGGTTTCAAGGTAAGTATTATCTTTTTATATCGCACACACACTGTAGCTGAGAACAACCTGCAAGTTATGATCGGTCCTAATCTTACCATACTAGGTTACGACATGCCATTAAAACTTGGCCCAGAGTTTACCCTGCATGCTCTTTAAAATTGGCGAGATACCTTTTCAGATTTATAACTACTCGTCTAAAGCTGTGAGGTAAGAAACTCCCTTCGCAAATATAAATCTGAGCATCTAATGCACGAAATACACCAATCCAGCAGAATAAACAGTAGGTATTTAAAGCTTAAAATTATAACAACAATCTAATGAGTGTTTAAGCATGTCGCGCTCCTACACTTTGGCAGCTCATAAAGCAGGAACAAGACGCCAAATCCAATATAATCACCAAGCACATTCCCAATCAGGTCCATGCACCACCCTCTCTAGCGATATCAGTTTGAAGGCAAACAAATTTCACTCCGAGGCGTAGTCTAGTAAGCATTTAAGCTCATTTGATGCTTAAATTGAGAAATATGCAAAGCCAATATGTTTCAAGGAAAGACAGATAGGTACTATGAGATAGATAGCAACTAGAAAGCTTATTTTGTGATGCAGGAGAAACTACGTGTCTATGAAGAAGAAAGTAACACTGTACCTACACATACATGAACGAGTAACTGTCAAAAAATATGTACCTATTTAATACACACTATTATAATATTGCTGTCGTGTTTGTTTTTTTTCCATCGAGGAGTTCATTTGAATACATATTGACCTTGCGACTGCATCATCAGATCACGGAAGTACTCCAAATTTCAACAAAAGCAGAAGTGGTTCATGTATAAATGAAATATTATCTTATGAAAAAAATTACGGAATGAAGTAAAGCTATGTGAAAAGATAATTTGATAACGTACCTTAGAGTGACTCAGTAAAGTAGACAATTCTACTTGTGATATAGCAGAACATTTTAAATTTAAATATAACCATAAAATAACTCTCGGTACAATCTAGTACTTAAATTCCTTTTTGTCGATATTATTTTTAATATCCTTCCCGTTCTGCTCCGGTTATCTTACCTTATAAAACTAATAAAAATTATACCCTTTTCAAAAAGCTTTGAATAATTATTTTTAAAACTTAGCCAAGAACACGATTTACACCTGATAAAACGTTGAATATTCCTTAGTTTATAATTAAAAATCACAAGCCACGCTGGTAAGCGTGGATTAATTATAAATTCGTCCTCGTGACGCGGCTGCTAATGCGAGGCTTTGGGCGCCGGCTTACGGCTCCGATTACAACTGGGAGTTCTTATCCTTGGTACAACAACGATGCATCTTACTGGAAACTTCATAGTTAGATAAGCCATTGTCTGATCAAGGGTGCTTCTCAACACCTTGGAATGCTTAGCACTTCCGCAGGTTGGGATTATGTTATGTTATGATTTGAGATAAAGTAAGGTAGAAAAACTCGTTCTTATGATATTATCAGTTGCATTTATTTTGCATTTATATGTGTGTATCTGTATATATGCGTATCTTCAGTTACTAGTAGCATAAATAACAATTCACTTTTGGAAAACTGTTATCATTTATATCTATCCCGGTGATTTATATTCAGTTCAGAATTTATTTACAGAGACTTAGTACACAATCACTCTTGGATGAACCTTGCAACTACTGTCCGCGCGCCAATTCCGTGCATTCGGAGGTCGAGGAAGTGGGGGGGGGGGGGTGCGCCGCGCCCGTACGTACAAAATGACATTACTCTGTCATGACGCCCAACATTCCTAACATTCCTCAGCCGTGCACGGAATTCGCGCGCGGACAGTACATACAACTTTCAGAAATTACCTTCTAGGTTGTTTTATAGGCAGTATAGGCACATTCAGTCGCACCCTTTAATATCAAGTGTATGTAAAACCAGAACAGAAACTATTAATTACTTACACATAACCCAAACAAAATATCCATATGCAAATGCCCAGCTTCCAAATTATATTCAAACACTTGATCCTGTTGGCTCACGGCCTCCGAGGGATCGAACAAACCAACTTATTTAAGATATGAATTAAGCAATAACGTACTGCTTGTTTGAGTGATAAGAGCGTGTACCTAGTTATCAGAGGTATATTTGTATGTTGTGGGACTTTCGATCGATAAACGGACTGTTTCCACAGTGGAAATTATGCGGATGTGTAACGATGATGCATCCCTGAAGGCCGATTGATGTGGTGAGGAGGCACATTGAGTTCGCTTTGCGAGGCTCTTGTCTAAGTGTAAGAAGTTAATTTGTTAAAATCTATTAGATGTCATATATTAAAGAAAAATAGCTAAAGACGCCGGTTCGAATCCGGCCTTCACCACTGGAGGGCTTCGTCACTTTTTCTTTAATATATGACATCTATTGCAGTTATTAATTTATATATAGTAGTGTGACTACTTAAAAAACACAAAATAAAATATTTAATAAAATAATTTGATTTGTTCCCAAACTTGTTCAAGTTAATTTGTGTTTTTTATGAGAAAATAATTATGTTTATCGTTAACCCTTATTCATAAATATCATATAATGCTAAATTAAAGTATGTAAGATGGTGACAGGCATTAAGGATGGTTATCTGAGTTTTGTTGTTCCCATATTTCTGATATTAATATTAAAAAAACATGATGTGAGTTAAAAAAAATCATATTATATTAATCGTTTATTTGTATAAATTATAAATAAATTATAAATTAAGGGTTAACTATTTATAATGACATCTCTTTTACATAATAGTATAGAATTAATAGAGAATGCCTTTAGCACCGACCTTTAGGCATTAAGTCCACCATTTGTACTTTATTTGTTATATTGTGCAATAAAGTTTAAATATATAAATAAATATAACAGTGCGTGTATTTCATAAGATGCCATCCAGTAATTTCTCAATTAAACCACCCGCTTTCTCCTATAACTCGCACTGACACAAGTTAAGTATATAGTTTGGACCTCTCCGAGAGCTAGATTACCCGCAATTTACACTCGCTGTCGGTATTTGGAACCGTAGTTCAGATAGTTGGGATCCAGTTCTGTGAGTGTTAGCTTTGAATTAGTTATTAGAGTATACATATAGACATTATTATGAGTTTTACATATTATTACATTTATTACACATTACGATAATTTTGATGTTTGTAATATGACTAACAGTAACAGGAAGAGCGAAGTTGTATTGTTTATTTATTTAAGTATACATCTGTAACTTACAGCTAACAAGCCAAAGCGTCACAAATATTAATATATGTCGAACATTATACAATAATTATCTCTAACAAACAGTATATTGTAATTTAAAAATAGCAGTAGTCACATTAGGATTTTTCTATTAATCTCTTACATTTTTCAAGCATGTAGAGTGAAACAGATCACATTGCGGGTCTACGTTGAGTACGGAGTTGAGCACAGAGAGTGCGGTCGAGAGCAGCGCGTGCCGCAGCAGCGCGGTGCGCTGCAGTGGCACGCTATAATATAATTGTATCGAGCGAAGTGTCATAATTCGTGTATCGGAAGCTTACAAATTAAAGATAATATAATCTAGAACTACATATATTTTATCCACGTCTACGAATATCAACGTCTCTTAGAAAAATATGATCATATAAGGAGATTTTTCGCCTTCTGGCTCAGGGAACCGCCATAAAAACTTTCAACCTACGTCGGCGCAAACGCACGTGTCTTCAGCTATATATTTCGAGCAATGGTGAGACTGGATAGCAGTTAAAACCTAACATAACTGTTTTCTACTACTGTTTTCACATTGTCCTATAGATAAATTACTTGGCTATCGGCATGGTATTTGCGGATTCGACGTACTCAATGTAAAAAATTTTAGAAAATGTTTCTTTAGTTTTTGAACAAGTTTTTTTTTTTACATTTTATTAATTACATAACTCGCCATACTGTGAAGTTTGATGGCGAGAGGTATGCTCTTTTTTATGCTAATAACTTAACCTAATTGGATTATACACATTTTATAGATTGGTTACCTCATTTGCGTCTTTCCTGTAGACATCGCAAGGTAAGGGAATTTAAAACAAATTTTTAGGCTGCACCCGGCGGGATTTATTTTCCAGTTCTTGAGACTCAAGTAAAAAAAAAGAAAGATACACCTACACTTCAGATATATTTTTAGTATTAACAAACCGAATGGCAGTATTTCAGAATAAAGAGTCAGGTGGTAAATAGAACGCAAAAGGACCCAACCATTCAATACTCATAGTAGCTACCTCTACAAAAACAAGAAAGCTATACTAATTTGAACTTTGTGCTTATTGTTTTAAAGAGCAGTTTGGTCAGCTTTAGGTTCCGTTCTGTGTAAGACGGAGTGCTTGCGACAATGCATCAATGCGGCGTGGGTGCACTGTCTCAGACGACACGATATCTAACTTTTTTTTTACTTTCTAGGTCATGTCGTGGAAAAATGCTATAGAACTTCTAGGTAACCTACGTAATTAATTGTAGGGGGTCCAGATGAATTTTCCAGGAGGCCTTACTTTAGGCATTTTATGTTATTAATTGGTTCAAGTCTCAAATCTAGGCAAGTTTTCTGGACTCCTCCTAATGATTATATTGTTTCTTATTCCAAGGCTTACTTTTCTTACATGCAACAACCAAATAAATGTTGTTTTTGGAGCAAGGAGAAATGATATCCCTAAATTTACAATTTCAGGAGTATCTAAAATGGGTAAAATTTGTTCAATGATTGGACAACTATTTATAATATTTATATATACAAGGTAGTCAGCAGAACTTACAAAACTAGCGATCCATTTCAAAAACGAAAAATGCGTTTTAATAAATATAACTTGACTGAAAACGAGAATACCTACCTTACAAAAGTTAATCTTTTGATTTTTCTGAGAACGCCAGTAAGGCGAGTTTTGGTTTAACATAGTATCATTCAATTAAAAATCGGGCTCTTAAAATTATTCAACGTATTTATACCAGCACTCTTCGTAAGCGATATCCAATAACTAGTTTTTTTTTAATTTGCAATTTTTTTGTTATTTTTACTAAGTATCATGGGCTTGTTTGAAACTTAGAAGAAAAAAAGTGTTCCAATAAAGTGCCTCGTATGAAGCTTTTCATTGCGACATAAACATGAAATCAAAACTAGTTCCGAAAAAAAAACTTAGCTATGTAATTTTCCGTTGGGCTATAATAAAAATCCCATACGTTTGCGTAACTCAGATAAGATTTTTTAGGACATACGGTAAAATTGCGTTTATACTGTACATAAAGAAACTCCATCTACCCACCCACAAAAAAAAACAAAATCAGCCCTTAAGGGCTTATTACACTGTTCTAAATTTAGTCACGACAGTTCTAAATTTAGACACGTCCGCCCGCCGTAGGCGACTGACTGCACTATTATTACACCTATCCTAAATCATTCACCTTGTCAGAAACATCCTTGCTCCTAATTAGGATATCCTTACTTGCTAAACGCGATTACACTTTACTAATTTAGGATTCTAAATCATTTACAATCCTAAATTTAGCAAAGTGTGATAAGTCCTTTATTTAAAATTCTCGTGACACTATGGACTCACATGCTATCGCATGCCGACTAAACCTTTGTTCGCGCACGATCATCTCAGCCTCTTAGCCGCAGCCCTTGTTGCAGCGATGTATTGCAGCTACGAATACATCCACCCAATGTATCTGACGCCCACAATAGATGGCTCAGGCTATTGCCTGTTATTGTTTTCACTTGTACACCAGAATGTAAATATTGATTTAACTAGTACATATATACAAAATTGTATATACGCTAGTCGTGGCTGCTGGGTGGTATGAATATGCAAACTCCGACCATGCTATATTCGCATCGACTTGGAAATGACAATATATACTCATTCCATAGGAGCGCCAAACTAATAAGTAAGTATATAATAAGATAAGATTAATTTATTGACAAAACTGTGTACAATGAGATCGCATTATCGCATCAAAATATAGAAAAGAGTACAACAGTTTGCCCATTTCGGGAAAATAAGTACAAGGAGCTGATGTAAAAATGAAAACCATAGGATAAGATAATGCAAAAATGTAGTTTTTATATTGCATATTCACACGTTTTAATCAATGCCATGAAAAAATCACACGGAAATTAGACTATATTTGTAAGGACAGACTAACCAAAACTTATAAAGGTAAAGTTGGCTCGATAGAAAAAAAAACCGGCCAAGTGCGAGTCGGACTCGCGGTTCAAGGGTTACGTACATTACACAATTTAAACAATGTATTTTTTATGTCTTTATAAAACCCGTAGGGGTCGGATCAAAAACGAAGTAATTAAGTCCGACTCACGCTTGACTGCACATTTGTACTAGGTTTTCCGGTGATCTATAGGTAAAGATCTATTTTGTGTATTATTTTCCAAATTTTTGATCCAGTAGTTTCGGAGATAAAGGGGGGGAGAATGGTCATTTTTTGCCTATTTTCTTGAATAACTTCTAAACTGTTTATCATAAAATTATAAAAAAAAAATTAGACTGACAGACAGACGCATGAGTGATCCTATAAGGGTTCCGTTTTTTCCTTTTGAGGTACGGAACCCTAAAAAACACGAAAACATGTCTCATTAAAAAAAACAGTGGTATACAAGGGTAATGATATACCCTGTATATCACAGCAGTAAAATTTTAGTATAAAATAAAATAGCTAGTGATATTGCCAAGGGATGTGATAAGCAAAATTTTAAATAAAAGTATATTTTCAGTTATTGAGATAAATGGCCATTACTCCCGTCACAAGTTTCGCGATTCGATTGCTTCGAATTTCCAGGCTTTATGCCACCTTTTAAGGTACCGTAAACTTGTTCAAAATTGCCTTTCATGCCGAACGTTGTCTGGCTTAAAAAAAACTGTGATTCTTAATAGAAATTCGTCGTTCGTGTAATTGTCAATTTGGGGGTAATCCGTAAAGGATTTGCCACACTGGATGCGTTCTGCGGGCAGCGGTCAGGTTGCTGTCAACGTTGTTCATACATAATGCGGGTTTGACCTGACCGCTGACCGCAGAACGCATTCAGTGTGGCAAATCCTTGATAAAAGGATTCATTAAAACTGATGAAAAAGGATTACTTCGTTTACTCATCCTTTTTGTTTTGTACATTTCCACGTTCGGAGTGCTCTAACCGCATTGCAAATAAATCCATTACATCGATAGTACGTAGTGTCATTGCACTCAGCTGTACCGCCTGTACCCAGCAGGGGCGCATGCAGTACCTATACGAGTATGAAACATTTCCGTACTTCATTAAAAAAATATAATAATCATTGCATAAAAAATAACATAGCAGCATTACAACGGTTACGTTTCGAAAAGCTTGCAAAGATGACCCATTTTAATTATGATTAATAATGCTTTTTTTTAAATTGCTGTTACGTAAGATTTTGATTATATTATCAATATTTCGTGAATATTTTAGAGATCCGCAAATATAAAAGTGCATCTATGCAAATGAGAAACAAAGTCAGTAGAGAGAAAGATAAACTTTACTTTTCCTATGGATTACTCAGGTTCGGCACAATCTAAAGATCTATGTATAGCTATCGAGTACGGATGGAAGGAAACATAGATGTGTAGTTGTCTTTTTTACTTTTGTTACCGGAATCCGTATAATGGATTTTGATTCTTTGTTGTTTTCGAACAACGCTATGTAACGTTAGGGTATTTTCCTAATCATGTTTGTCTTCCAAATGTTCCTCAGAACAAAGTAACGTGAATTGCATTTTTTTTTATCGAACATTCGTAAAAAGGAATGCATTTAGCCATTATAAGCCGTGCTTATTGTTAGTAGCAACAACAAACAGAATAAATAAGTAAAAATTTCATAGATATCACCGCTTTAAATTTTTTTTTTTAATTTGTATAATATTATTCAGTTTAGGCGAACGTACGTTGAGGTGACACTATTTCAAGGGATCTGTACGGCTACCATCAGTTCGGCACTGACATATACTCTAACGTTTACGTAATTTACTTTCTATGCATCTCGCTCGTACTGACATATTAGTGCGAGCGAGATGTATAGAAAGTGAATTACGTAAACGTTAAATTATATGTCAGTTTTGACACTGTCAGTGACTCATGGTACTGGTATAGAAGTGAGAATGGTGACCACTAACCGCTTTGAAATGTAACGCGTCACGTAGCGATCTTGCGACCACAACCGACGTAAGCCGGGATCTGCGGAGGTAGGGCCGCTCTAATGAACTGAAATATTCTGTGTTTATATAACATTTTAACATTCAAAGATTATACTGTAACTTACAACACAAAGCTATGCTATTTGTTTGATGTTATGCGATTTGTTTGCGGCTGGACGATTGTTGAAAGAAAGCACTTGAAATTTTGCAAGATACTGACTTTGTTATATTGAACACGTTTGTTACGTTTTATGTTTTTTTTTTCTTGTTTTATGCTCTATTCTGAAATATTTCTTGGAATTAAAATAGTTATTTCTTGTAAAATTACATATGTAAAACAATTAAATTAAATTTTTAAAAAAATCCGACAGCTTTACCTACGTAAATTTTCAACTCAAATCGAACGATAACTATTAATCGAATGACGACAAAACATCAAATTTAAGTCTTATATGTATAAATCTTCGTGCCACAGCTGGGATAGCACATGATTGGCGCGACAGTATCTCGCCGCGAGATAGACTACCCGTCCCCCATTAATTCATACAGTTAGTAAAAGACAGGTAGTCTATCTCGCGGCGAGATACTGTCGCGCCAATCATGTGCTAGGCCTACAGGTCTACCGTATACATTATCATATCTGGCAAAAAAATCATTATCTTTTACGACATTTTAGTTAAATCGTACAGTCAGCAGCAGAAGTTGCTAAGCGGGCGATGTGTTCAAAATTACCTTCACTCACTTCACTTCACTGATGTAGAAGTCATCATAAAATTGAGAGCCCCAAATAAACTTTCAAGAGCGGATATCTCAAAAACTATACAATACATCGAAAAACTTGACTAAAACATGTAACAAATTTAATCACCTTTCATTGTGTAAAAGTTGCCATGTCGCTAAAAGACGCATAGTTTCCGAGATATAATCGAAAAACAGAAAAATGGAACCTTCAAACCCCCTATCTCCCCCGGCTCAAGGGCTACGGCCGGCACATTTGATGTGTTCACCTCCTAACTAGTTCAAACAAAGGTACGAAGTCAAAAATTGTGTTACGAGCATTACCCTCTATAAATTTTTTTGAGCATTCATTTCCTGGCCTACTATACATTATTGAGTATCAATTGCCTGGTGAGCAAGCTTACTAATATTTTTAATTACTTTTAGGTAAGTTAATATAAATTGAACAGAATTTGAAAATAAGACAACCCTAGCATCGTCCGTAGAGGTCGCAGATCTAGGGAAGCAAGCGATAGGGCTGGTAATGGGCCACATAATGCTCTCGTTTGTCGCTCGTGTCGTCCCTCTGCGGCGACACGTCTATTTTTAAGCCTTGGCTTCCACTAGAATTTAGAAGTAGCTTGGTTTGGAAGTTATTTGTTATTTTTATGGTACGGTTATTGCCGCCTTAAATATGAGCTGTTATGAGGTCGTGGGTTCAAATTCCGGCTCATACTAATGTGTTTGTCTGGATTTGTTTGAGGGAAACATTGTAAGGCATGCATGTAATAAATGTAAAGGTGCGTGTGAGATCCCCAATCCGCGTTAGAGTACTAAAGCCCAAGACTTATTTTTATAATGAAATAAGACTTGTGCTCAGCACTGGGAAGTATGTAGATATATAGACCAGTCAGTGATGTTCAATACCTAGAAGTATTTTTGGCAAAATGAGTGTATTTTTAGCGTGTAAATATATTTATAATATTAAAGAAAGTAGCTACCACAAAATACAGCTTTAATACATTGCTATATTTCTCTTTGGACACACTTTACTACCACTTTTGATTCTTAAAAGTAATTGAATTACAAATTAACAATTGCAATTACAAAATCTAATTGCAATTACTAATTACAATTACTTGTAAAAAGTAAATTAATTTTAAATTAACAATACAACATGTTATTATTAATCGAATTACTAATTACGTTTTTTACTTAAAATTTGTAATTAATTACTTTATTAAACTACAATTACATTTGTATAATAATATTTTGATCATCTTTGTCGCATATATTCTTAAAATTATGAAAGAGCTTTGAATTTGACTAACCTTACAATGTTTTACCTTACATATTGAAAAAAAAAAGGTTTAATTTCGAGATTTTGTACAAGGGGAATTGCAAGTAATTGAACTACATGTATTTCAATTACGAGCAATTAAATTACATGTAATTCAATTAGTAATTAAATTACAGAAGTAATTAATTACTCCCAACACTGCTATATTATAGAGTGAGGCAAACGTAATATACCTAGGGTAAACTCGCATAATTTGGTGACACGCCTAATTCGGTGATACAAGTTTTGAAGCATGACACCCAGGAAAGCTAGCGAATTAGGGTCTTTTTAATGGGCCTCACGGCAAGGCCACCGAAGCCGTGAAGCCGTGAGGTCCCATTGATTTGTGTCTTATCGGAGGATAACAGCACATTATATTTTCTTTAAACACTTATTGTCAAGCACAGTACTAGTTAAACCTAGTAAGGAAATCATGAGACGATTTTCATCTGAACTTCATTCTTGTAACAAATTATCTGTGGGCGATTGCACATTTTTTTTCGTTTATTAATGAATAACTTTAAGAATGCCACTTGTTTTGCCAAGAAAAGTGCTAAGGTTCGGTTGCACCAAACCATTTGTCAATGTTGATATATTTTTCTATTTTTTTTGTATGGAAAATTACATAGTTTATCGCGGAGTCAGGTCCACAGTCCATCAAGTGTGGTTGGTGGTGACTACACTGGCCCAAATTCTAGTGATGTTAATGAAGTGTCGCAATGCGTCTCCTAAATTAGCACAACGGGTCACCAACAACAAACCCTCTCATACATTTGGTAAATAGAGCAACAGCCACAGGTAGCATTATTAGAGCGTCTGCTATCGTTCGGATCGTTCCATCAGCCGCGGGCGCGCTGCCAGCGCAAACACCATGCAATAACATACAAGCACCGGCAGTTTGGTCAAATATTATTAGTGTGCTCATGCTTTTTAACGGACATGAAATACTTACATTTTGTTTTTTCACTGGTTGGTATAAGAACTCCTTAACGAAGTTTAGTGTGAAGAACAAAGTTTAGAAACCTAGATCTATAAAGCTGATGACAAAACATGAATAGATAGATCTCTTAACATAGTTTAAAGCGCAAAATAAAGTAAGTTATTTATGCTTGTTTTTGAATGTATGTTATCAATGTTTATTTTAATTAAAGTCCGATTCCCTATAGTAAGATCGATAGTAAAATGTATGGATAATCTGTCATAATGGAATAGTTTTAACCTTTCTGGCTTTATTATACTAAGGCTAAAGGCCATAACACAACATGACAACTATAACATGCCATAAAGATAATCACTGTACTGACTTGTACGGAAGAGAATAAAGGGAAATTTGATTAGCATAATTGATTTCATGTAACATCAGTTTTTGATTACATACATCAGGATGCCTTTAAACAAAACTTCGAAGTCTCAATTATGTAAAGTATTTAGCATATTATTTTTTTTGACTAATTAATTTATTATATTCATTTGTATTTAAGTTTTTTTTTGTTAGTAAATTTAAATGTAATGTATCTTTATAATAAGTCTTATTAGAAGTATTAGAATTATATTTTAGCAATTAAAATCACCTTAAAGACGACGATAACGTTTTGAATAAAAATACCTAGGCTAAAATCACCAGTAGCTTTATATCAAAATTTCTAAGATCAAGATAGTTTAATTTATTTACCAATGACCTACTAAATATTACTGATCAGGAATTTACCTATTATAATATATTGTTAAAATTTTACGTTTGTATGGGAAGGTGCAATTCGGCCGAGCTTGCCGGGGACTCTTAGCAGCAGATATATCAGAGGCTCACAGTTGTATCCAAAGCGACTTCGACGAGATTGCTAAATGGGCCCACGATAACGGAATAATTATAAACTTATCAAAAACAAAAAGTATGCACATATATTCCCCATACAACCGCAGGGCTAAGTCGGTTAATTATAATGAGATAGGTGTGATAGGACACGGATACGATTGCTTGCACAACCAAAAGGATAACAAATGTAACTGTGAACCGCTAGAATACGTAAACACTTATAGGTATCTAGGTATGCATATTGATCATAATTTCAACTGGAAAGCACACATAAATGTGGTTTGTTCCAAACTACGCTCAGTAATGAGCAAAATGTACTACTTACATAAATTAATTAGCAAAAAAACTATGCTTGTAGTGTATTACGCACTAGCGGACTCAGTGATAGGTTATGGACTTAATGTATATGGCAGAACCTTCCAAACGTATATCGATAAAATTAAAAAGCTCCAGATAAGGTCACTGAAATACTTATTGGACAGCAAAACTAAAAATAAGTTGAAAGGCGAATACGAAAAACTTTATAAAATGTATAAAATATTACCTGTGACTCAAAGAGTGCAATATTTGATAGCCATAGATAATTACTGTAATAATAAATTTAAAGTCCCTAAACAAAGCAGATATAGAACAAAAAATATTAGATTAAAGAAATATGTGCAACATTTTGTCAAAAATTATTATGGTAGGAGAACAGATAAATTTTTGGTCCCAAAAATATATAATGAAATAGAATGGTTAAGAGGAGAAAATAAATATAGCATATTGGAAGTAAAGAACAAATTAAAAAAAACACTTATAGATAACTTACCTTGACTTAGCAACCGTGTATTATTATTTAAATTATATTTGTTGTTGTTTGTTATTTTAGCATAGTGTATCCTTTAGGTAGAAACATTTATTTGTAAAAGGATGCTTTATTACTTTATTATATAGGTATATTTTTTCTAAGACTAACTTTAATGTCAAACTTAGGGTAAGCATAGTAAGATAGCAACTTAAGTAGGTGCATAAAATTGTAAAAAAGAGCGCTTTCTCGCCAACAAACTGCATACGCAGTTTGGCGAGTAATTTTGAAATTAATTATGTATATGTGCCTTTGAAAAATAAATGAAAAAAAAAAAAAAAAAGCATAGTATGGCCTATAATATGCAGGAGAGGTTGCCTATGGGTTTCTCTTAAATTTTAAAAGACTCTTAGTCCTTAGATATAGAAACTATTTTAAATAAATCGGGCTGAACATTTATTCCAACGGTCAGCTGAAACCGCAGGTTTTTCATCCGTTGTGAATGCAGGGCTGCCAAGACCATTTTTCAATTTCATCCATAAATCCGCATTTCCTTAGTGCAGCGTGCTAGGGTTGTCACTTGATAAATGTGCAGCAACTAGTGAAACGTGGGTAATTTATTTGTGTTCAAATTGTCAACTGAGAAATAGTCATGGCACCTGGTGTGTAAATATCAATATTATAAATACACTTATTGGATTATAGTTTTGCACTTTTGTGTAACATTTAACAACTAAGTTATGATGATACAGAGTCATTATTGTACCGCATAAATTATTAACTATATATAAATATATTGGCTGAACACATACGCTAATCCACACACGCGTGCACTCGCGCGCGCGCGCGCGCGGGCGCGCGCGCACACACACACACACACACACACACACACACACACACACACACACAAATAAGTAATTTAATTAGGCTAAAACATTAATTAATACCATAAATACCTAAACTATAAGTTAAAATTATAAGTAGTTTATAAATAAAAATAAGAAACTCATGTATACCTGCAATATTTCCTAAATTAAATAAAAATACTGTTATATTTATAGAGGAGCGGGGCATCCAGATACAGGTTCATTCACCTAAAAGGAAGTCCCAACCACTGATGGCAATTTGTAGACTAAGCTTACAAGGAAATATATCAATTTTTCATTTTCATTTTTCATTTTCATTTCCACACTGTATACTCTCGAAAATATAACCCTCCCTTGGCGGTCGAATTTAAATAGTTGGACTACACAAGACGCGAAAGTATATTCAAAGCTGTATCTGCCTTCCATTTCAATTTATAGGATTATAAATAATTAATTTTCAAATTATAAGCAGTGTCATTTGCAAAATAATTGATGAATTATTCAGAAACTCTGACGCCATCAAACAATTCACTCGACAGATCGGCTTATCAAGCCTTTGTAAACGGAATGACGCATCAAAGGACGAGCCCGCATGGCGCTCCATGTAAACCCATCTGCTTTGTTAGAAGGATTTTAATTTGTTCTGCAAGTTAGAGGAAGCGGGGGATTACATACTAATCGCGTTTAAATATTATACGAGCTGCGGCCGGGAGCGAGGTTGCAGTTAATGTAAACCGTGTAGGTATTTGCCTTGGAGATACCCAAGAACATTCTCAATACAAATAGTCGGATTTTTCTGACTATTGTGTTCTTACTATTCTGATATTGTTAGTATACTCACTTTATCAAGATTTTAATATTCGGGACAGTATTATGATGTCAATATAAGTCTAGTGAAACTAACCGTGAATCATTCAAAACTCATGAGTCATGTCATGATTCGGGTCCATCTTGTTGCAGAAGAATTTCAGGCATAGCTCTTATCTCTTGTATAAGCAGGTACCTCCATATATGTGCTCTATTTCCTCCAACGTGCCTTTAGCGAAATTAAATCGCACTATTTTTTGCAGAATGTCATCGGACATGGCTGGACAGAAGGACAGACAGACAGACGCACGAGTGATCCTATAAGGGTTCTGTTTTTTTTCTTTTTGACGTACGGAACCCTAAAAAGATTCCCATTAATTGTACTTTCGGGAAGTTCCCATTTCGTTAGCGCCTGTTTCGAACGATATTAATTCACGGATTTAATTAAAGCAATAAGGGCCGAATCGCAACGGTGCCGGTGATAAATTCGGCCGTTATGTTTTGAAAAATACGAGCGCCTCCTAATGAGAACTAGCGCGTGCGGCCATTGCTATTCGCCCCACGTCTCCGTGTTGATTCCACTTCCACGGGAAATATTTTTTGTCGATTTATTGTGAATTTTATTTATTCAGTACCTAATAGCCCAATCGGGAGTGATTTGCCTCGCATTCTTGCTGAAGCAATGAGTTTCCGGAAATTTATTTCCTCATAAAATCGTTCGATGAAACTTGTTAGAAACAGTTACGTTTTAGAACCTTTTTGCAGTATTTGCATTTCGGCAACGACAGATAAATTGATAACGTGACGCTCATAAAAATGTTGGAATTACTTCGTGCAAATTAAGAGCGACTGAAAAAATCGCAACAAAAATAGAACGAATAAAAACAAAAGCGAATATCCAGTACAATTATCATTGCAATGTACGCGCGCAATATATTAATCTAAGTGTACTCTGGGTGTCACAGCACGCTATAAAAGCAATTAGTGACCCACCGTTACTACCTAGGCTATATGGGCCAATGGGCGATTTGGCACTACTCCAAAGCGAACAGCGGCGACTCTCTCGCTCGCACGTGGTAGGAGAAATATCGCGCGAATTTCTCATTTTGTTTCGCATTCTAGCGTCACAGTTTCAAATTTGATATTGAATGTCGAACTGAAACATGCATGAATGGACAGACTGTCAATTAGGTATGAAATTGAGGTGTGAAATTTGACTGAAAATTATTTCAGACATGCGAAAGCGATGTGGTAAGGAATATTTGTGAGATTAAAATGAAAAGGTTCACCAGATATCCGCGTTACACTGCGAAATTATGTGATCGTTTCCACAAAATCTAAGAAAACTAACGAAGTAGATGCATCCATAGTTACTTAGCCTTAACTCCATCTTAAAGGCTTACCTTTGTCAAGCCGGTCCCCATTAGTTCTACATTGTTAGATTACCGGTACATCCACGGCTACGTAACCTTATGTAGTACATCTCTGATAAAAACATTGCCTTAAAGTTGCACGATACTTATTGCTAAGTGTGATCATTGACAGTAATTTCTAACCATAACCGGATTTTATTAACAGGATTATTTAAACAGTTGGGGTTCGTCTAAACGTTTTAAAACAAGATTAGTCAGTATGTATTAGTAGGTTATCCACATGATAAAGAAAACATCACGTTTATCACCTCGCGATTAAAAGAAAGATTGAAGAAAATTTATCAGTTTTCACTATTGAAGGAGACTACTGACATCCATGTTTCTATAAATGTTGCATGGCCACTACTATAAAGTCTCCAAACATGAAACTTACACTAAAATTTGTCAAGGCTATGACTATTCGATTGCAAGATCTAATATATAACCTAAATACCTAATATAACTATATATAGCAATTGCATTTTCACGTAAATATGTTTTCATCTAATATATAAGGAACCAGTACTCACGTCCCTTTTATCTTCAAGCCATCTCATCTTCAGCTCGTCATATTGTCATATATATATATTCCAGTCATGTTTTCAAATCGTATTTAGAAACGATGTACGACAGCAAATCACTCACCACCATAACACATAACTATGAATATGAACACGACAAACCTATGTTTGGTTTAGTTTATAAATTCATAACTTTTTCAAAATAATCTTTAGCGAAATCCACCAAGAGTCAGATCAAAACTAGATGTCACTCGAGATGTCACTCAGAGCATAATCACTCACACACACTTAGGTTTATATACATATAAATAAAAACATTTATTTTTATTATTTATCTATGGTCAAATCAAAGACAAACTTCTTGTCAAATTCACGTCATTTATTCATCAGTGGTTATTCTAAAATATTGAATAAGTTTTTGGATTTTACTCTTTTCTTTTTCTCTCTCTCTACTTTTTTATGTATAAGGGGATACTTTTATACCCCTTACTAGCAATTTTTAAAAAGTAAAATCCAAGAGCTGGGGCGTCGCTTGCGGGAGAGGATATGACCAAAGATAGATATAACTCCGTAATAGATGGATACAGTCTAAGGAAAAAACGTGCCTCGAAAATCTAGAAAATTTGATTCTCGTTCAGAGGGCGCTACTAGCTTTGGCCTACTGTCGTATAGATGGCGTTGACGGTTTCGTTTGTTATTTAACAATTTTAACGCATATCAGTGAAAGAACATGGGACAAAATCATAAAAATAATTAATGCAAATAAAAAAAATCATTTATCCTTATTTAAATACATTTTATCGTATTTTTATAAATATTTATTTTTAGTTTTAAAGTGTGTCGACAGATGGCAGTGAATTTACTGGGGTTACAAAATTTACTATGACAGTACCGCTCTAGTATAAGTTACTCTATGATATGACCAAACGGAGACGCCACGTCTGTAATTTTCTGTACAAAAAAGTCTGCCGATTTTTGCGGGAGAGGGGAACGTCAAATGTATACGTAACGTAAAAATAGCCATGTCAGTTAAACGTCAGTCCATACATTGTGTATGACCATTGGCCGACTACTTTCGACAGAGGGGAACGCCTGTTAAATGGCTACTCCGTTTGATTATGTCCTAGATTAGCAGTGATGTGTTAAGAAAATATTTATTTATTAAATTTTTATGTGCAATAAGGCACATAAAAATATAAGTACAAATGGCGGACTTAATAATGCCTTCTCTACCAGTCAACCACTGTCAATATATATATCATGGAGACTGTATAAAGGAGCCAAATCTCTATGTATGAAAAGTGTCCATCAAAAAACGGTAATTAGGCGGCGCCACCATACACCGAAATACTACCAAAAACAACCTACGTAATTTGGTCGGGTTATTTGTTGCCTTATATGGTTCATGTTATACTCATGTCCCAGAGCCTAACTAGCGCCACCGGAGAGATTAGGAACTATTATTTAAAGCTTAACGCGGTTACTTTTACAACAATTCTGCCATAAGAGATTGCGATCCTTTCTATACCATCCATAATATATATTATATTGTACTGTCAATATTATGTTACTTGAAATGGATTTTTAGAAGGTTATTTTCTCTATGCTATATGCACAAAAAAGTATATATCAGTTGAGTGACATTTTGAATGTCAAGTAAAAATTTATAGAAAAAGTGGTTTTGTACATGTGTGTTCCCACTTCTACTTTAGATAACCGGTAAGCTCATTTATTATTATTACATGGTTTTATTTTATAATAATATAACTTTATATTTTTTTCTTAAATACCCATAATATTGCATACTCAACGCCTATTAAAAAAGAAGGAGGGTTATGATATGACTTTCGATTGCTAGGTTAATGCGTTCAAGTTCATCTGCGGAATTT
Organism: Cydia strobilella; assembly: GCF_947568885.1. Lineage (NCBI taxonomy): Eukaryota > Metazoa > Arthropoda > Insecta > Lepidoptera > Tortricidae > Cydia > Cydia strobilella. Next base: position 5,951,396 of record NC_086043.1, on the reverse strand, counting down.
TTCCAAAAATATAAATAATAAAAGTACGGAAGAGATTATTTAATTTCTCAAAGTGCGTTAATTGCATACTCCCATTCCCTTCATACGTTTACTTTTTTCTTTGTTAAAAAATAATATCTGGAAGACTAAGTAATATAAGTAAATGATAAAAATAGGTTCATGATATGTAATTATAACAATTGATTGTAAATCTACGGGCCAAGCAAATCTCGATTCCCATGTATAAATATTTTAAAAAAATCAGTACAACCTATCCATAGCGCGCTTGGACTCTATGTGATACGTTTTCATCGCAGAGCTCGCTCGCTATTTGTAGAGCTCAATACACAGTAGTAGCGGAGGTTTTAAAAAAGTTATTTGATGGACAAACAAATTTCATAGTGTACACAAGGAATCAAATAGGCGTCATTGATTTTAACGTTTCATTGACACACATTTTGTTATAGAAACTTCTTTACTATTTGCTAAAAATATATGTATATAAAAACCCAAAATTTTAATTAAGTAAAACAAACTAAAAAAATGCTTTATTAAACGCAAAACAAGGATGGATAAAAAATAATAAAGTAATTAAATTGGTCAAGTCAAACATTGAAATGTAGGTATATTGGAAAAATGTAAGTACGTGCAAATTAAGATGTGCAAATTACTGTAGATTATTTTTCTTTTGAATTGACTTCTAAAGTCTCATGTAGTTCATACCTACACTTTTTGGGCAATTGTTTGTTAGGTATGTCGTTAACAATAAGGAAATCACATAAGCACTCAGGATAGTCATTATTATGGATTAAAATCGAATAGGTTAGATTCATTAATTTAAAATGTACATTATATTTGGACGGAGAGCGTATGGTAGACCCAAAAAGCGATGGATGGATTGTGTGAAAGAGGATATGAGAAAGAAAGGAGTGAGTGCTGAGGTGACGAAAGATAGAGGAGAGTGGAAGAGAAAAACATGTTGTGCCGACCCCACATAATGTGGGATAAGCGCAGGAAGAAGAAGATATAGATGTCAAAATAAAATGCATTCACAAAAAGATCATCGCAACACAATATCAATAATAATAATTACGAATCATATGAAATAAAGAGTAATAATCTAAAAACTAAAATAATGTCTGTTAATAAATAAATAATCAAAAGAAAACAAAACAGTAAAAAGTCAGTGAAAGAGTAAACAGTAAAAATCAGTCAAAATAATTAAGAATACAAAAAATAAAAATGTCCAAAATAATTGTAAAAATATACGACAAGGACAACCAAAGTAATGTCAAAAAGTCAAAATGTTTCATCATCAAATGGTCATGCTAACAAAGTATACTTCTAGTCATTTTATCTGTAATGGTCTAACATTGTAATTATATAAAATTACATTTGTAAGTACACCATTAATTTCTCAGTTAATAAAGTGAGTCCTGTTATCGACTTAAACAATGCTTCGTAATATTACTTTAAAAGATAGCTAGATCTGTCGTAAGTCGGCAGGCGGTGAAGTGGCGATCGCTTGGCACCCGATAAGAAGTTTACGACGTTGCCTGCTGCAAACACAGACTTAGAACGAATAGACAACGCGCACCGTCTGAGCTGCCGTCATTTTACGATTTTCATTAGCAGTTGCACTTTACTAGATTTTGCTTTCTGATAGTAAAGTACACGAGTTAATTTAAAAAAATACTGAAGTCATTATAGGTGTGTGTTATGTATTTCTGCAAATGTATTGATACAGTTTTCTCTACTCGTACTTGTACTGGCCCATATGGGCGGGCATTTTCAGCATCATGCTGACGCCAAAACCGTTTGCCACATTATTTAGAAAAATATATATATTAAAGATTTATAAGGTATATTTAATATTATTAGAATAGTTTATTTAAATTAGGTTAGTTTATATTCTATACCTACTTTTTAGTGGCAATAAAGCATTTTTCATTTCATTTCATTTCATTACTGTTTCACTAGCATGCTTGGAGTAGAATTCTCACAATGAATTACATAGACTACGCGCAGGAATGTTCCTAATGGTAGTGTGCAGAATGTGGACAGTAAGTAATATTACATAAGAAATGAACAAAACTGAACCTTTGCTGAGAGGTTTACATGATGTTCAAGGACCCTTGCGCGCCGATTTGTAGAATAAACATCATCAAGTTTATTTTATTATTTTACCACCAACGCACGACTCAGATATCACCAGATGCGACCAAGATACAATACAATTCAAATACTTTTTATTGCACACCTTAATAAAAGAAAACAATACAACAACAAAAAAAAACAGAAACCAAGCAGAGGTTAACAACAGGCGGTCTTATCGCTAAAAAGCGATCTCTGGATATGTTTTTTTAACCCAAACTGAGTTTTATCGGGCTTGTTATGCTTCAAGTTTTTTCTTTAACTAATATGAGTTATATGACTCAATATTAATAACTCGTGTGATAATATTAATAATAAAAATATAATAATTTGAGCTTCCGGGAATTCATAATTGCGTGGGTGTAAAAGTATATTGGTGGGAAAACTTTTCTTAGGTAGATCAAATTACATGTACTTGTACTCCCATCATCTTTACTGTGCGGCACGCTAAACACGGGCACGTAGCCTCCAAGAATTGAGCTTTCACGAGGGAGAAAAAAAAATTACTTCCCGAACAGTAAATTGGTTTTGAGAATCGGGCTCCTTTAATGGAACCTTAGTCCTATTTGATTACGGAATAATAGTTTTTTAAGAGCCACTTGCACCAATCACTAACCCGAGGTTAACTGGTTAAACCTGGAGTTACCATGGTTGCCAGTATAATTTGACACTGGGTTAACGGTTTAATCGGTTTAATCCGGATTTGTGGGCTGGTGCAAATGGCGCTAAAACTTTTCAAAAACTCTGGAATACTAGTCACAATAAAGATATCTCTACAGTTCTCGTTTAAAAGTATCAACAAGAGTTTAATTGCTCTACATATTATAGAGACATATAAATATTATCAAAATGATGCGTACTTTTGACGCGTAGTCTGATTCAAATCAAATCACTACTTTCGATGTTGACTGCTGTAAGTATAGATACTTAAAATATAAATAAATAAGGGGATATTTTTAATCCTTAGCCATATTTATATGTCACACTGAGCAACATATACTATGGGATCAAACCTGAAATCGCGAAAAAAATATTTGCTGTTTCGGATGTTGGCTGAGATGTCGATGTTTATTGTTTTCTATGGGAGAACCACACAAATTTTTCGCGATTTCGAGGTTGGTCCCTTAGCAAAAGTTGCTCACTCATTCAGCTCGCAAAACTTGGCAACCCTTATGGGCAAGCAAGCTTTACCCAAGTAGCAAACAAATACTAAACTAGATTTTTCCGATAATCCTCCTGACCCAAATAACATTAACACAATGTCCTTTGCTCACACCGTCGTCGCCTCGCATTTTACCGTGAACAACCTCTAATCTCCTTACGAGGGTCCCATTTCGACGGCGATGGCGGTTCTCATTCAATTTACTACCTCGGGCTATATCTGACTTGCTTGTAGCTTGAAATGTTTAAGGAATTTTACTGATGAAAATTGGAGTATTCAAACAAAATTAAGTTTATTGGTTGCTTTCGCTCATTAAATCATTAGTGATATGAGGGGATTCAGTTGCTATGCCTCGGGATATTATATGAAGTAGAAACGTTAGTATGGATGTGTCCAATAACTCGCGATATCGATTTAAATGTTATTTAAGTGAAATATATGTAAAAAAACGGATTTTTTTTTTATATAGCTTAATTAAAAATCAAGTATTGTCTTCGGTTACCGCGATAGTTACTCATGAAATAAAACTATGAAAACGGATTATATCGCGTATATTGACCGTCGACCTAGGTCTGCTGTCTGTGAGCATGTCATGGATAAAGCCAATCACTCAATCAAGTTTGATAAGCCTCTGGTTCTTGCCAAGGAGAAGCGTTACATACCCAGAATGCTGCGCGAGGCCATTGAGATTAAGAAATATCCAAACTTTAATAGGGAAGATGGCTTTTCTCTACCACCAGCTTGGGATCCTGTAGTCCACCTGATAAAGGAGCAAGCGAGACATAGACTGTGAGACCGTAGTGTTGGATGATGCTGGACATTCTGATGTTTTGAAAAGATGTGTCCCGCCGAGTTTGTTGCCGGTCCCATATTGGGATACCCTCCTACAATTTAGGAGGGAATTAAATCTTCTCGGGTCCGTGGTGTAGGGTTGGAGCCGGCATAGTTTATTTTTATCGCGTATATATATATATCTTTACTTGAAAAATAATTATAGTGTATAACTAGCCTTATGAACTGATTTTGCATGTACAACCAGCCTTAAAGTTTGTAGTCTATGATTGTTCATTATTTTAGTATGTGGGTATTTTTGCATTTTGTAATTTTTCCTCAGTCACCCGTTGACCACGAACGCTGTAAAGAGTTCGAAACGTCGGGATGTATTATAAATTCAATATACGCGATATAATCCGTTTTCATAGTTTTATTTCATAAAAATCAAGTATTTACTTACCCGTAATTTATCCAAATCAAAATTTTATTCAAAATTTGAAACATGTAATAAGAACAAAAATGCCCTAGTGGCATATTATGAGTACAGTGATTGTTTATTTTGTCAACATTTCCGAAAAAGAAGCGAAAGAACGCAAAATAAAGAAAGACATGGTGACCGAGAATCGTGTTTGTTAATTATTTGGCTACATACGACAATGTGTGAAAAAGTATTAGGTATTTTTTTCCACGCCTAAAGGAAGCAGAAATGTAATTTTACAGTGCATATCGTGGTTTACTTGTTTAAGATTCTTAAAATTTACAGTTATACCATAATCGCCGAGAAGTTACCACTCGACTGATGTACTTAATATATTTAGCCTACTTGTATTATAGGAATCCAAAAAAATTACAAAGTAAGTAAGTAGTACGTGAAACAAATTCAGCTTAGTTTTTTTCATGACACAAAGATTTTTTTCAGATATCATTCCCGTGTTGTAACTGAAAACATCAGTCTCCACGCTATATCAATTTCATACAATCTCTCGCATCCGGACCGCTATACCACATTCCATTTGCAAACAAAGAAATTTAATTCCGTAGCACTCGCGATCGCTTAAAACTCGCCGCAAAAAACTAAAAGCTCAACAATGTGGCTGCATTTTTGATACAACCCGCATCGTGCATGATCTGTACGCAGCGCTTCGTCGCGAGACGCGTCAGTAGTGGGACGAATGGGTGCGGCCGAGTGCGCACGGGTACGTTTCGGTATAAATAACATACCATATGCGGGTGTTTTCTTTTGACGTACGACTTTTCCCAGAAGAGAAGACAGCGTAAAGATTGAATTGCGAGCTATATAAAATTAAAAGTTCAACAATGTGGCTGCATTTTTGATACAACCCGCATCGTGCATGCTCTGCACGCAGCGCTTTGTCGCGAGACGCGTCAGTAGTGGGACGAATGGGTGCAGCGCACGGGTACGTTTCGGTATAAATAACATACCATTTGCGGGTGTTTTCTTTTGACGTACGACTTTTCTCAGAAGAGAAGACAGCGTAAAGATTAAACTGTGAGCTATATAAAATTAAAAGTTCAACAATGTGGTTTCATTTTTGATTCAGCCCGAATTATGCATGCTCCGCAGTCTCCGCACACAGCTCTTTGTTACGGGATGTATATTTTTTCTCGTTTGAGAGATCTGATGACTGAGTAAGAATCGGAAATACTGTGAACTCTACAAAATAAATTTTTAAAATAAAAAATTTAAAATAAAATTTAGGGTATGAATTAGAATAGGCCATACGCGAGTTATATAATACCTACACCTGACTACTGACACTAAGAAATTAAAACTAAATCTTCCTAATTTGACCTTCATAACTTTCCGATCTGCTAACTCCTTTATTTTTCGGACTAGGTATGTAACATTGTACAACATCCGCTAACACTCTGACACCACATTCCTTCTAAGCCTGTACGAGTATTAAGCCCGAGGGCTACCGAGAATAAAATATTAAGCAATATTATACTTGAGACTATACTCGTACGTACAATTTCTCTACCTACGTATGTAAGCGGGTGTGTAATCATCGTTATAATAATAAATGTGGTATTTTCTATAAAAAGTGACCTTATTGTCGTCGACAATGGCATTATTTGCATTGTCATTCAAGCATTTCAAATTAAACGTGTATACATAATTTTAGCTCAATCGGATGAAGATATCTGCTTCAAAATAAGTCGCAAAATTATACCCAAACTAACATAGTTACAACATACGAGTACCTCCGTATGTTACATACATACGTACTTGTAGTTACATATTGCAAGATAAAAAATGCAAAAACGGGCGACTACGTAGTTTTAATATAGATTTAATCGTGAAATTTAGTCGATTGTAACTAAAACTAATGTAGTTGTTAGTCGAACATTCTCACAACTAATTTAATCGCAACTAAATTAATCGCGATTAAAAAATGACGATTGATATTTTTAATCGATTGATTAATTAACTAAAAGATTAATCGATTAATGCCCATCTCTGATTGTCGATGGCGCTTACGCCATTATAAATGATGCTCCGATATAAATACAATGCCGCGCGACGCTGTGCGGCGTAAGCGCCATCGACAATAAGGTCCCTTTTCATAGAAAATGCCCTAAATGATCTATTTTCACTTTATATGACAACATATGATATAATTTTTAAGGATATAATATATCATAATATTACTTAGACGGTAATATAATTTAATAATATGTATCAAACTAGAGGAATAATTTTATATGGTATAATTAAGGTTCGATATAAAATACATTCCATATAACGATTACCCAATATAATGACATAATTTCCAGCGGTATAATATATGATATCACATACATTAAATAATTCATCGGAAAAAAAATATAAGCCCCCTCATTTTTAAATAATTACTGAATGACTGAAAAATGAAACTTTTTTATTTACCTAAGTGCTAAGTGTGAGTTTATATTAAGTACATGCTATAAAATGAGCTTTATGAGCATAGCTGAAACTTAGAAATCATAAAATTCGTGTATATTTTCTTACTAATATAGGTTTTTACATAATACAACTTGGTGACAAGTCGACGAAGCCCCGCTTACGGTACTCGACTGAAAAAGCTCTCCATTATATCAGGATCGTATAAAATACTATTATGGTATTATGGTACCTTAGTCATAATGCATTCGAAGATTATACTTGTGCGAAGTGCATGGTGGACTGGGGAAGCCCATTGGGGGGTGATATGTGGGACTCGCTCCTCCCGTACATCCTTTAGGGGAGCGTCATGGGATCGCTTGACTAACCCGCACCTAAAAAAATTCAAACTTATCAGAAATTTGGCCGCTAGGTGTCGCCTTTGTCGTGTACTCTAAAGACCAACCACGTAGCTTCAATCTAAAACGAGCGTGTGCATACATTGTATTAAATAGAATGTGCTTTCTGACTTGTCATGTTGAAATAAGGTATTAATTATATTGGCGTGTACCTATAGATATGAGTAGCTTCGTTAAGACATTTTAGTCATATTCGATTTATATTATACTTTTTTGCGACGAATGCCGATCCAGATATTTGAACACGCATAGTTTAAACTTCAGAATTGTTGTCGCGCTGCCACGGAATTTACCCCAATCGCTTACCGGCAACGGCGAGTCGAAAACTCAGACGAATGAATATATGGGTCTGCAATTACGCATTAGTTATTACATTTCGTAAGTTCACGTTACACTGGTTGTTAGCCTCAAATTCCCCGCGCTCGCGTATTTTAAGAGAATAGGTATAGGATTTGAGTGCGGAATTTAGGCAAGATGGACGCGGAATGATTGTGGAATGTCAGCAGTTTCGGACGCGTGTACTACACAGTCCCGAGAATCTTGAAAGTATGTATGTATGCAAATGCCGTTCTCTAGATACTACTCGTAATATAGTCGGATTAATTTCGAGTATTTAGCTACGGAGTTGGTTATTTCATAATCCTACTTGTAGCTCTGCTCATTCTTATACTGTCGTAATGTCGCAAATATATGAACGCATTGTGTTTTTTATGTCAATTGAATGTGTTTTATCAAAATATTATCAAGGTTCAGTTCTTGTGAAAATGTAGTTAATGGGTATGATTTAATTAGTCTGCAAAAATCTGTTGGTCAATGTCTATCCTGATCTAACCCTTGCTGAGATGCTGACCATCTTTTTTATTGACCAAACAATATTTTTCGGCTAACCATTGAATGACTCTCGTTTCATATTCATCAACAACAAATAGCCCGTATTAAGCTTCTAAGTCCCAACCGCTTTGCTTTGTCGAAAGTACCTTGGATGTTAGGAATCTTAGTTGATTTCTGCAATGAACGTTGAACATAACAGTCTATCCATCCATTACGTTATGGGATTTAATTTATTATTCGACTAGTGAAAATCCACACCGCCGAGCTTGTTAACAATTCAACGCGATCGCCGAACTGCCAGAACTAGTTAGAACTTAAACAATCACTGAAAGAAGCCTTTCTCGGCAGTCTGACAACGGTTTTCGTATAATTGGAATTCCACAGCGGCCTTTGAATACAAAATAACATTATTTATATGTACCCGTATTGGAATACGGGAGCGGAGCGTCAACCTTTAGGTTTTCTGCCGACTCACTAAAAAAAGTTAAAAAATGATATTTAATTTATTTATCTAAGAACAAATTAAATTATGTTCTATGAAAATATTTTAATTTGTGTTTTTTCAAGTAGACACACTAAAACTATAAACTGAAATAAATGTCATATACGAAGGAAAAAATGACCAAAGCCTCCAGTGTCCAGAGCTCCAGCTCCATTCCAGCTCTGGACACTGGAGGCTTTGGTAATTTTTTCCTTCGTATATGACATTTATTTCCGTTTTAATTATTTTATAAAAATACTATATCAATGTGAATTTATAAATAAAAAACTTTGCCTATAGAAGTTTCAGTGTCCAATGTAGAGATTATATTTTTTTTTAAATAGCTTGAACACCGTTAACTAGTAGGTACTATTGGTTATAATATTAGGCAATAGGTAGGTAGTTCTTACCTTGATTACGTACTGGTATTAAGTACTATTGAACTAACTAACTATACTTACCTACTTGAAATACTTCCTCCTTATTATTGGAGGATGTATCTTGTGTTTGAAATCTCATGTAAGTATCATAGCTCTTTTTACATCATTTACAGTGTTTATGAATAAATGTCAACATTAACAGCAAATTTATTAAAACTAATTAAACGGCCGACCCGGGTCACTCGCGTTTTTGACGTGATAACGTCTTATAAATCGATGAACACCGGTAGCATGCACGAAAAAGTGTCACGTTGTGGACCGATCTCCATGGTAACGTTGTGGACAGATCTCCATGGTAACGTTACGGCCTTGTTGATCAATGTTTTCTTATGATGTTATCATGCAAAATTATCGTCCGTAAACCGACTTTACATACAACCAATTTTTTTTTAAGTCTAACATCGCTTGATATGTTTCGCTCCTAACGAGAAGCTTCAACGGGAGCACGCGTCGGCGGACCGACGCAGACAACCCCAGGGCTCCCGTTGAAGTTCTTCGTTATGGAGCGAACGTGTCGAAACATCATACTAATGGTGTATTTCATATGTTGTCTGTGTTTCACGGCAGTTAATTTATCATACGTATCTTATATTTTTCAAATAATAATTCCAATTTCAAATTCAGATCCCCGCTACATACCATTTCAGTGCCGTTCCCTTTATCCGATAAGACCCATTGTTACATTTTTAATCGCGCCAGATTACGCGCTGAGTCTGTCGGCACACACCGGGTTATGAGCTTCGATTCCGATGAAACTTCATGGACGCCACGTTGCTGGATTTCTATTGGCGTTCAGACAAAAGATACTGCGTTTTAGGATAATGTTTTTAGATGTAAGGGTTATTATAACAACGTCGTATTTTCACACTAAAGTTAAGGGATACCTAAGCAAAAATCTATTCAACGTTACGAAATGATAAATGTTTTTTTTTTCCTTTTTAGTGTACCGTACCAAAAAGGTACAAAAGGAACACTTATGACATGAAATTCTTTATTTTCGGGCAATTATTGGCCCATAGATATTGAAACTAGCATACATGTTATTATAAAATAAAAACACTAAAACTAAAAACACACAATAAAATTATGGCTGCGATACAGTTCTTATGGTGCGACTCTGTCCGTCCATCCATCCGTCCGTCTGTCTGTCACATTGCTAAATATCGCGAGAACTACTTAAGCTATCAATTTACAAATTGTAATAGTTATGAACAATGCCTACCCAGACATCTTGGAAGTGTATTTTTTTAAATTATGGAAAATCCTCAATTTAATGAGGGGGCAAAATTCCAAACTTTAGTTACCAGATCAAGTGGGATAGGTTTTTTTTTTTATAAACTGATCGGCGATTGGCCCTAGTCACACCTGATGGAAAGTGAAGACAGGGCCTAAGATGGAGCTCACCGGTATTAGGTATTATTTGAAAGAGCTCAAATTGAACATTACAAACCAATTTTTTATTATTTTTTTCGTAATGGAAAAAATAATGGTGTTATAAAGAAAAATGTGAAAAAACAATACCATTTCCCTTATCTCCGAAGTTTACCAAAGAAAAATTATGAAATTTTAAATATCAAATGATATTTACATAAGTTCCGAAAAACTCATTAGTACGAGCCGGGGTTTGAACCCACGACCTCCGGATTGCAAGTCGCACGCTCTTACCGCTAGGCCACCAGCACTGCAACAACAACAATTGTGCTTCTGGTCAAAAGTCTTTCATGATTATAGTTACATGAGAAAAGTTACAGTTTTTACGGAACTCGGTGCGCGAGTTAAACGAACTCGCACTTGACCGGTTTTTTTATTGTGGGACGTACCACATTACAGCCACATTATATATACAGATGTCAATCACAATGAAAAAATCAACAATCGTATTTTTTCGAATTTAAACTATCGTGAGACATACTAACTTTAAGTTAATTACATGAAACATGTCGCGCGAGTGACTAAAAATACGTGAGTTAAACCGCAAAATTAGCTTAAAATCGTATTTTTTCATTGTGATTGGCATCATTTGCGATAAACTTCAAACTTTTCGCGGTGTGAACACAAACCTACAGTAAAGGTACTACCTAAATAATAATACGTATTAACGACGAAATTTGTGATGACTCTACCTCAACTTTTTTATGAAGTATTTAGACTCGAAGCCCTAAGGGACCAAACAGATAAAAGGATTGCAAGTAAATTTTCGCGGAGGTACACACCTACACTAATATTAAATGATCGAAACGACGAAAATATTTAGATATCAATACAAAACGGAACTTAAAATCTTACTACAGTCTTCTTCTTCCTACCCTTATCCCACGTTATGTGGGGTCGGCACAACATGTTTTTCTCTTCCATTCTCCTCTATCTTTCGTCACCTCAGCACTCACTCCTTTCTTTCTCATATCCTCTTTTACACAATCCATCCATCGCTTTTTGGGTCTACCATACGCTCTCCGTCCATCAACATTCATCCCTAACATTCTTTTGCCTATATGGCATTCATCCCTCCTCATCACATGCCCATACCACGCTAACCTACTACTTCTTATCTTCTCCGTTACTGGTGCTACTTTCAAATCTTACTACAGTATTCACAACAAAACTCACACTGACGGCGTGATTCGAGAAATGAATTAGATATTAACTAGATATGAAATAGTAAAGATATGTGACATTTCACGGCAAAAGGTACCTTATGGCGGTTGGCGCTTACGTCGCATAGCATCGCAACGCAAATTATTACGGCGCTATGCGACGTAAGCGCCATCCAATATTGATTGGAACGGCGTTAATAATAGCGTAAGCTCCAACCGCCATAAGGTACCTTTACCCGTAGGACGTCACATATATTTTTACTATTTCATATCTAGTGAATCTCTAACCCTTTACCTAAGGGGACTTTGAACACCCAGTCACCGCTCAATAGAGGCATGTATTGGCGAGAGTCAGCGGTTTGACATAATTTCACTTACTTGTAACTTTTGAAGTACTACAGCTACGTGCTTAAAAATTTCACACACACATTAAGTAAACATATTAATAATATGTTTAGTTAATAACTTATCACTTGATGTATTTATATTCACTAATATTTCTTTTTTCACGCTTAATATTAATCACTAAGAAATTGAAGAATTTTAAGTTACTATTAGCGAATTTCTCAAGATTAAGTTTTAAAGTATTAGTTTATTATATATGTAACACAAATAAATACTTAAATGATGATAATTATTGAAATATTGCAAAAAATCAATGCAACTTGTTGTTGCAAAATGTTGCATAGAAACAAATCTCTGCTACTGACGAAAAATAGTGATGTGCGCATATCGATACAATTGTCGATATTTCTGTAAGTACGGGATAGAAGCTCAGCAAGTTATGTTTTTAGAAAACAAAATATTATATTCCAATTTTGTAACTATGTGGACAAAGAAAAGTCAAAAAACTAATAATAACATTCAAAACACCCCCACGTCTCACTCCTACAACAAGTCGATGAAATATAAAACAACACTAGGACCGCCATATTGAGTTCAATAATTATTTGCGCTTCTGCAGTACGGGTGTCAACCCTAGTTGACAGCAAAAAAGCGGTAATTTTAAAAATATGTTTATGTCAGAGCCATCTACCGAAACATTATGATATTTTTTTCTTTGCACCTATATTAATCCCAATGCATAATGTGACCGCTATTACCAAGACACAAGGTCTCGTTTTAATTAAAAAAAATATTGAACATGAACATATCTTCGATCAACAATAGTTGACACCCGTACTGCAGCGGTGTTGCCTTACTGGCAACTCTGGTTGACACCCGTAGGTAAAGGGCTAATTTATTTTCCGAATCGCGCCGTTAGTTGAGTAAGCGCACATCATAAATGTCAATATAGCTGTAGCTGTTTAATATTCTAATTAAACTCGAGCAAACAATGCAAACGTCATACTCCCTCGGACACAAATCGGATTAGATGCCACGCCGCCGTGAGTGAAGTGAAGACTAAGCCGCCGCAGATTGCAGATGTTTCAGTGTATACTGCGTCCATTTTTGCTGCAAATACTTATAAAATAACTTTTGTATTATACTAGAGTGTTTTGTATCAGTCAACCGATACGTTACATGTTTTGAGGTTAGTACTTATACTGTACAACCCTGTTCTGCTTTTCTATATCAATATTTTCCGTGTAGATTAAAGTGTACTCTTTTGATATTATACCTACCTATATGTTAAATGATAAAATACTTTTGAGAATATGCAGTATATGCACAGTATAGTAAAACTAAATATATTAAAATTAATATTCATACATATTCTTAATAGGTGGTACTTGTATTTCAGCGATAGCGGAGCAACCCGCCAAATCCTGACCTGAGCTGAATAAATAAGTGACAATCAACTCAATAAGATAAAAGATATTTCGAATTGCTTTACCATGTAGCCCCATTAACTGTTTAAACCGATTATGATATCCGGTTGAACGTACCTACTCGTGTATGAGAAGTTTTCCGATATCCGTAAACTTTACAACTGTGAACGCCGGGTGTGCTGCTTACTGCTAGCTATTGATATTTACTTTAAAATATCCTGCAAATATCGTTAACCGACTACTGATTGGGTTTATATTATCTTTAATAGGATTTAATCACTCGTTTCGGAAGGCTGCTTACTTATTATTATTAAAAAAAAAAATATCATAATCATAATCATAAATCATTTATTTCGTGATAAACTTACATACTAGCATTACAAGGAAAATTAAAAAAACATATTTGCAGTGTTTACCACGAAATGGGCTCGCCTCAGCATAATGCCGACCCAAGTGTCGGCGCTGATCTTCCGGCGAGTCCATTTGTGGGCCACGATCGCAGCTTATACCGAAGTTTAATGGATTTTGGCAAGCTAATTAAGACTGTTATATCTAGCATATATGCAATTTATAATACTAATTTCTTCTAGATTCCATGGAATAAGACCGTGATTTAAATTATATAAATAAAGACATGTTCAATCAATCGTGTTGTGTTGGAAACGCGATCTAATACGGCGGAATTACGGAGTAAAAAAAAAACGAACGATAATAAAAAACAATATATCTTCTAAACTGTTTACAGTATGCTGGTAACGAAAATTTGTATAAAAGTTAAGTATATCATTAACAATACTTGTGTATTAACAAAAATAAAACGGGCAGCTTAGTATTATTACAATAAATATTTTTTCAATTTTCTTCTTTTTTCGGGTACCTAGTTACCCGGATCAACTTTCACATCTGATAACAAAAACTACAAAGTTTTGGCAGTTCTTGTGAGCTGCTGAAAGCTATTAGAACTATTCATTTTTCAATTAAAAACTGAATGAGACAAAATGAGGATTTTTAACACACTGTGAGTCAGTTAAAAATGTTTTCTATCGTTACAAAGCATACACTGCCTATTGTGTTTGAATGCGACGAAATGAAATTTAACGACGACTCAAAGTTTATCTTTACCTATTCAAAAGCCTAGTCTAAGTGCCAGTTGCACCATCCGTACTTGACAGACTGATCAACGTCAACCGGCGCGCCGCGGCGGTTTACTATGAAACTTTCTATACAATAAAATGTAATGAACTCTTTATAACGATGACAAACAGTTTGGTGCAACCGACCTTTAGACCTTCCGAGTAGTTTCTTGCGACTATGATAATTGTGTTATGATAAAAAAAAGTTAATTCTCGTTAAAATTAAATAGAAGCCCCGACAATCAATTGTCTTTTCTATCCATCTTGCTCTCTGCCCTACGTCAGATTTGACGTAATCAAATAACCGGCCTCAGATTAGCGGGTGTTTATAATTTTAATTAGTTCCGAGTTTCCCCAGCCGGTTCCTTCCAAGTTAGAATTCACAATTTTACACGGTTTTGAACTCTATTGCATAGGAAATACTCAAGCCTGTGAAACACCAGGGACCCAGTAGCTGCCTGTTTGGCTTGCGAACTTAGCCCTTTCTGTAATTATGTAATTCTGTTCTTGTGATTGTTCGTCTGAATTATTGAGGGTTAATAAATTAAATTGTATTCGCAAAGTGGTTTTTGACAGTCGGATTTAAACACATAAATTTGATCAAATTAACTTCAGGCTCTGTTTCTCTTGGATATATTTATACATACATAGACGATAATACAATGTAGTAGCAATAACCATAATATTTTTCATTCTTTTCTTTTATGCGAAAGAGGTAAATTTAAACCATGTGGTTTAAATACCAGCTAAACTCACATTATCTCTAAACTATGTTGAATCAGAAAGACAGATAAGAAGCGGTTAAGAGTATTTTAGTTCGGAACCAAACTAAAATGCTTCTTATTTCAACGTTAAATTTTCACGGTCAACTTGGATTGGTACTACTTTATATGAAAACAATCGTCATTTGACCTTATAAATTTGAAACGACAAATTTGGATTGTTTTCCAATTTTTTTTCTGGTATCCTATCAGAATTAGGAATTAGAACACCAAGTAGGAAAGCGGAACCTGGCAAAGGCCGCAATAACGTTAAGGTAGTAGAATAGAATAGAATGAGAATGAGATTTTATTCGTAAGCACAAACAAACAAGACATTACATAATATAAAAGAAAACATAAAATAAGATTAAAGTGCCAAAAAATGGCCTCATCTCAGCATGTTGCTGGTGACTTCCAGCGCTGATCTTCCGATGAGACCATCAGGTGAGAATAATCACGGAAGGTAACAGACATGAAGAAAAGATACATAAAATAATATACAATGAACAAATACTTAAATAAGAAAAAGGTACACAGCAAGAGATAGTAGAAGAAGATCCCATAGGAATTTCATACTTCTTGGCAAAAAGTTGATAGTAAAAAAACCTGACACAAGTTGCTACTAATCACGATTCGAACCAGTGACCTCGGTTTAAAAGCGACCACGGCTATACAGTGACTACTCCTGATTCTAGGATATTACAAGAACGCCTATGTGCTACTAACAACGTTATTGAGGTCACTGTAAATTTGCACAGTAGTAATTACACTGTGGTCCACTGAGTCGATTACTGCAATTACCGAACCGCTTAAATCTTATTACCATCGCATACCCGATGTGGACCAAGGGATAGAGAATGCGCCAAGTATATATTTAGTAATATTACACGAGATAGGTAGGTACATAAAAATGCATTATAAGTGCATAAAAGCATTATAAAACATAGTGGCTTTGGTGTATATTTATGAGAAAGGGCCACGTTAAGTTTTACCGCTTTCAAGACTCGCATTAACTCCTCAGGGAGAGTTTAGTTTTGGAAAAGAAGACATAGAAATAAATATAGGCAAGGCATTAGAAAAGGCTTATATATCACTAAACAAACTGTCTATAGCCTATAGCATAAATATGTGTAGAATGGTTAACAGGACAGAGGACATATTTTTGGAGACATTCTTACATCATTTGATGTATTCTCCAATGACATATAATTATCTTATACAGAACATAGTAAAGTAAGTGTAATACTATAAAGTGCTATAAACGCTTTAGCTTCTAGCTTAACTTTGCCCACAGAGATTCCTGGCAGTTATTAGATATTCTAGCTAACGGTTATATGGGGCAATTGTGCGTTAAAACAACTTGCACGCTCTCTCCAGTAGTTGGGGTGGGACCAAAGACTTGGCATTTTAACATTATTTATATTATAGATCATCTAATAGTAATTTGTGCAACAGGTACATAATAAGAGTTCTTAAAACCCAAAGGCCGAAAACCCGAGAATTTTAAGACCTTCATTATATGTACCGTTGCACACAATTTTTTTTTCTAAGGCAGCAACAAACAACAAATGTATATTGTATCTGAAAAAAATTATATATAAAATCAAATTAAATACCGATACAAGAGTAAATTAATTTTGCTTGTCGATTTTTGCCTAGAAGTTAGCATTAAAAAAAATACAACAGTTTGTACTATATTGTATGAATATTGATAATAACACTGCTCGCCCCACGTGCCGCACTTCTAATGAAGTTGATTTAGATACCAATGGCAGATATTTAATTGAAAAATAGAAATACTGGACTTGCTGGAGTACAAAAAATAGTTGTAAGATAAGAAGGGTTCATTACTAATATAAAAACATTAAGAAGAAATTAACGGTTTATGGTACCTAATTACTTATGGAGCAAGCAGGTGGTTCTTAGTTACATAGTAGTTATAAAGTAAACGTGTGTACATTGCTATTCTGCAGTTTACTCTCCTGTTATATTGGAGTTAAATAACGTTGGTTAAAAAATCAGATTTTTGGAAAGTCGTTTTATTACAAAACAGGTAGATACTGTACTTTACTTATTTAACTAACGACCACATTTATTTGTTGCAGGTACGTGAACATAATATTAAATTTTAGTATATATTTATTGGATTGGATCGACAACTTAGTAAGTGCATTATTATATTTTCTTGGAAATATTATTAAGCATAAATACCTCAAACCTCACACATGTCTCAATACGTCAATAATACTCATAATTTTTCGATAGATTTGTAATGCCACCGACCCAACAGAGCTCAACGTCTATTTCGAGGTTCATAGCGGAAAAATGTGACAACAAAATGTAGCAATAGCACCACAGCACAGTCGAGCTTTTGGCAAATCTGACCTACATGACTATTAAAACATTAAGAATCTCTGACTGGCCTTCTAAAGCAGCATTCTAACTTTAACAAACTTATTTTGATTTAACAATAATTTGACATTAGTTGCATTGTATCTTTCATGTACTTTTATACCTATATAGGTACATTGGTGCATTATTACAATAACTACAATTACAATAAAGCGGTCAGTTTTATAGCTTTTTAGGGAAGAAAGATGCCGTCACATAATTATTATTAATATCCTAAAGTTTCATATCTAAGTGCCTTACTATAAAACTTTCCACACTTTTATTTTTATCTCAAGTATACACAAACTAGCTTTCACAAACTTTTCAACTCAAAACTTCCTTCACTGCGTTGCAGCTGGCGAATGAAGTTGGACAAAAATTAGTTTAATTATGAATAAGAATAAAAATGTGAACATTATTCTCAATCAAAACTACTTGATTTCTAATTTAACCATCAATGTTTACTGGATCGAATTGTTCAAAATGTTTTTACTCTGAATAACAATTTTAAAATGTCGTACCTTCATAGGATATAATTTTACGTACATAAGTATATAAGGTCTGTTTTTATATTCCGTAGACTAAAATGACGTGTCATGTGTAAGACATGACATTTCTTAGTACCACATGAAATGTCATTTCAGTCTACGGAATAAAAAAAATCCCATCAAAAACATTACATGTAAAAAGATGCAAGTCTCGCAACGCAGTTCTTCTACTACAAAAAAGTTTTGAGATGTAATGTGAAACCAAGTTGGTTATTTTAGTCAGTGCTAGGGGGTGTTAAAACCGTAACAATATTAGATATATTAAAAAAATAAAGGCATCTAATATTGTTACGGTTTTAACACCCCCTAGCACTGACTAAAATAACCGACTTGGTTTCACATTACATCTCAAAACTTTTTTGTAGTAGAAGAACTGCGTTGCGAGACTTGCATCTTTTTACATGTAATGTTTTTGATGGGATGTCATCTCTTTTTGTAGGCAGTCTTTCTTTTCGTGTACTCATATCTATACCATACTTATACTATGTATACACATATCATAATTATACACATCTTAATTCATACTCACATCGTAAAACGTAGTGTACCTATACTTAACCTACTAATTGTAGGAATTGCAAACGTAACTTTGTTTTCGCATATATTTATAGAGGATTACAAACTTACTTGTGCAGTTATTAAATCTTTAAAACGTGACTGATATTCCAGTATTTTTATTTATGTTTTTATTGGCTTAATATGCTAAAAACTAATTACTTTTCAAATTTGGAGCTTGTGGGTCTGCTAGAAGTACCTTAGAATTATGATGATCGTGAGTGAGTGTGTCAGTGACAAAACTAAGGAACTTTGACATGCAATAATTCTTAAACTACATGTTCAAATTACATGTTATTGAGAATATATCTAAATCATGTTATGCTCTATACGTCTCTGAAAATTCAGGGTTCCAGCTTTAGTTATCACAAAATTACAGGACGTTGAAAATGGCCTGAGTGGCTTCGAGAAAAGGATGGTACGGCCGTTACTCTTTGTTTTGCTCGACTTGGCGGGGGCACTGCCGTGCCCCCAGATAGATTATAGTAAAGTTACTAAATAAAATATATTTTTTACATAAATACGGCATTAATACAGTTATTCATTACTTAATAGTGAATACAAAAATAATATTTATTTAATTAATAAATAAGTTAAATGTTGTCTTATTAGTAAGTAGGGTACTATAGTATTTTTTCACAGTACCCTGCACGCTGACAGATGTCATCTCAGTACAATTTTGTGAGATTTGGCATTTTAAGGTTATAAATTATATGGAATGACACCTCTCGCACCCTTCGTGTTTAAAAATAGTATATAGGCTCGGAATTTACTGTCAATTAAAATGTTCATTAAATTTTACATGATTAATTCTTGTTAAGTTGCAATCAAATAGATAATTTTATTCGTGAGTGCCCAACTCTACTGGCGACGTTATGCAGATTAGCGGCGAGTTTTATTATAAATCACTATGAACGTCTCCACTTAAAATAATTATGGTTGCTCTTAATCAAAAGCCTGGGGTCTTTTTTTAATAACGAAACTTTTTAAATAATGTAGCGAGATTCCTAAGACTGCGTTTTGAGAATTGATATCTAGAATTAACACAAGTCTCTGAACCTTATTGCTATTTAAGCGCATGTAATTTTTTTTTACCGAGCTGACTGCCAACCTTCACTAGTAGAGAGATACTAGTAATTGTTTCAACATGTGAATATTTTATTTTATTTACCACTTATGATTTATTAAATTTCGTTAATAAATTCGAGCACGCCATGGGTCTCAAGACAGGTTCGCATACAGTTTAATCTGCAAGAGGCAACACCCAACCTAAGGCAAGTGACTGGAGCCTAATATGGAGAAATCTAGTCAGAAGCAATAGATTTAGAGAAACAACTGATTAATAATAAAGTAGATATCTGGTGATAAAATCAAAAAATAATTTGTGTTCATTCTGCGAAAAGGGATCCAATTTATATTCTATAACTTACGGTTGAACATTGTAAAGATTCAATATTGGTAAATATAGTTATCTGCGTAAATACATTATCATACTGTAAGTACTAGGTATTGAAAAAATGCGATTAAGTTGGTTTGAAATGGTATTCCTGCTACCTCAATGCTTTCTGGTATTGCAGGAATGCAGGAAGCATTGAATACTAGAACAAAATCGAAATGTCTACCATCACACAACTGCCTAAACCGCATTTTATAACATGATTTAGGCTTCCAATGGTACATTTTCCGGAGCCTTTGTGTAGTTGTCGTCCTCTGCCCCTCAGTCGCCTGCACATGTTCGTGCAAGATAAACAAGCGCTGGGTAATGCAGTTTGCAGGCAATATCGCTTTCCGAGCGAAGCTATAGTGGCTCACCTTTACGGGGTTTTCCGTATATAGAGCTCGACAAGTAAATTTTCAAATTATGAAGCTTGTGACCGGTACAGATGTTGATTTTATTTATTTAATCGAATGGCATAAAAAGTCACAAATAAATCGAAAATATAACAGATGTTGATTGAACACGATCACTCAATTGATTTTTAACAATTTTATTGTCCAAATCAATAGCAAATATTAAAAGTAATAAAGGAGCGGATAAACTAAACTGACTTTCTTCATTTATTCATGAAACAAATTTTCCTGAAACAAAATGCTATTAAGTTTTATAAAAATTGAGGATAGGACAGGTATACGCAAAAACACCTTTTCCCATACAGTTTAAAAAATTAAATAGCAGTGTAATATGTAGAAAACAACGGGATTATTTCAGTCTTGGTCGGTTATGTGTAGAAACGTTTCTGTATAAACAAGTCGGTAATGCATTTTGGCAGCAATATCGCTTTGCGGTCGAGGCCGTTATCAAGACTTGACGCCGGCATGGGGCCCGCAAAATGCATATTGAATATCATATCTCATTATATGATATGACGGGAACATTTGTACGTATTTTGTTCCTTATATTTATGCCAACCGGCGGGCGGAAGTTTTGTACCTGTTAGTGGAATTTATATATGTATATATATATATATATAGACGTTTGTTGTTTATATTCTACTTTAAAATTTTAACCATATATTTTTTTATAACTGTTATTAATTGAAAATATCATTATTTTATTATAGGTGCCGCACATAATTATTTGTGTTATTATAAGGTGAAGAGAAACGCTACTAGTTAAAACAGAAAAACACATTTCAAAATAAGTACATTTTCGAAAACAACTGGGATTATTTTTTAATTAATTTACATCATTGGCCTTTCTAGTTTACAGACACAAGCAGTGGGCGACAACGATTTTCATGGCTGTGTAAGCCAACACTGGAGCGGCAATCATGACTGGTTTAGTGTGCAGCGTATTAATGATCGGGTATCTTCTTATTCATAAACGCGTTACAAGCCTGAACTAGCTACGAATCGTTTGTCTTTATCTGTCATTTTGACTTATGTATGTAAGAAAGGGATAAAACATAATTAAACTAAATCAGGTGCGTAAAGTTTTATGAATAAGGGGATTAATAGACAGGACTAAGTGATTTAAAAAAATATCTTAATTAAAAATTTAACTATGATGTGGCAAACATGACTAAAAAAAATAAATGTTCAACGGTTCAATATTTTTTTGTAGTCTTGATTTTTATATCAAAAGGTTAAATAAGTAACCAAGAGAATATAAAAGCCATTACCTTTTTCCATAAGCGGCTCAGCTTTGTCATTCACAATTTCATCAAGCCCCGAACCTTGTCAGGTTGCTTTAGTTTCATAAACTTGGAAAAATCATATTAAAAAGCCATCTCGCCAGCTTCAGAGCAATAACTTTTGAACAATCCAATTTGTCCCCTGAAGTTAAATAACTTTTGTTAAGAACTACAATGGAATGTACAACCACTTTAAAAAAAAGGTAAACTCCGAGTCCATCCACTAGTTGCATTTTCTATACATTTTATATTATCCGAAAGTAACTAACGCGAGTTGACTACTTCTTCCCGACTCGAGTTAAGACTGGACTTCCTACACAACATTATTCCGTCTATTGTTCGATAGACGTGGTTAATTTCTAGTATCCGTGTCAAGGGTTAAACGTCACCAACAAAACGCTGCGTCCGAATACTAACTGTACCTATTACACGTTTGAGTGGCTCTAATTGCACGCTACGCGAGTCGCTGACTCGAGTCAATTACACTTTCTACAACCAGGGCATTTGAACTTCTAAAATCTTATTTGGATTGATATTAGTCGCAGTAAAACTCTCTCATGAGTACGGTGGAAATTCTCAAAGACAAAATTTTAAAAGTGTGAATGCCGCTCCCGTGCTAATTTAAAGTTTGAAAATCTTGCCTCCCTATATTTGATAATTTTTATACTTGTTTTGTGTCCTTCACACTTCATTACCTACTGGTGCTAGGCACATGTATACATATAAATTATAAGAATGACAAATGAAAAACATTTTTAAGTTTGAATAGGCTTCCTGGGTTGACTTCATCACCGATCGGGCAAGTTGATCACTAAGGCAAACCACTACACTAATAGAGCTTAAAACATAAAATTTATTGATATTATATATAAATTAAATGAAAGTATCCAATTAAGAGTAAAGATGAGTATAGAAGAAATAATCAAAATTATATTACCCAAAAAAGAAATACACACCGAAATAGATCAAAAAGGCCATGCTACTAGGTATTCCAAGCCACAATCGTCTTTATTTTCCAACAAGCTCAGCTATTCTAAGAGAGCCCTCAATGGTGCGTCGCCGATGTGTCCGAGCACGTGCTATTACACGTCTGAGTGCTCTAATTGCCACCCACCCGCAGCCGACGGCCTTATTGCGCTTTATGAACTTACGAGCGTTTATTGCGACGGTATATTGAGGGTATGATATTTACGGGGAATATGATCACGGGGGGAAGTTGATGTTTTATTATTTTTAATGTGATTTTATAACTGTGTTACGTATTAGGTAATCTCGTTTACATGTAATGCAAACAAAACATGCCGTGACTATTCAAACCGAGTATTAACGTAACTATATTAAACACGCACGTGAACAATGAAAAATTAAAAAGGCCTCAAATGTTTCTTGAAAATGTTGTTGTTATTTATTACATTGGTTATACTTATCAAACCCTAACGAGTAGCAAACACCATGATGGAAACCAATTAACGCCGTAAAAGTAACCACAACTAACACCGCCGTAAAACGCCAGCAATTTCAATTGAAAAAGTTGGAAACCTCAGCCTTTGCGGAACGTTTCACACGATTGCTTTCAAGCACTTTTTGAGCACATAAACAGGATAATTTTCTCTAGTGCCTTGGAACGATTAGCTAAAGAAAAGTGGATGAGAGGAAAGTACAAGAGTAAAGTGAGACTATGTAATATATAGTGACAAGAGGTACCTTGAAGTTTCTATTTTTGGAATATGTTATGTAGGTACATCGAGATAAACATTAATTTATTTGTGTAACTATTTAAGTAGGAATTTATTGTATAGCAGATGCCTTTATTTTCTATAGGCTATATTTATTAGACTATTAATACCAAAATTTCATTACGCTGTTTTTTATAACGGTTTTTGCGATTGAGAGATCGACATCAAAATTTTGCAATAAAACAACTCAATATCATCGAGTATGTGGTCGTTAAAATTATGACGATGAGTTCCCTTCACAGACTATGCACAGTGGGTTGAGTGCACGTTGAGTGGGTGGACTGCATACAGTGAGTGATAAAATTTTGTCTTTGACGGACCACTATCATATTGCGGACGAGATAAAATCATCAGTATTAATTTTATTACCTTTCAATAATGGTGTAATGATCGGAATCCAACAAAATTATATGAAGATATGAAAGGGATGAATGAATGAAAGTATTACTCTTATCTGTCCTACTGATTGTCCCTGGAAGGCATAAATTGGTATATCCTATATTACGAGCCTCGAATTGATTATATGTGAAAATATAAGTGAGTTTATAGACATGTTTTCTAGTTTGTATATACCGTTAGCGAGCTTACTGGCGGCAGACCCTGTGTCACTCATTACACGTCCCGGTAGCCTTAATTGCATACCGCGCTGCTGCTGCCCTCCATACACAATCTTATTATGTTTCCTTGTAACATGACACGAATAACATTAATGAAGAGGACGAGTTATTTCGTTATTAGGTAGTAGTTTCATTGTAAAGCTGTTGGATTATTCCTGGCAGTTATTGTTGCTACCTCACTAGCAAGTTCTCAAACTACTGTTACCTGCTGCTGCTGTGTGGTATCTACTGTTAGTAGATATTAGCAACTTTTTAAATATATATTGAAAAAAAAAAAAAAACTTATTGAGCAACAACATTAAAAATTATATTAGTAACAATAACGTATGTAAATAACAAGTGAATTAAACGTTTCACCAGTATAAACAACAAAATAGGTAAAAAAATATCTAGAGATAAGTAGTGAGGCCCTCAGTCTATGCTATTTAAATAGCTTATTTGGGCACTTTTTTTTTCTCGCTGGGCACTGCTCATCTCCAGTTTTGTGGTCCGATGGTTTTTTTTAAGCGCAGACACGTAGCGCATTTCGGATGTTCAGATAGTTTTGTGCATTCCTTGATGGTTTGTCCCGATAATCCACAGTGACTACATGTGGATTCAGCTTCCCTGCAGTACTTGGCAGAGTGAGAATAGAGCTGACATTTGTAACATCTGGTCAAGAGAGTGTAATCTCGTGCAGGGCAGGAGGTCCAGTTGATAAGTACGCGCTGTTGCTGAATCAGTCTTCTTCTTACTTCGGCTGAGCACTAATATATAATACATGTGGCTAGGTCCTTTTTCCCAGATTTATGGCTTAGTTTGATTGAGCTCATGAAAGTTTCCCTAGAAATATTTGGATGCTGATCTACAATAATATTTTGTTCATAAATGCATTCAAATACCTCTTTTTCTTTGATATTTGTACGAACGCCTAGCAAGATAATTTTGAGTCTACTTTTGGTAGTTTCTTCCAATTTGAATCCTGATTTTTGAAGTTGCTGTAATGCTTTTAAGTTTTCTAGGTCATCCTTTCGGTCGGTATCTGTCTGTTAATACAAAAACTCTAAACAGGAGAAAACATAGCAATCCTTTAGTCATCAATGATGCAGGGGTCGCGGACCGGTGGCACAGTGGTTCATCAATTTTGCAAGAACATCGGCCACAATTCCCTGTGCCTAGAGTGGACGATCCCCGGCGTAGTTGATACAATAGGCTTTGTGGTCGACGAAATGTGCTGAACCTGTAGTTTGTATGCTAGTATTGTTAGAGACTAGAATATTAAAATGTTACCCAAGAAGGGGTCGTATTTTAATTCTTTACTTATATTAAAACTCACAGTAAAAATATGTCCAAACGGCAAATTTAATGCCCAAAGACACTATTATTACGACTAAAATAATTCAGTCACACATAAAGACACAAAATATTAGGTGCCAGGACAACACTAGGAACATGATTGTGGTAAATATTTTGTTATAACCATATAAATAAAATCATATAGACTAAATATTTAGATCAGTACGGTTTTTACTCACTATTATTTTTAGTCGCTTTTTAGAGGAAGGATTCCCAAAGAATCCGAAACATGTCGCCAAAAGCGACTAAAAATAATAGAGAGTAAAAACCGTACTGATCTAAATATTTGAAATATGTCTCACGATAGTTTAAGTTCGATCATATAGGTATAGACTAATAATGTCTATAATTATAATATTACATTTCAACTCTCTGTAGATTATACTGGGCAGCGCATTCCGACTGCAACACAGATAACAGTGAGCTGGCATTGTTAGCGAGCTATTTACTACATAACGAGTAAATAGCGAGCACAGAGCCGTACATAGCGCTCGTTACCTACCCTCTCATTTGAAATACGATGTAATAAAAAATTGCATACAATATTTTGCACTGTTGTGACATTGTTTGTGGTACAACAATCGTGAATTTTGTATTTGGAAGTACATCAATAATAGACACTCGTGGATGTAATTACGGTCTCTCGGAGACCGCTTACTTTGTAGGACTCCGTGGCAATATGCAATCTAATGGGTCCAGTATTTCCAACTCCACCTAACAATCGGATTCTAGGGGCAAAGTTTAATGACAGGTAAGGTGTTACGGTGTTCCTGTATCGATACTTTTTCTTATTACTATCGCCCTTATCTTCGTTTGTAACTGTATATTATTTTGGGGTCGTTGATAAAGTTTACACAAAGGACATTTTTAAAGGATGGAATAGATTTATTACTTTGTTTTAGGTTAATATTTTCAATGAAATTATATTATTACAAACAAAACTTGGAGCGATCACTTAACTAGTATATTATGTATGTAAGAAGCATCGATAATTGAGTTTTTGTTCCCTAGAATCAGAAGTATGCAAATGAAAACTGCCATAAAGGTGACTCAGATTATGAGCAGCATTACCGTTGCAGCATTACTGCTGTCAATCTCCTTGATAAAATGAGTGACGAATTGAACGTTCTAGTTGCTATAATGTGGCAATGACATCAGTGAAATTTATCTAAAATAAAGCTACTTAATATATAAAATAAAGCTCATCAATCGATTCGTTTTAAGACGCTGGTGATATAGGCTACACTTTAAAATAAGGTACATCTGTTTTTATAACTATACCCAGTTGAACGTTTTTCAAACGTTTGGCGTGTTCTTTGTTTCCCTAAGTAAATACAATCCAAATATAGTCCATCCCCAATCCAATCCATTTGCATCAGCCACTACTGTTTATTTTGACGTATAAACGACTGTAGGGTTTTACCACTGGGTTACTAAACCGCTTTCATTCGTTTCTTAGATAATATGTAGTATAACGATCTAATTAAGTATGTATTCGTTTTGATATAGAACTGCTGGTAGGCCTCCAACGAGATGGAGCGACGACCTGGTGAAGGTCGCGGGAATTCGGTGGATGCGAGCGGCACAGGATCGGTCGGAGTGGCGAGCCTTGGGGGAGGCCTATGTCCAGCAGTGGACGTCTATCGGCTGACATGATGATGATGATAGGATCACCTATACCGGGACGAATATTCAAGAAGGTTCGAATACTGATAATTTACCATGAAGTTTTGTAGAAAGTATTTACATTACAAGATTCATTCGTCATTACACAGGCTTTGAGTTTACTCGAGACAGCAATTTGTGTAATACCTATTTACTTTTATATTTATATATTTGTTATATAATACATTAAAATACAATGCAGAGTTAATTCAGCAATATACAATTTCAACACGAAATTGTATATTACTTTTTAGTACAGTGATATCCGAGTAACATTGTCGTATCATAGCGTTAAATGAATAGGTAATGGAAGTTTAAACTTTTGATCAAACACATTTTGTAATAGTTGAGTACATCACTGTCCAATCACACCGTTAATAATAACAGCATGGCAGATTGGGCCCGCGGTCCGCATTTCGACCTCAAAACTTGCTAATTACATGATTAAAACTTACTTTATTTGTGTTTGTACAATGCAGCGAGTGTTGCTGCCTCTACATTTGCATCGCACACGGCCTTTGTATTTCTATTGATGCACAAACGGCTGTACGGTTCCTGCACTACTGTTAAGTATGCCACGGTGTGCAGTGAATGTATTTTACAAGCCTTTATTTACTTTCACCTGTCCCGTTGTCTGTATGTCTTTGTCTTAATTAGATCCACTTCCCATTACCTATCCGATTGAGCTGAACTTTACATATTTATGTAGATTGGGTTACAATGCAATTATGTTACCATCGATCTAATCTGATGATGGAGACCGTAGGACCAGGAGGCCATAGGAACTCTGTGATAAAACAATTGTCTCGATGAGTACCTGTTATATGACTGTTGAAAAAAACAGCACAGTGAGAGATGTTTTTTCTTACAAAAACTTGTTAGTAAGGTCAACCGGGGCAAATGCGTTAATGTTTTTTATTATTTTTTTACTCTCCTTTAACCTCTATGAAATATTTCATAAGTGTATTTTATTGTATACTCTTATTATATTGTAGTGTATATTCTTTTGCTTTGTGCTTTCTACAAAATAACTCGTGAAGTAAGTTTTTCGTTGTACTATAATTAAAATATATGGAGATGTTTAAAAAAAAAACAGAAATTTTGACGGCTTTGTCCCAATTGGGCTAATTGCGTCTTTTTGAAATAATTCATAAACAATTACGATAAGACTTTTCAAATGTCATGAAACGTGTTCATAATACATTATTTTAGAAGGTGTAATCAATACAAGGGGTCAAAAATAGCAATTAATAACGTCAAGTAAAAAATTGTATAGTTTGGGTAAATGCGTCCCTAATTTGTAGACGCATTTATCCAAAACTAATTTCCAGATGTTGTAAACCTTTTAATTCGATTAAATAACTAATATAAGATTACGAAGATTTCTTGAATAGCTGCTAAAACTACGTAACAAGTATACAGGTAAAACTACGTATCTAGTAAAGAGGTTGTTGAAAACTGACATTGGGGCAAATGCGTTACATAGACGCGATTACTTCAACGTTATTGACGCATTTTGCCAAGTTAAAAAAATATCCTCCAAGAATTTGACATGGATTTTTTTCCAAAAGGAAAGTAATATTAATACAGATCCATCTAGACACAATTCTCAATGAAAACTATATTCGTCTGGTCCCTTAAAAATGTCAATAAAATTGTACAATAAATTGCCTGAAGAAATAAAACTCATATGTTGAAATTGCAACGTTATTTCTGTGAATAGCAAACACACTTTTCACTGGTATAAAGAAAGATAAAAATCATCTTGCAGCAACACCTATTAATCTTTCAAATTACGCATCAATGAGCACCAGACGGTCTTACCTTACTTATTAGCGTGAGAGGACCACCTAGCCGCCGAGTTTAAAAGAAACCTTTTTTTAATGTAAGTTTACCTTATTTTGCGAATTTATTATAATAACATCCTAAATATACTTTATATTATTACCCCATAGGGTCATGTCGTTTATCATAGACTTATATAGGTAATACCCTGGTCTTTTCCAGTCAAACTTTATTTTAAATAAAGTATGCCGGTCTTCTCCGCATTGACCTTTTTCACTTTATTGTACAAAACAGAGATAAAAATACAATATACAAAATACAGTAGATAAAGACGAGCGAAATCAAACATCTTACTGAAGATTATTTGAACTCACTACTGAAACAGATTTTTTTATTAAGTTAAATTGTACTAAACTACTCTCTGTAGTATTATAGTCACAAAACTCACAAAGACAACGAGAAATAAAGTAAAGTTTGTAGGCTTTATAGCTCGTAGACGGAGCGCCGGTAGCTCTCTGACTTTAGAAATATTTTGCAAGTTGTTTTAAGTTATGAACCTAGTTCTAAGTACCTTACTATAAAATCTTAGTAAAGTAATATTCTGTACGCACAATAAAGATGTGTTAAAGCAAGTAGCCAATAAAGAAGCGTTAGAGCAAGTAGGTTTACTAGGTTTGTAAAATATTCCTTTTTAAAATCACGTTTCCTTTGTTTGCAAATAATAATAACAACTAAATATTGCGGAATTTACATTATTTACAGTCTTTAAACGTTATCCATACCATGCACACAAAAGCGTAAAGGTACCTGCAAAACAGGATTACTTGTTTCAAATTAAACATTTAACAGTTAAAGTTTATAAGATAAGATAAGATAAAGATAGTTTATTTTTCAAGTAGGCATATTACAATGCGCTTATGTACGTCAAATAAAGCTACGCCGGCTCTAACCCTACACCTAATTTACATCTCTACCCCTAGACCCTACAACTTGATTTATAAGTTTCACTAACACAATTACTGTTGGCAACAATTTGCACGTCAGTCCTGTCGTGTGATAAGTATCCGTCTGAGATGCTACTCGACGTGGTAAACAGCGCATCAGAATTGCTAATGGGCGTGAGCTGTTCACATCTACCAGTGTACTGTGTAATGTTTTGTGAAAATACAATGTGAAATAAAACTATGAAAACGGATTATATCGCGTATATTGAATTTATAATACATCCCGACGTTTCGAACTCTTTACAGCGTTCGTGGTCAACGGGTGACGGGATGTATTATAAATTCAATATACGCGATATAATCCGTTTTCATAGTTTTATTTCATGAGTAACTATCGCGGTAACCAAAGACAATATTAAAATACAATGTGGTTAGTTGCTTACTGTTTTTGGGTTTAACCATAGAGTAACTTATACTAGAGCGGTACTGTCATAGTCAATTTTGTAACCCCAGTAAATTCACTGCCATCTATCGACACACTTTAAAACTAAAAATGAAGATTTATAAAAATACGATAAGATGTATTTAAATGGATAAATGATTTTTTTTATTTGCATTAATTATTTTTATGATTTTGACCCATGTTCTTTCACTGATATGCGTTAAAATTCTTAAATAACAAACGAAATCATCAACGCCATCTATACGACAGTAGGCCAAAGCTAGTAGCGCCCTCTGAGCGAGAATCAAATTTTCTTGATTTTCGAGGCACGTTTTTTCCTTAGACTGTATCCATCTATTACGGAGTTATATCTATCTTTGGTTTAACTGAGGCAGTGCTAATTTGCACAGCTGACATAAAATTTCAATCGCGTTTACTGAACACACAGAATAAGTAATAGTATTATCAAACTTAGACCAAGGGTGCCATTCAAACTTTCATAATTTGATCTTGACTTTACGTTACTCTTTTTAGGTAGCAGCAATATATTAGGTAGCAGCAATATGTTAGTTGGAATTCCGCTGTATTGGCTGATTCGAATCTACGTTGCGGCCTGGATAGCTAAACTCTTATATTAAAATCACATTTTTTTTTTCTAACACAAAAAATAATTAAGTGTAAACTAAAATATTGACGACGATATTAAACGGAAAATTTTGATTTAAATATCGCACCTAGTACACGTTAGAATTACTATACTATGAGACTATATTATGAGAGATACCTATGGGAAACCCCAGCAAAACCGTCGAGCATGTGGACTTGGTGTAACTTTACTTTCTACTCGACACTGCAGCAAGTACGTCTGAGGAGTTGGTAAACAGTTGCGCATCGGAATTGCTAATGGGACGGCTACTTACCTCCGCGCTTAAATGAAATTTCAAGACTTGATTATTTTACTTAGTGATAAAGCTAGCAAATAATATTGGATTTTCCTTCTTGGTTTTAGCGTTATATACTTATACCTCTCACGTCATATGATGGCCCCTATGACAGCTCTTTCAAGTCTCTTTTGCTTGGGCTTAATTTAAAAAATAATTAATAATATCATCGGACATGGTTGTCGTGAACGAAATTGCCTGGAGCACTACTAAAATTTGAAGCTTCCATGTGTTTTAATATTGGGAGGCTAGTTTCCCTATTTGAATCATTATGGTGTTTAATGCTTGCTCCATTTTTATTAGGTTACACTTTAACATTGATAGAGAAAAAAAATGACATTTACTTTTGTCTGACAGTAAACAACAGTTGCTAAGTTACAGCTTCCAGGCCCACCTACTATTTGCCATTCACATTACAATAGAATCTAAGTAACGAATGTTCTTTAAAATTCTAGATAAACATGAAGAATAATGACAAAAGACTATGAACTCTAACTACTAGCATTAAAGTAGAATTTTACAAACGTACATAACTACTCATTATTCTTTATTTGAATTTGACAGAAAGAAGCCCACTCTATTTAAGGTTAATAAGGTCTACTGTCCCTAAAATTTTGTATGAAATTATAAGCAAATATCAGCCATAATGAATTAAGTATTGTATCCGTGATGTTCAAAAACAAAAAACAAGAAAAAGGAAAATAAATTTTATCCAGCCCCTCGAGAAAACCTCGGCAGGGAGCTCATTCCACAGCCGGAGCGTCCACTAACTACCACTATATTACTATAATGTAACCTTAAGATTTCCTGCTTTTTCCGTCTCCAAATTTTGTATAGGTACCTATAAAAAGCACTACCACCTATTCAAGCACCACATAACATGAAGTTACCTCAAATTTTAAACTGTGAACATCCCACAGCACATTAAACCCTAAATGATTCACTTTGACAACTATAATCAAATTAATTACCCTAAATCATACTCACGTTAATTAACGTATATTAGTCTCGATTTTCGATATAATTACCCATGAATCTATGAAGAGGCAATATTATGTACTACGACAGCGGCCTCTGTGATCAGTTAACGTTAATTACCCCGTGACCCAACTCGTACCTTACCTTATTAATAATGAATGACGTCAATAGACTTTGATATAATTGACTATTTATGCCTTAATACGTACGCTTTTATGAAGAAAATAAATACATTTAAATAAGTTACTGAATTAAGGTAGAGAATGAAATACTCACATATTCGTTAGTTTTAAAACAATTTGTACCTACCTGCAGAAATACGCAACGGTTTAGTTCAGGGGTCGGCAACAGGCGGCCCGCGGGCCGCATATGGCCCGCGAACCTCTCACTTGCGGCCCGCGAGCCTCCCTGGCTATTTTGTATGTAATTTTGACAAACGACAATACCTGATAAAGTCATAGATATTAGCAAAGTGCGGCCCGCGTCAATTTCGTTAACTGCTATGTGGCCCTTGGCTGCTAAAAGGTTGCCGACCCCTGGTTTAGTTTAATAGAAAGCTCGCTAGTTCAATCAATCGCTCGACAAATCCGCC
Source organism: Cydia strobilella (assembly GCF_947568885.1). NCBI lineage: Eukaryota > Metazoa > Arthropoda > Insecta > Lepidoptera > Tortricidae > Cydia > Cydia strobilella. Next base: position 5,918,349 of record NC_086043.1, on the reverse strand, counting down.
GATTAGTCGTACCCAACGAGAGAATTGCAATCCGATTCAATCAAATTCCGGTAACGGATACAAGCGATACCGTTTTATCGTTTGGTGGAACGCGGTTTTGTTCAGCTTATTTAATCTTTACGCGACGTTTCTATGTTCTATCTACAGCATATAGATAAATTCATAAACTAAGCTAAGCTCCCTCGTGGATTAAATAGAATCCAAAATATTACAATAATCTTCCAAACATTAGGTCAGAAGAGAGTGACGAAACGTTTCCAAAAAAAAAGGCATTTCTTATTAAATATATTAATAACGGGTCACTCTCGACATGTTTCACTCCGTACCGAGTAGTGTCATCAGGAGCTTGATAAGTACTAAACTACCGATATTCTGTGTCAAATTGAGTGCCATTACTTCATCACTGTCATCAGTCTGGTTACTTTTGAAAACTCGTATCTTACTCAAGTTTGATAGTTTATTTTTTTCATAATCAAAATGCTGTCAGAACGGTTAAAGAGGTTTTGTGTTTATTAATTAGGTGTTGTAGGGTAACCATGATTGTAGAGAATTTTATTTGTCCTCACCAAAAAGTAAAAATTCTGTAATAGTGTGGTATGTTTCAACTAAATACGACGGTGATCGATCAATCAACAGTTACTGAGTGTGCAGGATTAGTCCTGCTCGCGTCTCATGATTCTCATGAATCAGCCTGTATTTAATGTAAACAAAAAAGAATTAAATTAATCCGATCCTGTGGCAGGGTCACAAAGTTGCAAAAAAAAATCGCGTCCTGGACTAACTCGAGCGCATTATCATCAGATTAGGGTTTTACATAACTGGGAAATCAATCTGAACCTGTCTGTATAATAATCTGACACGTTCGAGTATTTTAAGATGGCGGTTTTTTTTTGCAAATTTGTGACTCAGATTATTGAAATAGACACTTTTGTAGGGTCCATTTGAATATCTGATGCGCTCGAGTAAATTATTTTTTTCCAAATTTTCTACCCTTGTGACCATCCTGTCTATGTTAACTGGCAGATTAAGAACCCTTGCTTTTAAGAACGTGTTGCGCGACTGACACTACCAATATCTGACGCGCTCGAGTAACTCTACATGGTAGTTATTCTTACATTAAAAAAATCTGTAGACGCTTTCCTGCTCGCTAAAAAAGAAAATATTATATAACATTTTTTTCTTCCTATCATCTAATCTTTCGATTCCAGTAGGTCTCTACGACGCTCGAGTTGCTACACATTTAGCATCGTCGCCTCCCCTGCTATTTGCCTCCTACCGCGGGGGACTGTCCGATCAGAACGGCAGATCGCTTGCATATCGGATCGCATGACAGCGCATGTCGACCGATAGCGGTTATCTCACGCTCACGTTAGCGTCTCTTATTATGTAGCTGTTGTTACGTAATGCATGTTAAAAGTGACACTCAGATGACGACTGCAACAGCTTTACTGTTAGGTATAACGTTACTGCTATAGCGTTGATGCGGGCCAACGAGTTTACGGTGAGAAAAGCCGTGATTTTTAAGTACTGGCAATTGAGTCATACCAGATAGATAATAACCACATTGCCAGTCTATTCGCTCTTGCCCTGAGATTCTAGTTGTATTCATGAAAGAAATGTTTTCAAACTCCCACTAAAGGAGGAAAGCTCATTCCCACTTCTTAGATACATAACACACTGAGAATAAGCGGGCATCTCGCTCGTTTCTTCTCAGAATGTTTTTCTAGTTTCAATAAGTCGTCAAGGATATCGTTTTCTACGTTCTTGGGGGTGCAGATATTGAAATGGACTTTTATGCAAACGAAGAATTGTTTAGGCTACGTACTTTATTTATTTTTCACTGATTAATCACTGGAAGAGATCCCTTAAAGGGATAAGTTCGCCTTTGTACTAATGCCGAATGTGATTTTTCCTGTTTTATTTAGATTTTTGTACAATGAAGTGTTTTACTACTACTAAACACGTTAATATTTTTAACCGTTTATGAGATACAGTTTGTTAAATGTTAGTGCAAAAATCTGTATGTTTCAACCCTAGCAAGTAGATCCGATGAATGAAGGATGAATGACATGACATGTGTCTATTTAAAATATAAATAACTTTGTAGGGTTGTCACTGATATAAATATATTTCATTTTAATGATTTTGTTTTACTTTTTTATCCAGCCTTACGATTATAATAACTCGATTGTAGATCACTTAGATAACGCTATCCTTTCAGCTCAGTCTCTAGAAATGTTCCACCCTGTACAACTGTCTCCTACTAAATCATTAAGTCGGTATTATTTTAATTATACAAGTATATGTACCTATATATACCTATATAGGTTAAGTGATACTTACGTACCTTACTGAATCCTTCAAGCCTCAACAGTGTTTAAGTAGGAGGCTGTTGTATTTGATAAGTCCTCTGGATAGCGAATAATTGGGGCGGCCTTAAATATTGATGACACGAGCCGGCTCGATCAGATCTCGTTGTATGCATACATAATTGTATTTGATCCCGACCGTTCTCTGATTAATCTGCCAATTCTGATTATGCACAGTCGGCAGTAAAGGGTTTATGTTGCATTTCAAAATATTTGCTGAAATGTATTCTAGCCAGTTAGTATTTTTGCTTAATATTTAATTATAAGGCTCACTTTTAAGTGATAAATTCAATTTCTCTTGAACATAAGCCATCAACATAATAGCTAAATAGATTTTTATGGTAGACTAAAACCTTCATACCTACTTACTAATAATTTTAATATTGTGAAAAAATGAGGTAAGCAGTACCTGCTTACTTTTTACAGACTGAAAATAAGACCAGCGCTGGCTTTATAGCTAGCATTATGCTGAGTTGGGTCCATTTCGTGATGCACACTTGATGATCTCTTCTTTTCTTGCTGTTGTTGTCTGTACATGTTCGTACTTGTGTTGTGATCGTCACGAATAAATATCTTTTATCTTTATCTAAAATAGACAGGAAACTAGGCACAACCCTCAAGTAAATCCTGATAGATTACAAACGCCAATTCATTGGTGCGCGCAATCGGCTTTTCAATCTCCAGTTTCACCTCCCGCGATATTGCGGGCTCAGTCGAGCGCAGGCGACGCACTGTTTTCAATGTACCGCAGTCTCCTAGAACCTTATGTAATGAGACTATACTTAAGTTTTCATTAGACGTTTGACAAAGCACAGCAGCAGAAGGAGATCTCCAGGAGAATCCAGCTGGGTTGGGCGGCATTTAATAAATTAGCGGACATCCTGAAATCTGTTAACATTCCACAATGCCTGAAAACTCGCCTCTTTAACCAACGTGTCCTGCCCACCATGACATACGGTGCCGAGACATGGACACTCACTAAGGAGGCTGTGCATAAAATCCGCGTAGCACAGAGAGCCATGGAGCGCGCCATGCTCGGTATCAAGCTTCAAGATCGAGTAAGGAATGTCGAGATCCGTCGACGCACCAAGGTGCAAGACGTTGGTTTCGCCATTACCAAACTAAAATGGAGTTGGGCGGGACATGTTGCTAGGCAGAGTGATGGCAGGTGGACTAAAATGTTAACGGAATGGTGGCCGCTTTCGAATGAAAGAAGCCCCTGGCGTCCATCGGCTCGTTGGGTGGACGACATCCGGAAGGTTGCGGGTCACTTCTGGATGAGATTAGCTCAGGACCGGGACAAGTGGCGTACTGGAAGAGAGGCCTATGCTTAGCAGTGGGCGATAAAGGGCTGATATGATGATAGACGTTTAAATATCGGATATATACTTAAGTTATTAAATAAGTTAATATTGTCTTCGGTTACCGCGATAGTTACTCATGAAATAAAACTATGAAAACGGATTATATCGCGTATATTGAATTTATAATACATCCCGACGTTTCGAACTCTTTACAGCGTTCGTGGTCAACGGGTGACTGAGGAAAAATTACAAAATGCAAAAATACCCACATACTAAAATAATGAACAATCATAGACTACAAACTTTAAGGCTGGTTGTACATGCAAAATCGGTTCATAAGGCTAGTTATACACTATAATTATTTTTCAAGTAAAGATATATATATATACGCGATAAAAATAAACTATGCCGGCTCCAACCCTACACCACGGACCCGAGAAGATTTAATTCCCTCCTAAATTGTAGGAGGGTATCTGTACAAAACGCTTAACATAGTTGTTTACCCAATGTCATGGCAGATGGCGCTGTTCCTATCGTGAAACTAGCGAACGTTTGTCTGCCGTAGATTTTAGTAGTGTAAATCTTTTTTGTGTTTTTAAGTTGAAGATTGTGTGGAGATATTTGGCTAGAATAAACATACGTCAGTTTCTTTAAGAACTCGGTGTTTAATTCTTGCTCCTTTTCGAGACCCTAGAGTACAAAGTTGTACATGGTCCTTTCGAATCGGACAGCCTTTTTTTGAAAGTGGCTTGTAGTCTATGTGGACTACACTTCGTGCCCGAGCTAGCAGTGGATCGCTGCTTCAAAGGCCGGGTTAGGTTGCAGTCAACCGAGGTTGCCAACGCCATCTAGCGTCGGATAGCTGAAGGTTTCCGGAAGAAAATCAATACAAGTGGCGCCATCTAGCGACGAGTAGCCAGAAACACCCAGCAGAGCAGATACAGGAGGCAGTTGATAGCAGTTCCGTGGACGAGCGAGAGTGGCGCCATCTGGAGGAAGCAAACGGCAGAGGGGTGCCGTAAGGAAGGTCAACGAAGTGACGTCACATAGTGAGTGAACAAGTGCGAATCGTGAGTACTTTGAATTTCATATTTACGCGAGTTTCAACCGTATTAACAACGAGCAGTTTAGTGAATTTGCTAAGGAATTTTGAACTTTAATTAAAAAGACACATTTACTTTGACGAATCAGTTTGTTTAAATGGACTTAGAAAATTTCAGCATCGACTTTCAACTTAGAATAATTGCCTTAGAGATTGTATAGGATATTAACATAGAATAATTTGTAGCTAGTATTAACTTATATTTTTAAGCGAAATCCTATTGGAACGGGGAACCTATGCCCGATTTGGCCTAAGTGTGACATAGTTTCAAACACTTGTAAAATTTTACGAGTTTGTATTGTAATTTATTCTAAGTGTATTCGGTGTTACCACAGATTTTCTTTGAATTGCAAGTAGCTATTTTGTTTACATAATGGACGCTTTACTGAACTATCAGGACGACTTATGCAGTCGTATCTTTAAGGCAAGAGTTAATTTTAAAAAATCGCCTAAGGAGCGCATAACCAAAAATTATTTGGAGAGTCGATTAGAGGGTTTAGAACAGCTTTGGTCTGAGTTTAGAGCGGGTCACAAGGATTTATTACGAACATGCGATCATGCCGTTTTGAAAGCTAAGTCGTATATTACGGGGGATACTTATGACAAAACCGAAGAAGAGTATACCAATTATAGATGTGAATTAAAAGATGGTTTAGATAAGTATACTATTGCTTCGGGTAATCAGTCAAGGAGCAATGATGAGGCTAACTCTTCATTTAGATCAAATGTAGTTAAACTTCCAAAGTTATGTATTCCTAGTTTCTCGGGGAAGTATCAGGAGTGGACGACATTCAGAGATTTATTTGTTTCCATGATACATAACAATGACTCGCTAGACAGTGTTCAGAAGTTGCAGTATTTAAAAAGTTACCTAACCGGGGAAGCTGAGCAGTTGCTTCGCAACATACCCGTTTCAGACACAAATTACGCTAGGTGCTGGAGTCAATTAGAGCAACGATACAATAATAAAAAATATTTATCGCATTGTATACTTAAACAATTGTTGAGTCAAAAGAGTGCAACGACCGAGTCCCCAGGGTTCCTTAAGGATCTAATGGATACGTCGACCGATTGTTTAAGTGCGCTATCAAACCTAGGTATTGACGTGTCTACGTGGGATATCATTGTTATTCATCTTCTGTCGTTAAAATTAGACCCCGAATCACGCAGGCAATGGGAACTTAACGTGGCGACTAACTCGGTCTCAGACACTTTGCCTACATTCAGCCAGTTCAAAGAATTTCTATCTAGTCGATATAGAGCACTGGAATTCCTTGAACCGAGAAGCGCCAGTAAGACCCCAAGTGCTTACGGGAAGCCGTCCAATAGTAGTTACAATCAAAACAAAGCAAATGTACTATACGTAGCAACCGATCCAGCACTCGCGTGTGAATTTTGTACCGGGCCTCACAAACTTTGTTTTTGTAAAAAGTTTGCTGGTGAGGATTTTGACAAAAGGCACGAGTTTGTAACTAAAAATAACATGTGTTACAACTGTTTAGGAGGTAACCACATTGTAAAATTTTGCCAAAAAGCCACTAGTTGTAGAATTTGCAAGAGGAAGCATCACTCTTTGCTTCACCCAAAGGATGTCTCAACTTCAACTGCCAATCCGAAGAGCGTAGTTCAGGCAGCTGATACTGGGTCTGGGGGAGCCACACAAGTCGCGACGGAGAACAAAGAGGACGTACCGATAGTAAGCTGTTTTACGAAAAATGTAGGTCAAGGTGAGGTATTATTGCCCACCGCGCTTGTAAAAGCTGAGTCGAAAACAGGAGACTATCAGGTACTTAGGGCGTTTATAGATCAAGGTTCACAGGCTTCATTTGTTACTGAGGCCGTGGTACAAGCTTTAGGGATAAAGAAAACTCCCATCAAGAGTTCACTTTCAGGATTAGGTGGGTGCAAACTACCTGTAACACCTAAGTATGAAGTTTATTTGAAAATTCAATCTCTAACGGATCCAACTTTCAATCTCAGGTTGAGGGCTTTCGTTTGGAACAAGGTCACTCCAGATCTTCCCAGCGAAGAGGTAGTAGTTCCAGATTGGGTGAAGCTACAGCAGCTCACGTTAGCAGACCCAACTTATAGCACACCCAACAAAATAGACATTTTGTTGGGCGGTGAAGTTTACTGTCGGATTGTAACCGCCGGATTGCTGTCGGGTCCTGAAGGAGCGCCGATAGCACAGTGCACCAGACTAGGCTGGATTTTGTCTGGTTCAGTAGGCTCACCAAGCGTACAGGAAAATTTAACGGTCTTCCATGTACGAGTCAATGAAGACGATATGTTAAAACGGTTCTGGGAGATAGAATCCGAGCCGTCAGGTCACACCAATCTGCTTACAACCGAAGAGCAACGGTGTGAAGACCTTTTTGCATCCACGACTGTGAGAGACACAGAGGGCAGGTACGTAGTTAAGTTGCCGTTTCGGGACACTAACCCCACCTGTAAAGGAAATTCACGTGAGATAGCAGTTAAAAGGTTACACACATTAGAAAGAAAATTTGGAAAAGACCCAACTCTTAAGGCTAGGTACTCAGAAGTAATTAGAGAGTACGGACAACTAGGTCACATGGTACCCGTAATAGAACCTGATCCCAAAAGAAAGGAAGCGATCTACTTGCCCCATCATGCTGTTATCCGGGAGGATAAAAGCACCACGAAAGTTCGGGTCGTCTTCGATGCCTCCTGCAAGTATGACAACGGGATATCACTAAACGATCAGCTCATGACAGGCCCTACCTTGCAACCAGAACTCCGTCATCTTATTATGTGTTGGAGACAGTACCCCGTTTGTCTCGTTGCGGACATCGTCAAGATGTACAGGATGGTAAGAGTTGCTGAAAAGGACGCAGACTTTCAACGTATAGTTTGGCGAGAAAACACCGAAGATGAAATCAAAGATTACAAGTTGCTGACCGTAACTTTCGGCACTGCCTCGGCGCCCTACTTAGCAGTAAAAGCGCTAAATCAAGTTGCATGCGATCATAAAGAACAGTATCCCACAGCTGCATCACGTGTCCCACAGGAGTTTTACATGGACGATCTGATGACCGGTTGTCAAACAGAAGGAGAAGGTCTACAACTGTACCACGAAATGACAGATTTGCTGAAGCAGGGAGGGTTCGTACTGCAGAAGTGGGCTAGTAACAAAAAGGAATTGTCAACGCAGATCACAGAAAGAGAAAGAGAAAATATAGCAGACGAAGAAGGAAAGAGAAACCTGGAAATAAAGATAGATAACATAACTAAAATACTAGGACTTACCTGGAACAGAGATGAAGACGAATTTCAGTACTCGGTGAAGCTGCCGCCGCTATCGCCACCTGCAACTAAAAGAAAAATTATATCGGATGTCTCACGTTTGTTTGACCCATTAGGATGGTTAGCACCGTGTGTCATAAAGGCCAAAATGTTTATTCAGCGGTTATGGTTAGCAGGAATCGGATGGGACGAGGAACCACCCGCTGACATATTACAGGATTGGCTCACTTACCGAGAACAGCTGGCAGACCTTATAGACTTCAGGATTCCAAGATGGCTTCACACTAAGTCGAGTGACACCCTTCAGGAGCTGCACGGTTTTTGTGACGCATCAAACGCCGCGTACGCCGCTGTTGTTTATCTGAGAGCGATTGATTCAGCCGGGAACGTACATGTGGCGTTGGTGACAGCTAAAACCAGAGTATCACCCGTCAAACAGGTTAGCATTCCTAGATTGGAGCTTTGTGGAGCCGTGCTTGTGGCTAAACTTTTAGCGGAGGTCGCTGAAGTCATGAAGATCCCCAAAGAAAACATAAGGGCTTGGACTGACTCAACGGTGGTTTTAGCCTGGCTTAATAAACATCCAAGTAATTGGAAAACATTTGTAGCGAACCGAGTGTCGGAGATCTTGACGACCGTGGATTCAGTGCAATGGTCTCATGTTCCTACAAAAGAAAACCCAGCAGATTGCGCTTCGCGTGGGATGCAGCCGGTAGAGTTAAGAGAATACGACCTGTGGAAGTTTGGGCCTAAACTTCTGCACGATAAGACCATTCGTTATTCAAAGCCCAAGAATAATGACACAAATCTAGAGCAGTCAGCAAGGGTTTTTATCGCAGTGGTGGAGGAACCGTTTTGGAGTAAATACTCTTCTTTCAACAAGCTCATCCGTGTCGTTGCTTATTGCAGACGGTTTTTAAGAAAACGGAAACCACCCCAAGGCCAAGTGTACACGCCATATCTGCAAAAGTGGGAACTGAATGCGGCTACCTTAACCTGTGTGAAAATGTGCCAGGGTTCTGAATTCAAACTCGAGATAGAAGAGATCAAGAAAAGCGGATATATTAATTCCAAAACCTCGAAAATTCGCTCGTTGACGCCGTTTATCGAAAACGGTGTTTTGCGTGTTGGTGGTCGACTGGAAAACGCATTGGAATCAGAAGCAGCAAAACATCCAATGATTTTGCCATACGACGCGCATCTGACTAGATTGATTGTGGCAGATGCCCATGAGCGTACGCTACATGGTGAACAGCGAGCTATGCTAAACTACTTGAGATCAGCTTACTGGATAGTACGGGCTAAGGATCTAGTAAAGCATCATATTCGCAAATGTGTACGCTGCATTCGTCACAAAGCACAGATACAAACTCAACTTATGGGCGCCTTACCTGCGGCTCGAGTCACTCCAGACCGAGCCTTTATACGCAGCGGAGTTGATTATGCAGGACCCATTAATTTGAGAACATCAAAGGGCCGAGGACATCACTCGTACAAGGGATACGTGTGTTTGTTTATCTGTATGGTTACGAAAGCCATACATTTAGAGGTAGTAAGCGAACTGACCTCTCGCGGATTTCTTGAAGCCTTTAAGCGATTCGTATCAAGACGCGGCCGCTGTTTAGAAATTTATAGCGACAACGGCACAAATTTTGTTGGAGCGGCAAAGGAGTTAAAAGACTTATTCAACGCTGAGAGATCAATTATGGTTCAAGAAGTAGCGGAAAGTCTAGCTTCGAATGGTACCACGTGGCACTTCATCCCTCCTAAAAGCCCAAACTTTGGGGGATTGTGGGAAGCAGGGATTAAGTCCACCAAATACCATATTAAGAGGGTTATTGGAGATTCGACACTTACCTACGAGGAAATGTCGACTTTGCTCAGCCAGATCGAAAGCTGCCTAAATTCACGGCCGATCTCAATTGTACCCAATGAACCTAACGAGCCCAACCCGTTGACTCCGGGTCACTTTTTAATAGGAGAGCCTTTAGTTACGGTTCCAGAAATGAACTATGAACGCTCTACTCTTAGTACTCTCAAACGATGGCAACTGACCCAGCGTATGTTGCAAAACTTTTGGCGTCGCTGGTCAAATGAATATTTGACGCATTATTTGCAACGATACAAGTGGGCACATCAGGTACCCGAGCCTAAAGTTGGGGACGTCGTTTTGGTGAAGGAGGACGATCTACCTCCTTCGAAGTGGCTTTTCGGCAGAATCATGCTAAAACACCCTGGTTCAGATCTTTTAACCAGAGTGGTAACTATCAAGTGTAAAAACTCTTTGATAAAGCGACCAACCTCAAAACTTTGTATTCTGCCAGTGGCTAAATAGTTTATAGTTATAAATATAAATAGTAAGTTCACACACTGTAGCCGTATACACTTATAAGGCATGGTGGTGTAATTTTGTAGAAACAAGACCCCACCATTTTTTTGAGATTTTTGTTAAATTGTTAATCCCACCATATTGTTTTATATTCCAGTAATCGTTGGTGGCGTATACATTCCATGGTGGGCGGCCATGGTGAAGGACATGTTGTCCTTGGTGGGCGGCATGTATAAAACGCTTAACATAGTTGTTTACCCAATGTCATGGCAGATGGCGCTGTTCCTATCGTGAAACTAGCGAACGTTTGTCTGCCGTAGATTTTAGTAGTGTAAATCTTTTTTGTGTTTTTAAGTTGAAGATTGTGTGGAGATATTTGGCTAGAATAAACATACGTCAGTTTCTTTAAGAACTCGGTGTTTAATTCTTGCTCCTTTTCGAGACCCTAGAGTACAAAGTTGTACAGTATCCCAATATGGGACCGGCAACAAACTCGGCGGGACACATCTTTTCAAAACATCAGAATGTCCAGCATCATCCAACACTACGGTCTCACAGTCTATGTCTCGCTTGCTCCTTTATCAGGTGGACTACAGGATCCCAAGCTGGTGGTAGAGAAAAGCCATCTTCCCTATTAAAGTTTGGATATTTCTTAATCTCAATGGCCTCGCGCAGCATTCTGGGTATGTAACGCTTCTCCTTGGCAAGAACCAGAGGCTTATCAAACTTGATTGAGTGATTGGCTTTATCCATGACATGCTCACAGACAGCAGACCTAGGTCGACGGTGCTTGACATCAGCTATGTGTTCCTTCACCCGAGTGGAAATGCTCCGTTTCGTCTGCCCGACATATGATAGGCCACACTCACAGTCCAGCCTGTACACTCCTGCAGTCTGTAGAGGGGTATTGCATTTTACAGGCCTCAGGAATTGTATAGTTTATTTTTATCGCGTATATATATATATCTTTACTTGAAAAATAATTATAGTGTATAACTAGCCTTATGAACCGATTTTGCATGTACAACCAGCCTTAAAGTTTGTAGTCTATGATTGTTCATTATTTTAGTATGTGGGTATTTTTGCATTTTGTAATTTTTCCTCAGTCACCCGTTGACCACGAACGCTGTAAAGAGTTCGAAACGTCGGGATGTATTATAAATTCAATATACGCGATATAATCCGTTTTCATAGTTTTATTTCATTATTAAATAAGTTTCCTACATTTTAATATCCGTTACTTGGTCTAACCCTTCCAGTGGCAGAATTCGGAATGGTCGGATCAAAAACAAGTAAATTGTCGGCCACCAGTAAGTGGCTAATGAAGTGTTGAAATTGAACACATTTAAGTATAGTTACGCTCTGCTAGCGCCCAAAATAGGTAGCGAGTTAGACAAGGATAACATATCGTAAGAAACTCAAAAACACTTAGTATACCATTTGTTGGTGAGGACCATTCATTCGGGAGCGACTGCCTACCTAGTCCGAGTTCAGTCTTGATTTTTAAGAGGTTGTTTTGTAAAATAAATTGTATATTAGGTCCCTTTAATGATGTAATAAAAGAAATTATAAATAACAGTCTTACTTTGATAACTAAATAGTAATTACCTCCAATCATCAATTTTTTTTATGGTGGTAGTCATTTTTGTCAAGGAAACTGAAAAACTGTCATTATTCCTGAGTTTGATTAGGTCTGGCCAAATGTATAAACATTATAATAATTTAATTGCTATATTCTAATAGCCTAAATAGGCGTTAAATAACGCCGATTCTACTTTTTACTTTTTACCAAAGTTGAAAATACCAAAGCTGTAGGTTCAATCCTGAAATAAATCCTGACAAGTTACTAACTCCAATTCATCGGTACTCGCAATCTGCCATTTCACGTCCCTCGATATTGCGTGCTTAGTCGAGCAAAAGGAAGAACGTATTGTGCAGTTTCCTTATAAAAACGTTAAGTACCATACCTTAAATAAGTATAACACTTCAGTATGATGTATGATGTAGAGTTAAGTACCATTATTAATAGACGGACATAGTACCTTTAATGTATGAGGGCACGACCAGTAGCCAAAGTGACACAATCAGTCCCTCCTAAGTCTAATCGAGCCTCTTGTGAAAGTGAAGTTTGATACGATGATTAACCCCAAGAGATTCCTATTGCGCCAACTTGACAATAAACATCTGCCACGAACAATTCACTTTAATAACATTATCATATTGATATTGTATGCGGCCTATTATTAAGATTGTGTCTAAATTATTTCCGTTGACTTGTTTTGGTCAGAAACACTTGTCACGCATTTTACATTAATTTCCTTAGAAACCAATTAAAAAGCAGTATTTTTTCTTCTTGTATATTATTATATTTTATACATACATGAAAAATTAAAAACGCAGCATCGTTCCGTTCTGTAAGTACAAAATACTACACTTCGTTACCTTTTTCAAAAACAGAAAACAAGACAACGAAAATATTTTTCACCCAAATAAAGCAAAAGTACGCTACATCTCATGACTTGAGATATTCTGCAGCAAGACATCCGGAGTAGACGGCACTTTGTGTTCACACTTTGTGAGAATGATATCCTGATATCCACCCGCTTTGCCGCCCAATGTTGCAAGTGCCTTGACGTGTTCAATAATATATGCCTTATTGTTTAGATACTGCTCGTATATCGTGTATTCAATCGCTTGTTGCATTGTCAAGTACTGTCGCATGTTACTAGGACTAAGTGTTTTAATGTGAACGTAAATTGTAAAGCTAGTTAGTTACTATTTAGCGTTGCTACATTTTGTTTCAAACATGTCTTTTTACATCTTGTTTAAGCGTCAGAATATATATTCTATGACGCAAAACATTTTTAAGAATGGTTAATAGAATATTTTAAACTTTTTATTTAAATATCTTCATATGCACGATTCCATTTTTCTTTCCAGTAGGTATATCGATAAATGTGATGTTACTGGTTGATGTTTTTTTTTACCCTCATCATGATTTCAATTACAATAACAAATATTTGTAATCGACTACCAGTACTCACAGCAACGCTCTTCACTGACCATCAATGGATCTTATATCTCAAAATATTTAAAAATTCACATGTTTTAAGTTTTTCAACGTCCAGTGCAATCCCTAACTATAGGTTAAATAATAAAAACATGCATGTAGTGGGTAGACCAGTACTAATCTGTTAATATTTTCACAGGCATTTCGTAGCTAAGTCTTGTTTTTATTAAATTATTTTACGTAGGCCCTCTATACGAATATTATAACGCTGCGTCTCATGACTTGGACCGCCATTATCCGTACCTGAAGGTTTCCGGCGCTGACGCCTGCTGTGTATCGACGGCGCGTCTTTAAGGATATCCTACCGGATTTCATTGATATCTGACTTGAATATAAAGCATTAATACCTATAAATACAAATATTGGTATGTTAACCCAGCCACAAAATGTATTGGCCACTTTTTGAATGAATTCATTGATGTGTGCATACAAATTTGCAGCTTGCTGTACGGGCTTCGTTTTATCCACAGAAAGTTTTACTTTGCCACAAGAGTGGCAAAGAAAGTCAATGCAAATTTTGAGATGTTTTCTTATGCTGACTGGTAGAGTTGACTTTTAATGATGATTTTGAATGATAAATATGTATTTAATAAAATTAATTTGTATTTGATATGGTTTGATTGATGATTTTGTTTGATAAATATTTTACAGTTATTATTTTTCTCGGATTGGTGTGGTGAAACACTTTGCATAACCCTCGTGCCTTGAAACCTTTGCAACGCTCGAGATTCTACTTTTGTGGTTCAAATTTGGAATATTTCGCTTGCTTGGATATCGATATTAGTACGAGCGGTTAAACAAAAACTTTGCCCCCCTAGAAAACAAATAACTATTACTTTTTGCGTGACAAGTGTCAAATTACAGGAGTCTTGTCACTTTTGAAAAATCGTCTCACTCAAGTGTAACAGTTTATTTTATTCATAATCAAAGTACTGTCATATAGGTTAAAGAGGTTTTTATTACATCAGTTGGCCATAATTGTAGAGGAAGGAAACCTTTACTTAACAAAACTTTAAAATACCAGAAAAAGGTTTGGTTGTTTCACTTAAATAAATACGATGGTGAACGATCCATCTACTGCGTGTGTAAGGGCCTGCTCACTCCTCTCACTCACTCTGTATAAAGTTATTTGTCCCTATAGGTAGGCGTTTTCTAAAATAAATACTGAAAACCTGATTTTTTCAAATCTGGACATTCTCGGGCTCATTCTACTCAGAATCGACAGCATTCTCCATTCTGCCATTAAAAAAAGATGTCCCAAAATGTTCAAAACGTAGTGGAATGTACAATTTTTATAAAAAAAATTGGGACATTTTTTTTATATTCAGGATTGAATATGTTAATGATTCTGGGTTGAAAGAACCCAAAAGCACCAGGATCTGTGAGAATCAAGTTTTCAATATTTATTTTAGGAAACGCCCAGGTACCTATGTGACATAACTAGAGGCAGGCGGGTACTTTTGGCACGTTATTCTATCCGCTATTGTTGACGCTGACTGTACACTAAAAAGTACAGATATTAACATTTATGTATATTATGTCTTGTAAGATCACGAATTTGAGATAAGCATGAACAAGTTAAATAAGTAAATTTAATTATTTGTCGTCTACAACTCCAGGATGCTTTAGGAAGTCACACTCTCGGTCCAAATCTAGGTATAATTTCTTATAATATCCCACGAAATATTTATAACCCTTTTCTTACGCAGTTATCACACTGATCCGAATTCGCACGTCGCTCCGGAGTTCGGTGTATCGGCGCCATACGCTTATTTGACAGCTAACTGATATTATTCCAATATGATTCGAATATCGGTTTGATGTCTTTTGCACGTAATAATTATCGAATACAACATAATATGTGTACCTTTATATTAGTTATTTTTTAACAATAAATTATTTAATCATTTAAAATAAAATTAACCTTAGTTTTTATGTTTTCATGCCTACGCGAGTTTACGAGTTAATGAATTTATACAGATTCCGAGAACTCAAATAAACAACGCAAACACCGTTCTGGGAACTGCAATATTTCACGTCCTTTGTAGATGACGCGTCAGATGAAATTGGCAATATCGTGTGCAATCGGCTTCTGATTCTGACAGCTCAATCGTAATGCTCGAAACTTAAACGTTAATTGGTGTCTCGCTTGTACAATCTAAGAATTTAATTTCAGTACATTTTCGTACATTGTCACAGTGACAATCAATATGAAAGTCGCTAGGGACCTCATACTAATGTCTCTGTGACGACGTACGAAAGGCGTTGAAATAAAATTCCTTGACCGTAACATGCTAAGGTTACGGTCTGCTTAAAACGCCACAAGTGACTAACAGCTAGCCGTGACGTCACGTCTGGCGAGTTTCCTTGACCAAACGCCGTCTGCGGCAGACAACTGCCTGCCACGAATCGTAAAAACAGTGTTACACTGCAATAAATTCATAAGTAGCTCATCTTTTCTTTGGTAATCATCTCTATTATTTACAATAGACGCCGCAGCGGGTGGACACCGTATTGCTATGTTTGAACTTTGAATGCCAGTCACCATCCGCGGCGGGTGACCGCCTCGTGGACATCGCGTGTGACGGGTGAACCAAACCACGCACATACATTCCGAACATAGCATATAATAATACATATATGAATCAAGTAAAAATAAATGAAACATGACGGAATGTATAAGATTTTTTTGACTTTCGTAAGTCATACAAATTACTAACGCAGCCGCGGCAAAATAATTATACTGCACAGTTGCAAAATTAATAATTAAATGCCACTTGCTTTTGTCCTGTTAAACAGTTTTTTTGAAAAAAATGTTCGCATATAATGATGTTTAATTACGGACATAATCAAAGTAATTTATCACCGTCACGGTGGACGCACACAATATACCGAGCGAAAAAAATAATTAATCTCACAATTGTCTGAAGAGACAGGCTAAATTAATTTCGTCCGACACACAGACGCGTAACGAACCCATCCTTTCACACATCGGGTTCATTAGGGACCATGACGACACTCTCATTAGAAGGATGCGCTTGTATGCACTGCTGCCATGCAATGCCAACCACCCTAATAACAACCTTCGTAAATCATGGTTAAGATTAGTTTTTGAGTAACTCGAAACAAGTTTTATGTCCTTTAGAAACTGTAGCAAGGTTGTATTTAGGTTGCTGCGGGGTCTTTCAAATTTGGCTTCATTTAATTAGAAAGGAAAATAAGACTTTCTTTTCTAAGGGAAGTAAAATTACGAGTAATATGGTAATCTTTAAAAAAATGTGACTCGTTTTTTAACCTTAAAGTTATATCAATACTTATTGCTATACTGTGTAGATGTGTGTGTTAATAGGGATGTTGACAATTTATTAGATTAATTTTTAATAAAAAATCGATTTTAATTAGTTTAGTGTTTAAATTTCGCGCAAAAACGCTGCAAGCTGTCACGTGATCTTGATGACGTAACGATGTGATAAACAAACTGCTGTCAGTGCCACCTCTGGCACCGACCTGGTGGTCCTCACCACCAGGTTTGACAACTTGTCTGTGCGTGTTTCTCACAACGTGACGTCACGCGCTCCGATTTGCGTTTGCAGTCACGTGATGCTGGGCATTATTTTAAATACTTGTAAATTATTTTTAATTAATTTATTACGCATATTTACACTTACAAAATATTATTTTCAGCATTCTAATATTCCCTGCTATGGTAAAAACATAACATTTTATATATTCGCGATTCATGACAACATCCCTATTAGTGTACTCAAGCAGCATAGTGTATAGCATATACAGTGACTCGGTATTTTGTCTAGAAGTCTTCTAGAAATCGATTTTCGCTCATGTCAAGCGCGAAAATGTCAAGCGAAATGACAAGCGCGGAAAATGGTGGGGGCAGTTACTGTGAAGTCATAAAGTCGGCAGTACAAAGTTTTTTACTTTTTTCTTAGAAATATGTGACATACTATAACATCTCAACTACTGGGGCGTTTTCTAAAGATTTGTTTGGCCAAGTATTGAAAATGTTATATTGTTTTATACATTTGCCCATATCCGAGATAACAGGAACGAAAAGTAACCTAAAACCTGTTCCGCCGCCCTACTAAAACAACATAATTATAATAATAAAAATAAGGGTGCAGGTAGTTTTAATTTAACCTTATCATTCAGCTTGTGTTATGAATGTAACTACTTACAGGACAAATAGAGCGAGTTGCAAAAGTGCATACCCACTTTATTAAAGGAATTCATTCATACCCAGCTGCAAAAGTGCATTGTATTGCACAAAGTGCATGGTTTATGAATTAATTCCAATCATAATTGGTCTATGTAATTTTGCAGCTCGCTCTACTCCGAGCTGGAAAAGTGAATACCCACTTTACGTCGTGTGTACACGTAACTTTATCCGTTCAGTACGAGTAGTTTTAGTTTTTTTTTTTTCTTTTATACGTACTTTAAATAATGCCGTCTAAATACACCCGGGCTTTGGCATTCTCTCGAAATTCCATGTGAGTAAATACGAGTATTACTGGGAACTGGGGCTTTCATTTATAGCAGTTTAAAGCGCCAATGTCAGTTAATAAGGTTTCATACATGTAAATATATTTTTATCTTTAATATTTTTTGCAAATATCTGCATTAGGTCCTTACCGACCCGAACCTAACTAACGTTAACGACAAAAAATAGCAGTGCTGGTTGATTGGTTAAAATGGGCTCTCACTAGCGTTGTCATGCCTAGAGCCCGCAAGCTGATGGTGGAGAGCGAATCCTACAAAGTACAGGACAGGAGAAAATAGGGACGAGTTAAAAATATTTTTACTTATATTAAATCTATTCTAATTATAATAAGCAGAACAAGTTTTTAAAATAAAATTCACATGACGTGTATGTGAACCCCTCGCCCCTCTTTCTTTCTTTATCACCAACACAATTTCTGGCCGCGTAGCCAACATGCCAATCGCTTACGCTCCGTAGCGATCGAAACGCAACTGTCACTCTCGCACTAATGGAAGAGTGATAGAGAGACACAAAGGGTTTCGTTGTCGTAGCGATAGCGATTGTCACCTTGGCTAGGCCGGCAGATTAGAATAACAATAATATTATTGAAAAAATTATACATTTTATATATATGTATTTCATTTAAATATTAGTTATGTAACTCCACAAACTAACCTATCTCTACCGAAATTAACAAATTTGAATCTCAATTTGGGTGTTTTTTTATGAGAGATTATTATCTTTACATAGTTATTCAAAACCTAACTTAACCTATCCTATCCTAACTCGGTCAAACCTAACTTTAACGAACTTTCCATTTTTAGAATTCCGTACCTCAATAGGAAAAACGGAACCCTCATAGGATCACTTTGTTGTCCGTCCGTCCGATTACGAGGAACGACGAACGCTTACTTGAAGCTGGTGTACTTGGTGACGGCCTTGGTGCCTTCACTGACGGCGTGCTTGGCGAGCTCACCGGGCAGCAAGAGCCTCACGGAGGTCTGCACCTCCTTGCTGGTGATTGTGGACCTCTTGTTGTAGTGAACGAGGCGGGAGGCCTCAGCGGCGATGCGCTCGAAAATGTCATTCACAAACGAGTTCATGATTGACATGGCTTTGCTGGAGATACCCGTGTCGGGGTGGACCTGCTTGAGCACCTTGTGGATGTAGATGGCGTAACTCTCCTTGCACTTATGCTTCTTCTTTTTCTTAGAGTCTGACTTGGAGATGTTCTTCTGGGCCTTGCCGGTTTTCTTGGCGGCCTTACCGCTAGTCTTGGGTGGCATTGTGATATAGTTAGATGCTTACAGTACGAGAATCGAACTGGATATGTATGATTTTTTTATTATACTTACAGCTCGTTTTTGTTGGCGCGGCAAACGGGAAATAGGGGATTAAAGATCGAGCGTCGCGCCCGCGGTATTTCAACCAATAGCGTTCGTGCATCATTAGCATCATCGGTCGGAATGGCAGGGAGCGCTAACGCGTGTTGGTATTACATATTATTATTATATAAATAGGTAAGTATGTCTTCACGGAACAATGGTATTCCGGACCTCTGGATTATTGTAGTTACAGTGACACACTGCTGTATCTGAGCAAGTAATAGCTGAGCCATCCATACACACATCACGTGTCACAGTCATATATGTCATAATCATATTATTATAATGTCTATAGGCTACAAATATTTACACAACACAATAACATAATAAGGGGGTAAGTGTTAGCCATGTATGCTAAAAACTGTATAAAGGACCCCGCAGCAAACATAGGGAAAAAGTGGTTTCAGTCAAATCTCACGAAATTTTAGTATGTTGCAGATTTAAGTCTTTTGGTTATTTTTTTATAAGAGCACAAATCTCTCAGAAGTATACTTTCAGAAATAATCAAGTTTATATTTTTCTATTTTTTATGAGGTGTTTCTTAAAATCGATACATTGAATTTATCAATTCAATAATGACACATACTGACAGTTACTGACAATAATGACGTAATGAAGTCATATTATAATGCAGTTACCAATTAAATGTAAAGATTTTAGGAAACATAGAAATAGAAAAATATAAACTTGATTATTTCTGAAAGTATACTTCTGAGAAATTTGTGCTCTTATAAAAAAATAACTAGGAGACTTAAGTCTACAACATACTAAAATTTCGTGCGATTCGATTGAAACCACTTTTTCCCTATGTTTGCTGCGGGGTCCTTTTGTCCCCTACTTTTCGACGACGAAAGCTCATATTTAGAATATAATTATGTGATGTGTTTTGCAATCGGAAAAATAATCACATTAGAATTCAGAACATACCTACTTACTTAATTATATTATCACACACACAATGGGATCACTGTTATCTTGAAAATAAATAATTGAAAATGAATTATAATTCATTGATCAATGTTTATCCTATTTTTATTATTGTTCGATTGAATGACATCATATACGTATGCGTTATGCCATGAAACTTATAACGTTATCACGGAATCATATTTGTGGCCCTGAAAGGGTCTTTTGTAACAGTCACTTGGGCGGGAATCGAATGTAACAGAGGCCCCGTACTATTAATAAGCGCTATCTCGCCAACAAACTGCAATTGTAAGAATATTATTGTGTACTTTGTGATAAATAAATTAAAAAATAGATATATCTTATCAAGTCAGGATTTGCTGATAACTGTGATGTCGCCAGCCGAGAAAGTGATAAACAAAATACCCATTCGCAAACAAAGTCCAAATTGTACTATTTTCAGCTTAAGTGAACTTAGTAAGCTGCCAAACTGGCGGAAACAGGTTAATTTCGGCAGTTTATGACCCGGTTGTAAACGTGACTTTGTTGCGTACGAGCTGTCTAACGTAACAGTGTGTGACACAATGACGCTTTCAACAGTTTCAACAAACTTCTGGACAATAACATTATTTTCATTACCCGTGCGGTTGTTACGCGTCCGATAAAATGGAAGTTTTCGATAGTTTAATATCTGTCATTTCCTGTCACTAAAATGGAACATTATATAAAAATAGACTAATATACCATAGCTAAAGTAACGAATCAAATAGCCTCCAATATGCAAAATGCACGTAGATGCGGCTTAAATTGCGTAGAGTACATTTAAGATCAGTTAAAATGGTCACTTAGTAAACAAATCTTCATAAAAAAAATCCTGCAATAATTTGCATAAAACCTATGTAGGTACCTAGTGCAAAATATTGTAGTGACAAAATTGTCAGCAGAAGTGGAAGATGGAAGACTGCGCCATATGGACTAGCACAGGAACAGGGAGTAAGTTCAATGCCACCTACTTCAGCTGTCAAATTTGCAGCTAAACTATTTGCACTGTATGTGTTTAAATCTAAGCAGTGTACAGTGGCTGCTAACATTCTGGTTGTTCATTTATTTGATTTAACTGCTTTTAAAAAATTTCATCCTAAAGATTTATATTTTAAGACAACAATATGGGAATATTTATCAATAGTTTCCCATGCAAACCTCATGCCCACTTATCAGATACACAGCACACCAAGAATAAGCAGGCATCTCGCTCGTTTCTTTCCAGAATAAGCAGAATGTGGAAGGATTGCCTCCTGAGGTGTTTCCTTTGCGTTATGACATGGGATTCAGGCGCCTCGTCTGCTCGTTTGTTGACTATCACATTTTTTTATAGTCAATCTTTTTCGTAATTATCAGGCCACGGCTGTAGTTGTTATGTATACGATGATAAATAATATCAATTAGACATACGACGCCGAATTACTCGTAACGTACTTACATGAATGTAATATATTTTACTTATATTCATACTCAGGACAGGACAGAGTAAATTAAATATAATTGGGGCGTCGGTTGCCCGAGGCCGAATCATTTATTATGGGCAATTTTTTTGGTCAAATGAACTCGTTCTACATCAAAAATTGTGAGAAAAAAAACATTTAAAAAATACATGTATTCTGTCATTTATATTTTATACATTGTTGCGTATTTTATACATTTATTCAAAAGCAAAATAATTATGACAGTTTAAAATATACAGTAATTTTACAGTCCATCTGGACTTTGAATGCTCGACAAATATTTATCGTCCTCGAGATTGAATTAACAAATCTTAGGTCTAATAAAAAAAAAAAAAAAAAAAAAATTAAACTGTTTATTTCAAAAAAGATTACAAAGACTATTTACAGACTTAGCCTAATCTACATTCTAATAGATTGTATGCTAAGTATGGTCTTAATTCTAATATTTCTATTACATTTATATTATTACTATTTATTTATTTATTTAACACGTATAATATGCTATATATAACAATTATGAGGTTAACTTAAATATAATAATAAAAAAACCGGCCAAGTGCGAGTCGGACTCGCGAAAAGAGGGTTCCGTACATTACATAATTTTAACAATGTATCTTTTATGTGAAACGTGAGTGGAAGGTAAATTGCGGTTTACGATTTATGACGTATTAAAAAAAACTACTTACTAGATCTCGTTCAAACCAATTTTCGGTGGAAGTTTGCATGGTAATGTACATCGTGTATTTTTTTAATCTGAGCATTTTAATTTTTTCTTCTTCTTATGGTGCCATATCCTATCGGATGTCGGCGATCATCTTGCGAATGTTTTCTCTACTCTTTGCTAAGTACGAGCGACATGCATGATAACTAAATTACATCATTTACATTATCATTCTGATGTGATGTCAGTGTAAGTTCGAATTGGCATGTTAGTCAGTTAAGATTCTAAGAATTGTTGTATTTTAATTGTGCGCCACCCTTAAAACAGTGAAGTTCAAAAGCTGGCAACTACGAAGTTTTACTTAGTTTTAGAACACTCCACTGTCAACAAAGGGAACAACACGTTTTGCAATTTCACTCAACATTGTAGGTGAAAAACAGGTACCCGGCATTGAATACTTGGAAATGAAAATTAGAGGATGGTCTTGTGTGAGTTATTTCGGTCAATGAAGAGGTAAGAAGATTTTATTTTCTTTGATAAACTATTTTCGAATTATTTCGAATTTGGATTACAAACACATTTAGGTAAATAAGTAATGCATTTTTATTCTATTTTGAATCAGATGGTCGCAACTGTTATGTTGAAACCTACGTAACTACGTTGTTTGTAAGTACTACCAAGTAGTTTCAGCTTAATTTTGATATTTTTTTTACATCAGCTTCATATACCTATAGTTGCAAATGGTCATGATAAAGCTGAAATAGAAAATCCTTCAATACTTACTGTGATAAAAGAAAATTACGTTTATGCGAACAAGCAAACTGACTAGAACAAAGAAAGTCATTCAAAGAAATTACAAATTTTAATGTAAACGATTAGTCACAACGGATATTCGGCTCTCGCTCCTCGGCTGTCGGCGCATGCTTCCATCAAACTCCAGTTAGCGCAGTTTCATAACTTGCGCTTAATCGACGGCGGAGTAAGTCGGGACTTAAGTGGACTTATCAGTTGGCGCGAGATGACTAAATTATTACGATAGTTGTGAGCTGCTGAAATGCGCTTTCAATATGGTTGAAGAGTAATTTAGAAACTATGACGTTACTTGATATAGGTTATGTTTTATGTAATGTAAAAGTGTACGGTTCACCCGGTATTGTTTTGTCCTAGTCCTAGCTCTAAGTATATTGATTTGCATGGTAGGTTTTAATTAATTGTACTGTTTAACATTAGTATTAAAGTTTTTTGTTACTAACACTTCTATGCCTGAAAATAAATGATTATTTTATTTAATTTAACTTAATATCAGTCAAACTCAGAAGATTATGAACACATTCGAGTATGTATATTACTGATGTATGTAGTTGGACATTGCTTATGTATTTTTATTATGTGTTTTATGTAAGATTCCGTAATTTTTGTAATATTTAAAACATATCAGAAGAAATGTATGGTTGGTCGTTGGACCAATAATGCTTACATACTTATGAGCTAGTTCAAGAATTAAGAAAACGCATGTATTTTTTGTGCAATCAGATCATAAAATTACGCAGGTCTACATTCTTATTCGTCGTAACTTTTTGTTTAAGCAATAAATACTTTCTGAGGGTATTCTAGTTATCCACCCAAGTACCTATAGTTTTACATGAACCACCACCACCACCACCTTTGTGTGGGTGGCCGCGAAATATTTAGCTGCGCGTGTGCCTGACATATGAGAAATGTGACCGAGACGACGGTCTGCGCAGGGGTGGACTTGGTGCTTAGCAACAAAAGATGGAGGAAGGAATATTGACGGTAAAAGTTTTTTTTTCTGTATTTTAGGTACAGAAACGCCCACGGCTATTTATTTAAAGTTTTTCTTTGAAACGGTGTTTTCAATTTCGAAGTGAGAGCGAGCCAGAGCGGGCTGTATATAATTAATACTTGCTTTTGCCCGCGACTTCGTCTGCATGGAGTTAGTAATTTGGGTAGCTTATTTTTTATCCAATCTGCTTTTTATCGATTCCCTATACAAACTTCCACCCCCCTTATAACCCCCGTAAAGGATGATTTCTGGGATAAAAACAACCCTATGTCCTTCACCGGGACTCAAATTATCTCTATACCAAATGTCAACTATAAATTGGTTTAGCGGTTGAGGCGTGAAGAGATAACAGACAGACAGACACACTTTCGCATTTATAATATTAGTATGGAAAGTATGGATGTACATAAAAGTAGTGTCCCCTAAACCATATTTAAAGGATACTTAATCAATGATGTATCTTTTATGCGATTACTTGTGACATTCAAAATAAAATATTTCTGATAATTGGTCAATTATTTATTAGCAAATACATTTATAATACTCATATTCCATACTCAACTCAATACATTTATTTTATTCAATATACTCGTAAAGTAGACATTAACTGAAATACAGATGAAACAAACTCGAACCACAGGGACTATCAAGCGGATCCCTATTCAGTGTAACCATTCAGTCCGTGTCGGTTAATTCCCAGCAGTTAATGTGCCCCGTGAGGTCGAGTTACGAGTATCCAGGAGTATTATCCAAATCGTAGACGAGTCAGACGTATCCGTACCAGCACAGGAGTGCTCTCCGATCACGCATTGTTGTCATGGATGTCTAGTCCACATTTAAACGGGTGATGAGCGCTCAATTCGTCTGTGATAAGTAAGCGCAGGCATATACAACCAGGATACTGTGACGTCACAGCGATCAATTACGCCCTGATTGCCTGACGCATAATTTAGGGAATTACCTACACTGTAGCTCGGGCGTGGCATAATTTACGGATTGGAAATAGGCATAAGCGAACTGAATTCTATTGCCTCGCTGATTTTACGTTATCAATGGCAAAAATACCTTTGTATTCTCGTATAGCAACAGATTACTGGACATCAAGTTTTTAATAAATTTTGTTTGTTGTGGTAATACAGTATTTTAAGAAACTGCAACAATGTTCCTGTACATACAGACGTGATATGATAGGAACGTTACTATTTTCTCAACTTTTTTTTTTACTGAATTCTGTTCAAATATTTTAATTGAATCTTTTTATACATATAATAAGCGACCCGCCCCGGCTTCGCATGGGTAGTTCAACAAATTTACACAAAACCTTTACAAATTATATACCTAAACCTTCCTCAAGAATCACTTTATTGTAAGGTGAAAACCGCAAGAAAATCCGTTCAGTAGAAACATACAGACGGACAGACGCGGCGGGGGACTTTTATAATATGTGGTGATATATTTATAAAGGCGATAATTTACCATTTTCAACTCCCCATACTTTTAAAAAACTACTTAGCCTAAGATAAGATAAGATAGATCTTTATTGTACAACCGTGTTACAGAGGTGTTATGTAATACATGTGTTTCAACGGTAACCCAACTCGGGTATACAATGGACACTTAAAACTAAATTAAAACTAAGAAACACTTAACTATTATACACGTACATAGCATATCTATCTGTACAGAGTATACAGTATCATGAAGAATATAATTTAAAGAAATCCTTTAAATAATAGAATTTATTCTTAATAAAATCTTGGACAAGATACAAGATGTGGGCACGAGTCGCACTTGGCCGGTTGTTATCACCTCCTTGTCTTTCTTTGTTTTTCGTACAATATTTTAATATGAAATATCCAATCTGCCAAATTCTTCCGTTTTACAAATAAGATGCATCAGGCACCTTTCATTATTTAAATCGTTAGTTTTATTAATAAGATTTTATTTAGATGTGTCTCATACTGTTCCAGTTTTACAATGTTTTGAAGCTTTGGCGTTCATGCATATTCTCCTATAACAAACATAGTTCCTGTACGTGTTACCTGTATTCGCTATTTGCAAGTGAAATTAGATGCATAATAATCACCATTGGCTTGCTTAATGCAACCCAAATTAGAACAACCAAACTATTATTACATGATAATGTTACCCGCCTTCCCATGTTAGTACAATATTAATTAAATTGCTAACGGTTACATTTCTCTCTCTTCTTATTCATGTATGTGTCACAGCCAACTGTTTAAAATAGCCAGCTAATTAGAGGCCCGTTCATTAAACACCACACCGGCATCTAATTAAATGACTTAAGAAAAACTAGCCAAGTCAATGATCGCAACATTTAACCAGATGGCTGAACATCGTGAAAATTGGACATCGGTGAAATTGGACATTGATGAATATATGATGTTCGGTTACGTTAAGTTTTTTAGGTTACAATACTTACAATTAAATCACTTGGCTGAGTGAACTAGTCGTTTTCTATGTTAATCATAAAACATGAATCCTTATTATTATCTTACCCTGAGGTAAGATAATATTACTTGCCAATTTCCATAGTTCTAGATCAACGGGCAGTACGCTATACATTTTGATTCCCTTGAGTCTCGAAATATACCTTACCTACGCTTTTTGCGGCATAAAGGGCGATATCTTTTTTTTACGTTAACTTAGAAGTTTGATTTTTTTACAGCTTCAAAGAATTGTAGACCTGAAGTATATGGGTATAATTTCAACTCTATACCTCTACGCATTCCCGAGATAAAGGGTATTGACAGACAGACAGACGGACAGACTCACGGACGGACGGACATACAACAAAGTCATCCTATAAGTTTTCCTTTTAAGGTACGGAACCCTAAAAATATATCCATAAGGTTAAAAAGCCCTCGACTGTACCTATATTTGGTGTAAATGAACGCACAGTGCGCCGGCGGAAGCTACTGGTGAATAACGGCCTCCGGAAGTCGGTAATTAATATGTCGCCGTACTGCGCGCGCGATACGAAAACAGGAGCCTGGGTGAGTTTTCATAAAACCATGGAATAGGCTACTTTATAGGTAACCTCAAGGAAGAGATCCCTCATAGGGATAAGCTCGCCTTTGTACCTAAATTTATATGAATTTCATGTTAACTTTTTTTTGTACAATAAAGTGATTTACTACTACTACTACTTACTTTAGAAAAATTCGTTTAAGAGTAAAATTCGTACTGTTCCAAAATGTTTTTACTCACTTTTATTTCGATTAATATACAATTCTCAATATACTTTAGGTTATGGTTTAGGTATTTAGTTTTATCATATAAATGTCATTGTAGATTGATTTTAAATTTGGTGTAGTCTGTAATTTCGATGACAACGCAATAATATTATTATTTACTAAAACGAGACTTAATCGTGTAGAATTAGGGCCTCGGGGAGTATTAATTGATAAAATATGTAAAGAAGAAGCAGTACAAGTACAATATAAAAAAACAACAGGTGCCGAAATACTGTCTTTTGTCTTTTTAAAGCTCTAATATTTTAATTTAAAAAAAAATACCATAGATACAGGAAGATAAATTGGCTACAATAAATTGAAAATTAAACTCGTTCTACATATAGGTCGTACATATTTCATCATACTTCAACTGCAGCCTGTTCATGAATTCCCAGAGGGATGTATACTGATGTACAACATGGAGATACTTATACAGTAAACAGTATACAAGTGTGCATGTCCGGTTTATAGGGCTTAGCGGTGTCGTGCAAACAGCATGATATTAACAGCTATATTAGAGGCGCATCCTAGTTTACAAGCTAAATCAGACGGTTTACAAGCTCAAAGTCTTATTTAGTAGCTACTCGTTGCTACGAGAGACGCATTTCAGAATATTCGATCACAAGAAATTACAGTATAAGCATTCAAAGTAGATTATCACTTCTAGGTCGCGTTACCGTATGTATACTTTGACACGATTAAGTAATATATAAGATAAATTAAAAGCAGTAAAAACCAATTCCATTTTTAGATTGTTCTGTTGTATGAACACTTATTATTATTACAAAACACTGATTTAAAGTTTCACGATTTTTACTCATTATTATTCACAACGGCGGGACTTAATCGCTTAAACCTCCGACGTTTCGAGGACGGCGTTGTCCTCGTGGTCTTCTCTGAGTACTTTCTACAAAAGTCACATTATAAATAATTTAACAGGCTCATTTTAATTTATGGTATTTTCTATAAAAAGGGACCTTATTGTAGATGGCGCTTACGCCATTATTAACGATGCTCCGATATAAATACGCGCGCGGCGCTGAGCGGCGTAAGCGCCATCGACAATAAGGTCCCTTTTTATAGAAAATGCCCCATTTTAATAATAGAATATGAATTGGATCTGCATTACTAGACACTGACAGATCAGATCCATATCTAATCCAGATCAAATTCATATCCTGTTATTAAAATAAGAATAGAGGTACCTACGTCAGTAACTCTCCCAACAGTTCGAGTTTCTTGAAATTCATTTACTTATAAATAGGTACATAAATATATTTGAAATGTACTTTGAAAACATCAGACTTTAACCAGAAATTATTCGCACTTTAAAACGACATATACCTATCCTGTAATAATAGTAAAGTATGCAGAGTTTCCAGCAGACGCCGGAAGTGCCCTCTGGCGGGCGAAGCTGTAATTAAACATTATTTTGTAACTACCCTCATTCTGGTCACACGATACAAAGGAGGACAGATTGTGCATTCCATACGACGCAACGTTACAACAATTGAAATTACTTTTTCTAACTTTTGCTCTAATTCATAAATCTATCGCAGAAAAAAAATTAAGTATTGTATAACAAGAACACGCTACGAAATTGTAGAAATAGGGTAGTTGACAAATTTTTAATAATAGTATCAGTCGATCAGGCTTGTTTTGAGGATCAAATGTCTATATGGGACCCACTGCCTTAAAGCAATACGAAAGTCACAAATGATAATCTAAGATTGACAATCGCACTTTACTGACGAAACGCTTCTAACGAATTGACGTGACGTCACGATGTATTGCCATTTTGTTTAGAAGCCGTTTCGATGTATGGAAAACCAGGAAATTGCGATTTTGTCGGTGAAATATGTATAGCGTTTATGTTTTTTTTTTTATAAAGTGTAAGGAATCGAATGGTACCATATTTTTTGTTTTTGTGTGTTAAAAAACATTTGTAACAGGTCTTGTATTTTTTTATATTTTCAATATATTTTTTAAATTTCTAATTTATTGTTATAAATTGTTCATTTTTTATTTATTTAACAAGATATAGTTGTAAAATGTATTGTGTCAACAACCCTATTAAGATGTTGTTATTATAGAAAAACTTGTGTTTAAACAAATGCAGTAGTATTCAAAGTGCATATATTTATTAATGCCTTGATAAAAGTCGACTTTCTGTGCATTCTTGTGTTCTGCTTTAATTGTTCTCACTGCGGACATGGGTGATTTCGCCCGGCTAGTTTGAACACACTTTGAAACTATTAAATGCAATTTGATTAATTTCTTAGTGAAATAATACGTATAGCAGCAGACTGAGCTACAAGATAGAAACTTATATTGTATATATATTTTTAGTAAAAATTCTAGTAAACAGCATTATTATAATCGAATTTAAACTGTTCTGAGACATACTAACATTAAATCATTTTACGGTTTAGACTCACTTGTTTTACAACAACAAGTGAGTCTAAACCGTAAAATGATTTAAGCATTATTATATTTGGTTGACGTTTAGTAAAAACTCTTAAAGTTCGAAACCATACTTTTCATAGTTAGTACGGCTGGAGTTAAAAATTATATATAAAAAAAAACTTAAATTCAAGTTGTAAACTTTTAAACGTATGCGGTAAAATAAATCTCACTTTTGTACCTCAACATAGGCAACGAACCCATATAATTACTATGAAACCCATGCAAACTACTTATAACCCCACTAAGTACTAACAATTTCAATGGCCAAGCATTGTTAGAATGGCGTCTTTCAACCATTTTCAGCTCTCAGCACTTTTCTACGGCAAAGTTTCTCACTGTCGTATCAAGTCCAATTACAACGTTCTAAATTCCTTTTTATTTCATTGCCGTAAAGTCTTCTTTCCAAGCTATAGCCACACCAAGACTCAAGCTTGAGAGATTTGTCTGGTTTGTCCTCTTACACGTTGCTACCCAATTACGCGTATCGTGTATGCCCCTCAGATGAGTAAGGGAACGGGGGGATAGAGGAAGCATTATTTTTAATGATGCGACGCCACATGCACTCATAAACGGTGTAAACGGCTACTAAGCAAAATTGTGGGATATAAGCATTTTGATTATCTAAAGGCAGTTGCAGTGTCTATTTTGGCAAGAGATGCATTGCATTTATTATACTTTATAGTAACAGTACTATAAATTAGTTGACGATATTGTTGGCGAAATAAAATTCCACAAACATGCTGATTCGAGTATCGTCAAAAGAGAGGTACTCGTAGCGTAGCGACTGACTAGTTGCCTCTGTCCCAAGAGAGGCCAATTCAAACTTATATTTTAAAACGATGTCAGTCGCTCGTGCGTCCTGCTCGCGCCAATACATGTACGGACAAGTACGAGCAAGATTCACTCGCGACTGACATCATTTAGATATCATTTTGATGTCACAATGTAAGTTTGAATTGGCCTCCGAGCTGAGGTTAGAAATAGATTGTCGATGCTCACGGACTTAGTCGTAGCACTTGACAATTGATTTACTTTAAAATGAAAGAGAACAAGGAAATAAACAAAATACTAAAAAACTCAATGAGATTTATGCCATGGTTAGGTTTAAAAACGATATAATCAAAAAACCGTAAAATGGGGTGAGTAGGAGCAAAACTGACATTCAAACCTCGATAACATTTTATTTTTACATATGCAAACTGAATGGTGTATATAATAAGTGTTCCGGACGTTTGTATTTTAGTTTTTATTTTATTTTGGGTAGTTCAATTTCATAACTTTGACGAAAAACAGGAAAAACCACCTCACCCCGTAGTCCCTCGTAATTGGGGTGTGATGGGTTTTTATACAAAGGTGATTTTTTAAGATTGTTGGCTCGATTTTTTTTATTATGAGTATTTACTATAGCTCCATTTTAAATTAAATACATTATTTTTGTAGCAATTATTATTAGCCCTGAACCCTACTCACCCCATTATACGGTACCTATATAAATAGCACATGATGCCTACACAGAAAACACGAATAACTCGCAAACATAAAATAGGTATTTTAGGTATTCGAATATTCGAATTTTACTGACGAGATATTCGAATATTCTTCAATGAAAAGTATGAAAATCTAAGGAAAGGAGTTAAAAATCAGTTTAATTATCTTTTTTTATGAATCCATGCTATATACGCATTACCAGCATTCTAACCCAGGGCCCACAACTTCGCAAGCAGAATTTCTACTACCAACAAGGCGCTACATTTCTACATAATTTGAAACCTAACACTTGATGTCGGTACGAGCATGATTTTCTTACAGTAGTAATTTTGTTCAATTCGAAATAAAATGTATTCATTAAATCAACATTACACGCGTGTCTGTAAGCAATTATCACGTTTCCCGTGTTAAATGAAAGCAACTAACCGTGATAATTATTTTCAGTTGAATGAGAAGAGATGTAATGAATATCACACAGTAATATTAAAGTTAGAATAATTGTTAATGTCTTGACTTCAATTAATGTTAAACAAACAGTTCTAATATTAAAACAGTTACGTTCAAAACGGGATCAATTTTTTTTAGTATATACAAATGAACTTCAGTTACCTGTAGGTAATTTATTGACTTGATTAGAATGAAGAAATACCTACTCTAAAAAAGGGCTGTATAAATATATAAAAAAACCGGCCAAGTACGAGTCGGACTCGCGCACCGAGGGTTCCGTACTTTTTAGTTTTTGTTGTTATAGCGGCAACAGAAATACATCATCTGTGAAAATTTCAACAGTCTAGCTATCACGGATCATGAGATACAGCCTGGTGACAGACGGACAGACGGACAGCGGAGTCTTAGTAATAGGGTCCCGTTTTTACCCTTTGGGTACGGAACCCTAAAAACAACAAGGGCTAACATGAAGTACTACAACAGATTGTCCTAAAATAATAAGTATTCCCATTTTTGTCTCAACTGTTATTAAGGGCAAGAGCTTTCAGCCGCTGTCACTTAAAGTGACGCGCCGAACGAGCTGTTATGATAAACAGTTTATCCCAGATTGGAGTGCCTTAAAACGTCTATTATTTTATACTTACTGTAGGTTTTTTGGAGAAATAGCCGCGATAATTTTTAAGATGATAACTTAATATCTTTTAGAAAAAAAAATGTTGACTTATTTTCTTTATGCCATTTATAGTCTATATCTATGTACGTTATCGGGACTTACACTTTTTAATTACTAAAATACTTAAAGTCTTAAGTCACTGTGAATAATCTTGTGCTTAAATCGAACTCGTGTCTGTAGCCTGCATTTTGGCAGTGAGGAGACTCTCACCAGAAACTGGGGAACGATCTGAGTAGGTAGTCGCTAACTTAACGCTTTCTTCTTGAAACGTCTGAAGCCATTTAACCACAGTTCTCAGTTTTAAAGGTTAAAAATTCAATTACCGTATAACACTACATTGACAATGTTATAATAAATTAAGTAAATTATTGAAATTTAACCTTGGAATTAGGTAGCAAAGATGCATGTAATATTTAGTACTTTTTTTATAAGAATAAATGGTATTTGAGACCCACAATCAAGGTCTTAATTGTATTACCCAAGAACAAGGTTTCTGCAATCCTAAACAAAGGTACTTTTATAGAGAAAAAGGTTTTATAGTAATGTGGAGAAATAAAATATGTTGTACAAATTTATGCTGATTAAAACAGTTTACTCACGACCTACGAAATAGAAAGCTAAGGGATTCTTAACTTCTATTGAGAAATAGTCATAAATATTTGGAGCTGTCACGATACAAAAGTATCATACTATATATGGACAGAAGAGCACTGCATGCATAAGATGGATAGATACAGTCCAATAAGTACCAAAAAGAACTGCACTACAAGGGCTCAAAATCAGATACGCTGGAATGGGAAGCAATGGTCGATAGAGAAACCCATTTTAACAAATAAACGTATTTATACCTAAAAACCTAAAACAACCGCTACGACCTAGAAAAAGAAGGCGCTAACATTTTCATACTTGTGGTATAGGTATGCTTGCTTTCTAAAGGATGTCCCAAAAAGGACGCAAGATTTGAAATTGATGAAAAACACATTTTTAGGGTTCCGTACCTCAAAAGAAAAAACGGAACCCTTATAGGATCACTCGTGCGTCTGTCTGTCTGTCCGTCTGTCACAGCCTATTTTCTCCGAAACTACTGGACCAATTAAGTTGAAATTTGGTACACATATGTATGTTTGTGACCCAAAGATGGACATGCAATGTAAACAAATTAATTTTACCCACGGGGGCCACTTTTGGGGGGTAAATGAGAAAATTAAAAAATAATGTTTGTCAAACTATATTGTGTTACATATCAAATGAAAGAGCTCATTGGAAGAATCTCAAATATATTTTTTTTATAATTTTATGATAAAGTTTAGAAGTTATTCAAGAAAATAGGCAAAAAATGACAATCCCCCCCCCTTTATCTCCGAAACTACTGGGTCAAAAATTTTGAAAAAAATACACAAAATAGATCTTTACCTATAGATCACCGGAAAGCTTATTAGAAATGTGCAGTCAAGCGTGAGTCGGACTTAATTACTTAGTTTTTGATCCGATCCCTACGGGTTTTTTAAAGACATTTCACATAAAAAATACATTGTTTAAATTGTGTAATGTACAGAACCCTTGGAACGCGATTCCGACTCGCACTTGGCCGGTTTTTTTCGTTATAATACATAATGTATATAAAATCTTGAAATACATAAAATAGGGTTATTTGTGGAATAATACGTCAGGCAAATGTCCTCCTATAAGGCTTTGCTGGCACATACGCACTCTTTTGTCAAAAATTTCTCTGACCATAAATGCGGCTGAATTTCTCCAACGCAGCGTCGAATTTCCTCTTTTAAAGCATAAGTGGTTGTGGGCTTATTGGCATAGACTTTATAGATTAGATTAGATATTTATTCTCATAATATGAAATTACATTATAAATTATGCTAGACTAAGCTACATGAATTTATATTTATTATGATACTTTAAATAACCCTAAAAACAAGTAAAGGCGTTAAATCGCAAGATCTAGGGGGCCAATTTTGATCACCGAATCGAAAGATCACACGACTAGGAATTTTCGAACCGTACCCGCCAAACTTTCATTACTTTTGAAATATTGTTCAATAATAAAAACGCGTTGATTCGTATAACCCGCCATTTTTACAAACCCTAAACATTCAGCTGTCAAATAGTTTTTTTTTTAAGGTTGCCAGCACTAAAATACAAAAATGGCGGCAAATTGAAATCTTGCGTCCTTTTTAGGACATCCGTTATAACATTGCGTTTCTTTCATTCTTCAACATTCTTCGTTTGAATTGGCAACTGTGGATGGTTGTAGCTGAGTATACTGCTGAAAAACGGTGGCACTTCAAGTTGTAATTCATAAAAACAATACCACTAAACATTTGCAACGTTACCCTTTGAATATTAACACACCTATTGTACAACCCATAACAATTTCCAATAAATCCTTTCATCCTTCTAACACCCAATAGGAATATTGATCCTAACCACGCATCCATTACTGGGTGGAAAGGGGATTAAAGGAAAGCTCCTCTGGTTAGGCAGCGCTGTGTGTGATCCAGTTCGGAAATTTCCTCGAAGGTGACCGCTGGGGGAAGGTGAACCTTGGTAAATTTCAATTTACGTCTCTCGTGAGCATGTCGCGCATACATATTGGCACATCAAAGGCATTATCCGGGCGGTTCAAGTTAAAGGAGATGCATATTAATATGATCCGTAATACGTAATGGCCGTGAAGGATATTCAAAGGTATTCTCGCATTAGAAAAGCTATGTTGACAGGTTTAAAGTTTAAAACTAGATTAAGGTACAGGAATGAATATTCAGATTAATTATAAGTAGTAGTGGTTTCGTCTATCTACTATATCGTAGTCTCGTCTATCCCGGTCACAAAGTCATTGAGACAATATCTATCTGGGATGACATTGCTGTGCCCCACCACACAAAGCGAGATGACATTCACAGTGCCCATACCTCTATTTTGGACGTAGTTTAAGGACATACCCGGGTCCAATGACATACCCGGGTCCAGGACATACTCGGGTCCAGGACATAACCGGTTCCAGGTACTAGTTATCTGGCCTATTTTCTAAACATAAATCAATTATCAAAGCAAAACTTAAATGGGTTTTACAGAAATTAAATCGTTACACAAGGCGCTTTGCTATTTGCGTTTATTTTATGTGAAGGTACGTTTATATGAAGTAAATCACTTCTGTAACTTGCAGCCCTATTCCGGAAGGGTTCAGTAACGCGCGCGTTTACGGGCGAAGGGGTTAACAGGCCGGATAGTGTTTGAAGTTACCCGGCGGCCGCAGTGTTATTAGGCAGGTCTACACCGACCGATGTGAATGTGAAGGCCATAATATTTGTTACGTCTTTTCACTTCAAAAAAATATTAACCTACATTTTTATCTAGTTTTAAACCCACCTGATAGTATTTATTAACATGAATAGAATAAATAAAGTTAGAAACTCCAGAGGAGTCACACGCTCTCATTGCCATCACTCAAATAAATAAAGAAAGAATAATCCTAAACGCATTAATAAAATAATATAAGTAATTGTTTCTTTAAAAGCTATGGCGCCTCAGGGGGCCTAGCCAAATGACAATCGTCGATAGAAAACGCCAATCGAAACTTTTATAATGTATGAAAATAATTACGTGACTTTTCGTAGCATCTGTCATCCCGATACAGTTAAATTTTTCGTTTGGCGTTTGTCGATATCGTCATCTTGGCTAGGCCCCCAGCTCAACAATAAGTTGTACCTGGTATTATTTTTAAATATTTATTACACTAACGGCCCAATTCAAACAATACTTATAAGATGTCATAGCGATACGATAATGATCTGTCAGTGTCAAAAGTACATTTCTTCAACCAAAAACGTCACTTTTGACACTGACAAATCGATACCTTATCGCCGTGACATCTTATAAGCATTGTTCGAATTGGGCCGCGTTACTCCACAGTGGGTTCGAGAACCTGTGTTTTTTTACGACAAGCAGCGTAAAACGGTATATATCTATTTTTGCGCTGGATTTTTATCATGAATACAATCATGAGCTTGATGGATGTTATGTAAGCCCTATTGAATCTCAGTGAGAGATTAATGATTGACGTTGCCAAGCTTCCATTGCGTTGCTATTCTGGTACATACCGGGTTTATCTCTGTGATATCAACGAAGTGTTTTTGCTTCGAGTTACTTTGTGCATATTTATATTATAATATTAACTGCGTTGCAGTACATGGTTATTCTCAATAACGTGTTCCTGATTGGTTTGTGTCAACCCTGGAATTGAGAAACTTAACGTTTATTAAGTTATGCAGACCCCACCGGCTTATGAGACGACGTAGTTTGATAGTTCAGATCTGTAATATACTTGTGTAAATTGCTACGCAACTTCAAATAATATGAAGAGATAGAGATAGGATACTAGAAAAGGCAATAATTTCTAGAAATTATCACTCCATTAAACAATTTACTAGCAGATTTTATATTTTTGCGCTAAATGACTAAAGTATCCAATCCGAACTGTGTATTTAACGATTTAATCATGTGAACAGAAAAATATGTAAACATAACTTATGACAAACGTCCGAACATTACTATAGGTACAGATGATTGCATGCGTTTTATTACTTATCTATACATACACCCTAACTTAGTTGCCATTAGTATTTCCTGGCCTTCATAATATTAAGCCCGCGTTATTGTCCTTAGCAATTCTAAGACATAAATTATTAAATAGAAGGGAAGTCCTTTCAAGAAATATCCGTAAGTGAAACAGAGTGTAATAGACATCAATATGATATCACGAGTTAATGTAGAAAGCATTAACTCTGTAACGCCGCAATGAAACGTTTATCGGTAAAGTATCATCGGATGAAGAAATAAAGAAGCCGTATCATGTGCTGTTATCGAGCACCTGCCGGCTGGGACTGGCGTCTAAGGTGTACACTGCTACCAACTTATGTAGGAGTTCGTTAAAACTTTCAATCTTATATTCAACTCCTTACGAGTTAAATCTAAAACAATCACTTTCTCATAGCTCTTCAACATTTGATAAATGTGGTTTTTAAATTTCAAAATCATGCTCAACGGTTTGACTGTGTCTTGTCTCTCGTTATACGAGTACACCGTGTTTTTTTTTTTTAATTTCATAATGTATATAATATCGTCGCTGCTTTTGATATTCGCTATAGTGTGATCGAAGTAGGTTTTTGTTTACTGGTATGTGCTGAAAATGCACCAGCGAAACTGAGAACTGAAATAACTAGTTAACCAGAATTCACTATCCCGGATTACCGGAT
This sequence comes from Cydia strobilella, assembly GCF_947568885.1. NCBI lineage: Eukaryota > Metazoa > Arthropoda > Insecta > Lepidoptera > Tortricidae > Cydia > Cydia strobilella. The sequence continues at coordinate 5,880,554 of NC_086043.1, read as the reverse complement.
TACACTAGCAGCGTATAGGTACATATAGCCAGAACACCATATTCGTCTGATTTACGCGCCTAACGCAGCAAAATGCTCTTTTATAGTCCAGGAGGCGACGCCCAAATTTAAGTGCCCATCGCGTGCGCTGCGTGTAATGCCGTTTCATTAAGTTAACGTCGTAAGCAAGTTTACGCACGCGCCATTTGGTTAAGGTGATAGCATAAAGTTTCCCTACATCGGAAAATAACGGAGTATTTTGGATATCTTTACATTAAAGAACAATTATATGTTAAAAGCTATATTTTTGTAATAGATGGCGCTGCAAGCTTCTTTAAGTTGTAGCAATAAAAGTTTCATGGGCGAATTGGGGCAGCGTTTGAGGGAGAGAGGTCATGACCCTCGTTCCGGGTCATTCCTGATGCAGAGGCTGTCTGTCGCGGTCCAGCGTGGCAACGCGGCGAGCGTGATGGGCACCTTTGCGTCTGGACGGGCGCGGGACGAGTGGTTTGAGTAGGTTCTAGGTGTGTCTTTTTTTAGTTTAGTTTTAATTTAGTGTAGTTTATAGTTAATTTTAGGGTAATTTATTATTATGTACAATGTCGATGTATTGTTGTGACTTGGTTTTAGTTTAGTTTACTTTTTAGTTAATTTTAAGCAATAAATGTAAGATTATTTAGAATATAAGTAACTTGGTAGGTTACCCATTTAGTCTGTAAATATCTCAATTATTTTGTCTGTGAAGTAAAACTTTAACTTACCTTCCGGCTTCCAGTTTCACCGTTATGTTTTTGATGAGATATATTTCAAAGTCACAAAGTTCGTTGAAAAACCCACACGAGCATAACATCTTTACAGTTCAAGAAAATTAGTAAAGTAAAATATACTTACTTTGAATGTTTATTCTCCATTTTCGTTACCCACAAAGCATATTTGCCGACGGAACAGAACAATTCGACTTCACGGAGTCAATTAGAGCACCTTTCATTATGCAAAACAAATTACACACGTTCCGCGTCTACGTCGTTGGGTTCGAGAGTTCAGCCTGATTGGTTGTTATAGAATCTTACGGTTTTTGCAAATCTTAGTATTGCGGTTGCCCAAAAGATATCATTATAAAAAAACAAGATTAAGATATAATTATAGAGTCGCCTCATAAAGGTTCCTACCGTGTACCTTTGGGGGTTTGTATTACTTTTTTGATGATAATCAATGCAATGATGAATCCTGATTCACCTCTCTCTGTGGTCGCTCCCTCATAACTGAGGATCGTGGTCATCAGTGGATGTGGATGCTCCACACCTGGTTCTTTTAATCTGCCTCCATCGGTGCCTGTCCATCGCGTCTCTGACGACCGAGCAAAAGCTGGTTGAGGATGGGGCCCCTTTTACTTGATCGCTCCATCTAGTTGGAGACCGTCCCCGGCCTCGTTTGCCCTCCGTGTTTCCAACGATGATCAGCTTTTCCAGGCTTTCATCTCCCCTCCTCATTATGCGGCCGAAGTAGGACAATATGCGCTGCTGACAGACTGTGGATAGGCGAGTTTGGACACGAAGCTGTGAAAGGATCGATACATTGGTGCGCATGGCGGTCCAGGGTATCCTTAACATACGCCTCCAGCACCACATCTCGAATGCATCGATCCTTTGCCTTTCTCGGGCTCGTATCGTCCATGTTTCCACGCCATACAGAAATATGGGGAATACTAGAGCGCGTACTAGCCGGGTCTTGGTGGCGCTGGTTATACCTCTCTTCTTCCAGATGACATTCAGTCGGGTCATAGCTTCCTTAGCCATACCAATACGCCTTTTTATCTCCGGTACGCAGTCGCCATCATCGTAGATAAGTGCGCCCAAATAGACATAGTGGTCCACGATATCAACCCCTGGGACGATGTTAACTATTCTGGGCAGTTTTTTGGCACGGTCTACTACCATTAGCTTCGTCTTGCTCCTGATTCACCTACCATAAGTGAAAAGACATAAATAAAATCTCCTAACCAGCATGGAGAATTATTAGTTTCATTTTGCAAAATCTGCGTGCCAATGAAACTTCATTCATTAACTATTAACAAATATATCTAATCTCTATCTATTAAGTCTTGTCACTGTGTACAAAGTGACATAGAAATCATAATTATTCTTTGACCGTTGATGACCCTTCTGGCCTAGTGGCCGACCCTGCCTATGAAGCCGATGGTCCCGGGTTCAAATCCTGGTAAGGGCATTTATTTGTGTGATGAACACGGATATTTGTTCCTGAGACATAGGTGCTTTCTATGTATTAAAGTATTTATAAATATGTATACCGGGTGTGACCAAATAATTAAAACTTAGATTTTAGTCCTCAAACGGTGACTTCTGCTCAATCTAGACTTCCTATTTTTCATACAAAGTAAATATTATCTTCAATGTAGATACGCGATTATCATTGTAATTGATGTTGCTTGTCACAAAATAAACATAACAAAATCCGCAATACATTACGTCTTCGGATAAACTTTAAAATGTCTAAAAATCAAAACACAAGTTATTTTTAAAAGTTGCTGAAAAAATGTTGGTCAGTTTAAAGAGCCTACAGTTTTTTGCTCCTATTACAGGCCACACCCAGTATATGATATATATCGTTGTCAAAGTACCCAAAACACAAGCCTTATTTTATTGAGCTTAATGTAGGAATTTTAATTTGTGTAATAATTTCCTATAATATTTATTTATTTATTATATATTGTATCCACTAAAAGTCGTGACTTACAAGAGTTACAAGTGCAAAGAAAACCGCTCGCTTTTGAACCGGCAACGGGCTGATCTCTCTAACCAACTCGGCACTGTCGTCGTAATTAGCCGACACAGCCGGCTTTATTGAAATTCCTGCGATCCGACGGTTTGTCGTCGTCACCGGCTTGACCGAATGATGGCTGCGATTTCACACAGCTTGACAGATCTTTGCTATTATTATTTTACTACTGCTGCAAATCGGCATCAGCAGGGTGTTCATCCTCACACCCTAGCACCTAAATGGTCGCGTACTGTGCGGTTTAAGAGGAATTTCCTCTCGCGTACGCTTCGGCTGTGGAATGAGCTCCCTGCCGAGGTTTTCCCGAGGGGCTACAGTATGGGGTTCTTCAAAAAAGGAGTGTATAGGTTTTTAAAGGGTCGGCAACGCGCGTGTAATATCTCCGGTGTTGCAGGCGTCCATATGCTACGGTAACTGCTTACCATCAGGCGGGCCGTATGCTTGATTGCCACCGACGTGGTATAAAAATATTAATTTACGATTACCGCATTATGTAAATGGCACTAGAAAAAAAAGTCCATGATAGAAGATTATTTAATAATTTTGGATTCCTAAACAACAAGACGAAAAAGTTGCCTATTGTAAAATACTTCTAACGAGTTTTTCATCCATGTTTTGTTGCTTAAATTAGATTCAAATTTATTTTATATTGTGTACTTTATGGACGTGTTAATATTAAATATATTAATAACGGGTCACTCACGTATTTTAAGTCGTGTATCAGTACCGAGGAGTATCATCAGGAGCTTGCGTTGACGTGTAAAAAATATTGATAATAAATAAATATTGTCCTTAGTAATTGCCTACATTACTATGCTAAATGTTTTCCGTGCTTCTTGAGCTTCGTAGATAATAGTAATATGTTGTAAGAATGACAGTAAATGGTACGTAAAAAGGCATGACAACGCGCATGTTACAACTCTGGGGTTGCTATTGGCATGGTTATTTGCTACCGTCACGAAAAAAGGGTTATACAGTATAACCTACTTCCTGGCGCGCTCGTAGTCTATTCCACTCACCGCACTCGTCCCTTCGGCATCCCGCGTGGAATCCGCTTTGAACCGCTTTTGATCTTAGGCCTGGCTTCCACATACCTACGTTCACCGATAAATGTGGGAGTAAATTCTAAACCAGTATTTAAAGAGACTTCCAGTTATGAAACTATTGGGAATCAGAACTAAACAAATAAAAAAAGATTATAAAATTCGAATCGCCCTCCTGGAATCATACAGAAAACCATTTTTTATGTCAAAAGTGAAACTAAAATAGTCTTACGCAGCGTAATACATAGGCGAATAACACACGAACGCAAAGCGGAGCGATGCGGCACGGGTAAATCAATCCTTTGATACTTATAGAAGTGTCCTAAGTAGGCGATCTCGTTGCGAACGCGAACGTCGTGGGCCCGCCGCGCCGCGCCCCGCGCCGCGCCGCTTCGCTTCGCGTTCGCGGGTTATTCGCTTACGTAAGACGCTGCGTTAGCCCAAAGATCCCTTTACTTATCTACAGTTAAATTTAGCGAATTAATGTTGCAAACTTGGACGATACTGCATTAACTTAATAGATAGATAACTTTCCGCGTACTTACCTGAGTATTGCAGCATTCGCAGGCCGTGCCCGTACGAAGTATGTAAATAAATTATTATGGACAGTTTTTCACAAATCGACCTTGTTCCACAGTTAGCTCAATAATGCCTGTTTCATAGGCAGTAACCGATGACAAGACCTCTAGCTTCGTAGACCGGCTCACTACCGACTAAACTAGGAGGCACATCTGACCTCAGATTTTTCTTTGTTTCAGCTGCGCCCGCTTGGAGCCAGTTGATGTTCCTGATGGAGCCGCCAGCTCGCCTGGCATTCTCCAACAGCACAGGCGCCCGGGTCGCCTGCGCAGCGCACGGCACGCCCCCGCCTGTCATGTCCTGGTTAGGAGAGGATGGGGCTCTGCTCACTGACATTCCTGGATTGAGGTAAGTCAGTGAATTAACGTATTTTATCAGCACATTATGTGTTGCCTTTTAAAACTTATTGAGCAGAGACTTTAGTTATTTGTTCTTGTCCTTCAGTCGAGCTAGAGAGGTTTGGTCTTTTCGAGCAAGCATATTGTTTTTACATTATTAAACTGTGGCTGGTTGCCTCTATATCTTATATTTTTAAAAGCGATGCGACATCTATAAAAGAAAAAAACAAGTTTTAAATCACAATATCTACTTATGTACCTCAGCATATCGATACGTTTTTTGCGAACTGTAATACCATCTAATCTGGTACAAAGTGTTTAACCCTTAGTTTTAACTGAAAATGAACCAAACGCAAAATGTAATACATTTTCATTTGTTCAATAAATCTGAAACTTCGCACTCATTCCTTAACCAATGGCTAAAGTGATAAATGCACAGAAGTTCAAAGCTGGCTAGCCTGCGAGTAACCCCCTACTGGGCTATTACCACTCGCAATACAAACACGAGTTTAGAACAGAAATAAGCAGTGCAGCAGTAAGGAAAAATAAACTAAAGGTTGCAGTAAAGAAACTTAGTAAGAGCAGATTTAAAAAAATGCTTGACACATTGTTGTATTTGTTTGACATTAGTATCAATAGTATCATAAGACAGGATGTGAGTAGGTAACAACAGGCGGACTTATCGCTAAAAAGCGATCTCTTGAGGTAACATACATACAAAAAAATACGGTCGAATTGTAACCTCCTTTTTTATAGTCGGTTAAAAATATGAAGTGTTTTCACATGATGCGATAATTATGTGTTACCAAGACATTTGCTCACTCCGCTTGTGTTTACTTACTGTTATCGTCCTATACACTGTTGAAGTAAGTCCAAGTGTTTAGAGCCGGACCAACACCGACTCCCGTGGCTACGATTTATTCCGCAACTTTTACTGTGCACCGATAACCGCGTGTTTTATTTTACTTGCACTTGCGCTCATGTTTTTATTGTCTTCAATTTGCGTTGCAACTTTAGTGATCATTCTTTATTTTTATATTAAATATAGTATATATATAACTGCTAAACAGGCGCGAAACATCTCTGTCACAGGGCAAAAGTGCTTTTGTATGTCTGTACAGCTGTCTGGCTGTTTTCCTATACAGGTAGTGTTTTTCAATAGTTACAGCAAAAATGGTAAGTGCAGATGTTATAACCATAATAGGCAAGCTGAATAATACACTCGTTGTTATCAGTTCTTTTACGTCAGGCTAAATATATCCCATATACCATCCTACTAGGATGAATTTCTCAAATGTTCCGTTCCAAAGTGCCTTATTCTCGTGCCGTCCAGTGACAAAAATTAATAGCGTCCCGTAGTCCGGCGAGCGATAAAAGCACATCATTCATTCCGAGCCACAGATCCATCTCCCAGCGCTGCCATGCCAGTGAACTCACACAGATACAAGCTTTCATTAAAAAAAAAAAAATTCTTTATTCAACGACCAACTAGGATCAATCAGTGTTAGTAATGCTTATGGGTAATCTTATACTACGGTTAAATAGTAACAGCAAAATTAATTATATTATTATTACTATTATCAATTCCGTATTATATATTTATTTACAGATTTAAATATTTATACGTTCCTGCGCACATGAATGAGGCAGCAGTTGTTCAAATAAACACCGTCAACCCTGTCTGCAATCATGGTCAGGATGCTGTTGGAGCTAGCCTGGACTCTGCGCACCAGGGAGGTTGCTCTCTTGCGCATAGTGGTGTAGAAGCAGTCTACCCGCGCCTCCGCGAACATCCCTGACGCGCTACAGAACCTAGGCAGCCCCATCAGCACCATGTACGCGTTATTATATTGAACGCGCAGAGCGTTGTACCGTTTACGCGTATAGTCTGCCCACAGACTGCTGGTGTAGAAGCAAGTACAATAGGCTCTAAAGAGACTGAGCTTTACCTCCCTCGAGCAGTGAGCAAATCTGCGGGCTATCATATTCGCTCTGACGGACAACGCTCTGCGCTCGCGCTCAATGTCGTCGTCGTCTTTTAGGTCGGATGTCACCACATGACCTAGATATTTAAATTTATCGACAACTTTTAGTGATTGGCCATATAGTTTAACAGGTGGAAACAGCGGTGGGCTTTTACCCTTAACCCTAAAGACGACACACTCGCTTTTCTTAGAATTATAAATTAGCCCATGGCTCGCTGCGTATCGCTCGCAAATGGAGATGAGCTTGGCAAGTCCACACGCTGAGGCGCTCAGCAACACCATGTCGTCAGCGTAGCTTAAATTATTAACGCTCACTCCATCTATATGGCAACCGACACGGGTGTTACTGAGCTCCTCTATAAGCGCGCTCATATAGAGGTTGAACAGCTTAGGCGAGGTCAACCCGCCCTGCCTCACACCGCACTCTAGTCCATACGGCTGTGAATATGTATCCGCCCATCTGACCACATTGACCTGGTTATGGTACCAATATTTAAAAATACTACTAACCTCGGCCGGCATTTCCAGACTATCTAGCTTTTGCCACAAGATGTTATAATTAACCAGGTCAAATGCTTTAGATAGGTCTAGAAAACAAGCATAAACGGCTGTCCGCCTGTCCGTATAGTACCTAACTGTCTGCTTTAGCGCCAAAATAGCACTTTCAGTCGATAGACCTGGTTTAAAACCAAACTGATTATCGTGTAAAGTTAAGCACTTGTCTAATTGTCGGTTCAGCAGACAGTCAACCACTTTTGCGACTATTGTAGCGAGGGAAATAGGCCTATAGTTACATTTATCACTGACGTCACCAGTTTTATTTTTCACAATTGGGACCACTACAGTTTCCATCATGTCTGCAGGCAAGTATGAGTGTTGTACACAAAAAGTATACAACATCGCAAGCACTCTATTTAGATGATGACCAGCATGATGCAGATGCTCCACACTGAGGCCATCGTGACCGGGAGACTTCCCTCGCGTTATCGAACTTATAGCGTTTTTTACATCTTTCGCTGTAAACCGAGTACATATCTCCCGCCCACTAAAGCCGCAGTGCGCAGCATCCGCCGCCTGCGATGGTCCCAAAGGTGACTTAACTGTAAAATGATCTCTAAATAGCTCTGCTATAGACCCATTGTCGCTCACTCCATCGACGCTCACGGGCAGGCTTGTTTTACCGTTTAGCTGATTTGTAGACTTCCAAAACTGGCGAAAATCTCGATTAGAATGATGTTTCGCAATGATGTCCAATTTTAACTGCTCTTCGTGCTTCTGACACCATTTTAAACGAGACTTGAACACCTTTCGACTTTCACACATGTCGTCGTAAATATGGCCCGACATAGGTTCCCCATACCATACCCACAACTTAAACTTAAATTTAGCGTCTTTATGTGCGTGGCTCACATGTTTGTTCCACCCAATTACAGGCTTTTTTCTTTTAGACGATTTTTGATTATTATTATAATTATAACTGAGAGTTGCAGCGTCGCTTAGAGAATTAATAATATCATTATACATTTTATCAATTATAATTTTATGATTTGGATTGCTACATTTATAGCCACTGCAATCACGAAAAAAATCTGGAAAGTCAATAAGCCTTAATCTTTTGTTACATTCTGCCATATATATATTAATTTGATCAGGGTTCCTTTCACCCCATACAATTTTATTAGCTAATTTATTATTACTATGACACGTACGCTTAGGTTTAACTATATTAAAATCAAACTCTATTACTAAAGGGAAATGGTCTGACCACATTACATCATGTTTTATGTAAACATCGAAAATTGAAGGCGCGGCTGATTTAGTGACCACACAGTGATCTAGCCATCTTTTTGAACCATGCGCTTCGCTTATAAACGTATAAATCCCGGACTGTTCGCCCAATTTGTCGATATCCGCGCACGTCCAGCCTTGATCGGCACAAAAGTTTATTAGTTCGTTATAAAATCGTTCGCCCGGGTGCGCGTTAAAGTCACCGAGTATGTAAACTGATTCAATGGTGTTAATGTCCACGATAGCACTTACCGTGGCAAGGCAGTCCGTAAATTCCGTCAAGTTTTCGGGCTTATCCGTCGGCATATAAATGTTTAACACCAAGAATGAGCTTTGGCCTATAGTTATCTTAACACCACACACTCGCGGATTACCACATTGCACCACGGTTACATTTTGAAACACGGCTTTATTCCAAAGTAACGCGACGCCCCCAAATGGTCGACCCTGGATCATGCCGGCCGCTGCATCCATTGCCGACGTCGCCGTGTATCCAAAGGAATCGTTAATGCTACTTAGGAACTGGATATCCCATGGCGCTAGCCAGGTTTCTTGTAGACCCATGATGTCACATGACAAACTTAGTCGCCGTACACTTTCAATTGAGCGTTTTACACTCTTACAATTGAAGCTAATTAATTTATAAATATTTTTATCCATTTATCTATTATTAAATAATGCCGCTTGGGCTAGGCCCTTTCGTGTCTCTGTATTTAAAGTGTACAAATTTCCGAAATATTACGCCATGGGGCCATAGTGATTCGTTTAAAAATAAATCTGGTTTATTTTTGGCCACTAAGAACTTATAAGCGCAGTGTTCTTTTTCCTTATATATCGAAAGCTTTTGGAGCTTGATATTCTCTCCGGTCTTATCGTATACATACTCCTCTATATTTTTCACTGTCGTTTCCTTATGTACTCTGGTTATAAACATAAGAACCTTCGGGTCAGCCGCTCTAAACTTTCCATCACTAACATTTGCACAACCCTTTCTGCCTAGAAAACGACCGCTGGGTTTTGGTTTCGGCCTCCCTACTGTTTTCCATTCGCCCTCCTTTTTAGCAATATCTGCAAAAGATTTACGCTCAGATAATATTTGTTTATCTCCGCTACAGTTAATATCGGCGCGGATAGGTACTTGCGCGCTCATCAGGTGATCGTCCGGCTCAGCGATAGGTAAGTCAGTCGGGCCGGTCGGGCTCTCGGCCGGCGCTGACGTCACAGCCACAGCTGATGCATCTACCGCTTGCTTCTTATTTTTGCATTTATTATGCGGCGAACTCTGCGATTTATTGAGATTCTCTTGACTTAATGATTGTGTTTTACTTAAAATCGGCGTAAGAGGGTTTTTTGATGTCATCGTGTCACCGCCATTGTTAGGTTTAGGTGAAGTCCTTTGTAACGACTCTTGGGACGTATTTAAGTGCTGGTTTGGCGATACCCTGGGCTTCGGCGACATGTTGACATCTTCATACGAGTCCGTATTGCAAAAAGATATCCCCAATGGCCCACTGTCGTATATCCAAGCTCCACGTCTTGCATTTACGTTGCCGAAGCTGGACATTGGCAATGTCGGATTTTTTAAGGTCTGGATATCAGATCGTAACTCTTCGAACTGCTGCTTCGTCGCATACGTCATTTTTACTGAGTCTATGTCACGTTGAATTTTGGAAAGATCTTTTAATAGTTTTGTGCAATCCAAGTGATCAATCGATAATGGCGGTAGCCTTTCTAAATTTCGTGCAACAAACACTGGCACTTTTTCTGAGTCGATCGACTTCAATAACGACACAATATCTTCTAAGTCCCGTGCCTCCTTTCCTCGCTGTTTCCTTAAGATGTTACGCTGATCCGTTGTTACCGAATCGAACAATAACGATTTCGAATTTTTAATTTCATCACTCGTAAATGCACTCGAACACAGGCGCACTAGAGTCTCGTCGTCCACTAAGGACATTTTATTTTGAATATACGATAGTAATTCGTCAATAACGATATTACACACATTGCACTTTACAACGTTCGACATTCTTGTTTTCGTTAAACCGTATCACGGGGGTTGACACGTTAGCGCTCGCAACCGCTACCAACCGCTGCGCGCGCGACTGAACTAATAACTGAACTAAAATTAAACTTGCGCATTAACAACTTTGTTTCTTCTTTTTTAATTAGGAGTCGATTTTTCAGGATTCTATCAACAATCGACTCTTAAAAAGGTACTTCAACTTCTTCTTCAACATATTGTCCTACTTTACCGCACTAGTGCGATAATTAGCACATTACATGTCGAAAACTTAAAGGGCCATAATATGTACATATTATGTACTGTAAAACGTTGTACGATAAATGTGCGAATAGGTAATTCGCAACGCTTGTCGATTTAAAACATTCCCTTCGGTCGTGATTTAATTTATCGCCACTCAATTCGGCCCAAGTAGCATTTATAGGTATACGTCATTATGACGTCCGTTACGTCATTACGACGTATAAATGACGTCATTATGACGTCGCTGACGTCACTTTGCTACCTGGGGGATTTTCTATTTTTCGCACTTGTATCGTAATGTACTATTTTAAGTGTGTTAAGATAAAATGTTACGAGAAAGACTTTTGTATGATCTTCGATAGGGAAATCTGCGGACGCAAATGCGAAGTTCCAAATATTTTTGGCATCCTGGCCCTAATCCGCTTGGGGTTTTCAAGCCAGAGCTCATCGTTTTTCTTATTTTTTCGAAATTACATATCTTTCATCTGAGTTTGACATTAAAGTTTAGTTACCTATTACTAATGGTAAATTAATAAATCAAAATCCGGATTTTTATAATCATTTTAAATGTTTAATCTTTGAAGCGCTGGTGGCCTAGCCGGTAAAAGCGTGCGACTTTCAATCCGGAAGTCGCGGGTTCAAACCCCGGCTTGTACCAATGAGTTCATCAGAACTTATGTACGAAATATCATTTGATATTTACCAGTCGCTTTTCGGTGAATAAAAACATCGTGAGGAAACCGGACTAATCCTAACAAGGTCTAGTTCCCCCTCTGGGTTGGAAGGTCAGATGGCAGTCGCTTTTGTAAAAACTAGTGTCTATATCAATTCTTGGGATTAGGTTGTCAAGCGCACCCCAGGCTCCCATAAGCCGGGGCAAAATGCCGGGATAACGCGAGGAAGATGATTATAAATGTTTAATCTTTCTGTAACTTTATTAAGTAAGTAGCTACAGTAAATTAACCTGCTTATGTTAAGTATACTTTTTAATATCTATTTTTAATTCCTTATCAGTTAACATCTGTACTTAATACTATCGGTATATAAAAATATATTTCATTACATTAAAAAAGTGATATAAAATATAAGAAAGTAAAAAAATTCTGTGGCAGAACACGGGAGGAAGCCGGGACAGTTAATCTCTACGCGACGACGGGATTACCGACGACTCCGACGAGGCGACTTGCGGCAAAAAGTTGCGAAAAATGTTACGTTAATAGGGTTAATCCGCGATAATGAGGAAAACAGGCACACTCCCAAATTACTGAGAGAAAATAATAGAACAGGACAGTATGCCTTTCCTGTTTACTTTGTTACGTCTGAAAAATAAAAACCCGAAACATATTTTTGAAGATAGGGTTTTTCTTTTATCAATTAATGTACCTACAATGTGTCAACTAGGAGGCCAATTCGAACGTACACTGACATCATAATGATATATCTGAAAGATGTCATTTAGTTGTCGTGCCAATACAAGTACGGACAAGTACAAGCGAAATGCACGATAACTAATGACATTAGTCTAACTACCTTCCAATTGGCCTGTAAATATAATAATCTATATTTTTCTAGAAACGTGTAGGGTCAAGACGGACACAGTGGCTCAGCTCGAACAATGGTTCAGTCGCCCAAATATCGCCCCTCTCGTGTTGAAATTAGGTTGAGTGAGCCACTATACCCGGCCTTTTTATACCGAGCCACTGTTTCCTCCTTGACCCTACATCAGTCACCTAGTGAACCAAACTATTAGCTTAGCACCTCTGCATACATTATAATATGCAGGGGTGCTAAGCTAATAGATTTGCTGACTGCATAAAAATCGGTGACTGCCATGCGACTGAATTGAATGATATTAAATTTTAGTGTTCGTTTAACTAAAGATTCGTGTTATCGATTCAAAAAAATATTTGTTTCGGAGGAAAGTAAATATTTAAATATATTAAAGCTTATTTAACACAACCCATAAGTTAACTAAACTGTAGTTGCTAACAGAGTATAACCTACAATTACATATTGCTACCTACCGACGTATTAATAACGGCCTTGCAGGGTATCAAAACAAACTACTTGCTTTAGCCCAAACTCAATCATATACTGAGCCTTTCTTGTATTAGTTATAACTATTATAAGGTCGATCGCATGTCGACACTTTTTTTAAAACGACTCAAGCGCCAGTTCTTGCCAAATAACTGTCGACCTTATTTGCAAGGATAGCAATAGGTCGTTAATCTTGGTCCCGTTATAGTATCAAATTAGTAGGACCCAGCTAATTGCCATGTTCACGTCGACGCGGACCGGCACATATGTATATTGAACTTAATTGATTAAGGGTACTGAATTAAAAGTTACGCCGTGTACTAAGTGGTAAGTTTAATCATCTTGTAACGGTTCGCTATAAAGCCTCGTTCGCGTTTGGCGCTTTGTGCTGGCCGGTTGTTAAAATTTAAATTTTTGCAGATTGTTGCATCTTTTAAATATCCTTAATTTATAAATATCGTTAATAGAGTGAAACCAAGAAAAGTCTGCAGATATATTGACAGCACACGCAGTGCAGGCGTTATTTTAAATGTCAAACTTCTATGAAATTATGATGTATAAATAACACTGGCACTGCGTGTGCTGTCTTTTCTTGGTCTAACTCTATCTACCTTAATTAATGTCATTACCGGGTTTAACGCGATTAAATTTCATTATTTTACCTTTTTCCGACGTTGCAACTAGGTTGCACTAGCTGTGGTCACGGAAGACAGACGTCCCAGCAAATGTCAATTGAGATATTGGTAAACAACACTAAACTACCCGAAATTAGTTTATATAAATGTTCGGGGTAGACAAATAAATTTATCTACCCGTTTCTGTTTAATGTTTAATAAGTACACGGTACGACACGCAACACTAACAATATCCGCGCGCACTGGTCCGAAGATAGATCCCTTGGTTTCAACATTTGAACCACTGGTCCCCAAGTTAACGATAATTTGTACCCGTCTTCCCTGTTTTCGGGTGTTTTTTTAATTACGATCCAAGGATAATATTATAGTGACGCTCGGTGGAGAGGACTTTTGTGTAGCTCAATCCAGTGATTTGTTTCAGTTATCAGCAAGTGTTCAACTATTGCGGATTTGTGTACTTCGGGGGCGATTTTTAACAGCCGCTATGTGCTCCTTCACCCTTTCTTGAACGCTACGCTTAGTCTGGCCAACATACGCACTTCCACAACTACATTCTATCTTGTACACACCGGAAACCCGCCCGCACACACACCGGTGTGGAAGTTGGATCAGTACTTAGAAAATTCTCCATTAAGACTGTATACACGCCGTTATTGAAAGTAGCGAGTCTTTTACGCAGCCCAAAGGATGTCATTCCGTACCAGAATCCCGGTGTGTACAAGATAGAATGCAGTTGCGGAAGATAGTCATGGTTAATATTCATCAAATTGCGTTAAAATATTTTCTATAATGTTAATATCAAGAGAGAAAAATGGGGACTACGTTTGTATGAAGTAGCGGTCGTCCCCTTTCATCTTAAGTCTAATGGTAATACTATTGTTTTCTATTCTTTTTTTATCTGCAAAAAGTGTCACATTACACTTTTGCCTCATATCCAAGACTGGCGAAGCGACTGTCATTAATAACGATCTTTTAACTCAGGAGGGAAACTAGACTTACTGAGTTATTTTTTTTTTCCTAGCGACATTTTCCATTTTCAATAACAATGATAATTTGTATATACAGTCCGGGGACTACCTATTATGACTCGGGGTTGAAATCTTTGAACCTATAACGTTCGGTCTCCCCCCGACTTTCCGATGGGCCATAGATTTTCTAGTGGTTCTTTATTACTATAACTATAATAGTCCATAAAAAAAACCTTAAACACGAAACCTCGTGTAAAAAAGTGTTTACCTTTACTTATTGTCCTTTCAATGTCTAGGTACAGTGCAACTCCTCCAAGTGTACTCTTTGAAGGTCACAAAAATATGTGACACGCTTTTATGACACTACAAATCAGTGTCATATATTTTTGCGGCCTTCGTTGTGTAACATATTATTGCTGGTGACTGTACACAGTAAACTTTATTTTACTAATACGTCACTGACAAAATAAGAAAGTATACTTTTCTGTGTAAAGAATAAAGTTTCTCTTATACCTATACCCAATATACTCGTGATTCTCCATTCACGTTGCTCGATTGTCTCCATAATTTGTCCCGTCTGAGTATTTTCTGCGCGGAGCTAAGCCCCGAAACCATAATGCCTCTAAGCGCTTTACAGACAATGTCCCAACTTTATTATACCCACATTAGGCAAAACCTTCTTCTTCTGAAGAACTTGAGTAATAAAGAAATACATTTTATTATATATATATATATATATATATATATATATATATATATATATATATACATTTTGATAAATATTCTAAGACCAATTTTGTTGTTACTAACCGACTTGTGGGCCGAGTGTAACACATTTTGTTACAAGTTTAAGTAAAAACCTAAACTAAATTAAACCTTTCTTTCAGTGTAAGTCTTTGGGTGCTCCGTGGAACGACTTAATGAAATAATGTTTATTCAATTATGGGCCCCAAATAATGTTTTCTTTATACCTTTTACTTGTCTAGTTGAGAATTGCGTCCCTTTTGGGTGGGACTTTGGTAAGGGTGTTTTGTTATACAATGTTTTATGTATCTGTTAGAACGCTACAATTCAAATTTTTTACCACTTAAAAAACAAACTGTCAATAGTGAAAAATCCCTATATATAACTCAAGGTTGTTCCAGCTACAAAACATGAAAAAAAGTCTAAACTCAAAACTATCGTACTAAATAGCTATTGTAACAAAAACATACCCCTAATATCGGCCATTAAAACTTGGCACCAACACGAGACCTACAAGTTTAAACCTATCATCAATCTTGTTGTCCCTTCCGCGCCATTGGCCTCGAATAATGCCCAGTGCCCAGTGCCCACTGCCCACGCCCACGCTACCCAGTGGGCCGGCAATATTGCACGATAGGGCAACTAACCGCGTGCTTAATAAGCGTGATATGAAACTTTATCAAAAGTGTGTAAGTATTTAGAAAGTTTTTTGAAACCAAGGCTATACGAGTGGCTTCAAAATAAACATAATTAAAAGATCAAAGGACTGCGTGTTAGCAGTTTGGTTAGCTATTCCACAAATTTTGTCCCTAGACAAAGTAGTGCCGAAAGAGTCACTTTTGCATCGCATTTTTTTAGAACTTTCGAAACGATACTGATTTTGTACCGGTCATTGATATTGCCAAGTAAAACTTAGACAAACATAAGCGTGAGTTGCAAATGATAATGACGTCTACCTACCGTGACGTATAGTAGGTATAATAATCCCGTGTTTATAAACGAGTGAACACTCTTGCGAATTACGACATACACTTATTCACTACTATAGCTTATAACCAATCTTAGTGCGGGTCGTGTCATAATAGCCTCCACACATCGATAAAATACCTCACAGCTAACTATAGCGATTTGAGTGATACCAATATCTATCCCAATTACCTCCGCGTTCATATTCTTCATTGCCGTGTTCGTAACGAGGTGCATGCCGGGACGGTGACGGAGCGTAGCGAATGCCGCGTCAGGAGGTTATTACGGTAACGAAGACAAACTGCGGACGGCACGCGAATATGAACCGCGCGAACCTCGGCCTAAATAATACGATAGAGCGGGTGTCCTAACTAAATCTTCGAGAAGGCACTCGACTGTGCGCGGCTGTTTCTTCTTATTTTTTATCAAAGGAAATTTGTATAGGCTCTCATCTTGTTTCTAAAGAACGGTTGAGTACGAGTACATCCATGATGCCGTGATGCGTCGTTAAGCGAGCTGCGGGGTCATTAGCTAATGGGCAGCTAGCTATTTGCTTTAAATTTACTAGCAAATTCATACTTACTTGCATGAGAGAATAAATATATCAGTTTTCTGTTTGTTAATAACATTACTTGTAAATATCATTACTGTACTTACTCCGTAAGTTTAGAAAAAACTACAAAAATAAGTAACACAGAAACAGAATTTGTACTAAGACCTATTTAGTTCATAAATAGGAACAAAAGTGAACAATTGTCAACTACCATAAATGTGACTTAATATTTCTCTTTTTTCTCTTTTATATTTATAAACATTCGCAGACGAAGAATCAACTTACCCGCTGTTTCTTCGTCCACAGGTTTTTTAAGCTTCTTTTCGAAGCTCCGCTGTCGCCCGTCCCCGACCAAAGCTTCCCGCTTTCATATACATAATTTATCAATCATTTATAGCGCGTCGCGCCCGCGGGAATTGTCTCGCAAATGAAATTCAATGGGTAAAATGACGACTTTATTATGGCTTATTAGAAACTTGTTTACTTATAAAAACATATAATAAACTAAGTAAATAAGTTAAGTTTTAAAATTTTACGTTACGACGTTTCGAGGGCGGCGTTGGGGGTGTGTTGTTATGTTATACGTTATAGGTACGCAACTAAAGGACGACTCACGCTAGAACGGTCCGGGCCCGGGCCGAGGCTTTCGACATTTCGTTTTCTATGACAGGTGATCGGTGATCAACTGATCACGTGATGCTTCTATAGAAAACTGAAGCGTCGGACGCCTCGGCCCGGACCCGAACCGATTTAGCGTGAGTCATCCTTAAGTCCCGTTTAATAATTAATAATGTATAAAAATCGTGAAAGTATAAATCAGTTGTAATGGATATGATCTGTCAGCTGTCAACAGCGACATTTCTCTAGACTTATATTGACCGGGATATAGACCGTGATTACCATTTGCGTCGAAATATCGGGAGCTCATAAATAATACAAAAGGTAATCACGGTCTATATTCCGGTCAATATAAGTGTAGCGAAACTAACCGTGAATCATTCAAAACTAAGCGATATTTCTGTTTGAAAAAAGACACAATAACAAGAAAATACTGTCTGAATAGGCCTCAATAATACTGCTACTCGCTATATCGAGCTGCTACGAGCTGGGCCTTCATCTTTACTGCTATCGTGAAACAATAGCAGTAGGTATAGAAGAATAGTAATACCGACTGAGCCAGCCGGGCAAATAAATATGTACGTAGTATTTAACAGCTATGCCCGCCAAACCATGCGGAGTAGGCTATAGCAACCACGCCAACCACGTTAATAAAAAGGGGTGTCACTATTGACTAATCGTCCTGTCGTCGTCAATATGTGACACCTCACATATTTTATTAATTACATTTTTAAGTCCTTGTCTTCCGATTTCAGTTACCGTAAGATTATTGTCATAAAAATTATCTGGAAAATATAATATAAATATAAATTAAATAGCTAAGTCAAAGTTGTCTAAGCTTAGGTAGGTAAACTGAATTACCACATTAGATCCCACGGGTATTTGAATCTGATCAGATGACGGAATTCATAAGAAAATAAGGAAAGAAAATCTTATAAACACATACTTTCGAAAACCATCAGTTTGATGAAACTCGAGCACAAATCACAACTTCACTCTACATCACTCTTTACTTCTCTACATGGTCATATAATTAACGATATCTTAATTTAGTATCAGTTCTTTAACTTTACTAACACTTACTCGACCACGTAACCCCTCCCGACCTCCGGGCCCCGACGTGACCCCACTTTATTCCGGAACCGTCCGTCTTTATTACTCGCACCCACCAACAACATTTTATCACGAGTTCCCGTGAAACTCGAAAGGTCACTTAACACCTTTTCGCCGCCAGTCAATTTTAATTTAGTGCAATCGGGTTTTTGATGTTAATATTTATAGGAGTTTCAAACTATCCCAAAGTAATAAAAATTGCCCAGGATACTCCTCGTCTTATCTTAGGTATAATATAATATCCTGTAAAAAGTGCACAGAATATAAGCACAATGTATACTATAATTATCATGATGGATACAGGCTGTAAAAGCAGCGCAAAGCAAAGGATGGTGATTTGTTTTTCATTAGGTACCTATCAGTAACGTGTATAGATGTATGGGTTTTCTTGTTCCATTGTTGCACTCTACTTAATTGTCCGAGTGTTACTAAAAACATGACCATGATTGGGCCAAATCGTTTATTGGTTATTCCAATCAGATGCCATACTGTGTAAAGCCGGAACCCCACTGCTGCGCACGACGGTCGAGCTACGCAAGTGGGTACAAAAACGCTTTGTATCAAAATGTAGGTAAATACTTCCACAGCAGTGCACGAGTACGCTATGCACGAAGCCCCACTGCGATCCACGATGTCCACGCTACGGACAAACGACACCTCTACACTTCTGATGACTGATTTGACAAAATGAGCTGCCGTGCACAGCGTGTGCCCGTGGGTTGCAGTTGAAAGGTGGCCCCCAACTGCACCCCCCTCGTGCGTAGCGTAGCGTGGGTCACGTGCGCCGCAGTGGAAACGTGGGAGATGTGTTTAGCGTGTATTTACAGAAAGCTGCAGAGAGAGAGATGACCCCCCCCTGCACAGACTGTATGGAATTGGTTGCTGTGAAAACTTTGACACACGCAGCTACTATCCAAACCGATATCGACCAAAACTACAGACCTGATTTTGATGATTGACGGGGGATTGATAGCTTTAACTTTGAAATAGTAAAATGCTCTTTTTACGAAATAGCTTGATGCTTGTGAACTCCATTACTGTTGCTTTAGTATTTTCTCCGTTCTCCTTCTCCATAAATTGTGATAGACAAATTTAATATCGTTTCGAATGTGGCAGCGGCCAGCCACGTACGGCGCTCGTTTGTCTTCGTTACCCCTCGGTTCGCTCCGGCGATAATTGTGGATGATGTATCTTCGTCTCATGCCTTTCCACCTTTTCACAACCTTATTAGTAAACACATAAGGCTTAATTTGGCACGGCAAAATGAGAAGTCTTTATTCGGCGCATATTATGCTAAATCAAGGGTAACGCTCGATAAATTCATTTTTTCGCCGCATTATGTACGTAATGGGGTTTCAGGGTGCGTTACGTGTTTCAGTCTATTACATTTCTTACTTCATTAAATTTTGTACGAACGTAATTTATTTGGCAAACATTATTTTTTTACCGCACCTCGTATTTTAACCTCTGACCAAGTCCTTTAGGGCCGATACAGACGCAATGCAACCCAACTGCAAATTGTATGAGAACTGCACGCCGACTGCACGCCAACTGCAATGTCGGCGTGCAGTTCCCATACAAGTTGCAGTCCGTCTGTACCGGCCCTTAAACATTATAACGTAACGCAAAGAATAAAGTTAGTATCATACGTTTATCGACTATACGTTTCTGAATACGCCTCTTGTAATAGCCTAATGACATTAACGTCACGGCTGAAAGACAGCCATGTTACGGCTCATATTTTTACGGTTGCTTCTTCAGTGAACCGTGAATTCAGATAGCGCTGAGTTTTCCTCTATTGCCCGCAAGTCGGCATTTTTCCGAACATGACAAATATAATTTATTCAATTCGCATGACCGCATGAGTCTAATCTGGGCCCCGCATAGTGTTTGCCAATAACTGTAGGTACCCAATATAATACTATCTATTTTAAAATTAAAATATATACCAGGTTAACTTTTTCACTCCACCAGCCGAAGCTAAAAAGTTCTACTATGTATTTACACCAACCTAAACCTAACTCCTTTTTTTCATCGTCAATCATCTTTAATTAACTTTGCTTCTTTTATGTTATGTAAGTTATGACACTAAAATAGATCTGTCAGACTGTACGTGACTCAAAAATCTAGCTGCGATGGAGCGGAAATTTAAAATGGTTTGAACCAGTGAGTTATAATATGACCATTGGTAACACTTTAAAAAAAGCTGGTTGCTATTTTTTATTATACACGCATTTGCCTGCGACTTTGTTTATCTTTTAAACAAATAGATACATAGCCAAACATTGACACTCGAATGACTGACCAATATTTAACATTTTTTTATATTAGTAAAATTAATTAGGTAAAATTAATACCTATTAAAAAGTTTTGCAGTTATTTAAGTTTGCTGTATCATAGAAAGTTTAGAAGCCACATATATTACAGTCAGGTGGTCTTTCCCCCGTAAAGTTTTATATATGTAAACTTTGTCGACAGTGTGTAATTAATAACATCATTGACAAATTGACATTATGAAGAGTTGTTTTTTTAGCTTTTATTCAACTAGAATGGATTTTGTTATTATAGTTTGTCAAAGGACTGTCTCATTTCAAACATAGACAGAGAGAATCATAATATCTTTGTCTTACACCAGTACTAAAAGGATGAGTATAGTTTTTTTTGTTCTTATTTACTGATAACTTGGTTTGACCAACTATATTATTGAACCCACTTCCATGAAAGTTTTTTTTTTTTTCAAATGCATGTTCTATAAGACAGAAACAATTGTAAATATAAAACATTGTACTATTATTACCTAAGTATCGTTATTTACGATTACTTGTGTATCGTATATTTATAAAAACAATATCGAATGTTGCCTTTGCAGTAATAAAAACGCCTCTTTGACAGGCGTTCCGTTCCATTCAGACATCTTATTAAGAACGGATTTTCAATATTCAATATTAAAAAATAAACGTGTTATAATGATATAATGATGAAGGTAAGTAAAAAAATATGAAATATGTATATTTTTCATATTCTTACATTAACAGTAGGTTTTTATGCTGATTAGGACGTTTAAAGGAAACTAATAGACTAGAGTAGTCATGAATTGGAACAAGTATGAATTTTAAAAAAATTGGAAAAGTAAAAAGCACTAGTTCGCGAAATTCAACTTCCGCACGCTAACCAGCTACGTAAAGTAGCACGTTTTGAGCAAATGTATTAAATATATGTATATATATCTACCTACTAAAAGAAATTTAGAAAATCTTAACTATTTACTGATCTTCTGACTTACGAGTACAATAGTCTTAATTGCCTTACGGGCCAATTCGAACAATGATCTTGATATCAACTGAGACACAAACGATAACGAGATATTTAAGAAAGTCATGTCAAATCTGACATTTCCGCAATTCCGAATGTCCTATTGAACTATCTTTTTAAGATTTGCTTAAGATATTACTTAGACATCCAATGGATATCTAATGGATATCCCAAAACGTCACAATAATTGTAGCGTGAAATGACAATTGGTTTCTCGAATCGAACTGCAAAAGATAACTAGTTGAGAACTAATCTATAACGTATCTACTAGATTTCGTATTGTTCTCGTATCTAGTAATTATCATGTTGTTCGAATTGACTGGATAGACCCTACTTGTACCTACATAAGTCATTTAGACCAACTTCCGCCATTTTGAACATTTTCCACAAAATGCGAAACGATTATAATTAGCTACCGAACCTGTTCAGAAAATTTCACAGGAATCGGTTA
Organism: Cydia strobilella; assembly: GCF_947568885.1. Taxonomy (NCBI): domain Eukaryota; kingdom Metazoa; phylum Arthropoda; class Insecta; order Lepidoptera; family Tortricidae; genus Cydia; species Cydia strobilella. The sequence goes on along the minus strand of NC_086043.1, from coordinate 5,858,383 downwards.
ACTAATGCAACCTGCAGAGGATAACATCCGAATACACAAAGGCATTTTTGCCCAAGATGAAAAGGAGACCTTCGCTAACGCTCGGTCAATAACTATGAGAATTGTATAGTCGGCCATACCCAGTCCGTTATAACAATCGTTACTACGGAGAATGGATAGTTTATTTCTATGCTTTCTTCTTATACGAAGCACATCACATAACAATACGCCCGTATTAACATAAACCGTAAATCGGAATGTTTGCTTTCATCTAAAAATCTTTTTTTCTTCTACTTTATGCTATAGTTAAATGTCATAAGGTTTCAATTTCAGTGATACGTTGAGTGAATATTCGCATGTAGATTTTTAGCATCGACAACGACATTCATAATCGGCATCGGCAGATATCGTTACGGAAACGTAATGGGGTTCAGTTCCCGCTCCAAATAACAAATTATTTAAAGGAATTCGCTTGGGTTCAAAGAAAGGTTTCTTTTGATACATCTTTGGAATTAGCAATATCTTATTTTTATGGTTTTGATTAAATTACATTTGTGAGATACTTTTTGTAAAGCAGATATATTTCGTGGAATAAGCGAATTCACTTATTCCGCACGTGTAACTGTTTTTCGCTCTAATATTGTTAAGATATAAATATTTCAGCATTCCATAATATGCTGTAAATTGGATTTTATCACATTACTTTGCGGCTGAGAGTACTGAAACCGTGATTGTAAAACATATTCTTATCTTTGTTTTCCAAGTTTCTCGAAGGTTGTCAGAAATAAATAGTACTTAATTCCTTTTCTAATCTATGAATTCGAGAGAAAATATGTAGTGAGTACCTTTGTACCTACTCGAGTGCTTTATGAACTATTTTGTGATAAACCACTAGCAGTCATAATAAAATTATGTATGTCATAATTTAGAGTAGGCTATCCTAACATTTTAAGCGCAACTAAAATAAGTTCACAAGCTTAGGGTGTAACTAACTATTTTTCAAATACTAGACTCATGATATTGTAACCAGTGAGCTTAGAAGCGTTTTAAGTCCTTTGACAATCTACTTTTCACTACGAAAACTGAACATAACACTACTCTTACTTCATAAAAAGGCTTATTTTAAAATGAAATTGCTGCCGGATACGACGTTATGTGCATAGAAGTTGAAACTATCGGGCGAGCGCCAAGAAAGCAGCGGCGAAATGTAACAACGGAAAATGAGTCAAGTAAACGTTGAATGAAATGTTCACACAAACCTATCGCCTTGTGGCAGGCGAGCACAGACTTAGGTGGAAAGATGAATCAACTTTAGCAGTTCTTTTATTTTCTTCAATATCATGAGACCACGGTCGATCGGCGGTGTGGGTTTAGTGAGGGTACCTAAGAATTATTGAGAATACGTCTCGGTACGAGTACAAAAGTCTTGAACATTTAATGCATGGGTAGGTTTAGTCAGTGACGAAGTGTCTAGACAATCTACTCACGTATAAAAAAATAACCTCTTATTTTATTTTAGTAACTTCTGGATGTATTGAATAGAATCATAAAACAACACGTATTCGACTTGGTAATGCAAAATTTCATTCTTCTAATATCTGAATATAGATAAGTCTAGATATTATATTTATATCATAGAATCACTGTGTTATGGTATGTAATATATGCTAATACATTTTGCTATTTATATTTATTAAAATGAAGTAGCTGTTGCCTAATCGGCACGGCATGTCAGGGTGTTCTTGCGGAAAAGTGTCAGGCGGGCGCTGCTTGCAAAAGCCCTACAGTTACGTAGATTAATGGATTCGGTATTAATTTGTTCAGGTTTTGATTAAATTATAAAATTGAAATTTTCCTCAAAGGGTAAGTAACTAATGGTATTATTAAGATAAATTAAATGAAATAAATAAATAAAATTAGAAATAGACCAAGCAAGGTTTCTATATAACGTGTTTCATTTAATTTTTTTACAATGATTCATCTGCTCTCGTCTTTGGTTTCTGACATCACAAGCGCATTCTTGTGGAAAAATGTCAAACCGATAGCGCTGGCCCTTGTAGGGTTCCGCTGATTGATGTAGGAACCCCGACCCCGACAATACGGACCCGTAGAGTTGTGACAAGATATGATTTGTGAGGATAGATAGCGTCGATTTGGTCGTGTGCGTATTTTCAATTCGGTATTTCTGTTTGACCCAAGTCACATTCGGAACCCATATTTCTTGCGCGGACGTATGATGTGAATATTTACTTTTTGCTATGTTAGTGGGTTATGTCTGTTTTTGTTTTCCTACTATTTTCATAAAAACAGAATAAGAGTTTTCTGCGGAGCATGTCAATTTAAGGATCAACAATCAAGACGCAATGTGGATTTAGGACATGAATCTTCTTGTATAAATACAAAACTATAATAATTAGAAAATAATACTTAGCAAAGACATTTTTACGAGAATAGAAATTCCAATATAATTATTTAATCAATAATTCAATACAAAAAAAATTGTATGTACATGTAATGTAATTTTTTTTTAAATACGTTCACATCTTTTTACATGAAAAATGAAACTTGCGCAGTCAAATTCTAAATGAATATCTATGTAAGACGATAATAAATTATTATCGTCATAAAGTAAATGGAATGCTGAAATTCGGTAGGGGTCGGTGGTAAGATGCAGCAACCCCACCTTCATTTACTAAAGAGGTACATTTTATTTCAAGTAAGTACAAAGAAAGTAGGTACCAATTGTGTACTTAATCCTCATATAGGTAATGTGGGGTTGCCAGAGAGCATGACGTTTATTACAAGAATATTGACGTTGTTTATGATACCAAGTTATACCTACACGAAAATATCGACACAAATTTCTACTCCACAAATATCCCACACACCCCAGATTTCCATTGTTGCCGTTAATGTGTGTCCACACCTACGCTAATGTGTCTATTGATACACCAAATATTAAGTAACACGTCGTTAGCAACCTTTGTTCTGTCAGATGTTTGAGTATTATTTGTGCTAAGTAACTTTAGTTAATACTCATTGTATGTTTTTGTTATTGACGGAGATGTATATTTAAAACATTGCAGGTATTCTATGTGTCTTCTACAATTCAAAAATGTTTCGGAAAACAGTACCCCTAGTTTAAATTTCATTCGATAGCGTGACGTGACGTACGCGTTTGCGGTAAGTGCCATTTTGTATGAGATTTTGAGTTTCCAAAACGTCCCGCTTGGCGCGCTGTTCAAAATCCCTTCCTTCACGCTATCAAATGAATTTTACACTAGGTGTTCTGGTGTTTTTTCTGTAAAAACAATTTAAATTAAGGATTTCATAGTCAGCTTTTAAAAAATTGAAGGTTTTATATTTAGGAATACATTTTACTTTAACAGTTAATTTAAATTTTAACATATAATTATGATTTCCTCAAGAGAATTAGGCTTCAAAGTCCATTTATTTCATAAAGCTTTTGACTTATTGTTTAAAAGTACAAAAGTCCTCAAAGTAAGGTTTCTCTTTTGCAAAACTAGGCGAGATGCGAGATTTGGGATTTTGTTAGTGCAGTTGACATAAGCCATTGGTTCGCCTGTCCGTATCTGCTCGTTAGGCAACGTTATCGAGTTTGGAACGGTTCGTTCCCGGCGGAAGTACTGAATGATTTATCTAGTTTGATTAGGAAATAAGCTTAGTTTGCTATTATGTTGTTCAGAAAGGTTTTTTGATTAGGTACCCTTAAAAAACCAAAACCATTAAGAAAATCTGTTTATTTATTTCACTTATACTCTACATTTATTGTAGTAAAATAAATATTGTGACAAAACGCCAAAGCACGAAGACGCGTCATAGCTTTTATGCTGCTTCGTGACTTTTGCTGTAACTGTTCAATATTAACGTAAAATGGTTTAGTTTTTTTAATAGCTTATAAAGTCGGTAAAAAGGGCAAACGACAAATTTTTTATTACTCATCTAACACATGGTGGTAAGAAATGTTATCATTATCATCATATTTCTTATTTTTGTTTCGTTCTTTATAGACAACCATGTTCTTTGCTAGTCACTTTACTTTAATTTTGTATTCCAGTTACTTTCCATTTATTTGAAATCAGTTTAATTTACTATTCTAACTCAAATATTTAGAGGGCAAAATTGATGGTTATTTTCGTCCGCAATATCTAATCGTTCCTTCGGGAATTCGTTACTCAATATCAGCGGTAATCATTTTGGTTCGCGAATATCTTCAATTAATTTGGCTCTCTAAATAGTGACATTTTACCCATAATTATCTATAATTAATCAGCGTATATATAATTATGCACTCTATAAGTTCTATAACTCTATTATTTCTAAGTTTAAGAGAGCATTTTATGAGTTTCTGTAATCACAAATTTAGTTTGCGCATAAAATTTCATTCTCACTAAATGAAATCCTAACAGTACTCGGCTCTAAACTTTTCATAATTACAGCATTAAAATGATAAAACTATGCATCAACTATGCATTGACGTACGTGACGCTAAATTTCGAGAACTACTAAAGCTATCGATTTGAAATTTTGAATAGTCACGAACACGGCTAACCCAGATACATTGAAAGACAAGTGTTATTTTGTTTTTTTTTTTTTATTAAATCTGAGAAATGTCCCATATGAAAATGCGTCAAAATTTCAAAGTCTAGTTACTAAGTCAAGTTTTTGTTTTTTATTTTATAGTGAAAATAAAAATTGATTATTGAAGGAAAATGTAACAAAAAATACCTCCCCCCCCCCTATTCTCCGAAGTTTACCAATTAAAAATCATGAAATGTTCACATTATCATAAACATAACAGGAATATTCATGAAAACTTTTTATTAATCATCATAAAAGTATTCCGAATCGAATTTGCAATTTTGCCACTGAGAACTGTAGTTTTGAGAATTATTCTGACGTGATAATTAAAAACTTTTTATGCACTCGCTATAAAACGTACTCACCGATGACACTCAGGCAGCGACAGCTGAACGTCAGTTTGTGGCTGAATTTCATATAAACCTCGACCTGGAAAAAAAAAGCGAGATGAATCCCGGAAATTCCTCATAAAATTAAAAACCGTTAAGTCAGAAGCTACTGGCGATTTTGAATAACAGACTTTTTCCGTGGGAGAAGAGCGTGACTAGCTTGGGAACGTGAAGTTTTGTGCATAGTTAGTGCCCAAAGAGTGTAAGTATATTAGAAAAACAGAGCCCTCTTCAAGCATTTCACGGAAACTCATTTGAAAGCCCCCATCTTCGATTTGCATCCGTAACTAACGATGTATGTGTGCGTGCACATTTACAATTGCATCCGTATTGTGTACTTTCGTCCTATATAAATAAGCTCTACTTGGGCGGTTCAAAATTATGATAAATTAGATAGAAACAGTTCTACTTTTGCTATATTTTTTTGTTGAATACGAGGTAAGTCCACTTAACGCTTAACCCGTTGGCTACTGTCGGCTTTCAAAGTTGATATATAATGCACTGGCAGCACCAGTCCGGCTGTGCATATGCTGATACGTTGGCAACCTGACAGACGGAGCTATACTCTTATTCGCGTAGTAATTATAGTGTACTGGACAAATCACACCCGGTATTTTTAGGGTTCCGTACCCAAAGGGTAAAAACGGGACCCTATTACTAAGACTTCGCTGTCCGTCCGTCTGTCCGTCTGTCTGTCTGTCACCAGGCTGTATCTCATGAACTATAGCTAGACAGTTGAAATTTTCACAGATGATGTATTTCTGTTGCCGCTATAACAACAAATACTAAAAACAGAATAATGTAAATATTTAAATGGGGCTCCCATGCAACAAACGTGATTTTTTTGCTGTTTTTTTCCGTAATGGTACGGAACCCTTCGTGCGCGAGTCCGACTCGCACTTGGCCGGTTTTTTATATTTGAGTAGTGAGTTCACGTATAGTATTCAGATCCCGAATGCTATCCATCAACAGCAAACTATGCGATATGCGAGAAACAAGTATATATTTATTTATTTTAGTATAGTATTTATTTACTAGTACAATGCAAAATGCAAAATGTTGTGTAATTGAGTGCTAAAACGTACTGAGATAAAACATTTCCGGTTAACATTAGACCGCTGGTTAAAAACACATTTTAGTGTACTTTAAAGATTTCATTAAATATGTGCATAAGGCATTGTTTTAATTCAGTGCTTCGGTATATTAAACGGTAGTGAATATTTCGGACAGCCTGTTAGCGTGTTGCAGACAAGCTTGATGTTTCAATTTTACCAATGCAGAATGAAGTTTGAACCGTAATTTATGCATCAAATTAATAAATGAATTGATTCTCGTAATACCTACCACATAATAAGTAATAGTGCTTCAGTATAATAGAACGCTCACTCGTCAATTAAGATCTAACTAGTTACGTAGTACGTGAGTTAATAGGAGAAAATGTAGAGTAGCCTGGTAATACATGAGAGGATGTTCTCATGAAGGATCATTCACATTAGAAACTTAGAATACACTATACTGCGCTCTACGAGAGTCATCCGGAGTTTGTTACCCACGACATACTTATATTTTCACCCAAAATATATGCGTCTGAGCTACTCCCTATCCTTTGATTAAAACATTACCTAACTTTTTTTTAAATCACGTAATACGCTAAATGTATCGGGTAATACTTCACGTAAGTGCCTGCAGAATATGACAGGTCATGGGCTAGATACAGACTAGTGTGAGGCCGCTGAGGCCTCCATGATCCAGTAAAGATCCAAATAATAATTGTTCAAAAGAGTTACCCACCAGTAATGCCATGTAACTCATGTAAGTTACACGTTGTGGCAATTTGTCGGCAGCTGGACAGGAATGGACGCCATCCCTCCGCCGGCCATGCGTCGGTGGCGGTCATCGATCTCTCGCAGGCTTACCTACGACTGCAACAATAGCCGTGTAACGTCGGCTTCGGCTTTATTGAGACACGAATGCTTTAAAACCGTTCTAGGGTCATTAGAAAAATACATTTTTTAATACAGTTGCTCAAAAAGTGCTACTTTACGTAGCTGTTTAGCGTGCGGAAAGTTGGTATTCGCGAACTAGTGCTTTTTACTTTTCCATTTTTTTTTAATTTATACTTGTTCCAATTCATGCCTACTTCTTGATTAGTGTTAATATTAGTTTCCTTTAAACGTCGTTAAGATTATTTGTTCTCGTTAATATAATACTTAATGTTTTGAATAATAAATGACAAATGACATTGCAGTTAAAACTTTCGACACGAAGAGTGTATTTTTGACATTTAAATTCTTATTTTTACATTTTTATTATAATGATTGTATGTTAAAATAATTAATCAAAAATTCTCCTCTCCTAATTTAATTGTAAATTATAGTTATAGTATATTGCAGTGCCCAACAGGGTTCACAAAGACCTAGCTTATAAGTTTACCATCTGTACAATTACTTTGTGAATTTGCAATAAAATATTGAGTATTGAGTATTGAGTCGTCATCAACATAAAAACCTGCTGATAATATAAGAATACGAAAATATACATATTTCATATTTTATTACTTACCTCTTCATCATTATAACACGTTTATTTTTAATATTGAAGATTGAAATACCGTTCTTAATAAGTTGTCTGAATGGAACGGAATAGCTATGGAAGGTAGAAGTAGGAATAGCTGCCGAAACGCCTGTCAAAGAAGAGGCGTTTTTTCTTACTGCAAACTAAGTTTACAAAGGCAACATCCGATATTGTTTTTATTCCTTACTTATTGTTTTTCTTATTTTTTCGCAACTGTGTTATAAAACGTCGTTCGATACACGTGCAGAAATGGCATCCTTTATTCGTCCCGAGTATTGCCGCGAGCCGTAGGCGAGTGGCAAGATATCTCGGTACTCGTGAAGTAATGACATACTTTCCGCACTAGCATCGAAATGTACTATTCCTGAATGAAGCAAGGTACCTTAAAGATCAATTTTCGAAGTCTTAATTGGTTTAAACGTTATTTTGTTTCGGCTAAAATTTCTGATGACTGATTGATTTATGAGTAAAAAAGCTGATTCTAAATGAGTTTTGCATGATTTTGTAAGTAAATACACCCATGACTCGAGAACAAATATTCGTACTTTTTACACAAATAAATACCCTTACTGGGATTTGAACCCAGTATCATCGGCTCAGACAGGCCGTCATATTTAACGTTGCCATATTCAATAATTAAAAACCAAAAAGTCTTTCAAAGAGAATATAAAATCGTTAGCTTAAAATGCTTGACATAATGGATTCTTGTTTCAATCAAAATGAAATCTGTTACTTATTAAGGACAAGCTATGAGAAAGTAGGTTTGATAGAGGCGTCAACCGACGGCCATTTGTTAACTCGCCCTGCTATAAACAACGTGCCCGACAGAGACGCATGGCCCTCACAAACAATATATATTATTGTATTAATGCCAGCGATAATTGATGGAAACCAACTGGAACCGGATGACGTTTAAATTGGAAGCGAGGCCTTTTTGTAAGTTATTACCATAAGCTTTTTGACAGACGCAAACGAGCGGAAAAATACAGTCGAGCCGCTCGGAGCTCGGGACTTCGATATTTAGGAGCGTATTTAGACTTTTAATTTACTGATATAGGAGGCAAACGAGCAGACGGATCACAATAACCTTCTAACATGTCTAGTATCTCTTCATTCTCTATACATCCAACCAGTAGATCCAAGATATACCTAAAATTATAAGTTAAATATAAGGCTAGCACAAAAACAATAATTTGACTAATTTTATTATTTACTGGGCAATACAGTTTGTTGGCAGAGGAGACTCCCTTAAAACACAGATGGGTAGTCTTAGCTAATTAGTTGCTTAGTTAATTATTAACATTATATTGCCTAGTATTGTTTTAGGTCTTGATTAGTACTGGGACTTATCAAAATATCTATAGAAAATTCGTTACGTTCCACTACTCGCTCTCGAGCGTAGCGAGATGTGTGCGAGAGTGATGTATGATATTCGTTTGGCTTTGGTTGAGCTTTTGTTTCGAAATACAGCCCATATACAATGCTTCATTGGGCCTTAATTGCAACTGTTCCTATATTGTTTCGAGAGCTACAACAACTTCGAAATACAATTCAATCTGCGTACGACACAAAATCAGTAATTAATTCGAAGGGGTGACTGTGCTAGCCATTGTCGTGTTCCGTCACAAAGGCTAGAGTTGGTCAACACGTCCAACTTTCGCCAATGTCCAAACTATAATAGAGTGGATTATTGCCCTTCGAGAACTACGAGTATGTTGGAGAGGAATTCTTAATTACGTAAATTGGAAGCCTTTGTGGAATGGGTATTGGCTATGAGTATATATGAAAATAATTGTGAAATCTCAGAAGAGATTATTGTTGTCTAATAGTTAAAGCTATTCACTGTTTTAAACTTTCACGATTTCTACACATTATTACATTGTAAAACGGGACAAGTTAAAGCTATTGTTTTAAATAATTTTTACAGTCGATTTATTAGGTAAATATTAATAAACATATGCTTATGCTCCAGTTCAGAAAACTACAAAAAACTAACATCACAAACTTAGAATTTCCAAAATTAAAAGTTACTTAAACACACAACTAAAGACGTTGCATTTATAAAATACGGCCCTAACCATAAAAACAGATTTAAATATATGTAAAAAAAAAACTTTACACATGGTTATACTTTTAACTGCGCATTTCTTGATTACCAAGCTCCGTAATACACCTTCTTTGTCCCACGGGCTCTTACAGACCCTTAAACATGCGCTGCTGTGCAAGATCAAAATCCTGCATAAGATATTCCAGTGCCATATGGAAATGTATTTTTGTATTATAATGCTGACATATTTCATATTCATGACAAAACTTTAAAGCGAAAAAATACCCAATGTAGTGAGTTCAGGCCTCCTCGACGCGCGACGTTCAACTGTCGTAATGATTCTGGTTAGAAATAAAATTCAAAAAGGGGTCAAAACATTACGTTATAAATGCCAAAGAAGACTATTAAGTTTCAATTAATACGAATATTTTGCTCTTAATTAATCCTGTATTATGTTGGTTTGTAAAATATTGCATCTAAATATTTATTTTCTTTTGAACATTGTGTAATGAGCATTGCCATGTCTTAGCCAATCAGTGAACCTACCTATTTATATGGTTAGCTCGTAGTTATACAGGGTGGGCCAATGAAAAATGCATTTAAAATATGAATAATAAATAATCAATTTTTATGTTTTTAAATAAAAATTATAATTGTAATTTGAGCAATAAATTTTACGTTTTAAAAATTAAATCATCAAGATGTCGTCCGTAGCGGTTGAAGCACTCTTCCAGTCTTGCTTGTAAATTTTGAAAGACTTTCGTTAGAAGTTGCGGAGATATTGATTGGATTTCTTGGCGAATATTCTCCTTTAATTCTGCTGTGGTTGTCGGATTATTGGAGTACACTTTTACTTCAAGTAACCCCACAAAAAGAAGTCTGCCGAAGTTAAGTCAGGGCTTCTGGGAGGCCAAGCAATGTCACCTCGCCTCGATATCAATTTTTGAGGAAATATTTCACGCAAAACTTCCAGGGTCACGTTACTTGTATGGCAGGTGGCCCCGTCTTGCTGAAACCATGTGTTGTTGTTGTAACCATACGATTCGTGAAGTTTCGGAGCCAGGAAATCTCTTAACACGAAAGTCTTTCAAAATTTACAAGCAAGACTGGAAGAGTGCCGCAACCGCTACGGGCGACATCTTGATGATTTCATTTTTAAAATGTAAAATTTATTTCTTTATCCCAAATTATAATTATAATTTTTATTTAAAAACATAAAAATTGATTATTTATGTTTTTTTTTTATATGCATTTATCACTGGCCCACCCTGAACATAATGATATAATTAATACTTATGTCGTAATATTATAATTGTTTTTAACCAAAAGGCTGGTTATGTAAAATATACGTCTAGGTACATTTTACACTTAAAAATATAAAATATTTTGATATTGGTTTGACTTTATAGTCTAGTACATGAATCAAATGAAGATTCTTATTTTGAAATTGAAAGGTGCCTTACAAGTTGCATTCCTTTGTATAGACATACTTCATAAATGTGTTAATTTGTTTTGTTTTAGTAGGTTTTTGTTTTATTTTTATATATACAAGTTGTTTATTTAGTCATCTGCAATAATTTACGGGCTGAATATATAGGTCATACTGGTCAGCTTTTTTTACTATGGGACCAACCCCGAAATCGCGAAAAAACAAATTACTCTTCCATAGAAAATGTCAAGGTCAGACAGCCAAAATGTATGAAACAGCCAATTTTTTTTTCGCGTTTTCGGGCTTGGGCCCATAGTAAAAGTTGCTCAGTATGACCTACATATTCACCCAAATTATTGCAGGTGACTAAATAAACAGCTTGTATATATATTACTATTTAAACATTGAACTATAATCGAATAATTTTATAATGATAATAAAGGCGTCCACTATCTACTTAAAAAAGAAAAGTTCATTTTCACAGTTATGAATTTTGGCAACCATGCTTCAATGGAACATGAAACACAGCCTACCTGGCTATTGTGCGACCACCAATTTTCCCGGGAGCCGGGATTTTCCATTATGCGCGTATAAGGGCCGCGATTATGTTAAATGTTAAGACAAGAATAAGCTCGGTTTTTTTTTTTGATATAGTGAAAATAGGATGAGATTTATTAAAAAAATCTCACGGTTTAAAAAATCTGCCTTATAAAGGATGAATCTTCTTTCGCCAAATTTTTCTGTGCCGGTTTTATTCGAAACTCAGTTATCTATTTTCATGTCTTTATCCGTACGCATCCTAGCCTCGTCCGTCTCAGACAAAGGAATGAAAACACATATCGAAATCACATGGGAAATAATTTATTAGGAAGCAGCTAATGATCGATACAAAACTACGTGAATCATCCTTAATAGATCCTTAATAAAAGAGCTAATAAGTTTCAGTTGGAGTTTAACGGCCTGATTCGAACTTTAAGATACGTCATAAATTTGCTAAAGATACGATATGGATCGGATATGTCAGTGTCAAAAAGTGACGTTTTTTTTTGAAGAAACGTTTGTAGCACTACAATTTTTATAAATACTTTTCATATAATATAGTTTAATATGTCGTAATTTTGAATAACGTAATATTTTACATTATTCAAAATGACGATTATATCTATCAACGACATACACAATGATATTCTGGGTTTATTGGTTATAGGGTATATTTTACCTTTCGTCTAATATACACTGCCATAATTATTATTTTATTACATACTCTAAAACATATTTGTTCTAACTAGTGATATTATATTATTATATGTAGGTCTATACATAAAAGCCTGCCAGAAAATTGGGTTAGGTTAGGTTAACGCCGTGACCCCACACAAACGAATATCTAGCAAAAAGTGGGTTAGGATAGGTTAGAACTGCGTCCCCGTATAAAACACTATGTTTTTGATTGTATAAAGTATTACGTTATACTAAAATATAATATACCAAAAGCCATTATATAATATGCCTTTATACTAGGTAAAAATTATATAAAAATAGAAATTATATCAATTATGGTTTAAATTCATTCACAATATAACAAAATCATCGTATAATAATAATTACATATAAATAAAATAGCATTATGGCAAGTATATAACAGTTTTTATATAACTATATTAAACATTACACACCCATTTTTGACGTATCTTAAAGTTCGAATAAGGCCGTAAGTTTAATTACATCACAAATAAATAAACATTGCATTAAAACAAACAAAAACATTGCCAACTCGATTTAATATAAAACGAGTTTGTTTTAAACGAGAGTTAATTACGAAATTCATCTGCCTTCAAACATAAACAGACGGTCGGGCTGTGAGATCGGACTTTACTAGGTCGACACAAAGTTTTGTTTTACATAAACGCAAAGCTGTCAAATATTTGTAATAGAAATAAGTTTGTCGGAACTTTGTTCAAGCCAAAGCCACTCTTACTCGTATAATATAACATGTATAACGGTGGAGTTACACGTAATTAGGTATACCTATGGCTTAACCGATTCAATCGTGCGATTATAAGTCTTCACCTTCAAAATGTGAAGCTAAGTACTTGTTAGATTGCTGGATATCTTATAAGCAAAGATAGATATAACTCCGTAATAGATGGATACAGTCTAAGGAAAAAACGTGCCTCGAAAATCACGAAAATTTGATTCTCGATCAGAGGGCGCCACTAGTTTTGGCCTACACTCGTATAGAGGGCGTTGACGGTTTCGTTTGGTATTTATAATTTTAACGCATATCAGTGTAAGAACATGGGTCAAAATCATAAAAATAATTAATGCAAATAAAAAAAAACATTTATCCATATTTAAAACATTTTATCGTATTTTTATAAATATTTATTTTTAGTTTTAAAGTGTGTCGACAGATGGCAGTGAACTTACTGGGGTTACAAAATTTACTATGACAGTACCGCTCTAGTATAAGTTACTCTATGCTTATAAGTAAAGAAGACTAGCAAGTTACGAAAAAAAAACAACCAAATTCGTCAAAGTAAGTACCTGTTTTTTTTTTAACAAGATTCACGTTCCTCTAGCTCTTCGCAGGAACTAATCTTAGCGATCTTTCTTAACTAACCTATAGGAATACAACTTGTATCTATATAACATTAGTTATTAGTTCTTGACAAATTGTAGCTATATTTTATCAATTGCATAAAAACGAAACCCCTTGTATTTACATGCTTTACTAAATCGTGTTTCGTGTATATTTTCGTATGTACATTCAAGACAGGACAACATATAACTGCATTTGAATTTTATCCTAACTTACTTCCAAAATAGAATAGAATAGAAGATGCTTTATTCAAAAACGCTTAATTTAAACTTAACTAATGACGCTAACATAGATTTCTGGTTATAAAGCGTTCCTGAAATGGTCTCCACTCAGCTTCATGTCAAGGAACCTTTGAGGTCCCCGACGCTGGTCTTCCGTGAAAATCTTTCCGAGAGAGCGCAACAAATACAACTTAAATATAATATAACATGAAATAAAACTATGAAAACGGATTATATCGCGTATATTGAATTTATAATACATCCCGACGTTTCGAACTCTTTACAGCGTTCGTGGTCAACGGGTGACTGAGGAAAAATTACAAAATGCAAAAATACCCACATACTAAAATAATGAACAATCATAGACTACAAACTTTAAGGCTGGTTGTACATGCAAAATCGGTTCATAAGGCTAGTTATACACTATAATTATTTTTCAAGTAAAGATATATATATATACGCGATAAAAAATAAACTATGCCGGCTCCAACCCTACACCACGGACCCGAGAAGATTTAATTCCCTCCTAAATTGTAGGAGGGTATCCCAATATGGGACCGGCAACAAACTCGGCGGGACACATCTTTTCAAAACATCAGAATGTCCAGCATCATCCAACACTACGGTCTCACAGTCTATGTCTCGCTTGCTCCTTTATCAGGTGGACTACAGGATCCCAATCTCTACCACCAGCTTGGGATCCTGTAGTCCACCTGATAAAGGAGCAAGCGAGACATAGACTGTGAGACCGTAGTGTTGGATGATGCTGGACATTCTGATGTTTTGAAAAGATGTGTCCCGCCGAGTTTGTTGCCGGTCCCATATTGGGATACCCTCCTACAATTTAGGAGGGAATTAAATCTTCTCGGGTCCGTGGTGTAGGGTTGGAGCCGGCATAGTTTATTTTTTATCGCGTATATATATATATCTTTACTTGAAAAATAATTATAGTGTATAACTAGCCTTATGAACCGATTTTGCATGTACAACCAGCCTTAAAGTTTGTAGTCTATGATTGTTCATTATTTTAGTATGTGGGTATTTTTGCATTTTGTAATTTTTTCTCAGTCACCCGTTGACCACGAACGCTGTAAAGAGTTCGAAACGTCGGGATGTATTATAAATTCAATATACGCGTTATAATCCGTTTTCATAGTTTTATTTCATGAGTAACTATCGCGGTAACCGAAGACAATATTATAATATAACAGCTATACAAATCAAATATAAAAAAATATAATACTACAGCTATACAAATTAAATATAATTTTAGCCAAATTACTAAAACTATTGATCCACACCAAAAATGTAAAAACTATTGACCACTACAGCAACAGTCATACCTCCCCAATTTGCAAAACTAGTTCCACAAAGAAACCAGAAACACAGTACACAACAAGAATTAGCACAGACTTCTAACTACGATTTTTCTGTACACTTAAAATGTATTTTTTGTAATTCAGTTTGAACGAATTCACTGACAATGAGTTCCTTAGAGGAGGCGGTATATTGTTATCTAGATCTGTATTTCATGTAATTAAATCTCTGTCTATAAAATGTTACGTAGCTAATGAATGCACGTTTTTGTCTGTGTCGTCAGCGAGGTAAATAACAGGCCGTGGCCATTTCACGCACCAGTGACTCAAATTAGGGCCCGAGCGGAACTTAAATTAAAGATGGCGTCAACTAACCGCCTGCCGATTGTAACCGGCTGATTATGAAGCAGTGGTCACTGTAATAAAAGACCGATGACTGAGCTATGGCACTCTTTTCCACTTTTAAAATACCTCGTCATTCTGTTTTAAAAGGGACCCTTGGGGAAGGGCGGGCGATATACGCTTGCACCGTATTGTACGTTTATCTCCTGTAACGTTCATTAAAACCAGGTCATTGGAAACAAGGTTCAGGTCTTAAGCAAGCACGGGTCACTGTATACGTAATATAATACGAGTATATGTTAGAATAGTGTGACCTGTTTAAACTTTTAGGGTTTCGTACAAAAAAGGGTAAAAACGGAACCCTATTACTAAGACTCCGCTGTCTGTCGGTCTGTCTGTCTGTATGTCTGTCTGTCCGTCTGTCACCAGCCTGTATCTCACGAACCGTGATAGCTAGACAGTTGAAATTTTCACAGATGATGTATTTCTGTTGCCGCTATAACAACAAATACTAAAAACAGAATAAAATAAATATTTAAGTGGGGCTGGGAATACAACAAACGTGATTTTTTTGCCGTTTTTTTGCGTAATGGTACGGAACCCATAGTGCGAGAGTCCGACTCACACTTGGCCGTTTTTCTTAAGTATACTTACTTACTCCGTTGGCTCAGCGACCCAAAATGAGACTTGGCCTCCGACACAAGACAGCGCCACTTTTCTCGATCCTGTGCGACCTCTCGCCAATTGGTGACTCGAAGTTCGCGCAGATCCGCCTCCACCCTGTCGCACCAGCGATACCTGGGGCGTCCAATAGGAATAATAGGAGGAATAGGTTTTCTTAAGTATATATTTATTATTCTGACCGATCTTCCTACTGTAAGGAGTTAGTTCATAAGTAAGTAATAATGCAACCTTGCTGTTTGTGTAGCTATTAATTGCGTGTTTATTGAATAATTGTTTAATTGTTGCTCTAACTTCCCGCACCACATGGCGATCCTGCCACGTGAGGTGTCGGGTTCGCGCGCCGCTGCGGTTGCGAAATTGCATTAATCGGACAATAGCTGACACACTCATATATCATTAGTGTTTTATTATAAAATCGAACAATGTGCAATTCAAGAGTAGAAAAGGAAGACATTTTTATCAACCAAAAACGCTGCGAAATATCTGCCAACGTCGCTCATCTCCACGAGATGAAAAGTCATTTATCGTCGATCAGTATTGTCATGACAGTGATTTGCTCACTACTGGCCGTCGGAGTACTCTACGCTTATTAAACCACATTTAAAATCGGGTCTATCGCGAATTTATTTTGTTACCTTTATTTACCGACGCTTCGACACAGGTTTCACTGGACCCGACTGGACTGGACGACTGGATAGACCCGATTTTAAATGTGATTTAATATATGTTCAAAACGCGAAAGTTTTAAATGTTATACTATACGCTTGCTATACAAGAAGTGCCACGACAGATGGTCAAGAGATTTGACCAATCAAACCATCATTCATCATCATCATCATCACACGATTGCACGATGCGTTTTATTGCGACACAAGTATATTGGGGAAATGTAGTTTATAGCCTAGCATAGACCGTAATTTTGGACTAACCTGATGACGTGGTAGACTTTCTCCAGGGGCCCCTGATCTTGGTTCCTTCGATGATGAATGTAGCAACCTCATAGGCTGGAGTCGACAGACGATCTTCTATTTGTGCTGGACACTTGGTATGGTTTTGATTTTGGGTTTTTGAGCTCAAGCTTCGGAGCGAGCGATGCGACGGCGGTTTTCGTGTTTCGAGATCATTTTGGTAGTGCAATACAACTTTCGCCGCTCATTCGATCGAGCTCTTCGCGAGACACACACTCACTGCCATCAATGTGTACCTGCTCGAGGAGTTTCTTATTCAGTGGTCTAGACGAACGAGTGCATGACCCAGTATCTAGCATCAGGACATTACGGCGATCCCAGAGTGAAAGTGAAGTGCGCGTATTCGGTAAAGTGAATAATGTGAACGAAAATAAGTGTAAAAAAAATCGGCATGAACGGTAATTATTTCGTATCTACGAGTAAGTATTCTTTATTTTTCAGCAAGGATTGTGTGCATTTTTCAGCAAGGATTGAATTTTGTTTTAAATTTTCATGATAGTAAGATTTTTTAATGTTAAGATAAATATGTTGATTTGATGGTAAGAAAATTGCAAGAGTTATTTGGTGATTTAAAAACCATTAAAGAACACTTAGTTAAGCAGCTATGATAGAAGAATGTCTGGAGTCCTTAAGGTAAAGTTAAAAAAGTCATTGTTGAGGTCGGCTTAAGTATTCTTGCTGGGCATAGACTTCCTCTTCTTCCGATTAATATAATATCCGAAAAAAAATAAAGTTGGGTGGGGTTAAATAAGTGGGCAAAGACATGGGTGGAAGCTAGTAAATACAATTCTCGTACGGAACATCATAGAATGTAAGAAGTCGACCCGTAAATCAACCGACTTCAAATGGTGCGCACGAATAATTGCGCTCTGCTTTTGTCAGCAGAGGCAAGCTCAAGCTTATTCTGATTTACAATGCTCGGGCTTCTAACCATATTTCGCGAACCAGATTCTAATTATTCTACTGAAACTAAAATATGACGTGTCTCCTACTGACATGACATCATTACATAACTAAGAGCTATTTGCATTGTGTTACTTTTAATTAAGCTCTACCTAATTCAGATTCATAGTAATCTTCCTTAGAAATTAATTTCATTAATTCTTTATTTTAATATGCACGTTTATGATAAAATGCAGATATTGATGAGGCAAAAACGATTCAATTGATCACTTGAATAAATGATTTTTTTTATCTTTATCTAATCAGAAAGCTCAGTGTTTTTGTGACAGACGCGTAAAACTTTTTCGTATAACACAATGTGTATTATTGTTATAATGTAACTGTTACTGTCATTTAATTTACATTACATTAACGTTATTATTTTTGCTGGAATTATAAAAATACTTTAGGGTGCGCGAAATGGCACCTTAAAAACTATTTGATCTTGAGTTCAAGTCTCTGTGAAATCGTTCCTTAGTTCCTTAAAAATATTCATTAAAAAATAGTATTCAAAAATTGGTGTTTCAAACTTTTTATAATCTTAATCATAAAGTTTTTACTAGCAACATACAATATAATTTATCACTTCAAGAGCTCTTCTGGCACTAAAATTCGGAGTAAATGTGTAACATCAAAACCAGAATACGCCTGCAACAGAATGCTTTTCCAAATGAGAGAACATGAAGGAATTCCAATCATTGACGTGATCACAGCTTTCGCAAAAACGGCACAGTACAGTTCTATGAGTATCTCACTTTATTGGATTAGTGGGTGCAATTTTATATCAGGAAACGTCTTTCTTGTTTCTTTATATTAAATATTATTTGTATCTCAATTCTTAACATATTCTTGGACTTAACGAAAGACACTGAGAATATAAAAAAGTAAAAAAGTTACATAAGTCTAGTGTCTAATGTAACTTTTTTATATTCTCAGTATGTTTATTGACAGTGTATCAGTGTGTATAGTGTATATCAGAAAACGTCTGACTTTCTTGTTTTTGTATATTATTTGTATCTCAATTCTTACCATATTCTATTATTAAGTCACTAGACTTTTGTAATTTTTTAATATTCTCAGTGTTTCTTTCGTTAAGTCCAAGAATATGTTAAGAATTGAGATACAAATAATATTTTAAAAAAAAACTAGAAAGGCGGACGTTTCCTGAATATAAAAATTCAGGTCGAATTATTTACTTTACATTATTTCCCTTGAAGAACATATAGAACAAGCAAGCCAATAGAAAGCGAGTTATATGGATGCCTCGCACTATTGTGTCAATTAGCTAAGTAAGGCAAGGTGCTAAGCAATTCAATTTGGCCACTGGCCCTAACGGTCGTCGGACAATGCCTGCCCTTCGCTCGTAAAGACAGCGTGCAGTTACGGGATGTGGGGTACAAGTGATAGACTGTTATTACAATATCATGATTTACATGATATTTGCCTTGTCCTCCTTTTCTTCAACAGTAACGCATCTTACTTCGAATTCTTAATTAGAATTTGTTGGCTTGTTGAAATAAATTGTTCTTTGCAGATAAGATTGTCTATTGTCATGTTTTTATGTACCCTGCTTTTTGATTAAGGTGTGCAACAAATTTTAACTATTGTATTATATTAAAAGAAAAATCGTATACATGTAGATATTTAGTAATTACATAGTATCTGCAATGTAAGAAAATCTAAATGTCCATTCACATAATATAATGGTTAATGCGTTTTAAAGCGAAGGAGAGGACATTTTCACTAGGTACAATTATTTACCTTTCACATAGTTTTTTGTCATTAACTTATAGTACTCGCTAGTTTTCACGACTTAAACCGAACATTTCTCCGATCGTAGCGTCCGCTTTCATTGCCCGCACGTAGTTCAGACCACACATTGACATGCGCCTCGATGGCCACGCTGGGGCCATTCACTTTGATGGCTCATCACCGTTTCTTTCCAAAGTATAATAAGGCTTTAGGGTTTAGGTAAAGGTTGCGGTCTTTATGGGCTAATAAACTTTAGACACTTATAATTTATTACAAATAATAGGGTTCTAAAATCAGCACTTCCAGCCCAATGTCAAACAAAACCTACTTACGTATACTGCAGTCGCAGTAGGTACCTAAATTATAGGAATCAGCCAAACACTTTAGGTTGACGATAAATAAGACTACAGCTCTTTTTTGTATTAAAACATCCAAATTTTCAGTTTGAATTTTTCGGACCTCTTTATACTCCCACTTACCATACAAGTTGTAGCCTTGTAGGCCAAATTTTATTATTAACCTTTGTGGGTTCTACGACCTCTATTCTGTTTATGGCTCGCACTGGTTAATGGGACCTCTATAACTCCATCACGCAATTAAGCAAGTTCTTAAGCCTGCTTAAGCTGTGTAATCTCAAACACAATAACCGTCACCTGTCTTGTATAAAAAGGCTTACTTTTATATGCGACGCAAATGTAGGTTACGCCCTTTTAAAACTTTCCGTAAACTCTAGCATTTTGTGAAAGAGTCGTAACTGTGTTAGAGAATTTATGATACAAAGTACCTTTTGAAACTGAAAAGGAAGTGCTAGCTGATCCAGTGGATTACCCTATATTTTCCAAGACTATTCACACCTTTATAAATATTTACAGAAGTTTATATAATTATTATAATTAACCTTGTTTAAATGCGGAATTTAATTCGTATTAGACGACGAAACGATTTGCAGTTATTGTTTAGGTACTTTTTAGGGTTTCGTACCCAAAGGGTAAAAACGGGACCCTATTACTAAAACAAACAAAAAACCCGACTGTTTAAATATATTTTTGAAATGGTCTTTTCACTAGCTTTCATTTAGTACCCATATTGCTAGCAAACGAGGTCTATAGATTCACGACAGCCGCAGACAGATCTCGAGTTTGCAATATTTTTACCTCCGGAGTTACGCACAATGTGAAAAACATTGTGTGTAACTTGCAAAGAAAAAACTAAATTTTACGCGAAATAATTCTTAAATACGGTGACATTTCAGACATTCCTCCGCCATATTGTCATTTTTTTACAGGTTAGGCATGTGACTGTGAAAATTGTGTAAAAATATACTAAATAAACAATTTTAGTAGTGACTTGAAATTAGTAGGTAAAAATATTATAGAAAGTACGATAAAATAAATTTGTAAAATTATTAGAGCTTTCGAAAATTCAGCCACTACAAAAGTTACAAAAGGGGTTAAAAGTGTGTTTCGTGATATAAATCCACGTGGACGAAGTCGTGGGCAACAGCTAGTTACAATATAATTTCGCCATGTCTGTCTGTCTTTAGGGTACTTCTCCTATGTATACGGAAAGCAGGGATAAATAGATTATTTTCGCTTCAATTTTATAATATGGGGGATATTAACTAGGTAGGTTTTTTGGAAGGGGATTTTAAATAACCATTTTAGGAATACGTAAATATATTTTGAAATAGATAATCGCTCCGAAATCCTAAATACATGTATACCCCAACCCCATAATAGAAAGCCTTATTAAGAGCTGCGTAGATACTAATTGTAGTACAATAGGGATGATGACACATGTTGAATTTTATAACAAAGCAATTTATCATAGTAATGTGAATATTAAATTAATATATGAAAATGATCTTATATTATTTTAATATCCACATTACTGTGATACCTACCTTCCTACCTGAAAGTTTCAAAGCACGTATACATAAAACACTGATCCCGATAAGATATTTTACTTCTTCTTGTTTCACCATCTAAAAGATATTAAGAGCAGGAGCAGAAGGAACGAGTTTGTAATAAAATTATTAAAATTCTTCAATCACCTTAACAGTTCCGAGCCGTCACTTCCCGGTATCCGAGGTTATTAATCAAAGCCCCTTTCAATTATAAGATGGTTGAATAAATAAAAAAACCGGCCAAGTGCGAGTCGGGCTCGCCCGCCGAGGGTTCCTTACATTTTTTTTTTTACAAATTTAGAGTTTTCATATTTTTCCCTGTACTTGTAGTGTTCTAAGGTCAACGGTAAGTACCCTATAAATTTTGATTCCCTTAAGAGTGTCGAAATATACCTACGTTTATTGCGGCATAAACGGCCGTATCTTTTTTTACGTTAAATTAGAAGTTTGATTTTTTAACAACATCAAGGGGCTATAGACCTGTATATAGTTTTAATTTCAACTTGATACCTCTACGCGTTCCCAAATGAAAGGGTCTTGACTTGACAGACAGGCAGAAGATGGACGGATGGACGGACAGACGGACGGACGGACAAGAAAGTGATCCTATAAAGGTACGGAGCCCTAAAAAGCTTCAAAAAGTTGTTCAAAGTTGTTGGTCAACGGTTTTTGTAACAGTTTTCGTGAGTTCCACTTGGTTCTTATGAAGACATTTTATTAAGAGCAATTAACGTCCGTGTCATTAAATTAATTTTGCCTCTGATTGTGCCATTGCACAAGTAACTAACTATGACTTAACCGTTGTTACTATGAAAAAAAACAATATCGAGTTATACATGTACGGAAAGCTATTTTGTGGTAGTCTACATAATGTGATTATTGTAGAATATGCTCCATGGTACGGTATATTACGTAAATACATAAATTATTTTTGAGCGATACCATCAAACCGCTTTGTAAATGCATACCAAAGAATATTAACGCCATTTTATCAGTGTTAAACGTTAACAAAATAAAAAGCAAGCAATATAAAACATAAAGCACACTAAAGCAAAAAAAGCCTAGTCATCTAATAGTCAGAGAACCCTCACCAACCGTGGCCAGTTTTGCAATACCAAATCGTTTTAATACAATCGTGAAAAAGATTAATGGTTGATTTTCGGTTTAGAATAAGCGGCTTTGAAGAGGCGAGCCGGGCTTTAGGCGGGTGGCTAGTGATGTGCGAAAATATGGTACAGATAATTAAAAAATATTTTTATTTTTATGTTAAAGCATTCAATAGATTTCCGAAAAAAAACATGGCAAAAGTTGTCTCATGTGTCAAAATAGAATATTCGGAAAAAAAGAAAAATTTGGAAAATTTATTCTGAGAATGTTTTCCGTGATGTCAGGAGTAGTATAACTAGGTACGATTTATATCACAAGATTCACAATAGGTATAAATAATAAGTAAAGCATTTTTATTTTACATAATATCTGATATATGATTAAGAAAAATGTAATCTATTATAAAAAATATATCATGATTAACTAACTAAAACTACTATACCTATAAAAAGATTGCTTTAGATTGCATGTCCCCTTGCTTTAGATACAACAGAAAAAAAATATTGTCTCATCACTAGGTGGGAGTGGTGGGACGCCGCCATTAAAGTGCAGTAGGCTCTGAAAACGGAGTTTTGAAAAGTCGTAACGCTTTTTTAGATCACAATATCATTGCCAAAAATTTTATTAACAATCTTGAGGCCTTTCTTTAGGGGCTTCTCTGATTTGAATTCTGAGTTTTTGACTTTCGCTCGAAAGAAAAAAAACAGGACCATAGGTCTAAAATGCACTTATAAAAATTGTAACAAATTTTGCAGAAAAACTAAAAATATAAAAATTATTTATAAAAAAAATTAGCAATATGCATTGCTTGAGGGAACTCGGTGATTACTTTTTTATTATTAAGGCCGTTCCATCGGTTTGCCGCTGTCACTGTCACATTTCGCAAGTAAGAACGGGAAATATCATACGCGCCAAATGTCAATTTTGATCGAATTTTGTCGATTTTTATTTATTTTAAAAACGTTACCTTACAATATCGAAATTCGAAAGCTATGAAATTACTATTTAAGTTAAGATTGTTTTTTCTTCTTTTTTTGTTTATAGTATCACTATATTAGTATCACATAATAAATAACCGAGTAAAGTACTTTGGGAATTAATTGTATCGAGCGAAGTGTCATAATTCGTGTATCGGAAGCTATGTTGTTAAAGATAATATAGTAAAGAACTACATATATTTTTTCCACGTCGACGAATATTAACGCCTGTTAGAAAAACATGATCATATAAGGAGATTTTTTCGCCTTCCGGCTCAGGGAACCGCCTTAAAACACACAAAAAAACATGCTCAGTGAGAGTGAAAGAAGCTAGAACACAAACCTACTGGGCCTTAATACTCTGTCCACCTAAATATTTGATTTCCGGATTCTCTTTCAATGAAAGGGCTAAAAATATACATGAGGTATTGGACTCTTTTCTTTGAAATAAATAAATGACGCTACCTACTAGGACTTCATGTTTTATTCGGTTGTTACTAGGTAGATGGATTAACGATGTACATTTGGGTAAAAGGATTTTCGTGACGAGTTAGCTTTAACGCCTTAATGCGGCCATTCAATAAAAGAGTTTTGAAGCGTTTTTTTATTTTCTTGAAATGAAATTATTTTTATAAATATAGCATTGAACAATTGAGTACTTTGATAATATTGAGAGGATATTAATATAATCCCGTTCAACACTCATAAATTTGAATGTAGATACAAATTGAAACTGAACTGAATTTTAGCTAAGTAAAAATTACCGTTTAAGCGATTCAATTAAACTACTTTTACTTTTACATTATTATTTATTATTTTATGTAAATTAAAGTTTTTTAAGCGACCGATAATCTCTCAATCATTCTTCATTCTTATTATTGCTAGGAAGATAATCTTCTCAAGTACTTACATATACTCGTGTTTAACCTGCAATCCTGGGGATTTAGAATCAAAAGTTTAATATCAATTCATCATCGTCTGTCATCATTAGTAAAAGTGGCGCGGGAGGACGTACCATGGACCGCGCAGCGACTGTGGGAGCGTTTTTTTAGTGTTTTTGTAGGGAAAGCGCTGCGTCGCATAAGTTTTGGGTGAGTGTTTCGGCCTATCTTTTGTGTTTAGATGGATGTGTTTATTTTTAATAAACTCACTAATCACTTAAATTTCGTAGTCTATAAAAGTTTTTTTACATAATTGAAATAGTTGAGGTACACATTAAATTATTGTAATAATTTCCTATCCCTCAGTACCGGACACAGTAATAGTACCGTAATGCCGGACAGTGAATATGCTTTTTTTCAGTTGTATTTTGGACCTACGATGTTTCAGATCAAGATGGGCAAGAAAAAATGGAAGAGAAAACAAAATGTCCGGAAAAGAAGATGTGAAAGAAGTGAACATTTTATATATAAAGGAAAGCCAGCTAACATTTTAAAAGGTAAAGAAAAAGGTGAAGTTGAGGGGAACTAAGTAAACAAGTGAAGAGTGAAGTTAAAAAAGGAGGAAAAACAGCAGCTATTGGTTGATGCAGCCCGTAGTATGTTTAGAGCCACACTGGGGAAGACTGGGGGAAGACTGGATACAGGGCTCCAGGTTGCCATGGGTGGCCCGGATGTCAAGCGCAGGAAGCATCTGCTTGACATTCCATAATGTTCAAAAGATTATATTACTAAGTACCTCTTGCAAAGTAAAGTTTTTTTCAGTAAAGTAAACTTTTCGTTTTTGAATTAATTTATGTAGAAGTTGTATTTGTGTTATTTTATTTTGATTCTAAGGTTTTTGTGACTAAAGTAATTTATAAATAAAGATATAAACTTTTTTAGGCGCGACTAGAGGGTAACTCAGTTTTTTTTTCTGACGGAAGTAACGCTCAGCAGTGACACATGCATAATAATAGGACACACGTCAAAGTTCTAACATAGCGATAAACGTCAAAGAAGTTTAACTTCAATCGCGCGTAAAGATGCACACACTTTTTATTTTCTTCTAAAGGCTTAGGTGTCCGCCACTCGGGGACTTTCCCCTACAGTCTTCATTCAATCGCCGTCATCATACACTAAATTTTGCCGACATACGTTTTTCAAAAAATAAATCACATCATCATCAACCCCACGTATTATGTAAAGTTAGGTATCATTGTTCTAGAAAATTACATACATAGCAAAGGTCACAAGATATCCAAATGTAATGGCGCAAGGAGGGCGTAACAGACATTAATTATTGATGTCGATTGAGTACCAGTAATAGTTAAAACATCTTTTGCACCCCATAATACTGTACTCTTCTTTAAGTTGACTATTGTAGTATCCTGCAAAGCGGCCAACAATTTCCTTACTTTACGACATACCTAGCTGCTTCCCCAGCTATAATACTCGTAAAATAGCTAGTTTAGTTGAACAATCATGCGACTGAATAATATATGAGATGTCTACGTGATGACTTGGCAACTCGCTCTGTACTGAACATGTAATATTATTGGGCGATCATTCGCGGGCTGATCCAATAATACCACAATACGAACTTTATTCAGAATATTACATGAGACGCAGTACACGAAACATTATTGATTACGATGTGTTATTATTATTACGGGTAGAGATGGGCCGAATTTTATTTGGTTAAATGTTCGGTTCAGATCTTACCGAACCGAATATTCGGCCGAACAATTCGGTTCATATGTGTCATTTTCATAAACCATTTGAAAACGCTTCAATAACTTTAGCAGCTAAAGATGAATCTTCTTAAGAGGCCCACTGACTATCAGTCTGCTGGACGTGATCGGTCTGTCAGTTAGAACAAAATATTGACAGTTTCAAACAACTGACAGGCCGATATCGTCCGGCGGACTGATAGTCAGTGGTCCCCTCTAGACAATTCCCTAGAAACAAACAGGTCAAAAGGCAAGAACTCTCAAACAAATTTTCAACACACTCCAAATAATCAAAAATCTTATCCAGTATTTTAATGACAACGGGAAAATGAAACCTTACGGAAGAGATCTTGAAAGTTCTCGAGGAGCTTACATTTTACAGTATTACAATAAGACAAACATAATAAAAAATATTTGCCGAATATTCAGCACTTGAACCGAATAATTCGGCCAAACACGAACATTGGAAAACTTGCCGATGCCGAAAATCGAATCATTACCGAATATTCGGCCCATCTCTAATTACAGGTCGCTTTTGTTAATTGAGATGATAATTTAATTTAATTGTGTTGGTTGAGTATATTGCTAATTAATGATTGACGTTGTTATTGTATCAAAACAACGATAAGTTAACAGAGAAACTGGGTACTTGTAAACAAGCGTAGGATGAAATTTTAGATAATAATTTTAACCATATTGTTGTCACGTCTTCCTTACGTATTGTATTATGCCGTTTCATTTTGCACGTATAAATATCTTGGCGAAGTTTTCACTTGCGTAGGTAAATTTGCTAATTAGTACCTGTAATGAGAGACTAATGAATAATGATAGAGCTTCGAGTCAAGTTAGAACAGTTTCAAACTGTGTCTAATTTAGTTAATTGTTAATAATGTACGCGTAAGTACGCGTAACATTTTGAGGATTAAACTGAGGATTGGATAATTATGGTCTAAGATACGTTATAACAAAGATAGATATAACTCCGTAATAAATGGATACAGTCTAAGGAAAACACGTGCCTCGAAAATCAAGAAAATTTGATTCTCGTTCAGAGGGCGCTACTAGCTTTGGCCAACTGTCGTATAGATGGCGTTGACGGTTTCGTTTGTTATTTAACAATTTTAACGCATATCAGTGAAAGAACATGGGTCAAAATCATAAAAATAATTAATGCAAATAAAAAAAAACATTTATCTACATTTAAATACATTTTATCGTATTTTTATAAATATTTATTTTTAGTTTTAAAGTGTGTCGACAGATGGCAGTGAATTTACTGGGGTTACAAAATTTACTATGACAGTACCGCTCTAGTATAAGTTACTCTATGGTTATAAGGAATACCAGCTACTCTCATGTTATTTATTTTTGATAAGAGATAAATGATAGATAATATTCACATTGACACATTGCAAATAGAATGCCTAGTGAAACTGCGTACGATATACGTATATTTTTAGATAAAACTCGGTTAAACTAGGCAACCGTGGACTGGACCAACTTTTTAATAAGGCAACCTATTACAGTTAGATTATATATAAAATAAGCTTTAATTTGATATAATATACGTTTAAATAACAAACAAAAGTAAAAAAAATCTGTCCGTACGCAATTTTACGAGGCAACCTATTTGCAATCTGTCAATGTGAATATCATATATCCTTTATTTTTTTTTTGCAGCAAATCTTTTTAAAAAAATTGAGAAAAATAACCTTTTTTGTGTCCTTATCGACTTCTAATCAGATATTTTGGTTATAATGTAGTTGTATGTTATTTGTTGTATATACATTTACATAAAATAACAATAAAGGAATATAGATGTGCTTTATTTGATAGCTCAATCCAAGTCAATGAATTCAAATATGACATCGTCTTCTAGTCATAGATAGCTGACCCATGAAGGCCTAACATTATTTATATCTACCTACTTACCCACTTTAATTGAGACCATAGATTTTTGTAGTATCGCACGAGGCAGTTTTTTTTTCTTCCTTCGTCTTGTAATTCTTTAATATTTTCCTATACTGTACAAAATAGTACAGTAGTGTAGATATGAGAGTTCTGGACCACATGACGTTGTGATGACGTCATCATGACGTCATGTGGTCCAGAACTCTCATGTCTACCCTACTCTAACCATTTTTTTTCTAAGCTTGTCTTTCTTTCTTACAAATATTGTAATTTTAAGATGTTATTAAACATTTAATATCATCCAATCGTTTTCTGTCTCATGCTATAACGTAAGAGGGCTATGTCAGCAGCCCGCCGCGCGCGCGCCAGCGGAAGCGCCCTACTAGCGGTCATCGCAGATCGAGTTGACTCTCCATTTGTGAGGCACTGGTTGTCATTGCACGCACCAGTGTCTCAAAGATGAGTTAAATAATAAGTCTTGTATGGGTATTAATTAATTTATGAGGGACATGTTACTTATTTTTACGCGACTTTGATTTTTGTACGACATTCGATTTAAAGTTAGTTTATTTGAAATTCTACGTGAATCATGTTTTATTTATTAGTTAATTTTTATTCTTTTATTTTTGACATGTTTCCAGTAACTTAGTTAATATTTTAGTAATACATATTTTAATTTTTAAGTTTGTATTTTAATTTTAATAGATTTTTATGTTTCAAAGCTTTTATGAGCCATGTTGCTTGAATTAAATGAATACAAATACAAAATATAACACCTAAAAACCTAGCCACGACTTTGTCCATCTAGAAGTCCTTAAGCTGTATCCTTCCTTCCTCTCTTCCTTTCAGTACCTACCTACTTTCATTGCATCTCCCTTATCACCACAGTATCATTTCAGCTCTTTTGGGGACGATATCCCGGATGAAAAGTATGTATCCAGGCTATAATTGATCTGCTCTCTTTTCCAATTTTAGCCATGTCTTTTCAACCTTTTTTGCTTAATTGAGCACCAAATATCTAAACATAGAATAGAATAGTTTTTTTTAGTTTTAATTAGTTTGTTACACCAGACCTGCAAACAACAACACACACATACAAACTATCACATAATATATAATATTTATAGTGTAGCAACTTGTGGAAAGAGCCTTGTATGATAATGCAGCGAAGTTACGAAGTTCGCGGAGTTTCGCCGACAAGTTTAATTACGTGCCGGATTATCTCTCGCCACTCGTGGACCGGGATTATTTTTGTGCAAACAAATAAGAAACGTTTCTGAAAAGATTTTTAACCGGCTCCCAAAAAGTAAGGATGTCTATTCTGCATTATTGCTATATTATATTATCATTAAAATAAAAATTCATTTGATACAAAATATTTCATTTAATTACAATGTTATCCTTTATGTGGACAATTGTCGACCCATCAGAAATAATGATATTACTTTTAAATAATTGCAGTGCTATTACTTAACAGGTCGCAATGAAATAATATGAAAATGTAATGTTATGGAAAGAAGGAATGTCAATATCAATAATGATTGTCTCGCTAATAGTGCCTGCCCGCATTATTGCGTGAACAGTTAATTTTTATGCCTTCATAAATTTATTTTTATTATTAGGTCAATCGAATGCAAAGTCAGCCGGTACATTTTATAATGATTCATATGTTTACGCTCCTGAAATAACCCTCAACTTCGCTTTATCTGTGACAACCAAATTATACATGAAGAAAATATTTTTCTTCAACAGAGGCGCTCTTCCAAACGGCACGCTATGGCTGGGCGCGTTCAGCGCAGCGCAGTACCGCAGCGACGTGCACGCGGCCACGTACCGCTGCCGCGCGGCAAGCAGCGTCGGCGCGATTCTGTCGCGGGACATGCGGGTTGAAGCGGGTAAGTAGCGTTACCTACATACTCGTATCTGTTTATCGTATGGCTTACAGTTCCCTTCTTCAACTTATCAAATATTGGGATCCAGGTGTGCTGCAACTGCATTCGTCATAAGTGTCCTTAGATCTGCCGATGTCCCACTAAACTTTGTTGTGGGACAGTCAAAAACAATGTGATGTACCATCGGATCTGGATCGTCATACTGACATTCCATTGCCTCACACCATTTCCATTCATTGGCGTTACTGTCATTATTTGTATGCCACTCAATTGTTTGGGCGCACTTGACTCGCAACTTTTCCAAGCAGCATGAAAGCATGAAAGGCTCTAAGTAAGTGAGAAAAAGAACGCGTCATCGGCGCCATGCGTTACGGAGAAAGTTTACTGTCAAGCGTCGGTTTTGCTAGACAGTGAGAATTCTAGATTAAGGACTATGATCTAATTGATGCTGTAATCCAAAAGATGTTATACGTCAATGCGGTAACGCTGCCTTACTAAAGTTCTCACGACGTTTATAGGAATCCAAATCTACTTAATAATGTCATTTTAAGAGTACCCAGCAAGCTCGGCCGAATTTCACCTTCCCATACAAATGGAGTTTCGTTCTCATTTTAAAACTACGTGACGAGGACTGCATACATGAGGTATATCTAATCCTGTAATTAGTTTATATAGCTCCAGTTTATAAAACAAATTAAATAGAGCAAAACAAGTGAAAAACTTAAATCTGAAGCTACATAAACTAATTACAGGACGAGATACCCTAAACGTTATCCTATTCTAATTACAAAGTTTTAGAGCAATCTAGCTAGTCGTTTTAAAATGAGAGTGTAATTACGTTTGTATGGAGAACCGAGCTTGCTGGGGACTCTTAACTAACAGCATATACATGGGTAGCGGATTTCCAGTCTGTGCATTATCCAACATTCCATGGTTTCAATCTGGCATACATTCAATACCAATATCGAATTCTCATTACCTATACATACATATATCAAACCCTCATCCGAATTCTACATTTCCATTTCTATCTCATTCACGTTATCTCATATTCTATAAACTAGCCGTGGTAAAGCCAAAAAGCGGAGTATTTCCACTTATACTTTCACCCCAATAAAATCCGCACGCATCTGAAGTGGCCAGCAATTTGGGCTGTGACGCGATTTGCAGCGCCCGTCTCGAGGCGCTCTCATCTCTCCTAATCGCTCGAACAATGCGCTCTCGAGCTTGAGTGTGCGGGGTTTTTTCTCAAGCGCTCGAGTTGCTAAACTTTTTTCATGCCTTTGACCAGAGTGAGATTATCTGAAAGATTATAAGCTTTGAAAATAAAACAGGATTATTATACTCGTAGTACTTAAAACCGCGTGAGACAGCCTAACAGAACTAAAATATATTTTTTGTATACTAACTCAATCCCTTAGGATAAAATAGATCAATGGTTTACTGGAGGCGTATTCTGATTGTAATAACAGGTTAAGAATTTGATGTGGATTTGTTTTGGACATTTTTTCAACCAGAAATCTCACTTTCGACACTGACAAATCATATCCATAACAAACCTACATCAAGTTCGTAACCTGTTACGAGTATTACAATCAGAATGCCTTTTGGACTGTTGTTTTTAAAATAAAAATTGTGTACTAAAAATAAATGAAATACCAAAATAGAGACGAGTAGATTAATTCGACGGGAACTCTTAAATAAGTAATTTAGCATATTAAAATTATGTCGAGATTAACATATAAACATCAAATAAAATTAATCTAATGGGTTATTCTATTAAATTTAATACCTTTGACGATTACTATGAGCTCATTACGAAATTCGAAGTTTACACTTTACAACAACTGTGGTTCTTAACTGATGGTCCGCGGACTACTATAGTGACTCACGGGGGCACTTAACGTATTCCCTACCAGCACTAGCTACACACTAAGTTCGTAGCCGATAACGCGGGTTTTCCGCTTTATAGTGGAAAGCGCATAAGAACAGAGAACCCGCCTACGTGTCGCTGGCAATGAATGTGTTAAATTGGCCGAAGAATTTATAGAGAATATTTATAATTGGTGGTCATCTGCAAAAAAGAAATTGTGTATGTATCGATATCACAGAGAGGTGAAAAATCACGGTTCTACGCCATTATTACACGAACAAAGCCAAGGAAATGGCAAGTCAATGACCCAGTGAAAACGTTTTGCTGACAACAGTGACAACAGCTTCAACGAGCCGTGAGCGGTCTCGTAGCCTCGTAGACGTGTAGATTTGTAGCTCTCGTAGCATCGTAGCCCGCCGTGTTATAGAAGAAGCATATGAGTGGTTTCACGTTTTATGACTTTTTGTTTTGCTACGCCGCAGTTCTTTTGTGAACTTACTTTCAAATGGTTGTTAAAAATACACTTGTAAAAAAAATCATTTTAACTCCACCAGAAATGTCGACTTTAAACCTGAAATTAAGTATTAAATCTAAACTGAAATGGATGTCATATATTAAAGAAAAATAGGCCTGGGGTTCAAGGCAAGGCAAATAAAACTAAAATAATGCATTTTTATCAAAGAAAAGTAATGAGACCCATTGATTGCAATTATGAAGGAACGGTTATAGAATCAGTAAGCAATACAAGTTTTTTAGGTGTCCGAATTGACAATCATTTAAATTGGACAGCTCATACTGAGACAGTTTGTAAAAAAATCAATAAATATGCTTTCGCTTTGTACAAACTTTCCAAGCAAGTTAGTACGGAAGCTGTGATGATGGCTTGTCACAGTTTCGTTGGGTCAACCTTACGATATGGGATCATCTATTGGGGTAATTCAGTCAACAGAGAAGCCGTCTTTATCGCACAGAAAAGATGCGTGAAAGCGATTCTAGGGCTTCACCTAACAGATAGCTGTGTACCACATTTTAAAGACCTGAAAATTCTTACATTTCCCTGCCTCTACATTTTTGAAATTGCGATGTACATCAAAACAAACCCAACACTATTCAGGACGGTCTCTGAGGTATTTGCTAGAAATTCGAGGTATCCTCAGAATCTCTTTCCTGTTTCCGCAAATACTGGCCTAATGCGCAAAAGTGTGTTCTGCTTAGCTAGTAAGATTTATAACAAATTGCCTGTCCATTTCAGAATGTTACCCTTAAATCAGTTTAAGCACAAACTACTGACATTTTTAATTGATAATTGTTTTTACACCATTTCTGAATTTTTGCTGTATAATTTTAACGCTTCTGATTTGACATGACTTTAATATTAATAATAACTAGGTATTTATATAGATATGTAAATTTATATCGCATGTAAGTATGTAAGGAAATTATTCAAGTTTTTGTACGCCATCAGGCAGGGTATAGTGCTACAAATATTTATTTACCGCCACTGTAGTTTGACATATACTCGCAAATAAAAACACTTTGAACTTTGAAGGCGTTAGCCCGGATTGCTAAAGACGCCGGTTCGAATCCGGCCTTTACCACTGGAGGGCTTCTTCACTTTTTCTTTAATATATGACATCTATTTCAGTTTATAATTTTTACATAGTAGTGTGACTACTTAAAAAACACAAATCAAAAATATTTAATAAAATAATTTGATTTGTTCCCAAAGTTGTGTATTAACTTAACTAACTCACGTGTTTTTAGTCACTCGCGCGACATGTTTCGGAGAGCCTAGGTCTCCATTTTCAAGCACTAACAGTGCCTGAGTGAGTAGCGGTCGGCTAAGTTAATTAAGTTAATATGTATCACGATAGTTTAAATTCGATTGTTGTGTATTAAATCAAATTTTTCCCGATAATTTTTCTGATGAAAATATATATATTTTTTTGTATTTTAACTAGTTGTTACCTACTAAAGTAAAATGGCACCAAAAATCGTATGAAATTAATTGACATATTTTTATTTTATTAATTGAAGTTATTATAAAATTGTACGTTGTATTGATTTACAATTTTCATACAATACATATATTGATGTACAACGTGTTTTTCCATTTTACGTTCCTAACTTATCCTCAGGGTCCTTGTACACACACAACATCCACATCAGAAAATCATAAAATATACATGTTACGCGGATTCCGCTATATCCCGCGCTCGGCCCCCAGCATAGTCAAGCGTTCATTCCATTAACGGACCCACAAAGGCCCGGACCTCAATCTGGACCCTCCGACCTTCTCCAATAAAGAATCGTATTTGCATTCTCGCCTCGAGATTGATCCAGACTTGCCTTCCCAAATGTCAATACGCCGGGTTAAGGGTAACCCCCTTCAAACGAAAGGGAACCTTACCTGAATCCAGTAAGGTTCAGTTCACTTTAAACACGAGTAATGCTTTGTAAGGCTGGACTGGAATCGTTTTCGACGTATATTGAATTCGGGTTTTTTACCTGTTTAAAACAATTTGTTGAAATGAAATCTCTAAACGGGGACAGCTAGCTGCTAATCGTTGATTTTGTTATTTGCCTTTCTGGTTGCCAATTCGAACATAAATGTTGGTATCCAAATGATATCATTAATTGACATTTTAACAGGGCCTTTTGCCTCTTGCGGCACAACCACAATGTAATGAAATATACAGAGGTACCACAGTACAAAATACTAAACTAAATTAATAACTAGCTTAAATCATAAATGTAAAAATACAAAAACAAAAATATAGTGTAATATAAAAATAAAAACTTACAAATAAATAAATATTACAGGCATCCTTACAAAAATTACCCTACAAATCCTCACAGTAAATTCAAGAAACCTTGTGTTGTAGGCACTCAGATAACGATAAAACATGTGCTCGTCACACAAATAAATGTCCTTACTAGGATTCGAACCCGGTACATAGGCAGGCTTTATAGTTAGGCAGGATCACTCTACTGACAAAGCCAGACTGGTCATATAATTAAGTATTTACAAAAACATACCTAATCTTAATTATAAAAATTAGGCAGTCACATATAATACCGGTCATATATTTAAGTATTTACCAAAAAAATCCTAATCCTAATTATAAAATTAGGCAGTCACATATATGTTATTGAACAATCTAACACAAATAGAGTTTTTTCCCTAGTCAGCTCAATAAAGCTTATGTTTTGGGTACAACATGACACAATAATTAAAACATTAGTTGTTATACCCAGAAACCGTGAGAGCCTGCTATTTAGTATAAAAAGATTAAATATTCGTTTCTAATGTATCATGATTACTTTTACTTTCTATAGGCACTGAAACCTAAAACTTAATCCTCCCGCGTTTTCATTAGATAAGCCTTTGTCGAAACCTTTCCAAACGTATCCAAGGTCTGCTCTCCATCAATAAAATTTACACGGAATAATTTATACTGCAAATTGGAGTCTCACGTAACCAAATACACAGGAAAGAGATACAGATAACCAATGTAATACAAATACAAATTTCTGGGAGATTTTGGCGGCGCGAGAAATAACTTTCAGGGCGATCCTCGGTCAAGCTACGTCTATTGAATATCAGCAGGCTAGTCACGCGGCCTACGTGACAAACAGCTAAAGGGCAGCGGTTTAGTGCGATCAACCTGCGACAAACATACATGTATTGTGTAAATAGGGATGTTGACATGAATCGCGAATATATAAAATTTTATGTTTTTACCATAGCAGGAAATATTAGAATGCTGAAAATCATATTTTGTAAGTATAAATATGCGTAATAAATTAATTAAAAATAATTAAAAGTACCTATTTAAAATAATGCCCAGCATCACGTGACTGCAAACGCAAATCGGAGCGCGTGACGTCACGGCGTTAGAAACACGCACAGACAAGTTTGCAAGCCTGGTGGTCCTCTGGCACCGACAGTCGTTTGTTTATCACCTCGTTACGTCATCCAGATCACGTGACAGCTTGGAGCGTTTTTGCGCGAAATTTAAACACGTCTAAACTAATGAACGTCGATTTTTTATTAAAAAATTATGAATAAAATTTTTAAGTTTGCAATAATTATGTGTCTATTTATAAAATGAAAACAGTTCAAAAAAATAGTCAACATCCCTATTCTAGTTATCGTGGGTTCAAGCCACAGCTTTGGATTGCCGGTTCAACGTGCTACCAATTCCAATAGCTAACCGTGCTTTTACATTGTATAGACTTTGGAAATGGGCTGATTTTTATTTGGTTGTCTTTTTGCCGTCAGTTTTCGATAAAATTTATTTATAAATAACATAAAAAAACCGCAACATAATAATAATCGGCCAAAATAATCTTGGTCATTGGTCCCGTTTTTACTTTTGATATAATATCTACTATTTAAAGTTTGAGTTTGGAATAAAACCATTTTTCATCATATTTCTAACCGTAAACTACATAATTTATTATCAGCTTCTCTGATTTTTCCATCCAAAAGTCATGTAAAGGTTGTCAGTCCATGAGTTACAAGGTAGACGAGGCTGCGTTTGTAATATTAAAATAACTAGAGACTACCTATAGATATTTAAATTCTCATCAAAAATAAATCAAGAAAAACATAATTGAAAACCTATGCGTTTTATTCTTTGAGGCTTACTTTCAATTATATAACTTGTACGGCTACCATCAGATTGACATTGAGATATACGCTAGCGTGTGCGTAACTTACTTTCTATGCATCTCGCTCGTACTCGCATATTAGTGCTAAGGCAGTCGTGGTAAGGCTACTAAGCATCGTTAAAATTCAAAACAATACGTAAACTTTATCATTATTCAAACAGTCCAGGTCCACTTTCAACTGTCTACTTTTAATTTTATCAACAGTTTTTACGGCCGGGTATAAACTTCCCGTTTTAAAAATCTGCCGGGCATTATGTAAAGCAGTGCATAGGGCCGAGGCTATGGCCGCAGCAGCTGCTACCGTTCCGGCTAATTAACTTTCCTCAAGGAAATATGCCAAAAAAACTCGCCACATAAATTATCTCTACTACACGCTTAAATTGGAAGTGTAATATAATAATCTGCAGTGCTTAACATAAATGGACGCAACATAAAAATATTGCTTTATTTCGTTTTTGTCGGTGTAATATTAGTAAGGCTAAATAGGTAACCTAGAAAAGCGTGAAAATTTTATTCTCTTGAAAAGTGTTTTTGTTTAGTTATTGCGATTGGGTGACCAAAGTGGAAAGCGCTAACACGTTTTTAGGTAATACCTAATCTGAAATATGTACCTACGTACTAAAGAGAACGTGGCCAAGTCTTCCGACCTCGGCCACCGGAGGGCTTTGTGGGTTGGAAGGCACCATTCGTCCTTAGTTGGTAATTGAAAGTATTAAAACAACAATCATTTATTTTACATTAAAATTCAATGAAAAAAATTTAATTAACACTTTAGTAAATAACAAAATAATTAGTTAATTTAACCTAATAAATATGAAATAAATAAATATAGGACATTATTGACAAACGGTCCAATTCGAGTTTTAGTTACTTTTGGGCCTTCTAGCTCCATAATCCTTTCATGATTCCTGCTCATGTAATAACTTAAAAAATATAAAGAGTCTCGACTACGTTTTTACCTAACTTCATTTAAATTAGAACACATGTACTTAAGTTATCACGGAACAAACAATAAAAAATTAAATAACTTCTAAATTCCGGGAAGTGTCCCTAGATAGGTATATCCCAAGTCGAATGTAACAACTTTAAGCGATAAACAATTTAAAAGTATTTCTAATGACACGTCCGCTTGTGCCCAAAAAATATTGCAAAAATTTGTTCCAATAACCAAATCTATACCCCGTCATCGGAAACACGTTTTTAATTTCGCACCAACACAAACAACAAACAGAACCTTAAAAGCAGAATTTATTAAGTCTCACCATCCGGCCGTCCGCCTTCGCCCAAGTTACCCGGCAAATTAAGTTTGTAATATTTAATAGGTTAAGAACAAATCAATGCGATCCGATTCCGATTAAAGGGAAATGCAATCGTTTTTCAATTATATTTCCCATTTCGCAGTAAGGTTTCTCAAATTTCCCAATTTACTTTTGCGCTTTTTGTAGAAGCACAGGTAAGCAAAGACGATAACAGTTATTTAATTAGGTCCATTTATATTCCCTTTAGCAAATCTCTTACCTACTCAATGTTAACCGACCAAGGTATAAATTTTATTTTTGTGTAGGTTAGTGTCAACGAAGGAATTTGTGATGCCATTTTGTGATGGAAGAACAAATATCAAAATATACAAACACTCATTTATAACAATTATAACACAATAATTTAATACCTCCTACAATCACATTGTATTACTGAACAGAAATAGATCAAAAATATTAATAGTACCTTTAAGCATGTTGGCAAAACAGTGGCAATAAAATCTCAATCTTATCACGTAGCATTTAAGTGTAAAATGGTAAAAACCAAGTAATGATTATTTGTAAGTGGCTTTTTGATCGACAGCAATTCCCGCCGCACCTCAGAACAATGCGCCTTTGTGGCAACACTCGAGCACCTCTTTCGCGCTGTTCCTATAAAAGAATCGAGGGCCCTTCCGCAAGTGGCTAGTTAAGGTTTATGCATCGATGATCTGATTACGTGCCGAGTCTTTTGTCGTCAGAACGAGGCATTGTTTCAGCTGTGAGTACACTTAATGGTATAACTACATTTTAGCTCATGCATACGCATAACCGAATCTTTTAGTGTGCAATGCTAGTAAGTAAAATTATCAGAAACTAAGCTTACTTAGATAAAAAAAACTATTGAATATAACATATTATAACATAATTGATTAGTATTAAGTACCTATCTATTACATAAAGTTACTTAATACTTATCTATTTAACAGCTTCGATTTTTTTTAAGTGGTTTTATATACTTAATTTATACACAATTACGAGTAACCTTGATGTTTATTCGACTTTTAGACATGTAAATCGGCAACATGTACTTACGGGTTTTAGAACAATAGCCTTACAAAGATTCGTTCTATAGAAGTCGATTATGTTTCATTATCATTGAATAGTATACTTTGGCCATATTAATTACGTTTGAGTGAACAACATTCAGTAAAGGACGATTCTGAGGAAGACCGAACTTTATTACTTCATCCAACAATCCTAGAGTACACATGAAGCAAACCTTTCTGTACGCAGTACTGTGGATAATAATGTGGCATATTTCGATTATATAGAGATTTTAAATCAAACCACATTATAGCTATTGTAATACTAAAACAATTTAAGAAAGTGAGAGAAATAGAATTAGAGTGAAACGCCCGCCCGTTCACGATAAGAAAATGCCACCAAATCAAATATCGTTTCAGGAGCTAAAGAGCCAGGAGAAGAGACTGTACATTCAAGACGATGCAATCTTCATTAAATACTTGAAGTAGAGATTTTCTGCAATTTTTTTATTTATTTAATAATCTTTTACTTCTCTTTTAAAAATACGTTCAAAATAATTTATTTAAATGTACAATTAATACCTTTAAAAAAATATTCGTTGTGACGTACTTACTGGCTTTTGACGCCACGCCCAAAATCACGCGCGATGACCTATTTTCAGCGTTGTTAAGACCTATCTTAACAAGTAGCAGATAAGTAGGTATTAGCATACCTAAGTACCTACTTACCTAATCTAGACAGATTAAGTCTCTCAATCGTCCTATGATATGTAAAGGTGACATCTACCGAAACTATTGTGTACTAGTTTAAGTGCTCAATAAGCTGTTAGCTATGTCAATGTATGTAATAGTTCCTAACCAATCCGTAGTGTCATAGTGTGGCGCTGTACTTTACTATATAAGCTTCTACATGTATGTAGATAAGCCCACTTTTTCTAACCAGCCTTCTGTAAAACATTAAATTAAGATATCAGATTCTCTGCTTTCATTTGGTCGCCATTACCTCCAACGCTGAACATAATGGTGACCCCTAGTTTAAATCGCGGTTAATCTCAGTACTTTAAAGCGAATCGCTAGTAAATTTAGTAAAATTTGCGAGCCGGTACGTCGAGGAATCGCCGCGTATCCTGATTTAGGCCGGGAGAGCAACGTTACCACGTAGGCAGCAACCGCGTGGGGCTCCGCCGACCTGAAGAAGCTGAAGAGGTGACTAGGAGGCGACCACACCACTCGATCGAGCGGCCTGAGCCAACGCGACAGGCGCCGACCGAGCCACCAAAGCGGGACCACGTGCGTGGCACCGCAGCCGCAGCAGGGAACGGCTACCGCAAGTACCAAAGGGACCACGTGGGTGGTACCACACCAGAGGCAGAAGGAGCGCCCAAGCGAGGGCAATCACCAAGCTACGCCACGCGCACGAGCATCAATCGAGAAGGCAAGTGAGCTGGCATTCCCTAACCTATCTACCAAATCTCCCTACCAAATTTAATTGTAATCGATTTATTTCCTACAAATTGTAAATTGTAATCGTTCTTAATCATGTTAGAAACTTCCAAAAACACTCTAGAAGAGTTAGAAATTAGGCAGTTAAAAAATAGACGAGGTGTCTGTAAGCGAAAATTAACTGTATTTAATAAATTTATAGAAAGAATCGACTCAAGTGCATTGACGGCCGAAATAATTGTAGACATAAGCTTAAGACTAGAACAATTACCAAAGTTATACAATGATTTCTCTGAGATACAGGACCGGATCGAGACACTGTGCAGCGACGAAGGGGACATCGAAGCCCACGAGGCCGAGCGTATGTCATTTGAGGACACATTTTACCGACTTAGCGCTAAGGGCAAGCTGCTGGCGAAGGTAGATACCGATTCAACACCAAATGACCATAGTCCGCAAGCCCCGCCGCAGCAACCCCTCGGTGAGTCGATAAAATATCCCGAAATTAGCCTCCCTAGCTTCGACGGAGACCTAACACAGTGGCTGCAATTTCGAGACACATTTGATGCCCTAGTCAACCAAGCTAGCTTAGCACCGATCGTAAAATATAAGTACCTACGCAGTTGTTTACAAGACGGCGCACTTGAGGTAATTAGTTCGCTCGATTTCTCCGAGGACGCGTACATGCTCGCGTGGCAGATGCTTTGTGAACGTTATAATAATCCTAAACGTTTAGTCACCAACCACATGCGAGCCTTGTTCGACGTGGAACCGGTACCGTCAACTCCTTCGGGTCTAAGAGGTCTGTGCGATAATATTTCCAAACATTTGAGATCTTTGCGCTTATTAAATGTACCTACCGAAAATTGGGATCTCGCAATTATTCACATGTTAGTTAAAAAGTTAGACAGTCGATTGCAATCAAAGTGGGAAAACAGTGTTGATTTGAGAAAATTGCCTTCGTTGCAGGATTTCAAAACCTTCCTAAAGAACCGAGCTGACCGGCTGGAAGCGACCAGCCCAGCAGTACCATCGGACGCACCCAGCACTTCCAAGAAGGCCATGGTAACCACGTCCGAACCTATCAAGGTAACCTCCAAACAGTTTAAATGTAACCAGTGTCCGTATTGTTCGAGTACGCATTATATTAATCAGTGTCCAAAGTTTAGTGCATTAAACGTTATCGCGCGCATCCGAGCCGTGAATAAATTACGATTATGCTTTAATTGTTTGTCCGGAACGCATGTCTTAACAAACTGCAGGGCCAGTACATGTCGAGTATGTAAGGGCAAGCATCATACGTTACTACACAAACCAAATACCAACACTCATGTAGGTAGTAACCCCGTACCAACGCGATTACCAATATCAACGTTAATCGACGAACAACCGAGTTCTAGTCAAATCGAGACTACCTTGTCGAATAACACTTTAATCGAAAAACAAATAAACAATGCGCGAAATAGGTCAGTTTTCCTTACAACAGCCCAAGTGCTCGTTAGGGATAAGCATAACAATGTGCATAAAATGAAGGCATTTTTAGACAATGGCTCGCAAGAAAATTTCATTACCGAAAACGCGGCCAAAAAGTTACAATTAAACAAGGAACAACTTGCCTTAAATGTCATAGGTTTCAATGAAAAAGTGTCTAGCCTTTTAGAATCGTGTGACGTAACATTGCATTCCTTAGACGGAACCTTTACAACGAATTTGTCCTGTTTTATTACGCCTATAATTTGTACTACCAACATTTTAATACCAAACGTGCAACGTTGGCACATTCCGTCGCGTTATAAATTAGCTGATGACGAGTTTAACTTAGCTCAAGATGTAGATTTGCTTATCGGTGGGGAGATATTCTTTGATTTACTTCTTACCGGTAAATACAAGCTCGGGCCCGGATTACCGGTTCTGAGACGCTCGCGATTAGGATGGATAGTCACGGGTTCCGTACAAAAAAAAACCGAGTCTGCCATTCAATGTAAAGTTACAGTAGAAACTCAATTAAAAAAGTTTTGGGAAATAGAGGAGGGTTCCGCACCAAATTTACCCTATGATGAAAAACAATGTGAGGATATATTTCTGAAAACTCACACTCACAACTCTGAGGGTAATTTCGAAATAGAACTTCCATTAAAGCAGCCACCTACCAAGTTAGGTCAATCTAGGCACATAGCATATCGGAGGTTCAAAACATTAGAATCCAAGTTCGAGCGGAACCCCGAATTTAAAGATAAATATGTGAATTTCATGCGCGAGTTCGAACAAGCTGGCCATATGATTCAATTACAAGATAATTATGATGGCCCATGTAATTTTCTACCCCACCAAGCTGTTTTTCGCGACTCCCCCTCAACCCCTATTCGAATTGTTTTCGACTGCTCATGCAGAACTGATAACGGCATTTCTTTGAATGATATCCAATACAAAGGCTCAATAATACAGGACGAACTCATAAATATACTTCTACGATTCCGAAAATACCAATATGTTATTAACGCTGACATACAAAAAATGTACAGATGTATTTATGTTAAACCAAATCAACAATACCTACAATGCATATTTTGGCGGGAAAATACTCACCAACGACTCCAAATTTATATGCTGACCACATTAAGTTTCGGCTTAAAGTCAGCACCACATATTGCAACCAGATGTTTGTTACAATTGTCAAACGAAAACCAACACACATTTCCAGCAGCTGCAGAGGCCATAGCGAACCAGTTCTACATGGACGATTTTATCGCCGGCGGCGACGACGAGAATCAGGTAGCTGAAACTGCATCACAGGTGAACGAGATCCTGCGGGGAGCCAACTTCACGCTGCGGAAATGGAAGTCCAATTCCGAAGTCATCATAAAACGGGTGAGCGAAACACACACACACCAAAACACACACACAACCGAATTTGGAGATAAAACACATAAGGTCCTGGGTTTAGCGTGGTCTAGTGACTCAGATGAGCTTATGTATACCATTAAAGAAAACCAAATTTCACACCCAATCACCAAAAGAAAGGTACTAGGGGTAATTTCGTCCATTTTCGACCCCCTAGGCTTGACGGGACCAGTAATTGTAGTAGCCAAAATATTTATTCAAAAATTATTTAAGGCTCAATTAGATTGGGATACCGAATTAACACAAGACTTGATCCAAGAATGGAACACATTCTATCGAGACTTGTTTTTATTAAACCAATTGAAAATTTCGAGATGTACAGTCATACCCAATTATGTAACGATACAAATTCATGGGTTCTGTGACAGTAGTATTAAAGCCTATGGCGCTGCCATC
The DNA here is from genome assembly GCF_947568885.1 of Cydia strobilella. Taxonomy (NCBI): domain Eukaryota; kingdom Metazoa; phylum Arthropoda; class Insecta; order Lepidoptera; family Tortricidae; genus Cydia; species Cydia strobilella. The sequence goes on along the minus strand of NC_086043.1, from coordinate 5,814,522 downwards.
TATATACGATCAAGCGATAGAGTAGGAAACGTACAAGTTCACCTACTTTACTCAAAATCAAAAATAAGTCCAATACAACCCCAAACTATTCCAAATTTGGAACTTTGTTCCAGTTTACTGCTCGCGACACATGTCGACAAAATAAAACGAGCATTAAAATGTGACGTTTCCGGAATCAACCTGTGGTCAGATTCAAAAATAACATTATGTTGGATAAAAAATAGTAACCCTAAATTAACTTGTTTTGTTAGTAACAGAGTCACAAAAGTATTATCACTTACAAACAAGCACGAGTGGTCATGGGTCCGCTCGGAGGATAACCCCGCCGACCTTTTGTCCCGAGGGGTAGCACCAGGCAAGCTGGAAACCAACCAGTTATGGTGGTCTGGGCCGGCGTGGTTGACCCAAAGTCCGGACACATGGCCGACCCACGATTCTGAGTCACTAAATCATGCACCCGAGGCCGAGAGCGACGTAAACATAACTCTCACCTTGGCTATTAGCACAGAATCTAACGACACGATACAATATCTTTTCCACAGGTGGTCAAGCGATAAAACACTTATTCATGTATTAGCATACATACTTCGATTTATATATAATACAAAAAATAAAACTCGAACAATTAATCCAAATAATAAATTATCAGGACCATTGTCCGTAGAAGAATTAAAAAAATCGGATCACGCATTAATTAGACATGCACAAATGGAATCATTCCCACACGAATATAAATTATTGCAAAACAATAAACCGGTTCTTAACAAATCAAAAATATTATCTTTACACCCATTCATGAAGGACGGACTCGTTCGCGTAGGCGGACGAATCGGTCTTTCGCATTATGCATATGAAAAAAAAACATCCTTTAATATTAAGTCACGAGCACGCGCTTACCAAACTACTGATGGCAAACGCACATATACGTACTCTGCACGCTGGCCCTCAGTTATTACTTTCAACTATTCGCGAGCGCATCTGGCCAACAAAAGGTAGGATGTTAGCCTCGAAAATTGTAAATAAATGCGTTCCGTGTTTTAGAGCAAATCCAAAGACTACTAACCCTATAATGGGAAACTTACCCCCCTCAAGGGTAAATCCTTCCCCCCCCTTTGCTATCACGGGTATCGATTATGGAGGACCTTATAACATTAGAGATAGGACAGGGCGTGGTTACAAGGTCTCTAAGTGCTATATAGCAGTGTTTATTTGTTTTGCAACAAAGGCAATTCATCTCGAATTAATTACAGGGCTCGAGTCAGCCAATTTCCTGGCGGCGCTGCGACGATTCATCGCCAGGAGAGGTAAACCGAAGGAGTTGGTGAGTGACAATTCAACAACCTTTCATGGGGCTAGTAACGAGCTAAAAGATTTACAAAAATACCTACAGGACAGCTCGAGCGAGCTAGTATCTCATTGCGCAGACGAGGGCATAAAATGGAGTTTTATTCCTGTCTATACACCTCATATGGGGTCCCTATGGGAATCTAGTATAAAACTTACCAAATATCATTTAAAAAGAGTGTTAGGGTTATCTTTGTTAACTTACGAACAATTTGTATCAATCCTATATCAGGTAGAATCTATGGTAAATTCTAGGTCCCTTACCTAGTTCAAATCCTGACTATCCTGTCCTTACGCCAGCTCACTTTTTAATTGGAAAAGCACCAAATTCACTTCCGGACGAAGATTATAACCATGTACCAAAGAACCGATTAACTCACTATCAACTTTTGCAACAAATCACGCAGGACTTCTGGCGGCGCTGGTCACGTGACTACATCGGAACGCTGCAGGAACGCACGAAGTGGAGGAGCGCGCGCGGCCCAAGCCTCGCAGTCGACACCGTCGTCCTGGTACGAGACGAGCGTCTGCCGCCCTGCCGGTGGAGGCTGGGCAAGATCGTCGCGACGCAGCCGGGCCGGGATGGCGTCACCAGGGTGGCCGTCATCCGAACCGCCAGAGGGGACATCCAACGCGCGTTCAATAACATTTGTCCATTACCTACTTCGGGTGAAGTCATATAAGTAGTAAATACCTACCAACAGTACCAACCTAATGTAAAGTTCAAATAATTATAACTAAGTGTCAAATAAGTATAATTAAGTACCTAAATTACCTTACTTACCTAGTACCTATGTACATAATTAGAATACCTACTCCCTATTTAAAATAAAAATCATTTCCTATTGTTGTTTCATTTATAAGAATGGGCACAGATCTAATTAAAATTTAAGTAATTACCTAACTATAACTCGTAACAAAGAACTCTGCCCATCCTTACTGATAGGTAAAATGTATAAAGCCTATTCTTTGAAATACCTAATGTTACTCATAAAACATTAACTATTTCAAGGGGTGGCAAAATGTTAAGACCTATCTTAACAAGTAGCAGATAAGTAGGTATTAGCATACCTAAGTACCTACTTACCTAATCTAGACAGATTAAGTCTCTCAATCGTCCTATGATATGTAAAGGTGACATCTACCGAAACTATTGTGTACTAGTTTAAGTGCTCAATAAGCTGTTAGCTATGTCAATGTATGTAATAGTTCCTAACCAATCCGTAGTGTCATAGTGTGGCGCTGTACTTTACTATATAAGCTTCTACATGTATGTAGATAAGCCCACTTTTTCTAACCAGCCTTCTGTAAAACATTAAATTAAGATATCAGATTCTCTGCTTTCATTTGGTCGCCATTACCTCCAACGCTGAACAAGCGTTGAACAAAAAGTATAAATAATGGAGACACAGTTTTGTAGGTACCTAGGAATATTTTATTGGAAATATCCTTCACATCAATAATGTTTAATTTTAATTTCTTAAGCGAGGTTTAGACTAGCAAGAACTTGCATGCAATTTTTGTTACATTGCGGTATCTGATAAAGATTTTGAATGCAGTTTACCTCAGTAGTCAGCAATGTAACGTAAATTGCATGCAAGTTCTTGCTAGTCTAAACCTCGCTTTAAATATTGATACTTTTTTGAGGTATTGGGGAAATAAGAAATATGTCTTTTTAGGGTTCCGTACCCAAAGGGTAAAAACGGGACCCTATTACTAAGACTCCGCTGTCCGTCTGTCCGTCTGTCCGTCTGTCTGTCTGTCACCAGGCTGTATCTCATGAACCGTGATAGATATACATTTTTAAGGTTTTTACTTAAAAATGGACTGAGTGCATACATTTTAGCAGTTTATTTCAAGCCTACAAACAAAGCATTAGGTGTAACTCTTATTGGCAACGGATCACATTGCCTTTTATCTTCTTTTTGGGTTTTTTTTTCCTGAACAGAATCATTACCACTATTGGCCGAGAAGCGCTATTGAAGACTTTTACTCACGACCTTCCACATTTTTAGGGTTCCGTACTCAAGGGGTAAAAACGGGACCCTATTACTAAGTATCCGCTGTCTGCCTGTCTGTCTGTCTGTATATCTGTCTGTCTGTCTGTCTGACTGTCTGTCTGTCCGTCTGTCACCAGGCTGTATCTCATTAACCGTGATAGCTAGACAGTTGAAATTTTCACAAATGATGTATATTTCTGTTGCCGCTATAACAACAAATACTAAAAAGTACGGAACCCTCATTAGGCGAGTCCGACTCGCACTTGGCCGGTTTTTTTTTCCTTTTTTTGTAATTTTTTTTTTTGTGGGAATAAACGCTTCGAATACATTTTATAAACATCATTCCGAATAGAATGAGCGCATGAATCACACGCATTTTTAGGAGTAGTATCTTTATTTGTCACCAGTTTGAACTTGTGGACCAGACTATACCACAATACTGTGTAACATATTTCAATTTATCCTGTTTGTGGCTGTATATTTATGAAATCATTTAGCGGCTGTCTAGACACCGCCCCGACTTTATAACAACATTAATTTTAACTGCCGTGACGATAAAAAATGCACTTATGTTGTGGTATAACATAAAGCGCTGAGCGAGTTAAATAATTATACTATTGCACACAATTTTTCATTGAGTTTTGGTGGAAAGAAGACCGTATGGTTTGTTAATTTAATAATGACGCCAAAAATGTTGGTTACCAAATTAAGGTGTCAGAAAAAACTCGGCCGTAGCGTCCCCCACGTCCGTAGCCTACAGGCATAGAGCGGTATCTGTGTGTTTCCAGTATTGTATATATTATTATCGTGTATCGTAAATAGTATCAATACTCGTCATGAAGTCCAATCCGCCAATTTAAGCGTAGATTTTAATAAGAATTAAAATCTCTTAGTTTCGATATCTGATGAGATTCTCTCGCTCGTTCTAATAGTAACAACATAACTCATCTACCCTCAATAATGTGGAACAAAAACTCTCAAATATGTTTTTTCGTTTGTGTGCGGGACTGCCATATACAGATTAACAGATACACATATTAAGGTGCAGTAAGTTCGTGTTCTTCTCTCTCTCACTGAGCGTAAGCCTGAGCGAGATGGAAGTGCGTGCCCGGGAGCGCGGATATCATATTTTTTTAATTTTAATTTTTTGTGAATTTTATATAAAAAAAGTAATCGCTGAATTCCCTCTAGCATAATATTGTTCATTTTTAGAAATAATTTTGATATGTTTAGCTTTTGTGCAACATTTATTATAATTTTTTAAAGTGCAACCTATGTTCGTGATTTTTTCTATCGAGCGAAATTAAGTCGGTCAGGATTCGAATCGCTGAAGTCCCTCGAGAAAGGCCTCAAGATTGCTAATTAAATTTATGGCAGCCGTATTTCAATCCAAAAAAGCGTTACTGCTTTTAAAAAATCTTTTTTCTGAACTTTAAAAGAAGCTTTCTTTTTTCTTCGTAAATAAGTTCCGGGTAAAGTTCTTCTTATTTTTAATTACCTTTAAAATGTGAATACAAAGATTTGTCAGCTACTATAAACAGATTTAAAACATGTTTATTATCTCGATTTAATCTCAAGTATTAAATTCTTTAAAATGCGTTAAGATTTCAGTGCATTACCTGAATAATAGACACAAATGCTGCCTTTCAGACAAGTATATTTTTAGGAAAAAAAGTAATGGTTTACCGATAAGTCCATCCTACAGTTCAAAAATACTAAAATTAATATATTTACCGCTATTCCATATATTTTACGGCACCCTCGCCATCCGTTTCGGCCATCGGCAACAGGGGAAATCAGAGTCCGACCGCTTATTATTCATGGCGCGGTAGATTTCATTATAGCCACACTGTCACCTTTATTACCTGATTAAAGTTGGACTTTTTTTGCTAATCAATGCACCTTGCCACTGGGATTCGCGACGATTTTTTGTGTGTCTGAAGAATTGGAGGAATTATGGACTGTGTGTTCGCTTGCAAGAAAACAATGTCGTGTATGATCAGAACCGTAAATAATATTGCCTAATCCAAAAAGAGATTATCGATTTTGTTAGGCAATTAGGCCCCCATGAAATCGAACGTCATGATCATGAATATTTTTATGTTAGTTTTCGTATACAAATAAAAACTAATTTCAACTTACATAACTAGCAAAGTAACGTCTGTTAAAATATCATTGTATGAAAAATTTGACAGGTATGTTTCGGGATACCAGCATAACAGCTGACGGCTCCTATTTTCCACATACTTACCACGATACCATTGCGTGATGCGTGTCAGCCTAAATATATAAAAAAAAAACATTTATTTCAAGCTATTTGGCTCATATATAACATTACAACATTACAATTAAAAATACAATTAACAATAAAATAATAAATCACACATTAAATTAATATGATGCGCCCCGCGTCGGCTTTAATAGTTCGATACTTAGGTACCTATTCCGAAGAACTTTTTGATTTGGTGCCATCGTCTCGTTTCTATCACCGCACCTCCCGCCAAAGAAGCAAAGCTCATCCTCACTTCTTAGCTACATGGCACACCAAGAATAAGCGGGCAACTCGCTCGTTTCTTCCCAAAACGTGCAGAATGTGGAATGAGTTGCCTCCTGAGGTATTTCCTTTGCGCTACGACATGGGATTCTTCAAGACGCGGGTATTTAGGGTTCTCAAGGCTCGGCAATGCTTAAGTGGCTCCTATGATGTTGCCATCAGGCGGCTCGTCTGCTCGTTTGCTGACTATCACATACAATATATATATATTCATATTTGTAGTGAAGTTATCTCATACGAGTACACATTATAAGAAGACTGCACGTCGTGTGTATGTGTTGGATGTTGAATGTATATCATATTAAAGAAACGTGTTTATCCGGCACTTTTACTGATCCTCTCAGTTGCTTTATTTAAACCGGGTTGTAGTGCCCTAGCCCAGATCCTGATAATTAATTAGGTCACTCGTCACGTGACGTGTACAGCGGGACAGTGACACACTAACGATGTTGCGTCACTGCTGCAATACTGCGGATCTGTTGGGAATACGGACGTTTTGGATATGTTACATAAGGCATCCATCTCGATATATGACCGAAGGGATGTTCGATGTTGTCAAAAGGTTCGAAGATGAGGATCACGTAATAAAAATGTAAAGATCTGCCCACGCTGCGATTTTTAGACCTCAAACAAGTTTTGAATCTAAATAGTGATATATGCGGTAGTATACACAAGATGAGTAGGCTAGTGCCTGATTATGGTGGCTTTTGTCCATGTTTTACTATGTGTTGAAGTTTTTATTGATTTCAACGCATATTTATTAACACCACAATAAAGTCATACTTTCACCAGCTATGTAGGCCAATTTCCTCCGATATACAACACAATACAATCTTATTTTTATATCAATTCGCTTATTTACTATATGTTCAAGACGTCTGAATTTGTATACTTAATTAGTTTGCATTTCTTACAGTAATGGACGAATCATGGGAAGTGCGCGTCCAAGCGACGCACGGCGTGACCGGCGGCGCGGCGGTGCTGACCTGCGCCGCGTCCACGCCGGTACGCGCACACGTCACCCTCACACGCTGGTTCCGCGACGGAGAGCCGCTGACTCACGTATCAGCGGAAGCTGGTGAGTAACAAATAAAAACAAATGTTTTGTTTGATGTTGTTGTTGTTAATCTTATAGTACCACAGTGGTACAGAGGGCCTTCTCAAGCTCACGCCACGTTCATCGTCGATCCCCAGCCGCGCTCTTAATTTCACTCCAGCCCATCTGAATGGCGTTCAGCTCCTGCACGAACAGAGTGCCGCACACGCACAGGACTACCTACTCGATCTATGTTTGCCTCCCGGCGGCTTCGTAGGCGGACAATGTCCCGATCCATCTCAACTTTCATGCCTCATGCCTAAGCTAACTCATGCTTTTGCAAAGGCTGGAAAGCAAGTGTGATCCTGAGCTAAGACCCATTTATGAATGAGGGACGATATGGAATAACGTTGAACGATCCATTCATTAAACCTGACTGCAGAACAAACTCTGAAAACCCGATTTCATGCACAGCTTGACAAGCTAGCAGAAATCATAGATGTACGAGTAATCATGAATTTATAATCCAAACCCCGGTCATATCCTTAATTATAACTTAATTATCCTTAAGAATAATATAATAACTATTTGATAATTTGAACCCCTGATTATGTGGTTCGGAACCCTTTCATAAAACCATATAAAGAGTGCTTAATTGTCATTACCAAACCTCGTTATCAATGTTACGATTCATTGAAAATTGTTGTGGCAAAAGTATCTTCCGTAGAGATCCCTAACTTCACCGTTGGTGCCCATCTTTGCCCAAGTACATACAATATTAAAATAGTAATATGGATTTATGTGTAGTAATCAGACTACACATAAATCCATGATAGCCATAACCCAGCAATGTTTGATGAGCGCAATGCATATCAATCATAATTATATCAATCAGGCTTCAAATCACGTCGCTCAACACACAAGTGATTGCACGAGTTTCCGCTTCAGTTACTAGTTCGCGTAATAGTTCCGCGGACACTCAGAGCTAGCTGAATATTGCATAGCAGACTAACTAGTTTAGAGTAATTTGACTTGAATATAATAATATTCAAGTCAAATTCAATAGAATATAAATAATAAAATAAATAAATCCATTTATTTCAGAGACAACATAGCTCCAACAATGTAAAAAGCAGAATTAAAAATGAAATAATAAACAATATTTGTTTTAAGTAACAAGCTAAAGCTAAAAATAATATTTAATGTCAATAGATAACATAATAAGTACCTATAATAATATAGTACCAAATAATCACTTCAGTTCTTCGCTTTTAGATTTGCTAGAGTAAAAGTAGAAATGATTAGATCTGAGCGCAGCACAAATTGATTTAGATTCGGTGTCGAGTTGATCGGTTCGCCGTAAAACTGCTCCTTCCACGGTTGTTCTGGAAACTTGCCAGTTCCTGCTAACTTTGTGAACGCAGTTATACTTTTGGTCAATGTAACGGAGAGCAGTTACTTTGTACTTAAATACTTATTAAATTTAAGAATAGTTACATGTAGCAAATTAAACATAATACTAGGTACATTTAATTTTATTAAAATATTTCTTCCAAATTTCGGAGCACTTATTTAACGTGACCCGGTTTATCCTTATGGTTCACCAGTACGTTAGCTGCACTATGTAGAATATTCATATATCATTACAGTCTGTCAAGTAAGCTTCAGACATGGGATTTAAAATAAACCGGCCAAGTGCGAGTCGGACTCGCGCACTTAAATATTATTTATTTTATTGTTATAGCAGCAACAGAAATACGTCACCTGTGAAAATTTCAACTGTTTAGCTATCATGGTTCATGAGATAATGCCTGTGGGCGCAGCACGGTTCCATTTTTGTCGTCTATTACTATGCCCGTCACTTTCGCACTTACATACTTGTTAGAACGTGACAGGCATGGTGACAAGCGATAAAAATGCGACCGTTCTACCCCCGCTGTTGACAGACAGACAGACGAACGGACAGTGCTGTGGCGTATTAGTAATAGGGTCCCGTTTTTACCCTTCGGGTACGGAACCCTAAAAAAGAGGGGTATTCAGACTTTAAAATCTAACTTAATTTGTTATTGATATTTTTTTTATTGATACAAAAAATTACACAGCAATACAGCGAACTAATACACTGTGAAATTTAAATCAGACAGTATTATACAGACTAGGTACATTATACGGTCTTAAGTAGAGGACAAACAGTAGGTACAAATGCAAAAATGAAAAACTAATACAAAACAGAAGATTCACGTTTATCCATCCTCTCACAGAACTTCATACACTCTTTATACAGATCCATCCAACTACTTGCAAATACATCACATTCCGGTGCTGATGCGAGGAGCGCGTTAATATGGATGGATGGATGTCGTTCGATACCTCCCCGAGGGGTGGTATGAGAGGCCGTGTCCTTCCGGCTGCGGCGGCTGTTGCGGGTCGCTCCCCACCGGTGTGGGGAGGTCAATCTTCGTCATTTGGGGGACGAATTGGCTGCTGGTGTGGGCTAGCTATTTGCTACCGATCGTTACCCAACCCCACGACCCCTAGCCCGGTGATACCGTTTGAGCGGGGCCAGAGCGCGTTAACATATTGAAGAGCGCGGACTAGTGGTGATTTGCCATGGGACACAGTGCGTGTTTTAGGCACAGCTAATAAGTGACGACTTCGCGGTCGGAAATTAAATTGGGCCTTAGCCATAGCAGGGACGAACAGGCGCACGACTTGTGCAACCAGTTCAGGGCAGTCCGAGTTTCCTCGTAGAATATTACAGGCCGAGGTCAAAAGCCCGTAGTTGCGTCTTACTTCTCAGGAATTAAACCCAAAACGCCAAGGAGGAACTTTGATGTGTACATATATGGGTAATACCCGTAAATCTTTTTGTACAAAAATCTCAGAAAGGCTTTCTGGATTTTTTCCAAAAGCAAGATGTGATATGATATAATAGCTTCCGTTATAAGTGCTGGAGATGTACAGCGAGTCATGTCAAGGTTGTAACTATACTTTAATAATAAATGAAAATGATTTTTTTAATTCTGAATATCGTCCAAAATGCATATTCTGAGTTAAAATGAAAAATAGTAGGAAAACTAACATTGCTCAAGCTAAAACTACAAGTAATCTATTTCTTTAGAAAAATGTGTAAGCTGATTGCACGATTTCCCAAAGTAGTATTAAATTCCAGCCAAGACGCGAATTATTGTCGGCGAGCAAGGGTGAAGCGGCGAAAATAGAGGATTTTTACGACGGCGACAAAGCTGTCCCGGGCAGAAACAAGCGATTTCTTTATGAGTTCTAATTCTCTTCAGAAATTCGATTAACGTTTCATTTCGGGGACGTTTCCTTTCTTTTTCGATTACGGGACACTTAATGAGTGATTAGAAATGTACAATTAAAATTTGGCTCCTTTGTCGCGGAGAAATTGACCGACTTTTATTTACACGCTTTGAAGATTGCTTTTGTTTTGGGTATACGCCGCTTGAGTTCTCTTCAATTGGGCACTTAGGTAGTGGCATTTGAATTATTTACGGGGTCAATGCGTGCTTAAAACAATATTGATTAATTCAATTGCACGATAGCGAAATATTTATACTGTTTCACTGTTAGGCTATTGAAAGCGTTTCAAACAAGGGGTTGTGCCTTTACTTATACGAAGTATGTTAAGAGCCCAATATTTTGTACTTTACATACCGTACCATAGGTACCGTAGGCTATGAGCGGATGCTAGTATAGAGATATTACATACGCGTTGTTTACCTTTAATATTTTTTATATGATTCAGTGTACTTGATAACCCTAATGAATAAGGTTTCTTAAAATTCAAGGGCCGAAGTTACAAAACGAGTAGTCGAGTTTTGTAAGTACAGGTCCGAGAATTGTACGTAAGACCTAGTTATGTTCCGTTGCACATAATAATTTTTCTAAGACAGCAACAACGCCAACAACACTTAAAATGATAAATAAAATCGAAGTAAGTACTAACGTAAAATTAAATCAATTTTTTTTGTAGATTTTCTGCTAAAAAATAAACTTAGTGTCTATATTATTCCGATAAAAACTGAAAAATAAAAATTTCAAAACGTCCTAAAAACCATTTGATTTATTCGAGAATTTTCAACCCTTAGAGTTAAAGAAACCCGGAAGAATTCCCTTTTTTCTAAAAGCCATGTTTTTTTTTCAGTGTTATTCGGAAAAAAAGCAATGTCACTTAGTGTCTATATTTTTCCGATAAAAACTGAAAATACGGAAAAAAACGAAAATTTCAAAACATCCTGAAAAAAACGATTTGATTTTTTCGAGAATTTGGTTTGACCAACTATACCTACCTACCTTGTGACCGCGTGTAAGGACCTTTTTCGACACGCATATATTATGTATGTTTTTGTAAAGTCCTACTCATAAAATACTTATGATCATAGGAAAGTTACATTAGTGTGATGTCCCTAATAGGTATGATGGGATATTATTCTATTATGAGAATTAACATTAGGTACAATATAATAGTGTTGACGTTTCGATTACCGATATCATTTCACCGAACAATACTATACTATACTACTATACCTTGTGTACTAATATCATCCAGAACTTAAATCCCCTAGACATAATTAATGTCATTGTTTGCTCTGTAATCCAGTTTGAGTAACTATTACAACATGTATTCAGGGGTGTTGTATTTACTATAATCGGATATATGGCTTATCTTAGAGATATCAATAGCATGTAGATTATGTATGTGTTAATTAATAGAGAGACTTACATAGATATCACGCCTCGCTGGCCCTGGCTACATACAATGGGATTAAAATGCCACATTAATGCTGATAAAGCCTCTATAATCGGTACACCGCGGTACAAAATTGATCTATAAGGCTGAAAAGGGAACCACGTGATACAAAAGGCAACACGGAGGCATCAAATAAGGTACATCTTGTTCAATAATTAATTATCATTCGTGTCAAGTTGATTTTCGTTTGGAGGAGGAGCAACAGTGCCCAATTCCTTGCATTCCAATAAAAGTAGCTTACACGGTCTATACGAGTACCTTACCTGTATACTTTTCCCTCAATATTCAAATTTTAAAAATATGGTATTAGTATAGTGTAACCTAATTCGCACTAATAAGTAATAGGTATTTTAACACGCTTTTAAGATAAAATTATTGTTTTAATATTCAAATTCGTGCTAATCTTAGCGCCTAGTCATAACTAAAGGGTGGTCGAATTATAATAGTGATAGCGTTGACGAGGGTTACTGTTTCAATTGGGGCCATATTAAAATCATCCGACTGGATATTCTCTGTTATTCCGTTATTGTACTGAGTTATGTGTATGTGTGTGTTGTGTGTATTTGCAGCAAACAAATAAACGCTTTATCTATCTATATATATATCTTATGTAGGACTAAGCAAATAACGTTGTTACCAAGACAAATGTTTGTCATATATAATTATCTGTTGATAAATTGTGGATAAATTCTTGTAGAATGTCAGATAATATGTACCGTCCGACCTACTATTTTATAGAAGCTAACCGGGCCGCGTAGCCAACATGCCAATCGCTTACGCTCCGTAGAGAACGAAACGCAACTGTCAGTGTCGCACTAATATGGAAGAGTGATAGAGAGACACAAAGCGTTTCGTTGTCGTAGCGCAAGCGATTGCCACCTTGGCTAGGCCGGCTGTTACGGCCAGGCCACGACTTCGCGCGGCGGCAGCGGCGAGCGGCGGCCATAGGTTGGAGCGAGATACAGCGAACTTTCGTTCCCACTTATGGTTGTCACCGACGCCGCCGCCAGCCGTGCAAATTCGTGGCCAGGGCGTTAGGCTTCAATAATAGACTAGAGTTAATAAGTAGCTTGAAATTAACCCAAACCTGTAATTTTAAAAGTCAAGTAGATTTTCAATAAGTCCAGTATTTGGACTTAATTAATACATTATCAAAGTAAAACAATGGCGAAATTGCCTTCTTAAAATATAAAAACATTTTCAAGTTATGCCATTACAAACATTTAACTTAACATTTAACAAAGTAAAACATTTATTAAAGTATTGTAATTTATGATAAAATATCGAAGAACTTGATGAAGCTTATAATATTCCAGAAAAAAGACGAAGAATCGAATAAAGATCTTAAATCGCATGGCAAACTTCGCTCGGCTGCCGAATGAATTCAAAATTAAAAGTTTCAATAAAACTCGGAGCATTAATGCAAGTTTAATGTCCGTCTTTGATGCAGTTGCGAGAAATAGTCCACCAGGGAACCGAGGACGTGGAAGAGCTAATTCGCCAGCGAAACTAAGTTTTATTTGTATTGCACGGTTATGATTTTGTGATATTTTTTTTGTTTGGATTACGTGTACTGTATGTAATAATTAATGATAAGTTAACAATAAAGAGTTGCATTTAACTCAAATAGCGATAAAAGTTAAATAGCTGTGTATTTGGTTACCGCGATAGTTATTCAAAATATTTATCAGTACGGTTTTTACTCACTATTATTTTTAGTCGCTTTTGGCGACATGTTTCGGATTCTTTGGGAATCCATCCTCAGGCACGAGTGTCCGCGGCGGTTGTAGGTCGTGCAAGAATCCGAAACATGTCGCCAAAAGCGACTAAAAATAATAGTGAGTAAAAACCGTACTGATAAATATTTTGAAATATGTCTCACGATAGTTTAAGTGCGATTTTCGCGATAGTTATTCGTGAAAAAAACCTTAAATATATGAATTTATGCAAAATGTCGAAATGAAACAATTTTAACGGATGATTTGTGAACGATAAAATCCGTTAGTATTGATTTTATTCCTAAATTGGTACCTGTGTTTAGAAAATGACAGAGACCAAAGCATTAAATACTGGTGTTTAGTTTGTCTACGCTAAATTTGTAGCGACCAGGCAGTGACCATACTTGACGCGCACACGCGCAGGCTTATCGTAGTCATAATTTAGAGCTTTTTTTATAAATTCTTTGCAACCCGTTCCATTATCATTATTTTTTAGCCTACTCGTAGTTTTCTTTATTACACTCAATATCCATACTAAGTAAATGGGTATCAAAAGAATAAGAGACATCCGGGTATATATTAGGATTATTAGGTACTTTATTACTAATGTTAGTTCCTTTTCTCTTAATTATTATTGATAACTCGAACTTGTCAAAACACTCACCAAAGAAAACTCTTGAACGTCAGTTTATCTGTGCCTCTTCATCTTCAGACTGTGAGTAAGCATAGAAAGCGTTGTGAAAACTAGTCGGTGAGGCGACGCACGACAAAGTGGACATTATCGTCGCATCGGCTAGTTGATGGAGCAGGCGCAAAAACATTTTGATGAGAAGGGTTCTAAGAATAAAAGTTTAAAATATATATTTTTTTACCAAGGATACACGTTTACAAGGTGCGGTGGGTTCAGTCAGCAGAGTTTTTGTATGATCGTAGCGCTTTTTTAGATCATAATACGGTTGCCAAAAAATATGAATTGCAATCGTGAGACATTTCTCTAGTAACTTCATTGATTCAAAAACCAGATGATACAACTTTCGCTCGATAGAAAAATATCACGAACATAGGTCTAAAATGCACCATGTTTTTCTTTTACAATTTTTGCACAAAGCTTTTAAACTATATAATAAAGAATATAAGAAATATTAGAAGAAATAAAAATATTGCTTCTAAAAATGCGTAGGTAATGTTAATTTTGATCGATTTTGATCGATTTCGATCGGTTAAAATAACAACTATATCCGCGATCCCGGGCCGTCCGCTCAGTGCTCAGCGAGCTGCGTTCGGAGAAGAACCTGAACTGAAATGATAACACATTTTCCAAAGGTTTTCATAACCTTGCCTAAAGAGGAAAAGATGGAAAAAGAACTCGCTCAACAGCATTCATGGATAATTAGGGTGTTCTAGTGGTCATGCTTTATCCATAGTATGCGATTGGTTTCAGGAATGCTAATGCCCAATGGATGACTTTTATCAATTTGTTATGGATTAGCAGTCAGCTGACAACTATTTATTAAAGGTAGCTACATATTTATTTCCTTATTTTTCTTCATCTTGCAATAACCAAACAATGGTACATCATTTGTTTCCGCTAAAAACATGTAAAAACAAAAATGCGAAGGAAAAAAAGATGAAAGCTGTCAACTGTGACATTTCCGCCACCAAAATGTCTTTATTGACAGCTCCCAGACTTGATAACAAAAAATTACTATCTAAATAGATCTTTGTTCTATAATGCTGAAATTTAGTCAATTTTGTTGTAATTATGGAATTAATTTTGACGGATTTTAGATTTAGGTAGGTTACTTGTTTTATGTTGAATTAATTTTCGTCACATCACCGCAAAATTAATATTGTGTACTTAATTCAGTATTTATCGAGAAACCAAAAATTAATATTATTTTAAGCTGCTGTTAAGCCGACAGACTGAGCACGCCAGCGGCAATGCTGTGTTTTAAAACTGCATGCATATATTGCATTTATTATGCTCTGTATTATTATATACGCACATACAGGGAAGTGTTTTAACCCTGCCCTGTACCAAGGCAAGGTGAATATAGGTATAAGATACACTAAACGACTATAGGTAATAGAGTTAGACCGAGGTAAGTCTGCAACGATTTTGATAGCACACGCAGTGCAAGTGTTAAATATTTATACGTCATAATTTCATAGAAGTTAGACGTTTTAAATAACTGACTCTAGTAAGTTGCTATAAATATTTGTCATCCCATGGAAAAATTTAAGATGTAAATTGCTAAAACGTATGAATGTATGAACTGTGAATATTTTTTGGCCTTCTAGAATATAATAATCATGGTAATAAAAAAATCAAAAATAAAGAAAAAAAAATATATTTTGAAGTATGTCTCACGATAGCTTAATTTCGATTAATCATGGTAATAAACGTAGTATGGTAATCAATAAACAGGTTACATCTAAGAGTAGGTTATAAGTTTTTTTTATACCATGTCGGTGGCAAAAAAGCATACAGCCCGCCTGATGGTAAACAGTCACCGTAGCCTATGGACGCCTGCAACACAATATTACATGCGCGTTGCCGACCCTTTAAAAATCTGTAAACTCCTTTTTTGAAGAATACTCACTGTAGCCCCTCGGGAAAACCTCGGCAGGGAGCTCATTCTACAGCCGAAGCGTCCGCGGGATGGATATGATCTGTCAGCTGTATGGATAAGAAATGTCACTGTTACAACTATCCGAATAGGCCTCCAGGTGACTTGTAGTACTCGCACTACGCAGGGCGGACGTGTTGTGGCTAGCCCGGGGCATGGCGCGGGACAAGTAATTAGAGACCTGTAATTATTTTTTTGTACGTGCGGAATAATAAATATAAATTATTGTTAAAAAACAAAAATACCTTCTCACATCCATTGTTATATAAATGGCGTTTTAACACAAAAATGTCCCCATTACAGTTGCAAAACTGACTTGTCATTATGCCAAAACTTTTTCGTTTATTTTTCCTAGGATATAAGTGGATCCCTAAACAAAGTGAGATGCAAGATGTCGTAGTACCACATTTAGAATTCATTGAAAAACTCGCGAGTGAAAGTTATCTGATCGTAAACCGGGGGTAGGAGAGCAAACAGCGAATGGCCCGAGCTCACGACGGGCGCTAGGGAACAACTTTAGTGCCAAGTATTAAGTAGACTGTTTTATTGAGCATAAAAAACGACGATCCATATTTCTTTTTATTGGTTTTATGGGCTGCCAGTTTGAAAGGGCATCGCGTTCGGTGGGTTAGAAAGGTTTGAGGTTGTTCATAGCCGAGTAAAATTGAATTTCCGATTACCTCAAAAGGAAAAAACGGAACCCTTATAGGATCACTCGTGCGTCTGTCTGTCTGTCCGTCTGTCACAGCCTATTTTCTCCGAAACTAATGGACCAATTAAGTGGAAATATTAAATATATTAATAACGGGTCACTCACGTGTTTTAAGTCGAAAACGCTCGACGTTTCACTCCGTACCGAGGGGCGTCATCAGGAGCTTGCGTCGACGGTGACGGACCGGCGCAGACTCTGTCCGGGTCTTTATCTTTATCTCCGAAACTACTGGGTCTAAAATTTTGAAAAAAATACACAAAATAGATCTTAACCTATAGATTACAGGAAAACCTTTTAGAAATGTCCAGTCAAGCGTGAGTCGGACTTAATTACTTTATTTTTGATCCGACCCCTACGGGTTTTTTAGACATTTCACTCACGTTTCACATAAAAAATACATTGTTTAAAGTGTGTAATGTACGGAACCCTTGGAACGCGAGTACGACTCGCACTTGGCCGGTTTTGTGACTGATCAGCAGAGGGCGGAATTGCTCATGGCAAAAATCAAACGTTAATAGAGTTGGAACGTTGAATTTTATCGACTTTTCAGCTATTGATAAGTTCAGTATCCTTAAAAATTCCGGAAATATGGATTTTTTTTTTCATGGAATGTTGCAACAAACGAGAAATATTATCAAATCTAGATAAAAACTATTATCGTTCTTCACCTCTTTAAACTCAGGTGAATGTGTTTTACTCGTTATGTGAGTTTCAATGCAATATTTTTTTAGGTGCTTTAAGTGAACCTTACATTTAGAGCAGTATATTGTTGCTAAATGGATTAACCATTTTTTAAAAATGTGAATTAGTTGCAAAAAGACTAGTGGCAGAAATGACAGTTAACAGCCATGCAATTTACTTTTAATCTAATCAAAGAGGTCAAATGGTCAACTAGCTAATTAAAGAGGTTAATGTTAAAGTCAGGTGACTGAACTTATCGATAGCTGAAAAAGTCGATAAAATTCAACGTTCCAACTCTATTGACGTTTGATTTTTGCCATGAGCAATTCCGCCCTCTGCTGATCAGTATCATATCGGAAACAGATCGAATAACTAAAATTCAAATTAGCCTGTTTAATACGTAGGCCGGTTGAGCCGTTCTATCGGCACCTTAATCTCCAAGTCATGAGCGCTTCCTACTCCACTCTTGCACGTCACAATCAGTCTTATATATTTTATGTCTGCTCCTTCAAATGTTCGACTAAAATGTCTGCTATATTTAGGGCGGGTGACGCCAACCATCAGTATTTCCTCTAAAACTGTTGGAAATTAATATTAGGAACATTGGGTTTTTTTTTACAGTTTTCTATAAAATTATAGCTGCATCGCCTGCATCTGTACATAACCCGCCCTTGATTACCAAGGTAATTTCAATGATGTCTATAGCGTGTAACTTGATATATTATTTTTAATATTTAGCGACCTGTGGCAGAATTGCGGTAAATATTTTGACACTCTTAAGTGTTTAATTAAACCATTTTTATCAACCAGATAAATCTCGGGCAGAGCCAGCTCTTGCACTGTTATAAAAGGTAAAAGAGTCGCAACGTTATACCGTTATAACGGTAGAAATACTGTTTGCATTAGGTACCTATATGTGAGAAGATTGTCAAAAGAATATATTATTTTTTTACCTCAGCAGCTCCAAAGTGCGAGTGTGAGGACTTTCCTCACTCCAGGGAGTAAAACAAAGTAGCTTTTTAATTTAGTGAAGGCCATGAACTGCCACTTCATACGTTTATTACAATTTTTTTTCTCTGTATTATTCTGTGTAAATCGAAATACATTTTAACCTTTAATATGTTCTCACTACTGAGGTGAAAAATTATGTGTGCAACACGAGAGCAAAGTTATTTTACATCTCGTGTTTTTGAGAAAATAAACACTCGCAAGAAAAACCAACTTTCCTCTCTTGTTGCACAAATAACTATTATTGTACAGGTGGCCGCTACATCGTCGCGGGCAGCAGAGGTGACGTTCTCGTGGTTCGTGACGCTAGACCCGACGACACTAGTTCATACTCCTGCGAAGCTCAACACACGTTGACAGGAGAGAAGAGACGGAGCGCTTCTGCTTTATTGGCTGTTTCACGTGAGTTTCCAAATTTAAAAAAACATATATTTGTTGTATTAACTTATATAAATATTTATAAGAACTATAGACTACTGTCACTTGACTAGAACCCTTGACAACATTCTTAATGTTAAGTATGTACTTACTAAATAAATATAAACACTGACGTATGTTGTTCCATATAATAATCATTTATTATTTAGCTTAACAAACGCTGCAGCACTCAAACTTGTTCAAAATTAAAACGATTCCCGAATGGGCTATTGACGAGAATGCCGATAACGTAAACACATTTACTTTTCGCGCTGACGTGTAAACCTAGGCTACTATGAGTAAAAAGATTTCATGCTTCTCTCCAATTCTCAGTCGTTTTCGTAACAAATCCCTATATTTCCGTCCAATATTCGCTCGCAATACAGACCTGTTGCTCGATTTCTTTATTCAGCGCACTTTGCGGGCTCGTTGGGACCAATTTTACATTTTATCGGCGGTATGGTAACTTGGAGAACGCTTAAGTTTATACTTCGCTCGCCTTCTAAGTATGTTTTTTATGGTTACCGAGTTATCGATTAAGTATAACATATACCTATTTCTCCATAAAAGCACTTAAAGAGTTTCGTTTGCAGTTACTACATTACAAGACCAAAGTAGGTGTATTTTATTTGTTCTCGTAACGTTCGGTTCTTAAATAGATACTATATTTTGTATAATAATATCCTCAACTGAAAATAAAACGTTTTTTTTAGCATCATTAGTATCATTAAGTACTCATTAATGTTAATCACTAAAATGGTGGCCTATTCTAATTTAATAATTTGTTACGATTTTGATCTCGTTTTGATAGGACCTGGAAATCGGTCTCATACCGGCCAATTCGAACGTACGCTGACATCAGAATGATGTCATATAGATATCATGTATTTCTCTCGTACTTGCTCGTACATGTTTTGGCGGAAGCGAGACCCACGATAACTAAAATCAATATAATTCCGATGTCACTGTACTTTCAAATTGGCCTCATCCATTTCGTAATACTGTAGTAATAATATTGTGTAAAAATCGTGAAAGTTTAAATCAGTTCTAAAGGTACTTTTATGTGTCTTACGATCATGTATGTGTGAACAGATCCCTCCGGAAGCATGGCACCACGAATGCTGATGATATCAGAGGATGAAACCGTCGTGCAGGGAGGAGACATTCGACTAGTATGCTGCGCTATTGGAAGCCCACCTCCTACATAC